>NC_092342.1:138522500-139190000 GCF_046630445.1 Rutidosis leptorrhynchoides | reverse complement strand
ATCTCTCTTCGTAGGGAGAAGACCAGAGCGTCACGAGGACTTACAAGACGCTGAGGTAGAACATTCCCATAACAACATAGATTGCGAGAGGATTAGCCAAGAGGAAGTAAGATTGGCACTACGAAAGAAGGGGAGAAATAAATCAGTGGGACCGGATCAGATCCCTATTGAGGCGTGGCGGTGCCTGGGCGACACTGGTGTTAGGTGGCTGACTTGCCTTTTTAACAAGACGTTTCGAAGCTTTAAAATGCCTATGGAATGGAGACTGAGTGAGACTATTCCCATCTATAAGAACAAGGGGGATGCTCAATGTTGCGGTAACTATAGAGGCATAAAATTACTTAGTTATACTATGAAGCTTTGGGAGAAAGTGATTGAGACTAGACTTCATCGAGAAACCAATGTTTCGGAGAACCAATTTGGTTTCATGCCAAAGCGCTCTTCGATAGAGGCAATCCATATTATTAGGAACCTTATGGAGAAGTATAGAGAAAAGCAAAAGAACCTAGAGATGATCTTCTTAGACTTAGAAAAGGCCTACGATTGCGTGCCACGAAACTTGATTTGGAAGACCCTTAAGGGTAGAAGTATCTCGAGCAGGTATATTAATGTTATTAGGGATATGTACGAAGGGGCGAAGTCTTGTGTTCGAACACCGGTGGGAAATACTGAAGTGTTTCCAATAGAAGTAGGCCTGCACCAGGGATCGGCCCTTAGCCCTTTTCTTTTCGCTTTGATCCTTGATGAACTATCTCGAGGGATACAAGAGTGCATCCCTTGGTGCCTGATTTTTGCCGATGATATTGTGCTCGTTTCGGATTCTAAGGAGGGGCTTAATAGAAGACTAGAGCAATGGAGGGTGGCCTTAGAAAGTAATGGTCTATACATTAGTAGACAAAAGACGGAGTATCTTAGTTGCGTTTTTGATAGGAATGTTGATGAACAAAGTGATGGAGTGAACATTTGTATCGGAGACCAGATCTTGCATCCACAAACTTCGTTTAGATACCTGGGCTCGGTGCTCCACAAATCGGGGAGGATAGATGAAGACGTGTTCATCGAATTAAGGTAGGGTGGGTGAAGTGGAGAGCAGCGACTGGAGTCTTATGCGACAAGAAGATCCCCCTTAAGCTGAAAGGGAAATTCTTCAAGGTGGCAATTAGACCTGCCATGTTATACAGATCGGAGTGTTGGCCTATGACGAAAGCACAAGAGAGGAGGATGGAGGTGGCAGAGATGAGGATGCTTAGGTGGACATGTGGTAAAACCATGTTAGATATGATTCCTAATAGTATTTTTAGGGAGAACCTGAAAGTTAGAAGCATCATCGACAAGCTTAGAGAAGAACGGCTTCGATGGTTTGGGCATGTGAGAAGACGACCTCCTACTGCCCCTGTTAGGAGGGTTGAGACACTTACGGTTGACGGCGTACGAAGAAGGGGTAGACCTACGCGTAGGTGGGAAGATAGAATAAAGCTAGACTTGAAGGAGCTCTTATTGACCGAGGACATGACCTCTGATAGGGTTGCGTGGGGGACTAGAATTAGAATAGACGAGTAGGTTGATTGCTTTTGTTTGTGTGTTTGTGTGTATGTGGTTTTGTGGGTCTTTGTGGGTGTCTTCTTTCACTATGTTTTTTTTTTTTTTTTTTTTTTTTCCTTTTTTTCTCTTAGACCCATGCTTGATGGTGTAGGTTTAGACATGTTGGTTTTTATGGGTATGTTTGGATGTTCGTGTTTGTATGTATGTATTTAAGTTTGTACGTAGGTTTATGTATGTTTGTTTGTATGTACGCTTTGCATTTCTGCTTGCCTATGATTGTATTTATGTATATATGTATGTATAGTTATATGTATGATTGTATGTATATTCGTATGTTTGTATGTTTTCTATATATGTTTGTGTTTGTAGGTTTTCCCGTATGTATGCGTGTAGGTGGTTATCTATGAATGTACGTTTGTATGCTTATGTAGGTTTTGGTAGATACGGTTTTATGTATGTTTGTAGGTTTATTTTTATAGACTGACTTGCTATGATGTGATTTTATCTGTATGTGGACATATATGTTTATTGCTTATTTAGTGCAGCTTTACTTTATACGTCTTGTGCTCCGCAGAACACTCTAAGGTAGGTTTTTTTTTTTTTTTTTTTTTTTTTTTTACGGCTCTGGCGACTTAATTGTCGCTTAGAGCCTAAATAGAATCCCAGGCAACATTTTAAAACCCATGGAAATTTGTTCCTCCATTTTCATGGCGATGACATTTACTTTTTACGAATTTTTTTTTTTTTTTGGCCGGAGGTCCGTTGCAAACAATCTCTTTATCTGTTGGAGGACTTTCTCTACTCTTGTGAGTGTTTCACTCGGGGTGGTGAAATGACTTCTCTTTGTCCTAAGGTAGAGGAAGGATTGTCTATGTCCCACCTTCCCCGTATCCTACAAGTGTGGGATTGGATGTTGTTGTTGGTGTTGTTTGAGAATATCAAATGATAGAACTTCAAAGCCTTTGAACAAATAAATAAATAGTGATTGAGCTCGAACTTTCAGTTACCTATAGGAAAGATGGTACAGAACTAAAATCCACATTCCAATTTTTGAATTTCTGTTCCTATTAGCGATTCCTTTTTCTTCATATATTATTCGTTTATAGTTCTCAACCCGAACATTAACGACAGTGTTAAAAAAGCTCGAATTGCGGTAATCAAGTTCTCTCGTTTGCAGTTCTAATCGTTTACAGGTTCTCTCCTTCATCCACAATTCAAGTTCTCTCTAATTGGAGCCCTAACTTTCTAATCCTTCATCATCATTCGCTCACTGGACATTCGATTAAAATCTACTGCAGTATTATCATCTTCTATTAGGTAAATCGATCAATTTGATGAGTTTAGATTAAAAACCTAGCTAATTTTATGTCAATTTACTAATTATCATTCATTTCTGTTAATTTTTGGACCTTTATTCATTTGATTAGGACTTCGTGTGTTGAATCATGTCTTATAATCGTTTGAAATTTATGACCTTTTGAAACCGATGTAATCAGTCGCATGTCATCAGACTTGGCTCCTAAAGGTTGTACACTTCTCAGCACTTTTTCGATAATTAATGATTTATATGCTATGTATATGTATATGTTTTTACTCCGTATAAGTTTAAGAATTCAACATTTTAACATGATAAAGGCATTTGTAGAGCACTTAATGTGAGTGATTATGCACTCAATTGTGAACCCTAAGCTACAGCTTTTCCTTTGCTCTTGCTTCAAACAGTGTTTGTTGCTCATCTACTAGGCTTGATGAGTCATAAAATTCATTTTACTTGCATCTGCTTATGTTATACATAGTTTATTACACACAAAAATTGATTATATTATTGAGGCATTACGGCCTCGGGATTCTCTCAGCTGAAAATCCTTTAATAGTGATGATTCAGTTCAACGCATTCTAGGTGTATGTTAAAATGCCTGAATGAGAATGTACATTTGGTTGTTGTATTAGATCTATTAAAAGTGGACATCAAGGTTATTGATTGATGAAAAAAATTCTAAGATGAGGAAAGTCTAAGAAAATAGTAGAAAGTTTGTGAAGTTGTGTACTTTTTAGAAGGTGATAATTGCCATTGAGTTTCTAAAGGTTTAAAATCCTATGTTGGTGAGGGGGCATTAGTTTAACATGTGCAAATCATTTCTTGGTGATGCTTGCTCTCTAGTTTAACATGTTCATCTGGGCCTTTTCAAAGCATTACCCATGGAGATGATGCATTTACTTCAGGTGATTCCAACTATCTTAAGTAAAATACATTTACTTTAGGTGATTCTAACTATCTTAAGTAAAATAAAACATATTTAAATTTACTTTTGGATGCATTTTCATGGAGTTGATACATTATGGAGTTTGTTTTAATTTTTTCATTTGTTTTGTTTTGATCATTTGCAGTTTAACATGCTTCCTGATTTTAAGTTGAAAGATCTGCGAATGACTTGATTACTTTTGAAAGTTAACTGATAATAGTAATGAATCGTATGATTACTTTTTCAGCTTCGGCTGCTGGACATTTTGGTTATGGCAGCCCAGGTGGTCCTCAGCTTCATGTCTTCTACATTGACTGAAAATATGATCTGAGCAAGACGTGAACATACCAGGTATCTTTATGTGGCCAACCATATAAATAAAAGCAATTAGCTTAAAAGAAAATGGGTCTTACATGTCGGGTAATATGAAATATTTTTAACTGTTTAGATGAGTAAATTTGAAATATTATTTATTAGTAGTACTAATCACTGTGCAGTTTAGCTCATATCTAATCTAATTTATCAATTATATTACATTATATTTATCAATTATATAAATTAGGCGTTGTTCAGTAAGCTACTTATCTAACTACCGTCTGCAATGAATTATTGGGAAATAAGTAGTTGTACATGTGATTTCTAGTTGGAGTGAGGCTTTGACCTCACCTTAATGATAGATTTGCTTTGAATAGATTTTGTACCATAGAGTCTCCCATTCCATCCTATATCACCAAAAGAGTTTTTATTGATCTGATATTTAAGCCAGAAGATTTGAAGGTTTACTCACATGTATATCTTACGGAAGTTTCAAGCTGTTGTGTCTATTATTTAGTTTGATTAGAATGCTCGTAAGTTCATATTAGATTGGTGATCTGAAATTGTATATGTTATATACCTTGAGCTTTTATTTCTCATTTGATGTTTATTCTATTTGCCTATCTTATTGTAGCTTCAATTCTAACTCACTATTTTAATTTGTAGTTTTGAGTATCGATTGAGGGTTACTATGGGGTCCGCATGTTGACATCTAGGATCAGTAATACCAACACTGATGAAAAGCCTTTTACTTCAACGTTTGCGAATCACACATATTTTTCTGTTTCGAATATCAGGTAAAATGGTTTTTTGTTTTGTGGTTGGTTGTAAGAGACTACTAAGTACTGACTGACATATATGATTGACTTTCGTGATCTTTTAATAAATTATATATGATTAAATGGTCGTGCGTTGATGATTTTACAAAATTAACACACATTGATATTTTTGTGGGTCAATGTTTGCATGGCAACTACCCGATTGGGTCATTGCTAATCTGTTTCTAAACATATATCTTAAAATATTTCTCTCTAGTGAAGTTTGAGTAGAAGGATTGGAGAGAGTTGATTATCTTGACAACACAAAGAACAGGGAGAGTTATACAGAACCAGGGAATTAATAACTTTCGAATCAGAGGTAATTTTGTTACCTAGTTTTATACTTTGATTTTTCATGGTTAAGATCATGTAGCAGTTACCCTTAGCCAGTTTGACAAGATTTACCTCAACACACGTAGAAAGATTACAAATCTGTATCATGAAAAGAAAGGAACATTTATCATTCACAAAGATGGACATCCTGATGTCGGTACGATTATGCATCTCTGCTTTATAGTTTTTACAAGATTGATTGTCTGAGGTGTTTGTTCTGAATTATTTGTAATAATGAACTCATCTCATGATGCAATAGATTTAGTACCACTAATATCATGACATGTATCCTTTTCTAGCTGGGAATCTGATGTTCTTTTCTTCTGAATTTCGGCTCGGAATCGGTAACGCCCCTCACCACTGTTGCTATTGTATTTGTAAATATAGATCTTTGAGTTAACTAATTTATATTCTACTTAACAAGCTAATATTTTCTTGGTTGATTTGTTTTTTTTTTTTGCTCTTTTTTTTGCAGAAAATAATGAATGAGTGCGTTGTGCCCTGCGATTTTCAAGAACTAATTCTAAATCTTTATAAGCTGCTAGAAACATATGTTGGTGTACTTTATGGATTTTGGTGTATCAATCGTAAGAAGTGTACTGGATGGTTATGAGTTTTATCTCTTGTAAAAGATATATGGATGCATATGATTTTCGATTTTTAAAGTTCACTGCTAGAATCATATTTTGGTGCAATTTATGTATTCAATTTCATTTTCAGAGTGCATGCGTGGATATATACATATATAATAGGTTGCAAAAGACGTGAGACGGGGTCGAGACGGTCGGTTCCTAAAAAGGTCGAGACGTTTGAGACGGGGTCGAGACGGGGGTCGAGACGGGCGTTGACCAAAGTTGACTTTTAATATATATGTATATAAATGTATATATGTGTACATATTATAAAGCCAAAAACTTTAATCGACTAATTTGTACTCATAATTGTCATCACCGTTAATATAATATAGAAAATTCAAACTAAAATACGACAAATTTGACCGATTTTATCCACTCTCTGGATTTCCGAATTTTGAGAAACTTTGACATGATTTTTTTCAACTTTGACCCGAATTTTGACCGTTTACTGTCATATTAGACGGTTTTCTTCGAGACGGGACGGGCTAGTCACCAAACCATCGCAACGGGCGTCGAGACGGCTCGAGACGTGGTGTTTTGCAACAGTATTTATATATACACATATATGAACCTATATATAAATATATGTATACATATATACACCTCAATTACTCGCTCTTAGAAGCGTGAAAATATAGTTTCAAATACTAATTTAATCTCTGTTCCTCACGCTTATTCGTGTGTAGATGTAGCTTTAAAACCCATACTTAAAAGAGTGAAGATGTAGCCTCAAATACTCACACTTAAAAAAGTGTGAAATGTAGTCCAAATAGACACGCTCAGAAGCATGTGGATTGTTTAAAATTTTGTTACGCCCAAATTCCACACGTCATACCTAAATGTGAGCTTGATATATTTACATGCTCTAAAGCGTGTGCATATCCATAAATAAGCGTGTAAACTTGACCTTTTTGTTGTAGTGCACCCCGCATTCAGTCCACCCTGCACCCGCCCTGCTCTCCTCGCCCTCGTCTCTTTCTTTCTTACGCATGTACCAGGACAGAAGAAAAGGAGAAGAAAAGGGTTTAATGATTTGTACATTTTGTTTCAATATTTGCGCCACACAATAATTAATTAATATGGTGAGTCCCAATTTATTTGAAAAAGTATGTCATGGTTGGTAGTGTTTAGTCATGGTGAGAAAGTGTTGATGTGGCGCTGATATGGCAGTTAGTCCTGGTGATAAAGCTTGTCATTGTTGGGACTTAGGGAGCACCCTCATAAAAAACTTTTTTCATTTCATTATCTTCCATTTCACATATAGAGTACATCGATCATATGCTAGGTTTCGTTCACAATAATCTCAAATATGCAGTTGCTCCTTTGCGTCTATATCATGTATTGTGAATACAAGTGCGCATGAACATGATAAAACCCATAAACGTGGCTAATATGCCCTATGTAAAATGGTTAGAGTAACAGGTTGCCCACAAATTTATTCAAACAAAACCTCTTAATCATTACTAATGAATAGATTAGTAGTTATGATTGCAAACATAAATCTTATCGTTTCAGATGTTAAACTGACGTTCAACTCAACTCACTCGACATTGTCAAATTTCCGTTCAAAATTTTAGGGTTCCCATCCGATCGTCTATTTTTCGTTCAAAATACACTGCCGATCATCGATTTTTCAATGGGAGGAAGACAGTTTTTTCGCACGGATGAAGAGGGTTGGGTCCACAAGGTTCGCAATGGCCAAACTAAACCAATTTCTAACCCTTATCAAGCGGGATCATCCAAGGTGAAAACTCCGTTTTACATTGCTAATTTACCGGAAAAAAATGATCGCAGGGGATTATGGCAATTGTGTGAGTCATACGGTGATATTGTTGATTCATACGTTGCTTTTAAAAAAATCAAAATTCGGAACACGTTTTGGTTTCGTTCGATTCCCAGATGTGGATGATCCATACAGCTTCGCTAGATTGCTTTCCACAATTTCAATTGATAGCATGAAAGTGTATGTCACGGTGGCAATATTTCAAGATAAAAATGAAAAGGCTAGGGTTGTTAGGCCTCCACATCAACATCGAGATTCACACAAGTCGTTTACTCAGGAACAGAATTCGCAGAATGTTTCGAGCAATAACAGGTTTAAGTACAACACGTTTGCTAAGGTTGCAAAAAATGATTACAAACCTAGGGATAAAGAGGCTGCACAGGTTCCTGTTAAGAATGTTACTTTAACGTAACAAGATTTGGTCCAGATATCGAACGCTATGGAAACCTTGATGGTCAAGCTGAAAGACTTACAATCGTTGCCAGGTTTTGGTACTATGTTAAAAGAGGAGGGTTTTGACGATGTAACTATCCAATACGTAGGAGGCCTTTGGATTTGATGTGTGTTTGACTCGGTGGACGCCTGCACAACATTCAAATTGAACACCACGTTAAGGTCACTTTATGCATTTGCTAGACCTATTGTCAAAAACTTTGTTATGGATGAAAGGTTAACTTTGTAACGACCCGACTTTTTCGACTTTTAATTATATTTATTTCTTTCACGAAACTGCGTATTTGTGCGTACTGTGTTAGATTATATTCTCAGATCATTAATTATGTTAATTACTTGCGTTAATGCCTTACAACGTGTTTTTAAGTACTTAGTTACTTAACGTGATCCTTGATTTCATTTACGACCGTTAGTGTCACTTATTGATTAAAACGAGCTACGAACTTAGTACACGTTAAACTTTTGCCATAATTGGGATATTATGGCTACGTAAACGTAATTGTTACTTATAAATGACAATTACTTGGTTTTATGGTTCCTTAATTATACTTAAGTGTTTACTAAGGCTTACTAGTTACCTTAATGGACTTAACACCTTAGTGGACTTCAATGGCCCAACCTACTCAACTTAGTGGACCACTTAATGGGTTAATTAGCCCATGTAATTAATAATTAAGTCCATGAAATAATGAGACAAGTATTATGCATGCTTATGTACTAATACTTATCCTTTGTTGCATGCCACCCAACATTCCAACATAACTTTGTACCACCACCATGGACCACACCATGCCACCACCACATGAGGCCAAAATGTCCCCCCACCCCCCACACCCTCCAAACCGTCGACCACCATCACCACCCTCACCATCACTTTATTTTTTTTAAAGGCTCATTTCATTCTCATTTCATTCCATTTCACACACACACACACACACACTTCTATCTACTTTCTCACTCTAGTTTTCTCTCAAATATTTGAAGAATTGTAAGTGTTCTTGATCTCCTTTCTCTTCTTTTTCTTCATCATTTTCGTGATTCATCATCATTATCATCAAAGATTCATGTTTTGTAACTTGAATCTTCATAACTCTTGTAGATTCAAACTTTGTTTTGAAAAATGCAAGAACATGGAGGATTAAAGCTTTTTAGCTTTTAATCTTCATTACTTATGTTAGATCTAAGTTCTATATTTATGTTTAAAGATCAAAATCTATATTTATGATCTTCATGTAACTTGTAGATCCAACACTTTACTTTATGGATCTTTAAGAAAGTTTGAAATACAAGCTTACTAACTTGATTTTTCTACAAAAAAGTTAAGATAAGATCAAAGTTGTTAACTTATGATCTTCTTTTGTTTGTTGTAGTTTAGATTTGTGACTTGTGTTTTCAAGAAACAAAAGATGCAAGCTTGCTAGCTTGAGATCTCATAAGTGTTGTTAGGAATCCAAGCTCTCTAGCTTAGGGTTTCATTTTTGTATTTGATCTAAGTTGTGTAACTTATGATCTTCTACTTGGTTTAAAAAAAAGTTCATTTGATTATGTTCATCTTACTTTACAAGATCTAAGTTTCATAACTTATGGTTGTGTAAAAGTTGAAAGTCTAAGTGTTATGACTTAGGGTTTCACCAAGAACATGAGATTTGGACTTTGCAGTCTAAGGTCTTTAATATTTAGCTAAGATCTAAGTTCTATAGCTTAAGGTCTTGCTTGTTTAGTTTGATTCAAAGTTTATAGCTTAATAGAACTTGTGATTGTGTTGAAACTAGGAAATTGATGTAACTTTGGTTCATCATCTTGCTCAAACTCTTACATGAGTTGTATTTTGTTTCCTAGTCTTAACTTTGTGTGTTGATGGTTAAACCTTGGTTAAAGTGATGCTAAAATATCAAGAGTTGTACACTTGAGGCTTATATGCATCAAGGATGAGAACCGTGATGAGCATCAAACACCGAGAAACCCACCGGGGCATTTCTTTCTGTTTTTCAGGGTCTGATCAAGCTCCTGGGCTTCTTAAAAAGTTGATTTCCAGATAGTTCGGTTCGAGTAGATGACTTTTCGTTTAGGCCTCACCTAAATCCGATGTACGGTCTAGGATTTATAGCGTTCAGAAAGTCACTACGTCCTTGTAACGTTGTGCTGAAATTTCTAACCTACTCGCACATAAACCGTCGCCACGGTCAAACAAAGACGAGTTAGGTTCTGAAAATTGGTCAGCTGTTAGAGGACTCACATACGCAGCCATGGCCATTGGCCTCACGTAATTTCAGTTTGTAAAGAGGTCGTAGCAGCTGAACGAAGTCAGCCTTTGTTTCGGTCTCTATTCTTGATTGAAAACTTACTTTACTTTTTACGTATGATGTTGATGATGATTATATTTAAGACTTAACTTACGTACTTTTAAACCCTTTTGGGACGATTTACTGACTTAGTAACTTTTGACCTAGGTTGATGTAACGACCCAACCCATATGCAATCGAAATATGCAAATTAAAAAAAAAATATTGTTGTACAGCACAGTGGCGCGGCGCTCCACTGACCTGCGCGGCGCGCCAAAACGGCCTGTCCAACTTTTTCTTTTTTGCGAAAAAGATCTCTTGCTTCCCGACACTTTTAGACCAAACGCTTTTCACAACATTTTATATTAGTTAAAACTAACACGTTCCAATAATAAAATGAGTTTTACGAGACCTGGCCCACATCGGCCGTTTTACGACTTTCGTACAAAATACAAGTTTTCAACCACATGATTTTTAACACAAAATAAAGCCGAGCATGGCGATTGGGGATACGCTACCCAATCCTAATCAAATCCAAAAGCAAGCCTTCTAAAGCAACTACGCGAGCCACTAGTTCCCACGCTTACCCGGGCTACCTCATCCAAGCAAATCTATAAAAATGTAAACAACGAAAGGGTAAGCTAACGCTTAGTGAGTGAAAATATACTACATACATATATATGCATAAAATGGACACGCCACATAAATAAACAAATACCGCATACCGGAGCATCCAAGCATAAAGGTAAGCTAATCTAAGCATACCGTACGATCACTAAGCAACAAGTTAAATATGCATCAACAAACATAAGTTCACCAACGACGATGTGAACAACGCCAAGAAGCTACACCCGGAGGGTTAGCTACATCAGGACAATACAACAATATATATATATATATATATATATATATATATATATATATATATATATATATATATATATATATATATATATATATATATAACAATATATAAACGAATAAGGTTAACCCCTTAACCCATTACCGAATACCAAACATCACAATGAAGATTGGCCGAACTACACGAGCCTTAGTAATCCGAAACCACACGAGATTACTATCTTCAACAAGACAACATCGAGGTTGGCCGAACTACACGAGCCTTAGTAATTCGAAACCACACGAGATTACTACCTCAATAAGACAACTTCGAGGTTGCCCGAACTACACGAGCCTTAGTAATCCGAAACCACACGAGATTACTACCTCGATAAGATGACCGAACTACACGCGTCATCGTGAATCCGAACTACACGCGACTCACTTCTCAACATCAAAACCCTTCGCCATTGGGGTTATATCATCCACATCACAATCACGTGTGATAATGTACACACAAAATGTGTACTTCGCCAAAGGTGATCAACTAAAACGCACAACCGTGCCAATTGGACCTATACACAAGTCCATCAAAACCACCTATATGTGAAGTGAGCTCTATAGCCGAGAATCACTTCACCCGACCCGCACCCATCCTATACATACATATGCACATAGGATATTAACACTTACCTTGAAGTCTTGATGGATGCCAAACCAAAATCCGCAATCGCCGATGGAATGTACCTATTCCATTTATCACATAACAAGTAACACAATTAGGGTTGACTTACAAACCAACCCAATTGACACTTAGTGCAATTTCGACCCAAATGCACTTCCAAGTACAAATCGCGCCCAAATTAACCAATAATCACTAACACAAGTGAGAATGGTCCTAATACGCCAATTAAACCCAATCATAGGTGTTAAACACCTATCTTGCCCATAATGACACTTAAACCCTAATTTGACCCATAAGAAGTCAATAACACGCCATTAGCAAGTTTTGACATCAAAACATATTTAACTCGGTTCTATGCTTCAACTTAATCCATTTTAAGTTTATAAACCTTATTAAATCGGCAATTGAGTCATAATCATCAACAAACCCTAATTTTGACTCTAGTCAAAATTAGTCAACCACAAGAACCCAAATGGTTTCCAAAACATCAATAATCACTAATACTAGTGATTATACACCATTTACAAGTCTTAAACATGGTTAAATCATTAACCAACCCAAAACCCGCCAAATATCAAAATAGCAAGTTTCCATAAACTCTCTTCATCAACTAAGTGGGTTTTACAACTAACTATCTCAAAC
Source organism: Rutidosis leptorrhynchoides (assembly GCF_046630445.1). NCBI lineage: Eukaryota > Viridiplantae > Streptophyta > Magnoliopsida > Asterales > Asteraceae > Rutidosis > Rutidosis leptorrhynchoides. The sequence continues at coordinate 139,177,429 of NC_092342.1, read as the reverse complement.
CCTAACATTGAATCTCAAATCAAACAATGAAATTCGGAGTTTGAACTTACCAATACCGCCAAAATGATGCCGTTGACGAGATGAACAACTTTAATACTTGAGACTTGGCCCAAATCAAACTTCTTCTTCTCCAAAAAGGAGCTTTCTCTCACTTAAAATGGGTTTCTCACTCTAGGGTTTGATGAGTGAAATGTGATCTAAAATGATCAATGGATCAGTTTTGATGACCCCAAACCGTCCCCAAGTGAAAAGACCAAAGTATCCCTCATTTAAACACTTTAAAAAAGTTGAAAATTGCATCAGACGGGATCGGAGCGCCGCTCCATAAGGTGGAGCGCCGCTCCAACCTTCAGGTCAGTTTTCAGTTTCTTGTTTTGGCCATAACTTTTTGACCGTAGCTCCGTTTTTGATGAATCAAATATCGTTGGAAACGTAATAAGATTTTCTTTCCAATGGTAAGGCTTTGAAACATCAACTCAAACTTTATTTAGGGTTGAAAAGATACGTACACACCTTGTCACTTCAGACAACGTTCAGTTTCCTTCGACGTTCGAGCAAGCAACACGTACGTGCTTCGTATACTTAATACACGCATCGTACACCATAAATACATTATGTACAATAAATATTTGGGTCTTACAACTCTCCCCCACTTAAACTCGATCACGTCCTCGTGATCCTCATCATTTAACCAAACGGACCTACACTCCACGGTCCTCAACATAAGTCCCAATCCCAACTTTCCTAGACAATTCTTCCCAAATGAATCACCTTTAACAACTAAATCGTCACCCGCGATTTATCAAATCCACCAACCGAGCACTAAAACCTTGCTCAATCCCTCACATCGGGAAAAACTCGACCAATCTCGAACCGAGATATCAATCCCCTAGCGTACCCCTACCGAGTACAATGCTAAAAGCAACCAAGTCAACCTAAGGTCAACAACACGAAACGATGGAGACCGAACCAAATGAATCCTTACGGATAACACCAATCACTAAACATCCCTTGTAGTGCGCAATACGACCCATACGCAACTACCGTAACATCATATCAAACGGTTAAAACCGATAGCGTCCAAAACGACTATGGCAACGCTAATCCCCGTACCAAATCGACTATCGTCACACCCGTAACAACATGTGAGCTAAACACGGCTATGGTCCTCGCGACCCCACCATTGGCATATAAAACAACCAATAGATCAAACATCATGGTCCTTACGACCCCACCATCGGTGTATAAAACAACCGACAGATCAAACAACACGAAGGCTGGCTGAAAACACACGCGCCTTAGTGAATCCGAACTACACGAGACTCACTACCTTCACCACAACAACAATCGGGATTGGCCGAACTACACGCGCCTTAGTGAATCCGAACTACACGAGAGTCACTATCCCAAATGAATGACCGAACTACACGAGTCATTTGTGAATCCGAACTACACGAGACTCACTCCTCAATACAATGACCGAAACCACACGAGTCATTGGTGAATCCGAACTACACGCGATTCACTTCCACAACAAGATGACCGAACTACACGCATCATCGTGAATCCGAAAACACACGCGATCCACAATCTCAACACAGGAATGGTACTCGCATTTCCCACCGGTACTCGCATTTCCCGATAATGTTACACCATACCGACATAACACTACTCCCTTGATGAAGTCAGCGGACCCCGAAGGTCATGCTTCACCAATATAACACTACCCTCATAGTGAAGTCAGCAGACCCCGAAGGTCATGCTTCACCAATCAATAATCTCATGATGAAGTCAGCGGACCCCGAAGGTCATGCTTCACCAATCAACGCCCTTTTGGCCTCGAACAAAGAGTAACGTAACATCGCGCTCGGCTACACCATAGTGAATCCTAACGGATACCACTAACCATTCACACAATCGAGCAAGAACCACCTATATCGAACATAGGCACAAAACAATAATTCTCTAGAAGAGAATCCGATACGCACATCCCTTAACCGAGGGATTTCACCTTGCTCGCCAAGCACGTCCGTTATCTCTCAACGAGATTTACCACATTACCACCTCGGTGATAATTTAAATCTAAACCATAAGTACAATCTAACCAAAATTGTACTCTACCACTAATCGACCAAAACTAGGCCCCAACACAATTTTCGGATCTACTAAAAACGTCATCCGAAACCTCACACTAGAACTTCCTCGTGCGGGAGTGTAACTCCCCCACTTGGAACTATGTCCCATAACCGCATCTCGTACAACCGTACAATGCTACCAAAGGTAGACTTTACCATCAATTGGGCTCGCACGACCCATCACCACCTCTTGCTCCAATCTTGAGCACACGAAGGATTTTAACCAATCCTTAAAGACTTTGAACGAAAAGTGTCCCGCAAATTACACAAACTCTACTCTCGCAATCATCCAATTGCTATAGTTTGTCAACTTCCACCTAGTCACTCATGTACCTAAGGGTTTCACTTCGGTACCCTAAGTACAATGTAACCACAACATAGTCGGAGTCGAACACCGCGCTAGTAGGTATAAAGGAGGCACCTAATGTCGCGTCACGTAGACTCCTTTACCAACATACATCGAGATCCAAAACACTCGATTTCAAGGGTTTCATCCCACCCGTCGAACCTCATATTTCATCAACTTCCACACACAAGCGAACACGCGCTTAATAATCGAACACCAAAACCCATTTTCATGGCTTGGTAGAAACATTTCTTAAATACTAAGGAATGCTTGGTTGCACCAAGTCTTACGCCGTTCGCCCGTTAATCAAACGTCACCATAGGGTACTTCCATTAGGAACGTCACCCATAACAACAATATGCACAACACAAGGCATTTTACAACCCAAACTCAACGGCACATAATAAATAATCAAAGGACATATTTATTAAAATGAAACGTACCTTAACGTCTCCTTGCCGCACCCGTCCCCGCTAACTTGGGACATTCCGACTTACGATGTCCTTCTTCTTGGCAATTGAAGCACACCATGCCATCACCCTTTGGTACCGGACATTCCCAAGACTTGTGACCCCTCATGCCACAATTGTAACACCTAGACGTACTAGCATCCGAAATACCCGTCCGTGTACCACCCGTGCTCACACTCGGAACCTTAGTCCTCTTACTTGGGGCACCATAAGAAACAACCCTTCTTTCACTTGAAGGTTCACCCTTCTTGGATCGTGATTACGACTCGAAACCTCTAGCCAAGGCGAATAATTCCGCAAATGATTTCGCTTGACCCCGGCTAATTTTACTCTTCAAGTCATCATTCAAGTTTCGATAGAAATCCCCCATCAACATACGATCATTCCCCAAATACTCCGGACAAAAACGAGCCTTCACCATAAAGGTCGTCTTGAGAGTATTCAAATCCATAGAACCCTGTTGCAAATTTCGCAACTCATTACGCAATTCCGAAAAATCAGCTGAAGTTCAGAACTCCTCGAAGAATTCCTCCTTAAATTTGTCCCACGATAACGCCATAAACGTTTCGCCACCGACAAGATCAATCTTACCATCCAACCAATCCCTCGCCCTACCCCGCAACAAACTAATAGCGAGCCTCGTCTTTTTCTCGGGAGGGCATTCAATAGTGCGAAAACACCCTTCAACATCCGAGATCCATGTGGTGCTTACCAAAGGATCCGGTTTCCCGTCATACATCGAGGGTTTAGTCCTCATGAAGCTCTTAAGACAACGCTCCATTTCACTACTACCCCGAAATTCGGAATACTTTCTATCCATTTCTTCTCAAAACGCACTCATTTGATCCGCAACGGCGGCCTCAACTCTAGCGTTAAACTCCACGTCGTTCGTCTCGATCCCATTTCCCGTCGCCATTCTAAGGAATGCAAAGCGTTTAGATCACGAACGTATAAAACCACACACACAACACCGCCCCATCTTGCTAAACACTCGTCGTACATCACTTGTTAGACACGATTTGCACCCGTAATAAGGTTTGCAAGTCCTTATTACGCGCACACGCCGTATCGACTCGTTAGTACAACGACCTCCTCGCTCGATGATATAAACAAACACAAACAAAATTCTTCGTGATATAAACACACGCGAGAATTATTATCACCACACAATAATATATTAATTATATCCGCATTACTAATATAAACGTTAGTCCACCTACAACAAGGCACTAACTATAACCCATTCCGACCTGTAATCCTACAAGTCCCGCAACAATTAAGCACACACAAAAGTCTAAGTCTAGGCACCTATATCAAGTCACCTAAATCCCTTAGACCATGCTCTGATACCACTTGTAACGACCCAACCCATATGCAATCGAAATATGCAAATTAAAAAAAAATATTGTTGTACAGCACAGTGGCGCGGAGCGCCACTGACCTGCGCGGCGTGCCAAAACGGCCTGTCCAACTTTTCCTTTTTGCGAAAAAGATCTCTTGCTTCCCGAAAATTTTAGACCAAACGCTTTTCACAACATTTTATATTAGTTAAAACTAACACGTTCCAATAATAAAATGAGTTTTACGAGACCGGGCCCACATCGGCCGTTTACGACTTTCGTACAAAATACAAGTTTTCAACCACATGATTTTTAACACAAAATAAAGCCGAGCATGGCGATTGGGGATACGCTACCCAATCCTAATCAAATCCAAAAGCAAGCCTTCTAAAGCAACTACGCGAGCCACTAGTTTCCACGCTTACCCGAGCTACCTCTTCCAAGCAAATCTATAAAAATGTAAACAACGAGAGGGTAAGCTAACGCTTAGTGAGTGAAAATATACTACATACATATATATGCATAAAATGGACACGCCACATAAATAAACAAATACCGCATACCGGAGCATCCAAGCATAAAGGCAAGCTAATCTAAGCATACCGTACGATCACTAAGCAACAAGCTAAATATGCATCAACAAACATAAGTTCACCAACGACGATGTGAACAACACCAAGAAGCTACACCCAGAGGGTTAGCTACATCACGATAATACAACAATATATATATATATATATATATATATATATATATATATATATATATATATATATACATATATATAAACGAATAAGGTTAACCCCTTAACCCATTACCGAATACCAAACACCACAATGAAGATTGGCCGAACTACACGAGCCTTAGTAATCCGAAACCACACGAGATTACTATCTTCAACAAGACAACATCGAGGTTGGCCGAACTACACGAGCCTTAGTAATCCGAAACCACACGAGATTACTACCTCAATAAGACAACATCGAAGTTGGCCGAACTACACGAGCCTTAGTAATCCGAAACCACACGAGATTACTACCTCAATAAGATGACCGAACTACACGCGTCATCGTGAATCCGAACTACACGCGACTCACTTCTCAACATCAAAACCCTTCGCCATTGGGGTTATATCATCCACATCACAATCACGTGTGATAATGTACACACAAAATGTGTACTTCGCCAAAGGTGATCAACCAAAATGCACAACCGTGCCAATTGGACCTATACACAAGTCCATCAAAACCACCTATATGTGAAGTGAGCTCTATAGCCGAGAATCACTTCACCCAACCCGCACCCATCCTACACATACATATGCACATAGGATATTAACACTCACCTTGAAGTCTTGATGGATGCCAAACCAAAATCCGCAATCACCGATGGAATGTACCTATTCCATTTATCACATAACAAGTAACACAATTAGGGTTGACTTACAAACCAACCCAATTGACACTTAGTGCAATTTCGACCCAAATGCACTTCCAAGTACAAATCGAGCCCAAATTAACCAATAATCACTAACACAAGTGAGAATGGTCCTAATACGCCAATTAAACCCAATCATAGGTGTTAAACACCTATCTTGCCCATAATAACACTTAAACCCTAATTTGACCCATAAGAAGTCAATAACACGCCATTAGCAAGTTTTAACACCAAAACATATTTAACTCGGTTCTATGCTTCAACTTAATCCATTTTAAGTTTTTTTAAACCTTATTAAATCGGCAATTGAGTCATAATCATCAACAAACCCTAATTTTGACTCTAGTCAAAATTAGTCAACCACAAGAACCCTAATGGTTTCCAAAACATCAATAATCACTAATACTAGTGATTATACACCATTTACAAGTCTTAAACATGGTTAAATCATTAAACAACCCAAAACCCGCCAAATATTAAAATAGCAAGTTTCCATAAACTCTCTTCATCAACTAAGTGAGTTTTACAACTAACTATCTCAAACCCTAATATTGAATCTCAAATCAAACAATGAAATTCGGAGTTTAAACTTACCAATACCGCCAAAATGATGCCGTTGACGAGATGAACAACTTTAATACTTGAGACTTGACCCGAATCAAACTTCTTCTTCTCCAAATGGAGCTTTCTCTCACTTAAAATGGATTTCTCACTCTAGGGTTTGATGAGAGGGTTTGATGAGTGAAATGTGATCTAAAATGATCAATGGATCAGTTTTGATGACCCCAAACCGACCCCAAGTGAAAAGACCAAAGTACCCCTCATTTAAACACTTTAAAAAAAGCTGAAAATTGCATCAGACGGGATCGGAGTGCCGCTCCATAAGGTGGAGCGCTGCTCCAACCTTCAGGTCAGTTTTCAGTTTCTTGTTTTGGCCATAACTTTTTGACCGTAGCTCCATTTTCGATGAATCAAATATCGTTGGAAACGTAATAAGATTTTCTTTCCAATGGTAAGGCTTTGAAACATCAACTCAAACTTTATTTGGGGTTGAAAAGATACGTACACACCTTGTCACTTCAGATAACTTCCAGTTTCCTTCGACGTTCGAGCAAGCAACACGTACGTGCTTCGTATACTTAATACACGCATCGTACACCATAAATACATTATGTACAATAAATATTTGGGTCTTACAGTTGAGGACCTTTCGGACCGACTTACTTGCTTACTTATCTCATATCGACTTTTACCGCACTTTCACTGTGAGTTATAGCATCCTTTTTACTTCAACTATTTTTGGGACTGAGAATACATGCGCTTTTTATGTTTTACTTACTAGGCACGAGTACTTAAACTTTATATATGGTTGGGTTATATAATGGCATAAACTTTCCCTTTAGCTCGGTAATGTTTAGTCATTGGTTTTTGAACAAGTGAACACGAATCTTAGATATGGATCCATAGGGTTTGACATCCCCACTCGGGATAGTCGCGCTAGCATTTAACGGGTGTTTAATACTTCTTAGACTTATGCACTCGCCAAGTGTACTTTTAGGGGGTGATATTACGTTAAGTTAGTTACCAAGTGCCCACGGTTAAGCATATACTTTTCCTACTATTTTGAAATACGAAATCTCGTGGCCTACCTTATGTAAAGACCCATCCTAATCCATAAGAATGAATTCAATAACATATGATTACATTGCGAGGTATTTGACCTCTATGTGATACATTTTACAAACATTGCATTCTTTTTGAAAGACCAACTTTCATTACATCGAAAGTTGAAAAAATGCATACCATTTCATAATATCCATCTATAATTGATTTAATCTGTCATTTACTTAATCATAATCTTTACTGAATTCAACGACTTGAATGCAACGACTTTTGAAATAGGCCATGAATGACTCCAAGTAATATCTTTAAATTGAGCAAATGCACAGCGGAAGATTTCTTTCAATCTTGAGAATAAACATGCTTTCAAGTGTCAACCAAAAGGTTGGTGAGTTCATTAGTTTATCATAATCATTCATTTCCATTATTTTAATAAACCACAAGATTTTTATTAAACATAATTCCAATAGCAGAATCCTCTCGTCCGCATAAAGGTAAAATCATTTCCAATAATATAATAGACCACAAGATTTTTATTTTTCATAACATAATCCTCAAGCAGAATCCTCTCGTCTCATTAAGGTAAAATCATTCATATGGTGAACACCTGGTAACCGACATTAACAAGATGCATATAGAATATCCCCAAAACAGAATCCTCTCGTCTGTATAATAGAATCCTCTCGTCTGTATAATAATCGAAGTACTAAAGCATCCGTACCTCGGATGGGGTTTGTTAGGCCCATAGATCTATCTTTAGGATTCGCGTCAATTAGGGGTACTGTTCCCTAATTCTTAGATTATCAGGCTAAAAGGGGCATATTCGGCTTCGATCCATTCAACCATATAATGTAGTTTCGATTACTTGTGTCTATTTCGTAAAACATTCATAAAAATAGCGCATGTATTCTCAGTCCCAAAAATATATATATAAAAAGGGAGTAATGAAACTCACGCATATAAATATTGTAAAACAGTTAATAAAGCATTTGCATGTATTCTCACCCCAAAAATGTAAAGAGTAAAAAGGGCAAATGAAACTCACCATACTGTATTTCGTAGTAAAAATACATATAACGTCATTGAACAAGTGCAAAGTTGGCCTCGGATTCACGAACCTAAATTAAGTATATATATTTATATGTTGGTCAATATTTGTTTTAACAAATTAGGTCAAGTCATAGTGTACCACAATCCTAATGCTCAAGACTAATATACAAAAGTCAACCAAAAGTCAATTTGACTCAAAATGCTTTCCAAAATTTATACATGATTAATATATAGTTTAAATATCGTCGTTTTATATTTTTAAATATTTTTAAAAGATTTATTAAAGTAAATAATATAATTCATTTATTAATAAATAAAACTTTATAAAAAAAATATACTTTTATATATCTTAAGTAATAAAATTTATAAAGTTCATTTATTATCATAAAAATATTATGATAGGTTTTATTAAGGTAAATATATTATTTGTATTACATATTTATTTGATAAAAATAACATTGATAATAATAATAATAAGTAAAAGTTGTAATAATAATTATTATTATTCTATTAATAAAAATATCAATATATATATTTACTAAAAATGATATTATGATAAAATGATAATTCTAATTATGATAACATTAATATCTACGATACTTTTTAATATTACTTTAAAATAATAATTTTATTTAAAATGATAATAATAATGATCTTTTATAATAACAATGACATTTTTATTAAAATGATAATTTTTGTTAAAATGATAGTTTTAATATTATCAATACTTTTAATAATAATAGTAATGATAAAATAATAAGTACAATAATTTTATCTAAATTCATATCTTACAATATTTTAATTTCATCATGATACTCATACTCATTATTTCCTAATTGATTCATTTGATAGCTTTTAATTGTCTTTTATGTCGCATTCATTTTAATAATAATAATAGTAATCATAATAATTAAGTGTTACCAATATTAATTTTAATTATAATAATACTAATAATAATAAATATTATGATAATATTAATACTAATAACTATTTTAATGATAATAATAATAATAATAATAATAATTATAACTTTAACGATAATAACGGTAGTAATAATAATAAAATAACAATTTTTAATGATAATACTTTCTATGGATAATGATAATAATAATGATCATAATAATAATGATATTAGTAATAATAATAATAATAATAATAATAATAATAATAATAATAATAATAATAATAATAATAATAATAATAATAATAATAATAATAATAATAATAATAATAATAATTAGATAAAAACTAGAATGACGATAATAACGACGATAATAATAATCATTTTTATAAAAATTCAATTGACTATAACTTCTAATCCGTTCATCGAAACCATTCGATATCTAAATGAACAGTTCTTAATTTTTCGCTAGCTTTCCAACGACATGTATATCTTATACCTTATCTCAACTGCATATGTATCAAACTTATGATTCATTAAAACTATCTAATAACTAAACTGTGATGACCCGGGAATTTCTGACCAAATTTAAACTTGAATCTTATATGGTTTCGACACGAGAAGCAAAGTCTGTAATGTTGAAGTCTCAAAACCTTTGAACTGTGTTCATGTATGCATTTAACCTTTGACTATTTCCGACGATTCACGAACCATTGTTTGTAATTAAATATGTATATATATGTATATATGTAAATATAAGTATATATATAATAATTTGAAAGTTTAAAATATAATTTAAACATTTAAAATTTAAAATGTAAAATAGGACATAAAATAATTAAGTGTAATATAAAATGAATCTATATATATATATATATATATATATATATATATATATATATATATATATATATATATATATATATATATATGATTTCTATGAATATTATTATATGTATACCGTAATATATATACAGTGTAAAATTATTCAATTATATATTATGTAATTAGTAACTATAATATAATCGATAAATTATAATATTAATATATTAATAGTAATTACAAATTTAAAAAAAAATATAGTTTTTATACTAAGAATATTATTGTTACTTTCATTGTTATTATCAATATTAAGATTAATATTAAAATCAGTATTATCAATATTATTATAGACATGAAGTTCGATATATATAAATTGTTAGAGTATTATTATTACTAATATTATTATATCATTAATAATATTAGTATTATTTTAATCAATATTATTTTTATTAATAACATGATTGTTATCATTAATAAATATGATTATTACCATTTATTATCATTATAATTTATTTTTACTAGTAATATAATAAATATTGTTATTTATATAATTTATTATTAATATTAATTATATAAATTTATATAAATATTTATACTGTACGAATTTGCTTTAGGTTCCATCAAACTGTGTTAAAATTTGTCCCTTGTCTTTAACTTGATTAGTAGATCGAATACAATGTTAGGAACACAACAAAATTCATTATCAATCGGTTTCCAACCTTAATTTTTTTAAATATATTTCGGTACCTGATAAAGAAAAATAATATTGACTAATTAATATAAATCTCGACTAAATCCAGTGTGAAAGATACCTGTCGACCTACATTAGCAATCCACAACCTCAAATAACTTTAATCTCCTTTAAATTGTTGAAAATTAAATTAAAAATTGAAGAACTAAGTCGACTGCCCTGTTTCCTCTTCATTTTTCAATTAGAAAATTTTTTTTAATAAATTTTAAAATGTGTTAATGTAGTTCAACCCTAAATCTTCCATTTAAACTAACTGGAAAGTAGCAATTTCCAGTTTTCTGTATTGATTACAAATTTTAGAAGTCAAAGTTTATTCGAAAAAGTCAACCTGTTTGTTCTTCATGAAATTCATATTCGTGTTAATGTTTCTGTTTCAATTGAGGCTTCAGAAAGATTATAGGGGTGATTTAGAGACCTTTTCATGTTATAAGTATTGACTAAAACATCCTCAATTTCAAAAACCGAATTCAAGTTCATAAGCATGGTACATCAGGTCTGTTTCAAGTTTTTATTTATTTTTAATTTCTGTTAATACAAGCAATTTATCACAGAACGTTTATGCATCAATTTCCAAATATAATTTAAATCTTAAACACTGGATAGCAAACGGGTTTGATCCCTAGTCGTTTCAGTTTGGGAAGGAGAAGGAGATTGAAGCATAAAGTATTCGGGTTATAATTAATTGTGGGTATTATAAATGAGAAAATGAGCAATGGCTCAACGGTTTAGGAGTTTAGCTGGGTATAGAGGGGTCTTGCGTTCGAGGCTGGACAGCAGCACATTTTTTTTACCATTTCAATGAGGTAGTCATCCATATAATTATCTATTATCAATTTTTATTATTATTATTATTATTATTATTATTATTATTATTATTATTATTATTATTATTATTATTATTATTATTATTATTATTATTACTATTATTATTATTACTATTATTATTATTATTATTATTATTATTATTATTATTATTATTATTATTATTATTATTATTATTATTATTATTATTATTATTATTATTATTATTATTATTATTATTATTATTATTATGATCAAGATTACTATTATCATGGTAAGTATTATAATTGCTATTAGTTTTGTAATTATAAATAATATCATCTCTATTATTAATAGAATTATTAGAATTAATATTATTAAACCTTTTATCAATATTATTATCAGTATTAATAAAAGTATCACTATTATTATCATTATTAATTTTATCATATTTGGTATTAATATCATTATTACGATTATGATTATTATTATTATAAATATGAAAATAATAAAATTTATTATTATTTTCATTAATATTAAGAAATAAGTATCATTATCAAAAGTTAATATTTTCATGATCACTATTATCAAATTATTCATTTTATCAAAAACTATTATTTTTTAACAGATAAATATTTTGTACATAAAAATATACTTATTACGTATACTATAATTATATTAAAATATACTTATTATGTATATATATATATATATATATCAAACTTACTAATATTATTTATATAAATACTTACAAATAATAAACTATCAATTTTTAATTATAACATTAAACAAGTATGGATATATTAATAAAACTATATAAATAATAACTATTTTAAATATAAACACAAATTAAATATATAATATATAAATTAAGATGTAATAAATTGTTCAACTACGATTACGTGTGTTAATATATATATAAATGATATAGGTTCGTGAATCCGAGGCCAACCCTGCATTGTTTAGTTGTTCAATGTCGTCATAATGTATTTTTACTACAAAATACATTAGGTGAGTTTCATTTGCTCCCTTTTTAAATACTTTTGCTATATATATTTTTGGGACTGAGAATACATGCGCTGCTTTTATAAATGTTTTACGAAATAGACACAAGTACTTAAAATTACATTTTATGGTTAGATTATTAACCGAATATCGCCCTTCAAGTCTGGTAACCTAAGAATTTAGGGAAATGGCCCCTGATTGACGCGAATCCTAAAGATAGATCTATGGACCTTAACAAGTCCCATTCGGGGTACGAATGCTTTAGTACTTCGAGATTATTATTATACAGACGAGAGGTTCTGTTTGGGGATATTCTATGCATTAAGTTAACGTCGGTTACCAAGTATTCAATCCATATGAATGATATTTTTGTCTCTATGCATGGGACGCTTATTTATGAGAACTGGAAATGAAAACCTTGTGGTCTATTAAAATGATGGAAATGATTATTTATGTTAAACTAATGAACTCACTAACCTTTTGGTTGACACTTTAAAGCATGTTTATTCTCAGGTACGAAAGAAGTCTTCCGCTATGCATTTGCTCATATTAGAGATATTACTTGGAGTCATTCATGACATATTTCAAAAGACGTTGCATTCGAGTCGTCGAGTTCATCAAGATTATTATTAAGTCAATTATAGTTGGATGTATTACGAAATGGCATGCATGTCGTCAACTTTTGATGTAAAGAAAGTTTGTCTTTCGAAAAACGAATGCAATGTTTGTAAAATGTATCATATAGAGGTCATGAACCTCGCGATGAAATCAACTATTGTGAATCGTTTATAATCGATATGGAATTCGTCCGGATGGATTAGGACGGGTTGTGAAAGTTTGTATTAGAGCGGTGGTCTTAGCGAACCAGGTCTGCATTAGTGTGTCTAACTAATAAGTCGATAGGATGCATTAGTGAGTCTGGACTTCGACCGTGTCTGCATGTCAAAAGTTTTGCTTATCATTTCTAGTCAGAAATCATCTGCTTATCATCCTTAGAAAATTACCTGCTTATCATTATTAGTCTAGACACGTCTTGCTACATTAATTGCATGAGTAGTGTATAGACAAAATTCATATCTTAGCGTATCTGCTAAATCATATCTTATCGTATCTGTTACTTTAAACTTTGTCTGACATATCCTGCAAATTCCTCCGTAATCTACGAAATCTTTTGATCCATATATATATATAGATATCCTATGTAAATAGAATACCACCCGATAGCCGGAAAATCATTTTATATGGAAAAAAATCCTTTATCCAATCGTACGAAATGGAATTTGTCATCAGTTCAAGTCCCTCAGATTCCGAAATGGAATCCCACTCAAGCTCCGAAAGCAGTGTGACTGGAATGGATCAACCAATCAGTCATTATCTATTCTGGATGAATTGGGGATGGGTTCATAGCCTCCTCAATCATTGGAGACAAGAAGAAGGCGATCCTTTCCATCCACCACATTGCCCTCTTGACGAAGAACCTGAAGCACTTACCGGTGAACCTGTCTGAAACACCATTTTCTCTCTCATTTCCAGGGTATCTCATCACGATTATATACTATACCAAATTCTAGATTATATTTATCCGCTCGTCTGAACCGACAATCACCCCAGTGTAATAGAAGAAGTCAACGAGCTTCGCGCTCGGGTAGTGGCTTTGGAGAATATGGTGCAAAGGTTACAAACACCAGCAGCAGCACCAGCAGCATAACCAGTATTACCACCACCAACGCCAACAGTACCATTACCACCACCAACAACAATCGCATCGCAAACCTCAACTTCACAATCTATCACACGAACATCAACGTCATATGCACCATAGATACCAAGGAGTACCAACAACAATGAACGATGAAGTATTAATTCATAACTTCATTGAAGAAATATTATGCGAAGAATATGTGGTTTCTAAAAGTTTTAGAGATTACTTATTCTAACTCAAACCGAAAAGCAAATGAGATTAATATCATGTTAACTCATTAAATCCATGATTACATCTGAAGAAAATATATATGTATATATATTTTTTCATAACGATTGTAATTAAAAATTCTTTTGTACAAACTGTTAATGATGAAAATATTTTTAACGGGTAGGTAATACCCGAGGAATATTTAGATTTCACATTAATAAGTTACACTGTACATTCTTCGAATCAGATTCAATAGTCATTTACTATCCTACTTACATCCACAGATATACAAATCCGTTCACCACAGAATAACTATATTCATCCAATTTCATATTAGGATTTTGATTTATCAGAATCCAACAAGTGGCATAAGGAAGAAAACATTTGACAAAATAAAATTTGTTAGAAACAAACAAATTAACTATGAGAAATTTTGTTAAGAATCCACGCTAACTGTTCCTAGCTAATTGTTCCTAGCTAAATGATTACATTTTATTTATCGCAATTTAATTATCACAATTTACATTAGCGCAATTTTATTTATCGTCATTTAATTTCTGTTATTTTCTTTACGCACTTTATTTATCGTTATTTAATTTCTGTTATTTATTTTACGCACTTTAAATATCGGGACACGTATACAAGGTTTTGACATATCATATCGACGCATTTATATATATTATTTGGAATAACCATAGACACTCTATATGCAGTAATGAACGAGTTCTCTATACAGGGTTGAGGTTGATTCTACAATAATATATATATAATTTGAGTTGTGATCGAGTCTGAGACGTATACGGGTCATGATACGTATTAATTAATTCGAATATTATATATTAAGCTATATATGAAATATTGGACTGTCAACTGTGGACTACCAACATTGGACAATTAAAATGAATTAAAATATTGATTATAACATATGAAACTAAACAATTCTTCAAGTTTGCCACTTGATTTCATCTTAAACCTCATTTTGTATCTTGACGATTACAATCTACGTTCAAACCTTTCATGATTCTTGAAAACACCTCAACCAAAATGATAAACCGACCGCACTTTACCTACGGAAGAAAAGATTGATGCATATAGTTATGCACCTGAGAAACTCTCAGCAATTGAGTAAACGTTTAAAATGTAGCTATGCTAATTCCTTAGTGTTATTATTACCCAAAATAACTTGGAAATCCATTTCAAAGTAGCAAATTTTGTCACAGCTCCAACAAGTCAACATCAACTTTTCGTTCAAAACAACCTTATTATAACCTTGATATATATGCGTGCTCTTTTATTGTTACCATGGAACCTTTTATTTTCCACCATATTACCAGCAGACGTACCAGCAACCTCGTTGCTTCTTGGCTTAAATCTCTCTGATAAATCATTATATTTATTCGTTGAAACCCTATCATATACTCATCCGCATCTTGTAACGAGAACTGCCATACCAATTACCGGGAATCAGCAATCAGTATTTTGGAAACTCGCAGCATATCTACATCAACAATTATATGTATAACATTTATCTCTTAGAATTATGATCTTTCATTATGAAATTCTGAAAAGCACTCAGTCTACAAATCAATACTCTGAATGTTGAAAAACCTGAATGAAGCAGCAGAAATCGTAGACAACCGTAAACGACCCTAATCATCAAAAGTTCGATGATAAAGTATAGCATGTTGGAAAAGCTCAGAAAAGTTGGAACTGGAAAACGGATTGAGCTAACCACGAAGGAGACCAAGGACAAATACAAGGACCAAACCCTATATTCAAAGAATCTAGGTAATTCTGGATCAGATGAAATCTTTAGGGAATATCTTGCTCCGAAGTCATGTTAAAATCTTGCGGAAATTTTTTTTTCTTATCAACTTTCGAACTTAGAAATTTCAAAATATCATCATAAATATCTTCGATATTTCTGAGGATATTTTCATAAATATTCCTGTCCGAAATTATCTACCTCTTCGTGTTTTCTGTATTTCATTATATTGAAACTTCTGTAAAATCTAAATATAAATCATGAATGAATTGTGGAGAAGTGTTGGTAATTGAAGCATGAGTTAGTATAATATAATGGCGCTTGACCAATGTGATTATATTAAAGTAAGTCATGCTGAGTTTCTAATGAAACGTGAAGATGGTTCACAGTAAATCATACCATTATCATGTGCCATGTTACATAACTCTTTCATTATACTTAACTTCTGAACATATCAAGAAAATATATTCTTGATGGTTCTATTTTTCGTGATGTTGATAAATTTGAAAATCAAATCATGCTAACACGTTCCTTCCTGCTTAGAACATTATAAACACTCGAAACTCTATACCTACGAATTCTGAACCATTATTCGCTTGACTAGAAGTCGGGAAGAGAAAACAAAAGTATGAAACTCCAAAATATAAGGGGGAATATAAAACTCGATAACAACACATAAATTACAAACCGTGTATATCAATGTTGATCGCAACATAAAGACACGGGAGAATTAAAAACATTATAACCCCAAGGGCGAAGTAGAAGAAAACGGATTCCTCCGGTGGTAATTGGAAAAGAAGAATGATTGTTGCGATAGTGAGGATAAGAACAAGAATCAGAACTGGATTAAGCATTTTCACAATCTTTTGAATTTAGGAATTGAGTATAGAAGTGCTAAAAACTAATGAAACGGAAAGGGTAAATTTATAATAGAAATATCAGACAGAGTAATCGAGGCAGATCACCGTATTTAATTATAGAGATTTTAATTTTCTTATTCGCCGAAGAATCAAATCTTTTAGATTTCAAAGATTTTCTTTAAATCTCTTGAATTCTGGAATTCAAACCTGACAACGTCAAAAGTTAAGACGCACCTTATTTTTAAATTCAACCAAGGCAACATCAAAAGTTAAAACGAAACTTCATTTATTCATTTCACTCTTTTGTGATAGCTTCATTCGTGCTCTTCGAATAATCGAATTATTTTATATATTTATTCAATAATTATAAAACTCTATTTATCAGCTCATATTCGTCAGGAAAATATACTTATTGTTAGCCATGATGACCTCACTCAAATTTCGGGACGAAATTTCTTTAACGGGTAGGTACTGTGTTGACCCGGGAATTTTCGACCAAATTTAAACTTGAATCTTATATGGTTTCGACACGATAAGCAAAGTCTGTAATGTTGAAGTCTCAAAACCTTTGAACTGTGTTCATGTATGCATTTAACCTTTGACTATTCCCGACGATTCACGAACCATTGTTTGTAATTAAATATGTATATATATGTATATATGTAAATATAAGTATATATATAATAATTTGAAAGTTTAAAATATAATTTAAACATTTAAAATTTAAAATGTAAAATAGGACATAAAATAATTAAGTGTAATATAAAATGAATCTATATATATATATATATATATATATATATATATATATATATATATATATATATATATATATATATATATATATATATATATATATATATATATATATATATATATATATATATATATATATATATATATTTCTATGAATATTATTATATGTATGCCGTAATATATATACAGTGTAAAATTATTCAATTATATATTATGTAATTAGTAACTATAATATAATCGATAAATTATAATATTAATATATTAATAGTAATTACAATTTTAAAAAAAATATAGTTGTTATACTAAGAATATTATTGTTACTTTCATTGTTATTATCAATATTAAGATTAATATTAAAATTAGTATTATCAATATTATTATAGACATGAAGTTCGATATATATAAATTGTTAGAGTATTATTATTACTAATATTATTATATCATTAATAATATTAGTATTATTTTAATCAATATTATTTTTATTAATAACATGATTGTTATCATTAATAAATATGATTATTACCATTTATTATCATTATAATTTATTTTTACTAGTAATATAATAAATATTGTTATTTATATAATTTATTATTAATATTAATTATATAAATTTATATAAATATTTATACTGTACGAATTTGCTTTAGGTTCCATTAAACTGTGTTAAAATTTGTCCCTTGTTTTTAACTTGATTAGTAGATCGAATACAATGTTAGGAACACAACAAAATTCGTTATCAATCGGTTTCCAACCTTAATTTTTTTATATATATTTCGGTACCTGATAAAGAAAAATAATATTGACTAATTAATATAAATCTCGACTAAATCCAGTGTGAAAGATACTTGTTGTAGTGACCCGAACTTTTCCATGTTTATATATATATTAATTGAGATTGATATTTACATGACTAAATGTTTCCAACGTGTTAAGCAATCAAACTTGTTAAGACTTGATTAAATGAAATAAGTTTCATATAGACTATTGATCACCCAAGTTGACCGGCGATTCACGAACGTTACAAAATTGTAAAAACTACATGTTGTGGTATATATATATATATATATATATATATATATATATATATATATATATATATATATATATATATATGGTTGACATGAGATTATGATGAGTAATTATCTCACTAAGTATATTAACAATGTGTGATATACATAAGAAATGAGATTACTAAGTTAAGAAACTCGAAATGATATATATAACGATTATCGTTATGATAACATCTACTAAATATATATGTATCATATTAAGATATTGATACACTATATTTAATATAATAAAATGATATTTAAATATATCATGAAGTGTGTTAACAATGAACTACATATGTAAAAACAAAACTACTAACTCAAGAATTACGAAACGAGACTTATATGTAACGATTATTATTGTAACGATATTTTAATGTATATATCATATTAAGAGATATTCATACATCATAATATCATGATAATATAATAATTTAACATCTTATTTGATATAATAAACATTGGGTTAACAACATTAATTGAGATCGTTAACTTAAAGGTTTCAAAACAACACTTACATGTAACGACTAACGAAGACTTAACGACTCCATTAGAATGTATATACATGTTGTGTTTTGATATGTATTCTTACACTTTTGAAAGACTTCAAGACACATATCAAAGTACTTCTACTTAACAAAAATGCTTACAATTACATCCTCGTTCAGTTTCATCAACAATTCTACTCGTATGCACCCGTATTCGTACTCGTACAATACACAGCTTTTAGATGTATGTACTATTGGTATATACACTCCAATGATTAGCTCTTAGCAGCCCATGTGAGTCACCTAACACAAGTGGGAACTATCATTTGGCAACTATTATGAAATATCTCATAAAATTACAAAAATATTAGTAATCATTCATGACTTATTTACATGAAAACAAAATTACATATCCTTTATATCTAATCCATATACCAACGACCAAAAATACCTACAAACACTTTCATTCTTCAATTTTCTTCATCTAATTGATCTCTCTCAAGTTCCATCTTCAAGTTCTAAGTGTTCTTCATAAATTTCATAAGTATAGTTTCATAAAAATCAAGAATACTTCCAAGTTTGCAAGTCTACTTCCAAGCTTTCTAATCCATTCCATGTAATCATCTAAGATCAAGGAACCTTTGTTATTTACAGTAGGTTATCTTTCTAATTCAAGTTAATATTCATATTCAAACTTTGATTCAATTTCTACAACTATAACAATCTTATTTCGAGTGAAAATCTTACTTGAACTGTTTTCATGTCATGATTCTGTTTCAAGAACTTTCAAGCCATCCAAGGATCCTTTGAAGCTAGATCCATATTTTTCATTTCTAGTAGTTTTATCCAGAAAACTTGAGGTAGTAATGATGTTCATAACATCATTCAATTCATACATATAAAGCTATCTTATTCGAAGGTTTAAACTTGTAATCACTAGAACATAGTTTAGTTAATTCTAAACTTGTTCGCAAACAAAAGTTAATCCTTATAACTTGACTTTTAAAATCAACTAGACACATGTTCTATATCTATATTATATGCTAACTTAATGATTTAAAACCTGGAAACACGATGAACACCATAAAATCGGATATACGCCGTCATAGTGAAACCGGGGGGCTGTTTTGGTTTGGATAATTAAAATCTATGATAAACTTTGATTTAAAAGTTGTTCTTCTGGGAAAATGATTTTTCATATGAACATGAAACTATATCTAAAAATCAAGGTTAAACTCAAAGTGGAAGTATGTTTTCTAAAATGGTCATCTAGACGTCGTTCTTTCGACTGAAATGACTACCTTTACAAAAACAACTTGTAACTTATATTTATGACTATAAACCTATACTTTTTCGGTTTATATTCATAAAATAGAGTTCAATATGAAACCATAGCAATTTTATTAACTCAAAACGGATTTCAAATGAAGAAGTTATGGGTAAAACAAGATTGGATATTTTTGATCTTTTTAGCTACGGGAAATGTTTAACAAATCTATACAAATCATATCCTAGCTAACTTATATTGTATTATACATGTATTCTAATATATTATGTAATCTTGGGATACCATAGACACGTATTCAAATGTTTTGACATATCATATCGACCCATGTATATATATTATTTGGAACAACCATAGACACTCTATATGCAGTAATGTTGGAGTTAGCTATACAGGGTTGAGGTTGATTCCAAAAATATATATACTTTGAGTTGTGATCTATTCTGAGACGTGTATACACTGGGTCATGGATTGATTCAAGATAATTGATGTTATGCGAGGGGTATATGAAATATCATTAATTTTTAATATGAAATACGATACAATTTACACAAGTTTTATTTATTTATTTACAGATGGGATATACCTAAACCTTGCTACAACACTATAGGCAGTATACCTAATCGTAGAGTAGTGTAGTTGTTAGTAAGTCCGGTTCGTTCCACAGGGAGACGACTTATTTTACACTATATTTTTAAACAAGTATATTTGTACAAAATATATATAATTATATATAATAATATATAAAAGGGGGTTTTACCATTTAATGACCGGTTTGTCGATTTTAAAACTTTAGTCGCAGTTAAAACCTAATGTAGAATATTAAAAATAAATACAACTTAATTTTAAACGTAAAGTAAATAACGATAATGAAATTGCGATAAATAAAAGTGCGATAAAATAAAATTGTGATAATTAAAAAGTACGATAATATACGATGACAATAAATAAAAGTGCGATAATTAAAAGTGCAATTAAATATGAAAATAAAGGAATTATGCTTATTTAAGCTTCCGTAATCATGATGTTTGACGTGTTGATTTTTAGTTTATTCCCATGGGTTAATTGTTCTTTGTCCTGGATTATTCAATATGTCCGTCTGGTTTTTGTCCATAACAGTCCATCAGTCATAAATATAAAGTGCGAGTGTCCTCGTCAAATTATCCTTATACCCGAAGTCAAATATTCTAACTAATTGGGGACTTAAACTGTAACGAGGTTTTAATACTTTGTTTAATAATTACACCAGGATATCGACTGCGTGTAACCCAATGTTTTAATACTTTGTTAACAATTATGCCAAGTGTCCTTGTACATAATTTCACCCCTGTTTTAATAATTCCATAGACTATTAATCCATTCCCGTGTCCGGTAAAATGAACGATTATTCGTACATATAAATACCCCGCCCATCGTGTCCGATCGAGTGTAAATGGTTATTTATAGGTACGTCCAAATGTAAATCTTTATATTAAAATTAACAAACTATTATTTAGTTAAACAAATATAAAGCCCATTAATAGCCCATAGTCGAATTTCCACAAGTGTCGTTCTTTTGTCCAAACCCCAATTATGGTACAAAGCCCAATTACTCAATTTTAATATTTTTAGCCCAACATCATGATTACTTCGGCTCAAATAAGCATAATAATAACTTAAGTACGAGACATTAATTTAAAAAGGAGAACATAGCTTACATTGATTATTTATCGCGTAGTGTTACACGGACAGAGATTCGACTTTAAAACCCGTAAAATAACCTTTGCATAACTCAAACTAACTAATATAAAACTACCCTATATATATATATATATATATATTATATATATATATATTTATTTATTATTTATTACAGAGTATTATTATTATTGTGTAAAAATATCGACAGAATGCTCGAGCTTTTATAGGCCATTTCTGAATTTTGCAGCTCCGCGAGTCGCGGCATTTTAAGCCTTCAAACTCCGCGAGTCACGGAGTTTGATTTTCCAGCTCACATCATTTTGGATCTTTGCTTGTCGACGTTATTAAATAATAATATAATATATATATATATATAATTTTTAAGAATTATTTATATATTATATTTTATTTATGTGAATAGTTGACTTGTAATTTTCGCTCCGTTGCGTCGCGCGTTGAGAGTTGACTCATGTCCCAGTTCCGGATTTTCGAACGTCCTTGCGTACTATTTTATATCGTGTACTTTGCGTTTTGTAACTTGTACTCTTGTCATTTTTAGACGTTTGTCATCAATAATTTGAACCTTTTGAATTGTATCTTGTACATTTGAGCTTTTTGGACGTTTGTGTCTTCAAATCTTCGTTTTCGCCTTTTGTCTTCGCACTTATTTATTTAAACAATTACAATGAAAATATAATACAATTACATATGAAAACCTATTATTTAGTAGGGATATTGCTATGAAATATATGTTCCTTTTTAGCCTTATCAAATATCCACACACTTAAACGTTGCTTGTCCTCAAGCAATACATAACTTGAAATAAAATCACACTTCACTCGAATCACTTTTTTATTCTCACACTTTATACATCAGTGATTTTGATACGGCGGTATAAACAATGATAGTGATGATAGAACCATTGTTAAAGGTGGGTGTGCCATCCACAGTTGCCTCGGGTTTAGGTCAACGACACTTGCAATCAAATAGCCGATTTACTTTTGGTTTCCAAAGCAAAGTGCACATTTGAAAGGCGGTTTACAGTCCCACATGACTATGAAAATGTAGATCCTTAAGGAAATTGGATCTTTATGAAAATATTTGATCTTTTGATAATTCAATCTAACTTTTACCCTAGATAAGTTTTCCGGAATAACCCTTCACCGGTGTTGCAAAATATTTTTGTGGGTTTTGTGGGTTTCAGATTTGAAAATTTTAGCTCAAAACTTATGGTTTTGTGTCACCCACTTGCTAACCTTGTATTAGGAAAGCAACACGTCCAGTTTACTTGTCCCGTATATTACCTTTCGGCAAACTACCGTCCGGTTGTAAAGGAAAGCGATGAACAAGAAACTGTTAAGGCAATGTCTAATGACATGCATTTGATTATGGTCTATATCATGTCGGATGCTAGTACTATCCTTTGTAGGAGCAATAGTAAGATCATCCTATAATTTTTTCGGTCTGGCACAAGGTCCTGTCTCCGACCATGCTATGCAACCACCGTTCTTACGGTTGACACCCGATTTGGTTCAGGTGACCTAATGAATTCCAGGTGAATTCCTAGGATTTTACGTTCAATGGTAATGAACGCATTGAAAATGGGTTTTCAGAAAACAAATCAGTTTGTATTTTTGATCAAAATATTTTCTCGTTCAAGCTCGAGTTTAGATATCATTGAATTCCATAAGTTTGTAATTCTCAATCTTTAAGGTCAATCTCAAGGATTGAGTAATATCAGTCTTAAAAGCTGATTTTTGATCTTTAAGGAGATTATCCTTTCTGGGGATCTGATTCATTAGTCTTATCAAGCTAATTTGCACGGTGCCCCCCATTGTACGAGATAAATCCTTCTCATGGTTAGGATAAATCTGACCACCTGGCGACCCTGTTTGATGCTGAGGTCCGTGGATTTCCTGTTGATTTTAGAGATGACTTTTCTAGATTTTTCGTCAACCTACAGCTGGTCTGGACGACAATTTCTTGACCTAAATCAAGAAGCGCGTGTCTTTTTTGGAAGACTTTACTTCCTTTTTATGATGGAATTGATTCATCGTGTAGATTCATCTCTCTTTACAGTAAATCGGGTAAGACAGTTAATTTAGTCCAAAAAGCACCTACAATAACTTTACAGAAACATGTGATAGATAGTTTTTAATTGAATAACTTGGTACATTCTCCCCACACTTGGCTTTTTTCATGCGTCTTTTTATATCTTAAATAAATAAATTCAAGCGTTTTAGTTGTTTCTCAATTTATGTCCTTTTCGAGGTAACGATAATTTCGGTATTAACACCTAGTTTTCATCATTCATAAATATGTATAAACATGATTTTGAATTCATTTAGTTGAAAAGTTTTTAAAATTTTCACAAAATTTAGAAAATAAGCCAAGAATAGACCCGAGAGAATTTATAACCCTTCCCCACACTTGAGATCATGCAATGCCCTCATTTGCATGAAATCAGACTATAATTATAAATTCATGAGGGTGATTAGTGTAGAAAAGTGATTGAAAATACCCAATTTGTAATTTCAAAGCTCGTTGAATGATAGATGGCGCACCTCATCGTTCATTCCTTCTTGTTTTATCACAAATGTTTCTCTTCAAAAACGGTTGCTTTTCTGAACTGTTTGTTAATATTTGAAAATGCGTCTTTTACCCTAACTTATCATGCATTTTTATTAACGAGTTATGCACTAACCCGAACCCCTAATTTAACGTTAAGTGGGGTTAGACTTCCCCACACTTAGCTGACGACATGTGAAGTCGGTAGAATAAGTTCCACGAATTAGAATAGTGAGCCAGTTATTTACATCTCGGGTGGTATAAAATATATAAATGGGTTTAAAGTTTAGAACCACCCGATCGTCACTACTTAATTCTTTTTTTAAGTGTAGCTTTTAGTAAATGGATATGTCTCTTTTCTGGTTCTTAGTCAAATGGATCGATATACACCGACATATATATTATAGGGTGGACAATTCCTAACATTTCCTTCCTTTTATTCTCGGGATCAAAGTTTTCACCTCTATTACCCAATTGGGTGAAATCCAAGGTGTCATTATCTATTACAGCTCGTAGTTCATCTTTGGTAGATGACTCGTCTATTGAGAATATTGGGTTGGAAAGTTATGGAATAGTGAATTTCGGGATCGAAGTAGATTCTTCTTCATTAACGGTACTTATCGGTCCCACTATTTTGGTCTCGGGGGTAAAATTTTCAACGTTATCAGTTTTCCAAGAGTAACAATTTGTCACCCTTACTTCTTCTTCATTCATTGATTGGTCGATGATTTCGTCGGTAGAGGCTAATGTGTCGATATGTTGTGAAATTGTTAAAGCTGAATAAAAAGTATCATCGGGATAGTTGGTGATTTCGGAGCTCTCGAATTCATCAAAATTCGATGATATGAGATTTTCTTGCACACGATCCTCAGATCAACAGGTGTGTAATCTGATAGAGTTTCAGCTTGCCTATTTACAAACTCTCTCATTTGTTCATTTTGAGCATCAAGTTCTTCGAGTTTGATTTTCATATTGTCTAATAAATTTTCAGACACGTAATTTTCCTCGTCTACTGGTTGTTGAGTTTGGATATATTCTTGGGAATAATCCCAATTAGAATTGTATTCCTCATAATCATTCCATTCAGGTTTCATGGGTACGTAATTTTCCATAGGAACGTAATAATAACATTCCCATGTTGAGTGATAATCTCCACAGATTTCACAACCAGTTATTGTTTCGTCATTCGTGATCCAAGATTGACCGAACGAATTGTCATCAACACTCGGTTGAGAGTATTGATGTCGTATGTCGTAAAGAGTTTCCAAAATATCTTCGAGACTTTTCATAATGCGCTTATTACCAAATTTTAATTATCCTATTAGTTATAAATATAAAAATTATATAAGTTATCAAATTAATAGACTTTTCTGATTTTGCCCACGTTTCGAATAGCCAAAAGATGCAGCAGGTAGCCAGGACCCTTTAATTCGGAAGCCCACAACTCGCCACTAACAAATCCAACTATTACTACGAACAAAAAAATTTGGATGTCTATCAATTTAACCGCTTAAAATAATTTTTCGTTTTGAAATTTTAGAGAAGAAATAGAGAAAATTTCTAAGTCCTAAAAACTAGCGTGTCGAGAAATAAGAAAGAAAAAAAGTGCGCGTCGAAAAACGTCGAAAAATAAAAATAAGAAAGAAAAACGTCGAAACTTAAAAGTCTAAAAATTAAATCTAAAAAGTTACGCCTAAAGGTATTAAAGCTTAAAGGAATTCTATATCCAAAACGACAATAACTTAAAAGGCACTAAAATTTAAAACGGCGTCGTAAAATTCTAAAGCGCCTAAATCTTAATCTAAAGAAAAAGTACTTAAGGGATTTTACGGCAAAGCCTAAAAATCTAGAAATAAAAATAAGCTACGGCAAAATACTAAATTTAAAACTAGCTACGAACAATAAAAATACAAATATTATGCTAAAAAAAATAAAAATAAACTTAAAGTTGTAAAAAGTACAATTTTTATAAAAATATTATTTTTATCTTTATTATTTTATAAAAGTATTAATTTTTATTTATAATAAAACTAATTAAAATACAAAATACAAATTAATTTAAAAACTAAAACTAAATATTAATAATAATAAATTAAATAGCGTTTATAAATAATAATAATTAATAATATTCCGTAATTAATGCGAAATAGGGTTTTTGGTCAGGCTGGTCAGGGCGGCTCGCGGTTCCACGTACCAGCAATTCTTCGCGAGTCGCGGAGTTTGCAAAACATTTTTTTTTTATATTGTTTTTCTAAAAATATATATAAATATATTTATACAAAAATAAATTAAAAATATAGCGTTTCGCTGATTCCCCGGCAGCGGCGCCAAAAACTTGATGTTATGCGAGAGGTATATGAAATAGCATTAATTTTTAATATGAAATACGATACAATTTACACAAGTTTTATTTATTTATTTACAGATGAGATATACCTAAACCTTGCTACAACACTATAGGCAGTGTACCTAATCATAGAGTAGCGTAGTTTTTAGTAGGTCCGGTTCGTTCCACAGGGAGACGACTTATTTTACACTATATTTTTAAACAATTATATTTGTACAAAATATATATAATTATATGTAATAATATATAAAAGGGGGTTTTACCGTTTAATGACCGGTTTGTCGATTTTAAAACTTTAGTCGCAGTTAAAACCTAATGTTAAATATTAAAAATAAATACAACTTAATTTTAAACGTAAAGTAAGTAACGATAATGAAATTGCGATAAATAAAAGTGCGATAAAATAAAATTGCGATAATTAAAAAGTACGATAATATACGATGACAATAAATAAAAGTGCGATAATTAAAAGTGCAATTAAATATGAAAATAAAGGAATTATGCTTATTTAAGCTTCCGTAATCATGATGTTTGACGTGTTGATTTTTAGTTTATTCCCATGGGTTAATTGTTCTTTGTCCTGGATTATTCAATATGTCCGTTTGGTTTTTGTCCATAACAGTCCATCAGTCATAAATATAAAGTGCGAGTGTCCTCGTCAAATTATCCTTATACCCGAAGTCAAATATTCCAACTAATTGGGGACTTAAACTGTAACGAGGTTTTAATACTTTATTTAATAATTACACCAGGATATCGACTGCGTTTAACCCAATGTTTTAATACTTTGTTAACAATTACGCCAAGTGTCCTTGTACATAATTTCACCCCTGTTTTAATAATTCCATAGACTATTAATCCATTCCCGTGTCCGGTAAAATGAACGATTATTCGTACATATAAATACCCCGCCCATCGATTCCGATCGAGTTTAAATGGTTATTTATAGGTACGTCCAATTGTAAATCTTTATATTAAAATTAACAAACTATCATTTAGTTAAACAAATATAAAGCCCATTAATAGCCCATAGTCTAATTTCCACAAGTGTCGTTCTTTTGTCCAAACCCCAATTATGGTACAAAGCCCAATTACCCAATTTTAATATTTTTAGCCCAACATCATGATTACTTCGGCTCAAATAAGCATAATAATAACTTAAGTACGAGACATTAATTTAAAAAGGAGAACATAGCTTACATTGATTATTTATCGCGTAGTGTTACATAGACAGAGCTTCGACTTTAAAACCCGTAAAATAACCTTTGCATAACCCAAACTAACTAATATAAAACTACCCTATACTATATATATATATATATATATATATATATATATATATATATATATATATATATATATATATATATATATATATATATATATATATATATTATATATATATTTATTTATTATTTATTACAGAGTATTATTATTATTGTGTAAAAATATCGACAGAATGCTCGAGCTTTTATAGGCCATTTCTGAATTTTGCAGCTCCGCGAGTCGCGGTATTTTAAGCCTTCAAACTCAGCGAGTCGCGGAGTTTGATTTTCCAGCTCACATCATTTTGGATCTTTGCTTGTCGACGTTATTAAATAATAATATAATATATATATAATTTTTAAGAATTATTTATATATTATATTTTATTTATGTGCATAGTTGACTTGTAATTTTCGCTCCGTTGCGTCGCGCGTTGAGAGTTGACTCATGTCCCAGTTCCGGATTTTCGAACGTCCTTGCGTACTATTTTATATCGTGTACTTTGCGTTTTGTAACTTGTACTCTTGTCATTTTTAGACGTTTCTCATCAATAAATTGAACCTTTTGAATTGTATCTTGTACATTTGAGCTTTTTGGACGTTTGTGTCTTCAAATCTTCGTTTTCGCCTTTTGTCTTCGCACTTATTTATTTAAACAATTACAATGAAAATATAATACAATTACATATGAAAACCTATTATTTAGGAGGGATATTGCTATGAAATATACGTTCCTTTTTAGCCTTATCAATAATATATATCGATTTATTTCTGTACATCTAACTGTGGACAACTAGTTGTAGGTTACTAACTAGGACAGCTGACTTAATACACTCAAATCTTTAAAACATAATAAAAATAGTTGTAATTATATTTTGATCATACTTTGATATATATGTACATATTTGTATAGGTTCGTGAATCGATCCGTGGCCAAGTCTTATTTCCGAGGAAGGAAATATCTGTGAAAGTGAGTTATAGTCCCACTTTTAAAATCTAATATTTTTGGGATGAGAATAAATGCAGGTTTTATAAATGATTTATAAAATAGACACAAGTACGTGAAACTACATTCTATGGTTGAATTATCGAAATCGAATATTGTAGTGACCCGAACTTTTCCATGTTTATATATATATTAAATGAAATTGTTATTTACATGATTAAGTGTGTCCAACATGTTAAGCAATCAAACTTGTTAAGACTTGATTAATTGAAATAGGTTTCATATAGACAATTGACCACCCAAGTTGAACGGTGATTCACGAACGTTAAAAGTTGTAAATACTATATGATGACATATATATGGTTATATATATAGTTAACATGATATTATGATATGTAATCATATCATTAAGTATATTAACAATGAACTACATATGTAAAAACAAGACTACTAACTTAATGATTTTGAAACGAGACATATATGTAACGATTATCGTTGTAACGACATTTAATGTATATATATATATATATATATATATATATATATCATATTAAGAGATATTCATACATCATAATATCATGATAATATAATAATTTAAAATCTCATTTGATATTATAAACATTGGGTTAACAATATTTAACAAGATCGTTAACCTAAAGGTTTCAAAACAACATTTACATGTAACGACTAACGATGACTTAACAACTCAGTTAAAATGTATATACATGTAGTGTTTTAATATGTATTCATACACTTTTTAAAGACTTCAAGACACTTATCAAAATACTTCTACTTAACAAAAATTCTTACAATTACATCCTCGTTCAGTTTCATCAACAATTCTACTCGTATGCACCCGTATTCGTACTCGTACAATACACAGCTTTTAGATGTATGTACTATTGGTACATACACTCCAATGATCAGCTCTTAGCAGTCCATGCGAGTCACCTAACACATGTGGGAATCATCATTTGGCAACTAGCATGAAATATATCATAAAATTACAAAAATTTGAGTAATCATTCATGACTTATTTACATGAAAACAAAATTACATATCCTTTATATCTAATCCATACACCAACGACCAAAAACACCTACAAACACTTTCATTCTTCAATTTTCTTCATCTAATTGATCTCTCTCAAGTTCTATCTTCAAGTTCTAAGTGTTCTTCATAAATTCTACAAGTTCTAGCTTCATAAAATCAAGAATACTTCCAAGTTTGCTAGCTTACTTCCAATCTTGTAGAGTGATCATCCAACCTCAAGAAATCTTTCTTATTTACAGTAAGATATCTTTCTAATATAAGGTAATACTCATATTCAAACTTTGATTCAATTTCTATAACTATAACAATCTTATTTCGAGTGGAAATCTTACTTGAACTTGTTTTCGTGTCATGATTCTACTTCAAGAACTTTCAAGCCATCCAAGGATCCTTTGGAGATAGATTCATTTTTCTCATTTCCAGTAGCTTTATCCAGAAAACTTGAGGTAGTAATGATGTTCATAACATCATTCGATTCATACATATAAAGCTATCTTATTCGAAGGTTTAAACTTGTAATCACTAGAACATAGTTTAGTTAATTCTAAACTTGTTCACAAATAAAAGTTAATCCTTCTAACTTGACTTTTAAAATCAACTAAACACATATTCTATATCTATATGATATGCTAACTTAATGATTTAAAACCTGGAAATACGAAAAACACCGTAAAACCGGATTTACGCCGTCGTAGTAACACCGCGGGCTGTTTTGGGTTAGTTAATTAAAAACTATGATAAACTTTGATTTAAAAGTTGTTATTCTGGGAAAATGATTTTTATTATGAACATGAATCTATATCCAAAAATTATGGCTAATCTCAAAGTGGAAGTATGTTTTCTAAAATGGTCATCTAGACGTCGTTCTTTCGACTGAAATGACTATCTTTACAAAAACGACTTGTAACTTATTTTTTGGACTATAAACCTATAGTTTTTCTGTTTAGATTCATAAAATAGAGTTCAATATGAAACCATAGCAATTTGATTCACTCAAAACGGATTTAAAATGAAGAAGTTATGGGTAAAACAAGATTGGATAATTTTTCTCATTTTAGCTACGTGAAAATTGGTAACAAATCTATTCCAACCATAACTTAATCAACTTGTATTGTATATTATGTAATCTTGAGATACCATAGACACGTATACAATGTTTCGACCTATCATGTCGACACATCTATATATATTTCGGAACAACCATAGACACTCTATATGTGAATGTTGGAGTTAGCTATACAGGGTTGAGGTTGATTCCAAAATATATATAGTTTGAGTTGTGATCAATACTGAGATACATATACACTGGGTCGTGGATTGATTCAAGATAATATTTATCGATTTATTTCTGTACATCTAACTGTGGACAACTAGTTGTAGGTTACTAACGAGGACAGCTGACTTAATAAACTTAAAACATCAAAATATATTAAAAGTGTTGTAAATATATTTTGAACATACTTTGATATATATGTATATATTGTTATAGGTTCGTGAATCAACCAGTGGCCAAGTCTTACTTTCCGACGAAGTAAAAATCTGTGAAAGTGAGTTATAGTCCCACTTTTAAAATTTAATATTTTTGGGATGAGAATACATGCAGGTTTTATAAATGATTTACAAAATAGACACAAGTACGTGAAACTACATTCTATGGTTGAATTATCGAAATTGAATATGCCCCTTTTTATTAAGTCTGGTAATCTAAGAATTAGGGAACAGACACCCTAATTGACGCGAATCCTAAAGATAGATCTATTGGGCCTAACAAACCCCATCTAAAGTACCGGATGCTTTAGTACTTCGAAATTTATATCATATCCGAAGGGTGTCCCAGAATGATGGAGATATTCTTATATATGCATCTTATTAATGTCGGTTACCAGGTGTTCACCATATGAATGATTTTTATCTCTATGTATGGGATGTGTATTGAAATATGAAATCTTGTGGTCTATTGTTACGATTTGATATATATAGGTTAAACCTATAACTCACCAACATTTTTGTTGACGTTTAAAGCATGTTTATTCTCAGGTGAATACTAAGAGCTTTCACTGTTGCATACTAAAATAAGGACAAGATTTGGAGTCCATGTTTGTATGATATTGTGTAAAAACTGCATTCAAGAAACTAATTTCGATGTAACATATTTGTATTGTAAACCATTATGTAATGGTCGTGTGTAAACAGGATATTTTAGATTATCATTATTTGATAATCTACGTAAAGCTTTTTAAACCTTTATTTATGAAATAAAGGTTATGGTTTGTTTTAAAAATGAATGCAGTCTTTGAAAAACGTCTCATATAGAGGTCAAAACCTCGCAACGAAATCAATTAATATGGAACGTTTTTAATCAATAAGAACGGGACATTTCAGTTGGTATCCGAGCGTTGGTCTTAGAGAACCAGAAATTTGCATTAGTGTGTCTTATCGAGTTTGTTAGGATGCATTAGTGAGTCTGGACTTCGACCGTGTTTTCTTAAAAAATGATTGCTTAACATTTTTGTTAGAAACTATATATTATAAACATGTATATATTATGTGATATATTAATCTCTTAACATGTTTGATATTGTGTGATAGATGTCTACCTCTAGCACAAATCCCATTGACTCACCTAATAATAACGAAGAGTCGAATATATATTGGACTGATTCATAAGTTCCCGAAGAAGAACCGGAAGAAAAATCAGAACCGGAAGAAGAATCAGAACGGGAAGAGGAGGAACCGGAGGAGGAAATAGAACCGGTGGGGGAAATAATAAAATGATTAAGTAAAAGAAAATCCTCAACCAACCGACCAAGGTTAATTATGGTCAATGGAGTTTCCGCCAAGGAAGCAAAATATTGGGAGGATTACCAATTCTCCGATGAATCGGATTCCGACGAGAATTCCGATGATGTTATAGAAATTACCCCAACTGAATTTAAAAAGGCAAAAGAAAATAATAAGGGAAAGGGCATAAAAATAGAGAAATCTAATTCCAACACCGATGAACTTTATATGTATCGTCAACCCCCGAAGCCCTTAAGTTGTAACAATGACCCGGAAACCTCTAAACCACCAGGTTTTTCTAAACCGTTGTGGAAAACGACAGCTCGTATTAGGGGAACATCATATATCCCTAGAAACTTGGCAAAACGAACCAAAACCGAAGAAGAAGAAACGAGCGAGTCGGAATAAGATAGTTGTATTCGTGTGGTGTAATATATGTAATATAGTGTGCTTATGCTTTATGATATATGTAAAAATTGCTTGTATTAATAAGTATTTTTTTTATGAATCTAACTCTTGTCTATTTTACAGTATAAAAACACAAAATGGATAGACAACCCAATATTTTAAGAGACCTACCCGGAGACATGATTGATGAAATCTTGTCTAGAGTCGGTTAGAATTCTTCGGCACAACTATTTACGGGGAAATTAGTTTGTAAGACATTCGAAGAACGTTCCAAGAATGTCTTGGTTTATAAGAGACTTTCGTTTGAAAGATGGGGGATATCACATTGGGAAACCCATAAGTTACGATGTGTTTACTTTGACGCATATATTGCAGGGAACCCAAATGCTATTTTACGCAACGGGTTAAGAAATTATTTTGACTCAATGTATCCGAATATAGGACTTCATGATTTAGAAAAAGCGGCTAACATGCAACATAAAGAAGCATGCTATGATTACGGGTTAGTAATGTTCGCTTCTCACCAAAGTGAGAAAAAGAACATCGGGCTACAACTATTAAACAAAACGTTCCCACAAGTGACGGAGTCGGTAATTGGGGTAAGAAATGAGGTTTTTAGGTTATTATGAGACTGTTGGTCATTACGTAACCCTCGTCCCTTTGACGACATTACAACACGCTGTCTTATCAACGGCCATAACGGTTATGTTCCACAAGACCAAGGATGGGAAGTAGTCCTAGTAAAACCAGAATGCATGACTTGTTTTTGGACGTATGAATTACGTGTCTTTATTGCCTTTGCTGAACGGCTTGTGTACTAGCTAGAATTATCTTCACAACTATCTTGTATCAAAGTTATTGTGTGCTATATTTCATGCTTTATGTAAAATAAGCGGTATTGTAAGTTTGTAAAATATTGTATAAAAGTTTGAACGCGAAATATTATTACAATCAGTTTTTCATATAGAATTGTAGTAGTTGAATTGTATATTAGCTACTAAGTATGAACTTAACGGGTAGGTACTACCCGAATTTAAACTTATAAAACGCTAATATGAAGAAAAAGCTTTTATAAATGAGTTCATATTATACTACGAAATACTATTAACTACTCTTAATATTCTGTATGATTAACTTGTTCCATTTGACTATTTTGAAGGAAATGGCACCGACTACTCGACACACCGTGAATATGAATGAAGAGGAATTACGTACTTTTCTAGCTTCAAACATAGCCGCAGTACAGGCTGCGCTACATACCAACAATAACCTTGGATCTAGCAGTACAGGAAATCGTGTAGGATGCACCTACAAAGAATTCACTGCCTGCAAACCTTTGGAATTTGATGGAACCAAAGGAACGATCGGATTGAAACGGTGGACCGAGAAGGTCAAATTGGTGTTTGCCATAAGTAAGTGTACTGAAGAGGACAAAGTGAAGTACGCTATGCATACCTTCACAGGTTCTGCGTTAACATGGTGGAATACCTATCTAGAACAAGTGGGACAATATGATGCGTAAGCACTATCGTGGTCAGCATTCAAGCACTTGATGAATGAGAAGTACCGTCCCAGAACCGAGGTCAATAAGCTCAAGACAGAACTCAGAGGGTTACGAACCCAAGGATTTGATATTACCACGTACGAAAGACGATTCACAGAATTGTGCCTATTGTGTCCGGGAGCGTTCGAAGATGAGGAAGAGAAGATTGACGCGTTTGTGAAAGGATTACCGGAAAGAATCCAAGAAGATATAAGTTCACACGAGCCCGCCTCCATACAACAGGCATGTAGAATGGCTCACAAACTAGTGAACCAGATTGAGGAAAGAATTAAAGAACAGACGGCTGAAGAGGCCAATGTGAAGCAAGTCAAAAGAAAGTGAGAGGAAAACGGTGATAAGAATCACCAATACAACAACAATAGCAATTACAATAATAATCGCAACAATTATCCCAACAATCGCAACATCAATCGCAACTACAACAAATGGCCCAACAACAACAACAACAGCAACTACAACAATCATCCCAACAACAATAACAACCGCAACAACAACAACAACAACAATCAGAAGCAGCTATGCCAAAGGTGTGAAAAGTATCACTCGGGGTTCTGCACCAAATTTTGCAACAAGTGTAAAAGAAATGGTCATAGCGTGGTGAAGTGTGAGGTCTACGGACCAGGAGTTAACAGAACGAAAGGAAAAAATGGTGTCGGAACGAGTAATGGCGGAGCAAGTAGTGTCGGAGCAAGTTATGCCAATGTAGTTTGTTATAAATGTGGAAAACCGGGTCACATTATTAGAAATTGCCCGAACCAGGAGAACACGAATGGACAAGGCAGCAGAAGAGTTTTTAATATTAATGCGGCAGAGGCACAGGAAGACCCGGAGCTTGTTACGGGTACATTTCTTATTGACAATAAATCTGCTTACGTTTTATTTGATTCGGGTGCGGATAGAAGCTATATGAGTAGAGATTTTTGTGCTAAATTAAGTTGTCCATTGACGCCGTTGGATAGTAAATTTTTACTCGAATTAGCAAACGGTAAATTAATTTCAGCAGATTATATATGCCGGAATCGAGAAATTAAACTGGGTAGCGAAATATTTAAGATTGATTTGATACCAGTAGAGTTAGGGAGTTTTGATGTAATAGTTGGCATGGACTAGCTGAAGAAGGTGAAGCAGAGATCGTATGTTATAAAAATGCAATTCGCATTATACGAGAAGAAGGAGAACCCTTAATGGTGTACGGAGAAAAGGGCAACATGAAGCTACATCTTATTAGTAATTTGAAGGCACAAAAACTAATAAGAAAAGGTTGCTATGCTGTTCTAGCACACGTCGAGAAAGTACAAACTGAAGAAAAGAGCATCAATGATGTTCCCGTCGTAAAAGAATTTCTCGATGTATTTCCAAAAGAATTACCGGGACTACCTCCACATCGATCTGTTGAATTTCAAATAGATCTTGTACCAGGAGCTGCACCAATAGCTTGTGCTCCTTATAGACTCGCACCCAGCGAGATGAAAGAACTGCAAAACTAACTGCAAGAACTATTAGAACGTGGTTTCATTCGACCAAGCACATAACCATGAGGAGCTCCTGTTTTGTTTGTCAAGAAGAAGGATGGTACATTTAGGTTGTGTATTGACTACAGAGAGTTGAACAAACTTACCACCAAAAACCGTTATCCACTGCCGAGAATTGACGACTTATTTGATCAACTACAAGGCTCGTCGGTTTATTCGAAGATCAATTTATGTTCTGGATATCATCAAATGCGAGTAAAGGAGGATGATATTCCAAAAACTGCTTTTAGGACGCGTTATGGTCATTACGAGTTTTTGGTTATGCCGTTTGGATTGACTAACGCACCAGCTGTGTTCATGGACCTTATGAACCGAGTGTGTGGGCCAAATCTTGACAAGTTTGTCATTGTTTTCATCGATGACATACTTATTTACTCAAAGAATGATCAAGAGCACGAATAACATTTGAGAAAAGTGCTAGAAGTATTGAGGAAAGAAAAACTGTACGCTAAGTTTTCAAAGTGTGCATTTTGGTTGGAAGAAGTTCAATTCCTCGGTCACATAGTGAACAAAGAAGGTATCCAGGTGGACCCGGCAAAGATCAAAACCGTTGAAAAGTGGGAAACCCCTAAAACACCGAAGCATATACGTCAATTTTTAGGATTGGCTGGTTACTACAGAAGATTCATCCAAGATTTCTCCAAAATAGCAAAACCCTTGACTGCATTAACACATAAAGGGAAGAAATTTGAATGGAAGGATGAACAAGAGAAGGCGTTTCAATTATTGAAGAAAAAGCTAACTACGGCACCTATATTGTCATTGCCTGAAGGGAATGATGATTTTGTGATTTATTGTGACGCATCAAAGCAAGGTCTCGGTTGTGTATTAATGCAACGGACGAAGGTGATTGCTTATGCGTCTAGACAATTGAAGATTCACGAGCAAAATTATACGACGCATGATTTGGAATTAGGCGCGGTTGTTTTTGCATTAAAGACTTGGAGGCACTACTTATATGGGGTCAAAAGTATTATATATACCGACCACAAAAGTCTTCAACACATATTTAATCAGAAACAACTGAATATGAGGCAGCGTAGGTGGATTGAATTGTTGAATGATTACGACTTTGAGATTCGTTACCACCCGGGGAAGGCAAATGTGGTAGCCGACACCTTGAGCAGAAAGGACAGAGAACCCATTCGAGTAAAATCTATGAATATAATGATTCACACTAACCTTACTACTCAAATAAAGGATGCGCAACAAGGAGTTATAAAAGAGGGAAATTTAAAGGATGAAATACCCAAAGGATCGGAGAAGCATCTTAATATTCGAGAAGACGGAACCCGGTATAGGGCTGAAAGAATTTGGGTACCAAAATTTGGAGATATGAGAGAAATGGTACTTAGAGAAGCTCATAAAACCAGATACTCAATACATCCTGGAACGGGGAAGATGTACAAGGATCTTAAGAAACATTTTTGGTGGCCAGGTATGAAAGCCGATATTGCTAAATATGTAGGAGAATGTTTGACGTGTTCTAAGGTCAAAGCTGAACATCAGAAACCATCAGGTCTACTACAACAACCTGAAATCCCAGAATGGAAATGGGAAAACATTACCATGGATTTAATTACTAAATTGCCAAGGACTGCAAGTGGTTATGATACTATTTGGGTAATAGTTGATCGTCTCACCAAGTCAGCACACTTCCTACCAATAAGAGAAGATGACAAGATGGAGAAGTTAGCACGACTGTATTTGAAGCAAGTCATCTCCAGACATGGAATACCAATCTCTATTATCTCTGATAGGGATGGCAGATTTATTTCAAGATTCTGGCAGACATTACAGCAAGCATTAGGAACTCGTCTAGACATGAGTACTGCCTATCATCCACAAACTGATGGGCAGAGCAAAAGGACGATACAAATGCTTGAAGACATGCTACGAGCATGTGTTATTGATTTCGAAAACAGTTGGGATCGACACCTACCGTTAGCAGAATTTTCCTACAACAACAGTTATCATTCTAGTATTGAGATGGCGCCTTTTGAGGCACTTTATGGTAGAAAGTGCAGGTCTCCGATTTGTTGGAATGAAGTGGGGGATAGACAGATTACGGGTCCGAAGATAATACAAGAAACTACCGAGAAAATCATCCAAATTCAACAAAGATTGAAAACCGCCCAGAGTCGACAAAAGAGCTACGTGGACAGTAAAAGAAAAGATATAGAGTTTGAAATTGGAGAAATGGTCATGTTTAAGGTTTCACCTTGGAAAGGCGTTGTTGGATTTGGTGAAAGGGGGAAACTAAATCCAAGGTACATTGGACCATTCAAGATTATTGATCGTGTCGGACCAGTAGCTTACCGACTTGAGTTACCTCAACAACTCGTGGCTGTACATAACACTTTCCACATCTCGAATTTGAAGAAATGTTTTGCTAAAGAAGATCTCACTATTCCGTTAGATGAAATCCAAATCAACGAAAAACTTCAATTCATCGAAGAACCCGTCGAAATAATGGATCGTGAGGTTAAAAGACTTAAGCAAAATAAGATACCAATTGTTAAGGTTCGATGGAATGCTCGTAGAGGACCCGAGTTCACCTGGGAACGAGAAGATTAGATGAAGAAGAAATATCCGCATTTATTTCCAGAAGATACGTCAACATCTCCAACTGCTTAAAATTTCGGGACGAAATTTATTTAACGGGTAGGTACTGTAGTGACCCGTACTTTTCCATATTTATATATATATTAAATGAAATTGTTATTTACATGATTAAGTGTGTCCAACATGTTAAGCAATCAAACTTGTTAAGACTTGATTAATTGAAATAGGTTTCATATAGACAATTGACCACCCAAGTTGACCGGTGATTCACGAACGTTAAAACTTGTAAAAACTATATGATGACATATATATGGTTATATATATAGTTAACATGATATTATGATATGTAATCATATCATTAAGTATATTAACAATGAACTACATATGTAAAAACAAGACTACTAACTTAATGATTTTGAAACGAGACATATATGTAACGATTATCGTTGTAGCGACATTTAATGTATATATATCATATTAAGAGATATTCATACATCATAATATCATGATAATATAATAATTTAAAATCTCATTTGATATTATAAACATTGAGTTAACAACATTTAACAAGATCGTTAACCTAAAGGTTTCAAAACAACATTTACATGTAACGACTAACGATGACTTAACGACTCAGTTAAAATGTATATACATGTAGTGTTTTAATATGTATTCATACACTTTTGAAAGACTTCAATACACTTATCAAAATACTTCTACTTAACAAAAATGCTTACAATTACATCCTCGTTCAGTTTCATCAACAATTCTACTCGTATGCACCCGTATTCATACTCGTACAATACACAGCTTTTAGATGTATGTACTATTGGTATATACACTCCAATGATCAGCTCTTAGCAGCCCATGTGAGTCACCTAACACATGTGGGAACCATCATTTGGCAACTAGCATGAAATATATCATAAAATTACAAAAATATGAGTAATCATTCATGACTTATTTACATGAAAACAAAATTACATATCCTTTATATCTAATACATACACCAATGACCAAAAACACCTACAAACACTTTCATTCTTCAATTTTATTCATCTAATTGATCTCTCTCAAGTTCTATCTTCAAGTTCTAAGTGTTCTTCATAAATTCTACAAGTTCTAGCTTCATAAAATCAAGAATACTTCCAAGTTTGCTAGCTTACTTCCAATCTTGTAGAGTGATCATCCAACCTCAAGAAATCTTTCTTATTTACAGTAAGATATCTTTCTAATATAAGGTAATACTCATATTCAAACTTTGATTCAATTTCTATAACTATAACAATCTTATTTCGAGTGGAAATCTTACTTGAACTTGTTTTCGTGTCATGATTCTACTTCAAGAACTTTCAAGCCATCCAAGGATCCTTTGGAGCTAGATCCATTTTTCTCATTTCCAGTAGCTTTATCCAGAAAACTTGAGGTAGTAATGATGTTCATAACATCATTCGATTCATACATATAAAGCTATCTTATTCGAAGGTTTAAACTTGTAATCACTAGAACATAGTTTAGTTAATTCTAAACTTGTTCACAAATAAAAGTTAATCCTTCTAACTTGACTTTTAAAATCAACTAAACACATGTTCTATATCTATATGATATGCTAACTTAATGATTTAAAACCTGGAAACACGAAAAACACCGTAAAACCGGATTTACGCCGTCGTAGTAACACCGCGGGCTGTTTTGGGTTAGTTAATTAAAAAATATGATAAACTTTAATTTAAAAGTTGTTATTCTGAGAAAATGATTTTTATTATGAACATGAATCTATATCCAAAAATTATGTTTAAACTCAAAGTGGAAGTATGTTTTCTAAAATGGTCATCTAGACGTCGTTCTTTCGACTGAAATGACTACCTTTACAAAAACAACTTGTAACTTATTTTTCCGACTATAAACCTATAGTTTTTCTTTTAGATTCATAAAATAGAGTTCAATATGAAACCATAGCAATTTGATTCACTCAAAACGGATTTAAAATGAAGAAGTTATGGGTAAAACAAGATTGGATAATTTTTCTCATTTTAGCTACGTGAAAATTGGTAACAAATCTATTCCAACCATAACTAAATCAACTTGTATTGTATATTATGTAATCTTGAGATACCATAGAAACGTATACAATGTTTCGACCTATCATGTCGACACATCTATATATATTTCGGAACAACCATAGACACTCTATATGTGAATGTTGGAGTTAGCTATACAAGGTTGAGGTTGATTGCAAAATATATATAGTTTGAGTTGTGATCAATACTGAGATACGTATACACTGGGTCGTGGATTTATTCAAGATAATATTTATCGATTTATTTCTGTACATCTAACTGTGGACAACTAGTTGTAGGTTACTAACGAGGACAGATGACTTAATAAACTTAAAACATCAAAATATATTAAAAGTGTTGTAAATATATTTTGAACATACTTTGATATATATGTATATATTGTTATAGGTTCGTGAATCAACCAGTGGCCAAGTCTTACTTCCCGACAAACTAAAAATCTGTGAAAGTGAGTTATAGTCCCACTTTTAAAATCTAATATTTTTGGGATGAGAATACATGCAAGTTTTATAAATGATTTACAAAATAGACACAAGTACGTGAAACTACATTCTATGGTTGAATTATCGAAATCGAATATGCCCCTTTTTATTAAGTCTGGTAATCTAAGAATTAGGGAACAGACACCCTAATTGACGCGAATCCTAAAGATAGATCTATTGGGCCTAACAAACCCCATCCAAAGTACCGGATGCTTTAGTACTTCGAAATTTATATCATATCCGAAGGGTGTCCCGGAATGATGGGGATATTCTTATATATGCATCTTGTTAATGTCGGTTACCAGGTGTTCACCATATGAATGATTTTTATCTCTATGTATGGGATGTGTATTGAAATAAGAAATCTTGTGGTCTATTGTTACGATTTGATATATATAGGTTAAACCTATAACTCACCAACATTTTTGTTGACGTTTAAAGCATGTTTATTCTCAGGTGAATACTAAGAGCTTCCGCTGTTGCATACTAAAATAAGGACAAGATTTGGAGTCCATGTTTGTATGATATTGTGTAAAAACTGAATTCAAGAAACTGATTTCGATGTAACATATTTGTATTGTAAACTATTATGTAATGGTCGTATGTAAACAGGATATTTTAGATTATCATTATTTGATAATCTACGTAAAGCTTTTTAAACCTTTATTTATGAAATAAAGGTTATGGTTTGTTTTAAAAATGAATGCAGTCTTTGAAAAACGTCTCATATAGAGGTCAAAACCTCGCAACGAAATCAATTAATATGGAACGTTTTTAATCAATAAGAACGGGACATTTCAAATATGCCCCTTTTATAAAGTCTGGTAATCTAAGAATTAGGGAACATACACACTAATTGACGCGAATCCTAAAGATAGACCTATTGGGCCTAACAAACTCCATCCAAAGTACCGGATGCTTTAGTACTTCGAAATTTATATCATATCCGAAGGGTGTCCCGGAATGATGGGGATATTCTTATATATGCATCTTGTTAATGTTGGTTACCAGGTGTTCACCATATGAATGATTTTTATCTCTATGTATGGGATGTGTATTGAAATATGAAATCTTGTGGTCTATTATTACGATTTGATATATATAGGTTAAACCTATAACTCACCAACATTTTTGTTGATGTTTAAAGCATGTTTATTCTCAGGTGAATATTAAGAGCTTTCGCTATTGCATACTAAAATAAGGACAAGATTTGGAGTCCATGTTTGTATGATATTGTGTAAAAACTGCATTCAAGAAACATATGTCGATGTAATATATTTCTATTGTAAACCATTATGTAATGATCGTGTGTAAACAGTATATTTTAGATTATCATTATTTGATAATCTACGTAATGTTTTTAAAACCTTTATTGTAAAGGTTATGGTTGTTTTAAAAATGAATGCGGTCTTTAAAAAACGTCTCATATAGAGGTCAAAACCTCGCAACGAAATCAATTAATATGGAACGTTTATAATCAATATGAACGGGACATTTCACCCGTCGACCTACATTAGCAATCCACAACCTCAAATACCTTTAATCTCCTTTAAATTGTTGAAAATTAAATCAAAAATTGAAGAACTAAGTCGACTGCCCTGTTTCCTCTTCATTTTTCAATTAGAAAAATTCCGTAATAAATTTTAAAATGTGTTAATGCAGTTCAACCCTAAATATTCCATTTAAACTAACTAGAAAGTAGCAATTTCCAGTTTTCTGTATTGATTACAAATTTTAGAAGTCAAAGTTTATTCGAAAAAGTCAACCCGTTTGTTCTTCATGAAATTCATGTTCGTGTTAATGTTTCTGTTTCAATTGAGGCTTTAGAAAGATTATAGGGGTGATTTAGAGACCTTTTCATGTTATAAGTATTGACTAAAACATCCTCAATTTCAAAAATCGAATTCAAGTTCATAAGCATGGTACATCAGGTCTGTTTCAAGTTTTTATTTATTTTTAATTTCTGTTAATACAAGCAATTTATCACAGAACGTTTATGCATCAATTTCCAAATATAATTTAAATCTTAAACACTGGATAGCAAACGGGTTTAATCCCTGGTCGTTTCAGTTT
Organism: Rutidosis leptorrhynchoides; assembly: GCF_046630445.1. Classification (NCBI taxonomy): domain Eukaryota; kingdom Viridiplantae; phylum Streptophyta; class Magnoliopsida; order Asterales; family Asteraceae; genus Rutidosis; species Rutidosis leptorrhynchoides. The sequence continues at coordinate 139,133,315 of NC_092342.1, read as the reverse complement.
GGGAAGGAGAAGGAGATTGAAGCATAAAGTATTCGGGTTATAATTAATTGTGGGTATTATAAATCAGAAAATGAGCAATGGCTCAACGGTTTAGGAGTTTAGCTGGGTATAGAGGGGTAGTGCGTTCGAGGCTGGACAACAGCACATTTTTTTACCATTTCAATGAGGTAGTCATCCATATAATTATCTATTATCAATTATTATTATTATTATTATTATTATTATTATTATTATTATTATTATTATTATTATTATTATTATTATTATTATTATTATTATTATTATTATTATTATTACTACTACTATTATTATTATTATTATTATTATGATCAAGATTACTATTATCATGGTAAGTATTATAATTGCTATTAGTTTTGTAATTATAAATAATATCATCTCTATTATTAATAGAATTATTAGAATTAATATTATTAAACCTTTTATCAATATTATTATCAGTGTTAATAAAAGTATCACTATTATTATCATTATTAATTTTATCATATTTGGTATTAATATCATTATTACGATTATGATTATTATTATTATAAATATGAAAATAATAAAATTTATTATTATTTTCATTAATATTAAGAAATAAGTATCATTATCAAAAGTTAATATTTTCATGATCACTATTATCAAATTATTCATTTTATCAAAAACTATTATTTTTTTAACAGATAAATATTTTGTACATAAAAATATACTTATTACGTATACTATAATTATATTAAAATTTCACATAACTATATATATATATATATATATATATATATATATATATATATATATATATATATATATATATATATATATATATATATATATATATATATATATATATATATATCAAACTTACTAATATTATTTATATAAATACTTACAAATAATAAACTATCGATTTGTAATTATAACATTAAACAAGTATGGATATATTAATAAAACTATATAAATAATAACTATTTTAAATATAAACACAAATTAAATATATAATATATAAATTAAGATGTAATAAATTGTTCAACTACGATTACGTGTGTTAATATATATATAAATGATATAGGTTCGTGAATCCGAGGCCAACCCTGCATTGTTTAGTTGTTCAATGTCGTCATAATGTATTTTTACTACAAAATACATTAGGTGAGTTTCATTTGCTCCCTTTTTAAATGCTTTTGCTATATATATTTTTGGGACTGAGAATACATGCGCTATTTTTATAAATGTTTTACGAAATAGACACAAGTAATTAAAATTACATTCTATGGTTGGATTATTAACCGAATATCGCCGTTCAAGTCTGGTAACCTAAGAATTTAGGGAAATGGCCCCTGATTGACGCGAATCCTAAAGATAGATCTATGGACCTTGACAAGTCCCATTCGGGGTACGAATGCTTTAGTACTTCGAGATTATTATTATACAGACGAGAGGTTCTGTTTGGGGATATTCTATGCATTAAGTTAACGTCAGTTACCAGGTGTTCAATCCATATGAATGATATTTTTGTCTCTATCCATGGGACGCTTATTTATGAGAACTGGAAATGAAAACCTTGTGGTCTATTAAAATGATGGAAATGATTATTTATGTTAAACTAATGAACTCACCAACCTTTTGGTTGACACTTTACAGCATGTTTATTCTCAGGTATGAAAGAAGTCTTCCGCTGTGCATTTGCTCATATTAGAGATATTACTTGGAGTCATTCATTACATATTTCAAAAGACGTTGTATTCGAGTCGTCGAGTTCATCAAGATTATTATTAAGTCAATTATAGTTGGATGTATTACGAAATGGCATGCATGTCGTCAACTTTTGATGTAAAGAAAGTTTGTCTTTCGAAAAACGAATGCAATGTTTGTAAAATGTATCATATAGAGGTCATGAACCTCGCGATGAAATCAACTATTGTGAATCGTTTATAATCGATATAGGCTTTGTCCAGATGGATTAGGACGGGTTGTGAAATAAACTAAACATACATGCATACATAATCATATCTACTCGAGCATTAGTCAGGGATACACTAATAATATGTAAAAATTAAGTTATGAGTGCTCACGTATCAATATTGAGATTCAATATTGCAGGAAAGGTACATAGACGCAACGGAGATGATAAACACTAAATTGACCTAACGATCATACCCATGAACTATACCCATCACCTCCATAGCTATAACCCATAGTTTCCTTAGCCCTATCCTACTCGCAACACTCGTTTGAAAAGTACGCGAGCAGCACCTCGTCGTAGTATTTTATGTATAATACTTATTAATATTACTCCTAATAATACTAATACTAATACTAATAATAATAAAATTAATAATCTTTATATTAATAATAATGATAATAATATAAATATATATATGTGTGTGTAAAGATTGAGAGATGGATGAGAATGGATTCGGCCAGAATGATCGAGCCTTTATGCACCTTCCCTCACCAAACGCCCCATGCGATCGCATGGGGGTTCCTTGTGAAATTCATGCGACCTCATGTCACCATATCCCAGCTCATATGCACTACTAACTCGCTGTCGACACTTTTAATATTATATATATATACACACACACATATATATATATACACACATATATATATATACACATATATATATATACATATATATATACATATATATATATACATATATATATATATATATATATATATATATATATATATATATATATATATATATATATATATATATATATATATATTACTTATATATTATATTATATTTACGTTCATGGTAAAAATATAATTTTTACTCAAATGTCACGGACGTTGTTACTCGACTCATGTACCACTTTCCGTTTTTCGAACGACGTTTCGTACGTTGAGAAAATTAGCCCTTTGCGTTTAGTGACTCGTACCTTTGTCAAAATATAATCTTAAATCATGATAAATTATATTACATGAAGTATATCATATAAATTTGAGTGTTTTGGTCATTTCTTCTATAAATCAGGGGCTCATTGTTTATCAAAATATATTATTTTAAATCAAGACATTTTATGACTAAGTTAAAATATATATATATTTTTTTTTATTTAGAATTGTAAAGTCGTACATAATATATATGTTTGAAATATTTATCTAATGATATAGTATTTAGTCTTACAAAACCAATTACATTTCAAAGTTTGTTTTATAATCGTTTAGAAAAATATAATAACACGTTTCGTTTATACTTTAAAGCTTAAATAGATACAATTTATTTATACACTAACGTTTTAAATATCAATCGCACTTACTAAGTGAGTGTTACTATCGTGTACTTAATTAATTAGAAAACATATATTTTAAATACAAGTTGCAAGTTTTCTATATATATATATATATATATATATATATATATATATATATATATATATATATATATATATATATATATATATATATATATATATATATATATATCTAATAATCAATATCCCAATTCATGTTATTTAAACAAAGATATTTTAATAAACAACATTAATTATATCGAAAGCGTTTTCGTACACTTGTAACTAAATCATTCTTATTAACTTTAGTCTACCATTAACTTTTGTCTAATCCTTGTTAATGACACTTTTGTTCTTACTTGTAAATCACATTACCATTTTCCGAATATGGTTAAGAGGAATAGATTTTCTCAAATCATAGTGGACCTCTCAACAAAGACTTGTAATCATAATTCAATGTATCTGATAATTCAATCATCTTATCTTCTAATTCCATCAATATACATTTTGAAACAGATACAATCATGTAAAGTATTAAATCTAGTATTTTGTTTACGTTTCAAGTTATAATATATATATATATATATATATATATATATATATATATATATATATATATATATATATATATATATATATATATATATATACACACACATATACATATATAATCATATTCGTTTAATGGTTCGTGAATTGTCGAGAATAGTCGAAGGGTAATTGTCATATGAACATAATTCAAAGTTTTTGAGATTTCAACATTACAAACTTTGCTTATCGTGTCGGAAACATATAAAGATCAAGTTTAAATTTGTTCAGAAATTTCCGGGTCGTCACAGTACCTACCCGTTAAAGAAATTTCGTCCCCGAAATTTGATAGAGGTCGTCATGGCTAACAATGAGAATGTTATTATGACAATTATGAGTTGATAAATAGAGTTTTATCATCATTGGGTGATATAGATAAAACAATTTGATTATATGAAGAGTACGAGTGAAGTTATCACCAAAGGGTGAAATGAATAGGTATAGATTCGTCATATCTTTTGCCGTAGATAGGATTGATTTCCAAGTTCAAGAGATTTGGAGGAAAATCTTCATAATGAGATTTGATTCTTTGATAATCAAAGAAATTAGAATCCGCTTTAAATGCGATCATCTATTTTGATTGCTCTGTCGGATCTTTTACTATAAATCCACCTCCCTTCATTTCCTTACAACTCACACCTTCCATTCTTTCTCCCTCAACTCATATTTTAAAGCATTTATCAGTATGCTTCATCCAGTACTGATCCTGGATATACTCATAACTTTCATCTCTGTCATTCTTCTTTTTCATCTACCACCAGAGAATTTTATTTATTTCTACTAGTACCTTGGGGTTATAGTATTGTTAATTCTCCCGTGCCTTTATGTTGCAATACGTATTGATATACACAGTTTGTAATTTACGTGTTGTTGTCGAACTCTATATTTTCTTTTATATTCAATAGTTCCATACTTTTTGTCATACCCCGTCCTAATCCATCTGGATGAAGTTACCAACATCTGGTCCCATTGCGATGATCGACTCCAAATAATGTCTTTAAAATGAGTAAATGCACAGCGGAAGGTTTCTTTCATACCTGAGAATAAACATGCTTTAAAGTGTCAACCAAAAGGTTGGTGAGTTCATAAGTTTATCATAAACAATAAAAATTCATCATTTTGATATACCACAAGATTTAAATCCTGCATGGTACAAATGGGCCCGAATCCTATACCCACCTGTAATGTACATGCGATATCTTTTAAATACAGTACACCTTTCTCGTGTACAAAATCATCTTTCATAAATCTTAGTAACCGTACACATATCTTGTGCACAAAAATAACATACACATAACCTGTGTATAAAATCATTCTCTCGATACATCACATTCACTTTAATTGGTGGCAATTATCATGTCCACATAATTCAATGGTGGCAATTATCATGTCCACATAATTCAATGGTGGCAACTATCATGTCCACATAATTCAATAATAATCCGCAGAACTTCTGTCTGCATAATAATTCATTCGAGGAATGTTTTTCTTGTGTCTATCTCGTCAAACATTTATAAAAGCATTTCATGTATTCGCAGTTCAACATATATTTCAAAAGCATTTAATAAAGCAGTTGTAAAAATAGCGCATGTATTCTCAGTCCCAAAAATGTAAAGAGTAAAAGGGAATCAAATGAACTCACTTAATGTATTTTGTAGTAAAAATACATATGACTATATTGAACAATGCAGGGTTGGCCTCGGATTCACGAACCTATATCATTTATATATATATTAACACATGTAATTGTAGCTGAACAATTTATATATATATATATTTATTAGTTATTTATTTTTATATTAATAATATATATGTTTCCTATATTCATTTTTATATATAAAAGATTCTATTAATAACAATGATAGTTTTTAAATAATAAAGGTAATCTTTTTAAAATGTAAATTTTAATACAACTAATATTTTTAATATTTTTAACCATAAGAATGATAATAATAATAGTAATAATAATAATAACTCTATAAATTTTAAAATGATACTAATACTAATGAAAATACTAGTATTAATGATTAATGATACTTATAATAATAATAGTGATAAAAATGATTATAATTCTTATATGATAATGATAATAATTATAATACTAGTAATGACAATAATAACTAATAATAACAATGCTAATAACACTAATAATAATAATAATTAATAACATAATAATAATAACAATAATAATAATATTAATCATAATAATTACTAATAATATTAATGATAGAAATAAAATAAAAATGTATACCCTTTCCAAGCTTTTTCTAAAAAGATATGCCCAAGATGAGACTCGAACCCGCAACGTCCCGCTAACCCGATAACAACCTTAGCTACTCCTCTGATCACACTTTTCTATTCTAATCGCCATCATCATCATTTTAATATTTCAACATCATGATATCTATATAACACGGTTTCATTTTCATTACATCATAACAACCACTTATCGTCTATAACACCTTAACATCATCTTTATCATGATCATTAATGTGCCATCATCATTCTTATCATCATCATCACGCACCATCATCGTACATCATATATTTTAATTATTATTTTTGTTATTTTATGTATTACTTTTGTAATTATCACTTCCATTATTCTTCGTGATTATCATCCTCACGATCATCATCAACATAACCATCTTTATTATCCATCGTATATCATCGTTATAACTTCATCACCGAGGTCATCATCATTATACATAATCGTAGCATCATCATGTATCATTATGATATCATATACCTCATGCACATAACATAACATCATATTAATCAATCGTTATCATCATCATTATTATTATCAATACCGCATCTTCATCATAATTAACATCGTACGGTATCCTAAACAACATAACTACCATTATCGTGCATCTTCTATCATCAACATCATCATCTTCTTAACATTTATGGCTCTCGTTTTAGTCCAACGGATAACCTAAAATTGGTTCACAGCCCAACAACAACAAAAAAATGATGGCCTGCGGCCCAACCGAAAAACATAACCTCACGGCCCAACAATTATATTCCAAGCCTAAATCTATAAAACAAGCCCAATTAGCAATTTAAATCACACATGGCCCAACAGGAAAATCAAAGTTGGCCACGGTTCAAACTTAAGAGAGGAATTCGGTGTCCAGTATATTCCCAAACAGAAATCGACAAAAAGAACAAAAGGTTTTTGTTTTACTTCCTTGATCTCCTTTTTACACGCCACTCTCTTTTACAGCTCATCAATTGTGTTTTCTTTCCCTCATGATTTATCAACCATCATCATACGCCATATATCAATATCATGATATCATACATCATCGAGTCTTCGAAGTTGCAGCAGCAAAACAGTAACGAGTAGCAGTAAGGTAAATATGTGGGTTTTGTTGTGGTATATTTCTTGGAGAAAACAGGAAGAAAGAAAGAAAAGAAAAGAGGGTGGTCTTGGATGAAGGGAGCAACAGCGAAAATGATGAAATGTCCCGTTCTTATTGATTAAAAACGTTCTATATTAATTGATTTCATTGCGAGGTTTTGACCTCTATATGAGATGTTTTTCAAAGACTGCATTCATTTTAAAACAAACCATAACCTTTATTTCATCAATAAAGGTTTAAAAAGCTTTACGTAGATTATCAAATAATGATAATCTAAAATATCCTGTTTACACACGACTATTACATAATGGTTTACAATACAAATATGTTACAACGAAATAAGTTTCTTGAATGCAGTTTTTACACAATATCATACAAGCATGGACTCCAAATCTTGTCCTTATTTAAGTATGCGACAGCGGAAGCTCTTAATAATCACTTGAGAATAAACATGCTTAAAACGTCAACAAAAATGTTGGTGAGTTATAGGTTTAACCTATATATATCAAATCGTAACAATAGACCACAAGATTTCATATTTCAATATAAATCCCATACATAGAGATAAAAATCATTCATATGGTGAACACCTGGTAACCGACATTAACAAGATGCATATATAAGAATATCCCCATCATTCCGGGACACCCTTCGGATATGATATAAATTTCGAAGTACTAAAGCATCCGGTACTTTGGATGGGGTTTGTTAGGCCCAATAGATCTATCTTTAGGATTCGCGTCAATTAGGGTGTCTGTTCCCTAATTCTTAGATTACCAGACTTAATAAAAAGGGGCATATTCGATTTCGATAATTCAACCATAGAATGTAGTTTCAAGTACTTGTGTCTATTTTGTAAATCATTTATAAAACCTGCATGTATTCTCATCCCAAAAATATTAGATTTTAAAAGTGGGACTATAACTCACTTTCACAGATATTTCCTTCCTCGGAAATAAGACTTGGCCACGGATCGATTCACGTACCTATACAAATATGTACATATATATCAAAGTATGATCAAAAGATAATTACAAACATTTTTATTATGTTTTAAAGATTTGAGTGTATTAAGTCAGCTGTCCTCGTTAGTAACCTACAACTAGTTGTCCACAGTTAGATGTACAGAAATAAATCGATATATATTATCTTGAATCAATCCACGACCCAGTGTATACACGTCTCAGGCTAGATCACAACTCAAAGTATATATATTTTTGGAATCAACCTCAACCCTGTATAGCTAACTCCAACATTACTGCATATAGAGTGTCTATGGTTGTTCCAAATAATATATATACATGGGTCGATATGATATGTCAAAACATTTGCATACGTGTCTATGGTATCCCAAGATTACATAATATATTATAATACATGTATAATACAATATAAGTTAGCTAGGATATGATTTGTATAGAATTGTTAATATTTTCCGTAGCTACAAAAATAAAAAATATCCAATCTTGTTTTACGCATAACTTCTTCGTTTTAAATCCGTTTTGAGTGAATCAAATTGCTATGGTTTCATATTGAACTCTATTTTATGAATCTAAACAGAAAAAGTATAGGTTTATAGTCGAAAATATAAGTTACAAGTCGTTTTTGTAAGAGGTAGTCATTTCAGTCGAAAGAACGACGTCTTGATGACCATTTTGAAAAACATACTTCCACTTTAAGTTTAACCATGATTTTTGGATATAGTTTCATGTTCATAAGAAAAATCATTTTCCCAGAAGAATAACTTTTAAATCAAAGTTTATCATAGTTTTTAATTATCAAACCCAAAACAGCCAGCGTGTTACTACGACGGCGTATGTCCAGTTTTACGGTGTTTTTCGTGTTTCAAGGTTTTAAATCATTAAGTTAGCATATAATATAGATATAGAACATGTGTTTAGTTGATTTTAAAAGTCAAGTTAGAAGGATTAACTTTTGTTTGCGAACAAGTTTAGAATTAACTAAACTATGTTCTAGTTATTTTAAGTTTAAACCTTCGAATAAGATAGCTTTATATGTATGAATCGAATGATGTTATGAACATCGTTACTACCTCAAGTTTTGTGGATAAACCTACTGGAAAAGAGACAAATGGATCTAGCTTCAAAGGATCTTGGAAGGCTTGAAAGTTCTTGAAGTAGAATCATGACACGAAAACAAGTACAAGTAAGATTTCCACTCGAAATAAGATTGTTATAGTTATAGAAATTGAATCAAAGTTTGAATATGAGTATTACCTTATATTAGAAAGATATCTTACTGTAAATAAGAAAGATTTCTTGAGGTTGGATGATCACTCTACAAGATTGGAAGTAAGCTAGCAAACTTGGAAGTATTCTTGATTTTATGAAACTAGAACTTGTAGAATTAATGAAGAACACTTAGAACTTGAAGATAGAACTTGAGAGAGATCAATTAGATGAAGAAAATTGAAGAATGAAAGTGTTTTTAGGTGTTTTTGGTCGTTGGTGTATGGATTAGATATAAAGGATATGTAATTTTGTTTTCATGTAAATAAGTCATGAATGATTACTCATATTTTTGTAATTTTATGAGATATTTCATGCTAGTTGCCAAATGATGGTTCCCACATGTGTTAGGTGACTCACATGGGCTGATAAGAGCTGATCATTGGAGTGTATATACCAATAGTACATACATCTAAAATCTGTGTATTGTACGAGTACGAATACGGGTGCATACGAGTAGAATTGTTGATGAAACTGAATGAGGATGTAATTGTAAGCATTTTTGTTAAGTAGAAGTATTTTGATAAGTGTCTTGAAGTCTTTCAAAAGTGTATGAATACATATTAAAACACTACATGTATATACATTTTAACTGAGTCGTTAAGTCATCGTTAGTCGTTACATGTAAGTGTTGTTTTGAAACCTTTAGGTTAACGATCTTGTTAAATGTTGTTAACCCAATGTTTATAATATCAAATGAGATTTTAAATTATTATATTATCATGATATTATGATGTACGAATATCTCTTAATATGATATATATACATTAAATGTCGTTACAACGATAATCGTTACATATATGTCTCGTTTCAAAATCATTAAGTTAGTAGTCTTGTTTTTACAAATGAAGTTCATTGTTAATATACTTAATGATATGTTTACTTATCATAATATCATGTTAACTATATATATAACCATATATATGTCATCATATAGTTTTTACAAGTTTTAACGTTCGTGAATCACCGGTCAACTTGGGTGGTCAATTGTCTATATGAAACCTATTTCAATTAATCAAGTCTTAACAAGTTTGACTGCTTAACATGTTGGAAATACTTAATCATGTAAATAAAAATTTCATTTAATATATATATATAAACATGGAAAAGTTCGGGTCACTACAGTACCTACCCGTTAAATAAATTTCGTTTCGAAATTTTAAGCAGTTGGAGGTGTTGACGTATCATCTGGAAATAAATGCGGGTATTTCTTCTTCATCTGATCTTCTCGTTCCCAGGTGAACTCCGGTCCTCTACGGGCATTCCATTGAACCTTAACAATTGGTATCTTATTTTGCTTAAGTCTTTTAACCTCACAATTCATTATTTCGACGGGTTCTTCGATGAATTGAAGTTTTTTGTTGATTTGGATTTCATCTAACGGAATAGTGAGATCTTCTTTAGCAAAATATTTCTTCAAATTCGAGACGTGGAAAGTGTTATGTACTGCCGCGAGTTGTTGAGGTAACTCAAGTCGGTAAGCTACTGGTCCGACACGATTAATAATCTTGAATGGTCTGATATACCTTGGATTTAATTTCCCTCGTTTACCAAATCGAACAACGCCTTTCCAAGGTGCAACTTTAAGCATGACCATCTCTCCAATTTCAAATTCTATATCTTTTCTTTTAATGTCAGTGTAGCTCTTTTGTTGACTTTGGGCGGTTTTCAACCGTTGTTGAATTTGGATCATCTTCTCGGTAGTTTCTTCTATTATCTCCGGACCCGTAATCTGTCTATCCCCCACTTCACTCCAACAAATCGGAGACCTGAACTTTCTACCATAAAGTGCTTCAAACGGCGCCATCTCAATGTTTGAATGGTAGCTGTTGTTGTAGGAAAATTCTGCTAACGGTAGATGTCGATCCCAACTGTTTCTGAAATCAATAACACATGCTCGTAGCATGTCTTCAAGTGTTTGTATCGTCCCTTCGCTCTGCCCATCAGTTTGTGGATGATAGGCAGTACTCATGTCTAGACGAGTTCCTAATGCTTGCTGTAATGTCTGCCAGAATCTTGAAATAAATCTGCCATCCCTATCCGAGATAATAGAGATTGGTATTCCATATCTGGAGACGACTTCCTTCAAATACAGTCGTGCTAACTTCTCCATCTTGTCATCTTCTCTTATTGGCAGGAAGTGTGCTAATTTGGTGAGACGATCAACTATTAACCAAATAGTATCAAAACCACTTGCAGTCCTTGGCAATTTAGTGATGAAATCCATGGTAATGTTTTCCCATTTCCATTCCGGGATTTTGGGTTGTTGAAGTAGACCTGATGGTTTCTGATGCTCAGCTTTGACCTTAGAACACGTCAAACATTCTCCTACGTATTTAGCAACATCGGCTTTCATACCCGGCCACCAAAAATGTTTCTTGAGATCCTTGTACATCTTCTCCGTTCCAGGATGTATTGAGTATCTAGTTTTATGAGCTTCTCTAAGTACCATTTCTCTCATATCTCCAAATTTTGGTACCCAAATACCGGGTTCCATTTTCCCGAATATTAAGATGCTTCTCCGATCCTTTGGGTATTTCATTCTTTAAATTTCCCTCTTTTAAAACTCCTTGTTGCGCCTCCTTTATTTGAGTAGTAAGGTTATTGTGAATCATTATATTCATAGATTTTACTCGAACGGGTTCTCTGTCCTTCCTGCTCAAGGCATCGGCTACCACATTTGCCTTCCCTGGGTGGTAACGAATCTCAAAGTCGTAATCATTCAACAATTCAATCCACCTACGCTGCCTCATATTCAGCTGTTTCTGATTAAATATGTGTTGAAGACTTTTGTGGTCGGTATATATAATACTTTTGACCCCATATAAGTAGTGCCTCCAAGTCTTTAATGCAAAAACAACCGCGCCTAATTCCAAATCATGCGTCGTATAATTTTGTTCGTGAATCTTCAATTGTCTAGACGCATAAGCAATCACCTTCGTTCGTTGCATTAATACACAACTGAGACCTTGCTTTGATGCGTCACAATAAATCACAAAATCATCATTCCCTTCAGACAATGACAATATAGGTGTCGTAGTTAGCTTTTTCTTCAATAACTGAAACGCTTTCTCTTGTTCATCCTTCCATTCAAATTTCTTCCCTTTATGCGTTAATGCAGTCAAGGGTTTTGCTATTCTGGAAAAGTCTTGGATGAACCTTCTGTAGTAACCAGCTAGTCCTAAAAACTGGCGTATGTGTTTTGGAGTTTTTGGGGTTTCCCACTTTTTAACAGTTTCTATCTTTGCCGGATCCACCTTAATACCTTCTTTGTTCACTATGTAACCGAGGAATTGAACTTCTTCCAACCAAAATGCACACTTTGAAAACTTAGCGTACAATTCTTCCTTCCTCAATACTTCTAACACCTTTCTCAAATGTTCACCGTGTTCTTGGTCATTCTTTGAGTAAATAAGTATGTCATCAATGAAAACAATGACAAACTTGTCAAGGTATGGTCCACACACTCGGTTCATAAGGTCCATGAACACAGCTGGTGCATTAGTTAAACCAAACGGCATGACCATAAACTCGTAATGACCGTAACGTGTTCTGAAAGCAGTCTTTGGAATATCATCTTCTTTCACCCGCATTTGATGATACCCGGAACGTAAGTCAATCTTTGAATAAACAGACGAGCCTTGTAGTTGATCAAATAAGTCATCAATTCTCGGTAGTGGGTAGCAGTTCTTGATGGTAAGTTTGTTCAACTTTCGGTAGTCGATACACAACCTGAATGTACCATCTTTCTTCTTGACAAACAAAAAAGGAGCTCCCCACGGTGATGTGCTTGGTCGAATGAAACCACGCTCTAAAAGTTCTTGTAATTGGCTTTGCAGTTCTTTCATCTCGCTGGGTGCGAGTCTGTAAGGAGCACGAGCTATTGGTGCAGCTCCTGGTACAAGATCTATTTGAAATTCAACGGATCGATGTGGGGGTAATCCCGGTAATTCTTTCGGAAATACATCGGGAAATTCTTTTGAGACGAGAACATCATTGATGCTCTTTTCTTCAGTTTGTACTTTCTCGACGTGTGCTAGAACAGCATAGCAACCTTTTCTTATTAGTTTTTGTGCCTTCAAATTACTAATAAGATGTAGCTTCGTGTTGCCCTTTTCTCCGTACACCATTAAGGGTTTTCCTTTTTCTCGTATAATGCGAATTGCATTTTTGTAACAAACAATCTCTGCTTTCACTTATTTCAACCAGTCCATACCGATTATCACATCAAAACTCCCTAACTCTACTGGTATCAAGTCAATCTTAAATGTTTCGCTAACCAGTTTAATTTCTCGATTCCGACATATATTATCTGCTGAAATTAATTTACCATTTGCTAATTCGAGTAAAAATTTACTATCCAAAGGCGTCAATGGACAACTTAATTTAGCACAAAAATCTCTACTCATATAGCTTCTATCCGCACCCGAATCAAATAAAACGTAAGCAGATTTATTGTCAATAAGAAACGTACCCGTAACAAGCTCCGGGTCTTCCTGTGCCTCTGCCGCATTAATATTGAAAACTCTTCCGCGGCCTTGTCCATTCGTGTTCTCCTGGTTCGGGCAATTTCTAATAATGTGGCCCGGTTTTCCACATTTATAACAAACTACATTGGCATAACTTGCTCCGACACTACTTGCTCCGCCATTACTCGTTCCGACACCATTTGTTCCTTTTGTTCTGTTAACCCCTAGTCCATAGACCTCACACTTCGCCGCGCTATGACCATTTCTTTTACACTTGTTGCAAAATTTGGTGCAGAACCCCGAGTGATACTTTTCACACCTTTGGCATAGTTGCTTCTGATTGTTGTTGTTGTTGCAGTTGTTATTGTTGTTGGAATGATTGTTGTTGTTGTTGTTGTTTTGCCGTTTGTTGTAGTTGCGATTGATGTTGCGATTGTTGGGATAGTTGTTGTTGTTTTGGTGACTCTTATCACCGTTTTCCTCCCACTTTCTTTTGACTAGCTTCACGTTGGCCTCTTCAGCCGCCTGTTCTTTAATTCTTCCCTCAATCTGGTTCACTAGTTTGTGAGCCATTCTACATGCCTTTTGTATGGAGGCAGGCTCGTGTGAACTTATATCTTCTTGGATTCTCTCCGGTAACCCTTTCACAAATGCATCGATCTTCTCTTCCTCATCTTCGAACGCTCTCGGACACAATAGGCACAATTCTGTGAATCATCTTTCGTACGAAGTAATATCGAATCCCTGTGTTCGTAACCCTCTAAGTTCTGACTTGAGCTTATTGACCTCAGTTCTAGGACGGTACTTCTCGTTCATCAAGTGCTTGAATGCTGACCACGGTAGCGCGTAAGCAGCATCTTGTCCCACTTGCTCTAGATAGGTATTCCACCATGTTAACGCAATACCTGCGAAGGTATGCGTAGCGTACTTCACTTTGTCTCCTTCAGCACACTTACTTATGGCAAAGACCGATTCAACTTTCTCGGTCCACCGTTTCAATCCGATTGGTCCTTCGGTCCCATCAAATTCTGAAGGTTTGCAGGTAGTGAATTCCTTGTAGGAGCATCCTACACGATTTCTTGCGCCGTTAGCTGTATTGCTAGATTCAGAGTTATTGTTGGTATGTAGCGCGGCCTGTACTGCGGCTATGTTTGAAGCAAGAAAGGCACAAAATTCTTCTTCGCTCATATTTAAGGTGTGTCGAGTAGTCGGTGCCATTTCCTTCAAAATAGTCAAATGAAACGAGTTAATCATATAGAATATCAAGAGTAGTCAATAGTATTTAGTAGCTTAATATGAACTTATTTATAAAAGCTCTTTCTTCATATTAGCGTTTTATACTCTTTAATTCGGGTAGTACCTACCCGTTAAGTTCATACTTAGTAGCTAACATACCATTTCAACTACTACAATTCTATATGAAAAACTAATCACAACAAATATATATATATATATATATATATATATATATATATATATATATATATATATATATATATATATATATATATATATATATCATACTCAAACCTTTATACAATAACTTGCAACTTACAATACCGCTATTTACATATAGCATGAAATATAGCACATAAAACTTTGATACAAAGTAGTTGCGAAGATAATTCTAGTTAATAAATAAGGCGTTCAGTAAAGGTAATAAATACACGTAATTCATACGTCCAGAAACAAGTCATGCATTCTGGTTTTACTAATACCACTTCCCATCCTTGGTTTTGTGGAACATAACCATTATGACCGATAGTAAGACAATATGTTGTAATGTCATCAAAAGGATGAAGGTTACGTAATGACCAACAGTCTCGTACTAATCTAAAAACCTCATTTCTTACCCCAATTACCGACTCCGTCACTTGTGGGAACATTTTGTTTAATAGTTGTAGCCCGATGTTCTTGTTCCCACTTTGGTGAGAAGCGAACATTACTAATCCGTAAGCATAACATGCTTCTTTATGTTGCATGTTAGTCGCTTTTTCTAAATCACGAAGTCCTATATTCGGATATATTGAGTCAAAATAATTTCTTAACCCGTTGCGTAAAATAGCATTTGGGTTCCCCGCAATATATGTGTCAAAGTAAACACATCGTAATTTATGGATTTCCCAATGTGATATCCCCCATCTTTCGAACGAAAGCCTTTTATAAACCAAGGCATTCTTAGAACGTTCTTCGAATGTCTTACAAACTGATCTCGCCTTAAATAGTTGTGCCGAGGAATTCTGACCGACTCTAGATAAGATTTCATCAATCATGTCTCCGGGTAGGTCTCTTAAAATATTGGATTGTCTATCCATTTTGTGTTTTTATACTGTAAAATAGACAAGAGTTAGATTCATAAAAAAATACTTATTAATACAAGCAATTTTTACATATATCATAAAGCATAAGCACACTATATTACATATATTACACCACACGAATACAACTATCGTATTCCGACTCGCTCGTTTCTTCTTCTTCGGTTTTGGTTCGTTTTGCCAAGTTTCTAGGGATATATGATGTTCCCCTAATACGAGCCGTCATTTTCCATATTGGTTTAGAAAAACCTGGTGGTTTAGAGGTTCCCGGGTTATTGTCACGACTTAAGAAATACGGGTGTTGACGATACATATAAAGTTCATCGGGTTTGGAAGTTCTCTTTTGCCTTATTAAATTGTGTTGGGATAATTTCTATAACATCATCGGAATCCTTGTCGGGATCCGATTCATCGGAGAATTGGTAATCCTCCCAATACTTTGCTTCCTTGGCGGAAACACCATTGACCATAATTAACTTTGGTCGGTTGGTTGAGGATTTTCTTATACTTAACCGTTTTATTATTTCCCCCACTGGTTCTATTTCTTCTTCCGGTTCCGATTCTTCTTCCGGTTCCGATTCTTCTTCCGGTTCCGACTCTTCTTCCGGTTCCTCTTCGGGAACTTGTGAATCAGTCCACGAATCATTCCAATTTACATTTGACTCTTCATTATTATTAGGTGAGTCAATGGGACTTGTTCTAGAGGTAGACATCTATCACATAATATCAAACACGTTAAGAGATTAATATATCACAAAATATTCACATGTTAAAAATATATAGTTTCCAACAAAAATTTTTAAGCAATCATTTTTCAAGTAAACACGGTCGAAGTCCAGACTCACTAATGCATCCTAACAAACTCGATAAGACACACTAATGCAAAATTCTGGTTCTCTAAGACCAACGCTCGGATACCAACTGAAATGTCCCGTTCGTATTGATTAAAAACGTTCCATATTAATTGATTTCGTTGCGAGGTTTTGACCTCTATATGAGACGTTTTTCAAAGACTGCATTCATTTTAAAACAAACCATAACCTTTATTTCATCAATAAAGGTTTAAAAATCTTTACGTAGATTATCAAATAATGATAATCTAAAATATCCTGTTTACACACGACTATTACATAATGGTTTACAATAAAAATATGTTAAAACGAAATAAGTTTCTTGAATGCAGTTTTTACACAATATCATACAAGCATGGACTCCAAATCTTGTCCTTATTTAAGTATGCGACAGCGGAAGCTCTTAATAATCACCTGAGAATAAACATGCTTAAAACGTCAACAAAAATGTTGGTGAGTTATAGGTTTAACCTATATATATCAAATCGTAACAATAGACCACAAGATTTCATATTTCAATATACATCCCATACATAGAGATAAAAATCATTCATATGGTGAACACCTGGTAACCGACATTAACAAGATGCATATATAAGAATATCCCCATCATTCCGGAACACCCTTCGGATATGATATAAATTTCGAAGTACTAAAGCATCCGGTACTTTGGATGGGGTTTGTTAGGCACAATAGATCTATCTTTAGGATTCGCGTCAATTAGGGTGTCTGTTCCCTAATTCTTAGATTACCAGACTTAATAAAAAGGGGCATATTTGATTTCGATAATTTAACCATAGAATGTAGTTTCAAGTACTTGTGTCTATTTTATAAATCATTTATAAAACCTGCATGTATTCTCATTCCAAAAATATTAGATTTTAAAAGTGGGACTATAACTCACTTTCACAGATTTTTACTTCGTCGGGAAGTAAGACTTGTCCACTGGTCGATTCACGAACCTATAACAAATATGTACATATATATCAAAGTATGTTCAAAATATATTTACAACACTTTTAATACATTTTGATGTTTTAAGTTTATTATGTCAGCTGTCCTCGTTAGTAACCTACAACTAGTTGTCCACAGTTAGATGTACAGAAATAAATCGATATATATTATCTTGAATCAATCCACGACCCAGTGTATACACGTCTCAGGCTAGATCACAACTCAAAGTATATATATTTTTGGAATCAACCTCAACCCTGTATAGCTAACTCCAACATTACTGCATATAGAGTGTCTATGGTTGTTCCAAATAATATATATACATGGGTCAATATGATATGTCAAAATATTTGCATACGTGTCTATGGTATCCCAAGATTACATAATATATTAGAATACATGTATAATACAATATAGGTTTAAATCGTAACAATAGACCACAAGATTTCATATTTCAATATACATCCCATACATAGAGATAAAAATCATTCATATGGTGAACACCTGGTAACCGAAATTAAAAAGATGCATATATAAGAATATTCCCATCATTCCAGGACACCCTTCGGATATGATATAAATTTCGAAGTACTAAAGCATCCGGTACTTTGGATGGGGTTTGTTAAGCCCAATAGATCTATCTTTAGGATTCGCGTCAATTAGTAGACTGGTTTACTAATTCTTAGGTTACCAAGTAAAAAGGGGCATATTTGGCTTCGATCATTCAACCATATAATGTAGTTTCAATTACTTGTGTCTATTTCGTAAAACATTTATAAAAGCAGCGCACGTATTCTCTGTCCCAAAAATATATATTGCAAAAGCATTTAAAAAGGGAGTAATGAAACTCACGCATATAAATATTGTAAAACAGTTAATAAAGCATTTGCATATGTGTCTATGGTATCCCAAGATTACATAATATATTAGAATACATGTATAATACAATATAAGTTAGTTAGGATATGATTTGTATAGAATTGTTAATATTTCCCGTAGCTACAAAAATAAAAAATATCCAATCTTGTTTTACCCATAACTTCTTCATTTTAAATCCGTTTTGAGTGAATCAAATTGCTATGGTTTCATATTGAACTCTATTTTATGAATCTAAACAGAAAAAGTATAGGTTTATAGTCGAAAATATAAGTTACAAGTTGTTTTTGTAAGAGGTAGTCATTTCAGTCGAAAGAACGACGTCTTGATGACCATTTTGAAAAACATACTTCCACTTTAAGTTTAACCATGATTTTTGGATATAGTTTCATGTTCATAAGAAAAATCAGTTTCCCAGAAGAACAAATTTTAAATCAAAGTTTATCATAGTTTTTAATTATCAAACCCAAAACAGCCCGCGGTGTTACTACGACGGCGTATGTCCAGTTTTACGGTGTTTTTCGTGTTTCCAGGTTTTAAATCATTAAGTTAGCATATCATATAGATATAGAACATGTGTTTAGTTGATTTTAAAAGTCAAGTTAGAAGGATTAACTTTTGTTTGCGAACAAGTTTAGAATTAACTAAACTATGTCCTAGTGATTACAAGTTTAAACCTTCAAATAAGATAGCTTTATATGTATGAATCGAATGATTTTATGAACATCATTACTACCTCAAGTTCCTTGGATAAACCTACTGGAAATGAGAAAAATAGATCTAGCTTCAAAGGATCCTTGGATGGCTTGAAAGTTCTTGAAGCAGAATCATGACACGAAAACAATTTCAAGTAAGATTTCCACTCGAAATAAGATTGTTATAGTTATAGAAATTGAATTAAAGTTTGAATATGATTATTACCTTGTATTAGAAAGATAACCTACTGTAAGTAACAAAGGTTTCTTGATCTTGGATGATTACTTGGAATGGATTTAGAAAACTTGGAAGTAAACTTGCAATCTTGGAAGTATTCTTGATTTTATGAAACTAGAACTTTTGAAATTTATGAAGAACACTTAGAACTTGAAGATAGAACTTGAGAGAGATCAATTAGATGAAGAAAAATGAAGAATGAAAGTGTTTGTAGGTGTTTTTGGTCGTTGGTGTATGGATTAGATATAAAGGATATGTAATTTTGTTTTCATGTAAATAAGTCATGAATGATTACTCATATTTTTGTAATTTTATGAGATATTTCATGCTAGTTGCCAAATGATGGTTCCCACATGTGTTAGGTGACTCACATGGGCTGCTAAGAGCTGATCATTGGAGTGTATATACCAATAGTACATACATCTAAAAGCTGTGTATTGTACGAGTACGAATACGGGTGCATACGAGTAGAATTGTTGATGAAACTGAACGAGGATGTAATTGTAAGCATTTTTGTTAAGTAGAAGTATTTTGATAAGTGTCTTGAAGTCTTTCAAAAGTGTATGAATATATATTAAAACACTACATGTATATACATTTTAACTGAGTCGTTAAGTCATCGTTAGTCGTTACATGTAAGTGTTGTTTTGAAACCTTTAGGTTAACGATCTTGTTAAATGTTGTTAACCCAATGTTTATAATATCAAATGAGATTTTAAATTACTATATTATCATGATATTATGATGTACGAATATCTCTTAATATGATATATATACATTAAATGTCGTTACAACGATAATCGTTACATATATGTCTCGTTTCAAAATCATTAAGTTAGTAGTCTTGTTTTTACAAATGAAGTTCATTGTTAATATACTTAATGATATGTTTACTTATCATAATATCATGTTAACTATATATATAACCATATATATGTCATCATATAGTTTTTACAAGTTTTAACGTTCGTGAATCACCGGTCAACTTGGGTGGTCAATTGTCTATATGAAACCTATTTCAATTAATCAAGTCTTAACAAGTTTGATTGCTTAACATGTTGGAAACACTTAATCATGTAAATAACAATTTTATTTAATATATATATAAACATGGAAAAGTTCGGGTCACTACAAATGATGATAACGTTTCCACATCTCCTTCCGAGACGTATTAGTCGTCCATTGAGGAAACTGTTTTTGAAAATAAGATGGGTGACACTCCTCCTGTTGCTGAAGAGAATGCAAGGAAAGATGAAAATAAAAGTGATGGGGAGGAAGATGAGTTCAAATACATGGGGAATAATAATAAGGTATATGGTAACAGTGGGGGTACAAAAAGTGCTAGTTCTTTTCCAAGAAATAATAAACGAAATAACGAGTGGTTTGCAATTGAAACAAAATTGTTTACTAGTGCTGGTTTAAAAGCAGGCATTTATGTTGAGAAAACAAAGATTTTGATTGAACAGTTGAAAGGGTTAGTGGGGATCACTATGTCTCATCAATGAAGCTCTTATCGGTGAATTTTCGGGGTTCAAAGAAGAGGAAAAACGAGTATGGGTTAAAGAAATGTGTTACGCAAATAATATTCAATTTCTAGGCGTTCAAGAATCTAAAATGTCTAGAATAGAATTATTTCATCTTAAATCGATGTAGGGAAATTATTCATTTGATTACGCATGTTCGCTATCTCGAGGTAGGTCGGGTGGAATCATTTCAATATGGGATCCCAATTACTTTACAAAAAGTAGGGTTTGGTGTGATGATAATTTCGTAATTGTGAAAGGAAAGTGGGTGTCTTCGGTAGAAGATTACTATATGGTTAACATTTGTGGGCCACACAACTCGAATGCCAAAGCTGCACTATGGGAAAGAATTCTTGATTTCATGAACAATAATGCTGTGGAATATATTCTTTTTGGTGACATGAATGAAGTCCGTGTTGATAATGAAAGATTCGGTTCTACCTTTAATACGAATGAGGCTCGAGTATTTAACTCCTTTATTGCTAACGCCGGATTGGAAGAAATTCCATTATGTGGTAGAAGATTTACTTGGATTAATAAAGCGGCATCCAAGATGAGTAGGATTGATAGAGTGTTGGTAACCTCGAATGTGATGAATATTTTGGTAGATCATAAATTGGTTGTCCTTAATCGGGGTTATTCGGATCATTTTCCTATTATGCTTCATGATAAGAAGATTGATTTTGGTCCTTTACCATTTAAGTTTTTTCATTCCTGGTTAGATATTGAAGGTTTCGACTTGTTGATAACCAATACTTAGCATCAGACGATTATTTGGTTTATACAGATTTCAATGATAAGCTTAATATTCTTAAGAAGGATATCAAAGCATGGGAGACTTGTAAACGTAGAGAGATGACGGCCCGTTCTAAAATCATTCTAGAAAAAGTGGGGGCCTTAGTAAAAAAGATTGATGAGAATGTAGCCACAGATAGCAAACGCAATGAAAGGTTGGATTTGTTAAATGAATTTAACGATATCCAAAAAATTGACGACAATGACGTTATCCAGAAGTCGAAAATTAAGTGGAATATAGAAGGTGCTGAGAATACAAAATACTTCCATGGAATGTTAAAGCATCGTCACAATAAACAAACTATCCAAGAGCTTTCGTTAAATGGCGTTTGGGTGATGGATCCGGCTATTATTAAAAACGCTTTTAAGGAATTCTATAAAACTAAGTTTGCAAGATCAAATGTAACTGGGCCACTTCCTTTTCTTCATGTTGAACAACGGCTATCTTTGTCTGATTCTGAGCATCTACAAGTCGAGGTGAATGAAGATGAATTTCGATCCGCGGTATGGGAATGCGGTAATGATAAATCTCCGGGTCCGGATGGGTTCATGTTTTTATTCATTAAGAAGCATTGGGATCATCTTAAAAAGGATTTGGCGAAGTCGATTAAATTAGCGTTTACAAGAAATTCGATGTCGAAAGGAGCTTCCTCGAATGACCTTCCATCTTGCATAAAAGATTATAGACCTATTTCATTGATAGGCGTCCAATACAAAATCATCACCAAGATATTGGCAAATCGATTGTCATTGGTTATTGACAAAGTCATCTCTCATGAACAATCTGCTTTTATTAAAGGAAGACAAATACTTGAAGGCCCATTGATTGTAAGCGAAATCTTTAGTTGGTTCAAGTTGAAGAAAAAAAAAACGACTATTGATTTTCAAAGTTGATTTCGAAAAGGCATATGACACGGTTAATTGGGAATTCCTAGATCATATGTTTATTTTGTTGGGTTTTGGCGTAAGATGGAGAAATTGGATTCGTATGTATCTCTATAACTCAAAAACCTCGGTTCTTGTAAATGGGAGTCCAACCGGAGAATTTTGGTTACATCGTGGTTTAAGGCAAGGTGACCCGATTAGTCCATTTTTATTCTTGATTATTATGGAAGGCCTTCACTTACTTATGAAAGAAAGGGTGGCTTTGGGCTCGATTCAGGGAGTAAATGTTGGTAATTCGAACCTAAATATATCTCACATTTTTTATGTGGATGATGCTATTATACTTTCGGAATGGAATAAAGAAAGTCTTAATAATACGCTTGCCACTTTGAATGATTTTTACTGCATGTCGGGTCTAAAAATAAATGTGGCCAAATCACACCTTTTTGGACTTGGAGTTGACGATCCACAACTTGATAGTTTTGTTCATGAATTTGGTTGCTCAAAAGGTACTTTTCCATTTACATATTTGGGTTTACCTATTGGGGTGAACATGAATGCGGTTTTAATTTGGAAAACACTTGAAAATAGATTTGTTAGAAAATTATCGGGTTGGAAAGCTAATATGTTATCGATAGGCGGCCGATTGACTCTTGTTAAGGTGGTGTTGGGAAGTCTTGGTGTGTATTACCTATCTTTGTTTAAATGCCCGGAAACAATGATTGACAAATTGGAAAGTTTACGTGCGGGTTTCTTTTGGGGTAGTTCCGAAACCAAAAAAAAAAAAATGTAATGGGTGAATTGGAACCAAGTTTTAGCCTCTAATGATAAAGGAGGCTTAGACATTAGTAGTCTCCGTGCATTCAACTATGGGTTACTATTCAAATGGATTTGGAAACTAAAATCCTCTCAAACTTCAAAATGGGTTTCGGATATTAAGGCATTATACGGTGTGAATGCGGGTTTGGATGGAAAGCCATTATGTTGCAAAGGTATAT
The DNA here is from genome assembly GCF_046630445.1 of Rutidosis leptorrhynchoides. NCBI lineage: Eukaryota > Viridiplantae > Streptophyta > Magnoliopsida > Asterales > Asteraceae > Rutidosis > Rutidosis leptorrhynchoides. Next base: position 139,109,264 of record NC_092342.1, on the reverse strand, counting down.
GGCCTAATATCGTGAGTTAATTTCAAAAAGTGAAAGACAAAAGACTGTTACCCGATAATGTTCTTCGGACAAAAATAGGTGATGGTCTTTCGACTCGGTTTTGGCATGACAATTGGTTAGGAAATGGACCGTTAAAATTACGTTTTGGGAGATTGTTTCATCTAGATGTGGATGAAAATTGTACCTTAGCAAGTAGATATGGCAATAACGAATGGAAGTGGCATTGGAAACGTGAACTGAGTTCGAGAAATGCCTGCATCCTAGAACACCTACAATCGAATCTAGGGGTAGTGAATCTGTCGGACAGAAAAGATGAATGGCAGTGGGTATTGAATGATGGTGATGGTTTTTCGGTTAGTAATACAAGGCGGTACATCGACGACGTAATACTCCCTACAGCCCCTTATCCGACAAGATGGGTTAAATGCGTTCCAAGAAAGATTAATGTCTTTATATGGCGGGTTGTTTTGGATAGATTGCCAACACGGTACAACTTGTCTTCGAAAGGGATTGACTTGGTGGAAACAGGTTGTGCAAGCTGCCTCGATCCTTCGGAAACGAATGATCATGTTTTCTTTTGTTGTGATTTGGCTAGCGAGCTATGACGTAAATGCAGGTTACGGATCAAATCTTCTATTCTGAGCTTTTCAAATTGGAACGAGTTTAGCGAATGGTTTGATGACTGGAGAGCTAATGAAGATTCAAAGAAAAAGTTATACTCGATTGTGGCGGCCCTTTTATGGATCATTTGGAGGTACATGAATAGTGTGATTTTTCCCCGCGAAGAGATGAAGAAAAGTATGTTATTTGATTCCATTTGTATTTTTTTTCTTTTTCTTGGTTATCGAGTAGAGGTAAATGTAATTTGTCTTGGAACGATTGGCTTGTAAAGTCGTTGTAATTGTTGGTTTGTGTATACCTCTAGCAACTTGTTAGAGTGTGGTTTCTAATAAACTATTTTTGCTGTTAAAAAAAAAAAAAAATTAAAAAAAAAACTCAACTCACTCGACCTGTTCCCATATAATAATAATAAGTATTATATTACACTACACTAGCAACTTGGTCCAAAAATAACCAACAGAAGGAAGATTCGAACAACAGCATAGGACCCATTGAACTCAAAATGAACCATTAAGTCAACAACAGATGTTAAAATTAAACCAAACGTTGATCAATTTCAGACTAAATTTAAAAGAAGGAAGGCGTCGTATCTAATTCTATGTTTTTAAAATACGACTGAAATGAACTTGCGTTAACTTGTAGAATCCTTTTGCCCATCGGTGTCCCTATGTCCACTGCAGCAGAAAAAGTGTGGTAGCTTAACTCTCCCACAAGCCCTGCAAAAACATGTACAATGTTGAAAGTCTACTGAGTATAAAAACGAGGTAAAAACACGTAATGAGTTGAGATTGAACACATACATTCAACTCAAATCAATATCAACCTTTATAAGCCTAGTGGAATCTGTTAGGATATACTGTACTATATATAATTATATATGTAAAAACCAAGGAGGTTTTATAAATTTACCTGGGCTTGAATTCAGTATAAACTATTACCATGTCTTTCTATAGTTGGAGATTAACTACTGTACTTACAATATTCTATTGCAAACAGCGGTGGAATACTAAATGAAATCACAATAAGTGAAAGTGTGAAATAGACAAAATTTCAACAAATTTTAAGAACAGAACGTCTACTGTAAAATGCAAGAATCGAATCCACAATTATGAACAGCACAATGTTTACACCATAATGTCACGGGACAACCCTGTTAGGCCGCGTACACGGGATAACTCGGTTAGGCCGCATACACGGGATAACCTGGTTAGGCCAAATACATTAGGGTAACAATAGTCCCCACCCAAAGTAGTCTGAACAGAAAACCTTATCCGTTTAATGTTCACACCATAATATGAGAAGCAAATGAAGTGAAAAAATATGCCTTACTTGCAGCGAATAATCACCGGAATAGGTTTCAGAGCTTTCGGTCCATTCCTTATTCCGCGCTTGTGAGGCGAAGTCTGAATAATCATCAAAAGCAAAAAATAAATAAAATAAAAACAAAAACTATCAGGTGTTAACACTTTCAGATATCACAGAATTCATATCTATATCTATACCATATTACGCGGCGTCCCATATTAGCCGCCACTTTGGCGTGCAGTTGTGTACCATGCTAATACTATCTTAAATCGTGTTGCAAAGGGTCATAGATTCATAATCTATATTGTTGTAGACTCAGGGTTTAAGTGACAGTGCAATGATGCAACAAATTTAACAAATTTCCATTAGAAATTTCATTATTTGAATCTAATGTTTCAAGAAAACAAAAACTAATAAAATAAATCAATACCAATACCCAAGGTTGCAAAATTCGTTATTCGGGGATTAATCGGTCGGGACTTTGAAAAGATTAATCGGCAATCCAGGGTTTAATCGGATTGCACTGTATACATTAAAATATTAAAATTTAAAAATTATGTGTAAATATAGAAAAAAATCATAAATATAAAAATAAATTTAAACATAATTGTCTAAAATTGTTCATTTTGCTTCAAAACTATAAAGTTCTAGATTATATTCATGTTAAAATGGTAACCATTTTTACTTTGACCGATTTTGGTTACCAAATTCGATTTTGACCCATCAATTGACGTTGGCTGTTGGAGCTAATCGGTTAGAGTTTGTCCCACATCGGAAGTAGAAAGAAATAAATGCTTGTATATAAGCTTAGGGGAACCTCCCTATCACCAATTGGTTTTAGAGTACTAGAGAACTCTATATGTTATGGATTTTTGGAAATGGGAATGGATTGCTCTTAAAAATGATTAATGGGAGATTAGTCTAATCGGGTTTTTTACAACAGTGGCAATACCAATACCAATATCCATTATTGCAAAATAAATTGCCACAGAACCCAAAACCCTAAAACAACAAACAGCCATTGACAAGCCTCAACATTGAAATATCAAAGTTGAGCTAATCCAGTGTCGTTAAAACTTAAATACGACTAAATAAAATAACGATCCATTAATACAAGATTTAGGGATAACAAAGAGTTAAATAAATGAGACCTTTTTCTTAGGGACAGCCATTAGCTCCATAGATCCGATTCCGGGATAAAAACCCGACCCGAGGTTATCATTGATTGTGTCTATGCTTCTTTCGGATTCGGGCAAAATAAACGGGTGTGTTACGTCTGATTGGCATATTATGGCACCGGCCAACGACGGCGATTGTGAAACGGCGTGAGTCCACCTTGAAAAGGATAAAATATAGTAACTTTTGACATCGCCGGTGATGTTTTTGGCAGTTGCAATCCTCGATAACGCCATTGTTGTTGCTACGGAGTTACTGTTTGTGCGTATGCGAGTTAAACAATTTCTAAATTATTCAATAATTGTTTCCTATCAGATTTGCAATTAAACCCTTTTTTTTATTTTTTATTTTTACACAACTAACAACCTCATCAATCTAAGTGACCTAAACCTGAGCCGGAAGGCTAATTAGAGCGCTATGACAGGGTTTCTTTCAGGACTAACCAATCATTCAGCGCCATATCAGGAACTCCATCCCACTTTCTTTCCTGGACTAAACACTCCCAACAATGACATACCTCCTCAAATAAATTGGGACCCACTTAAATTATTTAATTAAAGATGTTACAAGCTTTAATGCTCATGGTACAAGCAATATATATGTTCAGCCGTCCTCAAATATGTTGTAAATGGACAAGAACCTGGGCGGAAGAGCTGGGCTAGACCCCTGGACTAGAGCTGGGCTAAATGGTGCCATCAGTGTCCTCCTGGACTAAAACTTGGGCGGAGCCTGGGCGCATGCGTTGGGAGCACTCTTACTTACAAAAATAAAACGGATCAATACAATACTAACAAAATAAATCTAGCGACAAAAACGTACAACTAACCAATACAATAAAACCGACGACCAAAAACGGACTTACTTTACTACCATTTTACCCTTGTGTGATTTAGAACTCGTTGTTAAAGTCGCACCATCTATCCACTTTGTTGTTGAAGCAACACCATCCACTTTATTGTTGAAGCCGCACCATCCACTTTGTTGTTTATTTTTTCACTTATCGATATATTAAAGTTTATACTCCGTAAAATTTTCTCGCACCAGGAACGTCTTTGAAGCACATGACATTCTTTTCTATAAGCAGCACTCTAACAGTAGTCTTAATACTATCGTTAGAAAAAAAAAACCATTATTAATGAATTCACACGTTGCTGCGGAAAGGCTTTGTAGTTGCTTACATCGTTATATGTTTTCAATTTACAAGTAAATTTTTGAGAATGATACCAGGGGAATTTGGATTAATAAAAAAAGGAAGACCGTTTTTGAGAATGTTTAAAATGATGTTATATCATACTCTACAATATAGGAAAATCCATTTCTACGTGAGTTTAATGAAATGAGGCATAGTATCTGTAAGTAACTAGAGGGGGAGGGGGTGAATAGTTACTTAATGATTTCTTAAAACTTATTCGAAATCTTTAACAATCAAAACATAAGTTTTTAGTGTTGAAGCGTTTGTGTTTGTTAATGCAAGTATGTAAAGAATGTAAGTGCACAAACACAAGGATTTATAGTGGTTCAGGAGGATGTTAACTAATCCTCCTTAATCCACTCCCCGATTCACTAATCGGAAGTTAGCTTCACTAAGCATTTCTCCAAACCCGATGGAGATCCATTTACACCAAATGATCTTCAATAAGCCACACCAACTCCATGGTCGACCGTGGATCGACCTTGTAGCTTCTGGACAACTTTTCAATATATCCGTTGGAGCTCTTTTGACTTTCAATTTTTAGCTTCTTTACTCAATATAGAGCCTTCAAAAGATGCTCAATACACCTGAAAATCCTTAACCTTCATCTTATACTTTGGATGTATTCATTGAAGTGGACATGAGCTTGTAAAACAGGAAAGTCCCATTGTCCTTTTCTTGTGTCATTGATTTCCCATAATGGCATATGCAGATTTGTGTGCTTTGACAAACCACAAGCTTCCAAAGATCATATCACAAGTCTTCCACACATTTGTCAACATTTGGTTGCAAGTATATGCTTTCATTGGTTACTTGCAACACTCTAAATAAGACCCATTTTTTTTACATGAAGACTTCTACGGAATTACACTAAGCATAAAGAGATAAGCATACTTAAGCATGTAAATAGTGCTTAATGATTAATCAAGTGGAGAACATCTCTTTAGTTGGGACTTAATGACCGTCCTAATCATGTCTAGATATATTTTAGATTTAAAAGGATGACTTGCAATTAGGTGCAAGAGGATATTATGCAACACTTATGTGTTTAAACTTAATTGCAAGCTAAAGTGTCATTAAGATGTCATTAGGTGAGATTAAGCAAGATTAACATCCTATAGATCAAAACTCTTTTTGATATGAAAGAGGCAACTATTCTAAGTATGTTGAAAAATGTTTCGTGAATTATAGATGCCCCGAAGTGGTCAAACATTATTTGGTCAAGAAAGTTGGACAGAAGATTTGCGGTCGAACCACAATCAGCCGTGGAGTCGACCGTGCGCTGCGGTCGAACCACGGTCAGCCGTGGTGTTGACCGTGTACATGGTTTCTCAAAAACCAGGGTACAGGACACCCACGGTCAGACCTGCGGTCGACCATGGACCTAGCCGTGAACTACATAGGTTTTAAAAAGGACTCTTTTGACTTGTTTATTATGTGTATTGGTCGTTTGCTAGAGATCATGTAGGTTTGTGAACTTGTGTTTGTTCTATACGCATTAAGCACCTAAGGCTTGGTGTCATCATCAAAACAATGTGATAAACGTTTGAATATTATCATTGAATCACTAACCAACATTCTACCCCTTTTTGATGATAACAAACCTAAGTAAGTGTGCTTAGACGTACAATAGAACACATGTGTTAACGACACTTACCATACACTTTCTCCCGCTTTTGTCAAAGCAAAAATGTTAGCTCCCCCTGGAACTAAGCACGCCCTAGAGTAATGCTCCCCCTTGAATAGTACATAGCGAAAGATAGTATGGATCCCCCTTGAAACATACACAGTGATAAGACCAAGTAAGAAATGAAATGAACTCAATGAGCAAGATAAATCTTCAATCAAGGGTTAGTGCACACAACGCGGATTTTCTCGCAAACGTCAAAAATGTCTTCCAAGAATCGGTCAATGAGCAAGTGACCGACATGATAAAGGAGCAAATGGGTGCTATCATCCAAGAAGAGTTCGATAAGAGGTTCCCTATACCTCAAGGGGTGTATGTTGATAATGATACGGGTGATGTGGGTAGAAGGGACTTCCTCTACAAAAATTTTAAGGTTTCTAAATCTCCCACCTTTGGTGGCGAAAGAGACCCACTCAAAAGTACCAGTTGGATCTCCAACTTGGAGGGGGATTTCCGCACTAGTGAATGCCCTCCCGATAAGAAGACGAGGTTGATGTTAAAGCGAAGGGGTACAAAATACTATTAATTTTTACTACGAAATACTATTAAATACGATACAATTTTACACAAGTTATTTATTTATTTATAGAGTGGAAATACCTAAACCTTGCTACAACACTTATAGACAGTGTACCTAATCGTACAGTAGTGTAGTTTTTAGTAAGTCCGGTTCGTCCACAGGGAACTAGCCAAGTTTAACGCTATATTTTTTTTAAAACTATATTTTTGTGTGTGTATATTTATATATATATATATATATATATATATATATATATATATATATATATATATATATATATATATATATATATATAAGTAGTATTATTATTATAAAAGGGGGTTTTTACCGTTTAATGACCGGTTTTTCGATTTTAAAACTTTAGTCGCAGTTAAAACCTAATGTAAAATATTAAAAATAAATATAACTTAATTTAAAGCGTAAAGTAAATGACAATAATTAAAGTGCGATAAATTAAAGTGCGATAAATAAAATGACGATAAATAAAATTGCGATAATTAAAAAGTACGATAATTAAAAGTGCGATAAATAAAACGACAGTAAATAAAAATGCGATGAAATATGAAATAAAAGAATTATGCTTATTTAAACTTCCATAATCATGATGTTTGACGTGTTGATTTTAGTTTATTACCATGGGTTAATTGTCCTTTGTCTTGGATTATTCGATATGTCCATCTGGTTTTTGTCCGTAACAGTCCATCAGTCATAAATAATAAGTGCGAGTGTCCTCGTCTAATTATCCTTATATCCGAAGTCAAATATTCCAACTAATTGGGGACTTAAACTATAATTACACCAATTTTCATTGTATGTAATTCACCCCTGTTTTAATAAGTCTATTGACTATTAATCCATTCCCGTGTCCGATTAAATGAACGATTATTAGTACTTATAAATATCCCGCCCATCGTGTCCGATCGAGTGTATGTGGTTATTTATAAGTACGTCCAATTGTAATTTTTATATTAAATTAACGAACTATCATTCAATTAAACAAATATAAAGATCATTAATAGCCCATAGTCTAATTTCAAGTGTCGTTCTTTTGTCCAAACCACAATTATGGTCCAAAGTCCAATTACCCCGTCTTTAATATTTTAGCCCAACATCACGATTACTTCGATTTAAATAAGCATAATAATAACTTAGTTACGAGACATTAATTTAAAAAGTTTGAACATAACTTACAATGATTAATAATAGCGTAGCGTTACACGGACCGAATTTCGACTTACACACTTACAACATTCGCTAACATACCCATATTATTATTAATCTTAAATTGAAATTAAAATTATATATATATATATATATATATATATATATATATATATATATATATATATATATATATATATATATATATATATATATATATATATCGTGAGAGATAGAGAGGATAGAAAAAGACGTGTTATTTTCGGCCAAAATACGCGAAATTTATAGGACCTGAGCTGATACAGTGCACCATGCGATCGCATGGTTTTTGGTCTTCTTGGCTATGCGATCGCATAGCCTTCTTTTACAACTCACATACTTTTTTTTTATTTGACGACTATTTTAATAAATAAATATAATATATATATAATTTTAAGAATTATTTATATATTATATTATATTTATGTGCATAGTTGACTTGTAATTTTTAGTCCGTTGCGTCGCGCGTTGAGAGTTGACTCTGGTCCCAGTTCCGGATTTTCGAACGTCCTTGCGTACTATTTAATATCTTGTAGTTTGCGTTTTGCGGCTCGTTCTCTTGTAACTTTTAGACGTTTCTCATCAATAATTTGAACCTCTTGGATGTACTTTGTACTTTTGAGCTTTTTGATCGTTTGCATCTTCAATTCATCGAATCTGTCTTTTGTCTTCACCTTTTATTATTTAAACGAATATCACTTGTAAATAGAACAATTGCAACTAAAAGCTTGTCTTTCTTGAGGGATAATGCTATGAAATATATGTTCGTTTTTAGCATTATAAAATATTCCCACACTTGAGCGTTGCTTGTCCTCAAGCAATATAGTCTTGAAATAAAAATACTAGAATCACTTCTTTATTCTTCACACTTTGTACATCAGTGATTTCGGTTTGGCGGTATGAACAATGATAGTAACGTTGTGGTTTACAGTCCCACATGACTATAAAAATTTATATCCTTTAGGAAATTAGATCTTTATGAAAACATTTGATCTTGTGAAAATTCAATCTAGCTTTTACCCTAGATAAGTTTTCCAGAATAACCCTTCACCGGTGTTTGCAAAATGTTTTTGTGGGTTGTGTGGGTTTCAAATTTTAAAATTTTAGCTCAAAACTTGAGGTTTTGTGTCACCCACTTGCTAATCCTTGTATTAGGAAAGCAACACGTCCAGTATACTTGTCCCGTATATTACCTTTCGGTAAACTATCGTCCGGTTGTAAAGAAAAGCGTTGAACAAGCAACTGTTAAGGCAAGGTCTAATGACATGCAGATGTTCATGGTCCACAACGTGTCGGATGTAATTACTATCCTTTGTAGGAGCAATAGCAAAGATCACCCTATAGTTTTTCGATCTGGCACAAGGTCCTGTCTTCGACCATGCTATGCAACCACCGTTCTTACGGTTGACACCCGATTTGGTTCAGGTGACCTAATGAATTCTAGGTGAATTTCTAGGATTTTACGTTCAATGGTAATGAACGCATTAAAAATGGGTTTTCAGAAAACAAATTGGTTTGTAATTTGATCAAAATATTTTCTCGTTCAAGCTCGAGTTTAGATATCATCGAATTCTATGAGTTTGTAATTCTCAATCTTTAAAAGTCAATATCAAGGATTGAGTAATATCAGTCTTAAAAGCTGATTTTTGATCTTTAAGGAGATTATCCTTTCTGGGGATCTGATTCATTAGTCTTATACGCTAATTTGCACGGTGCCCCCCATTATACGAGACAGATCCTCTCATGGTTAGGATAAGTCTGACCACTTGGCGACTCTGTTTGATGCTGAGGTCCGTGGATTTCCAGCTGATTTTCGAGAAAACTTTTCAAGGTTTTTCGTAGACTCTACAACTGGTCTGGATGACAACTTCCTGACCTAAATCAAGAAGCGCTTGTATTTTTCTCTCGGAAGACTTTACTTCCTTTTAATGATGGAATTGATTCATCGTGTAGATCCATCTTTCTTTCAAATATATTACAATTTTCCGAGTAAAAAAGTTAATTTTGTCCAAAACAAAAGTATCTTCAATTATTTGTACAAAAATATGTGACATATGTTCTAAATAACTTGGTAAATTTTTCCCACACTTGGCTTTATTTTCCTTTCTTTGCCTTTTTATTTTCCTCTATTCCATTTTAAATGAATTCTAACATTTTGGGTTGTTTCTCAATTTATGTCCTTTCCGAGGTAACAATAATTTCGGTGTTAACACCTAGTTTTATCGCTCATAAATTTGTATAAACATGATTTTGAATTCATTTATTTGAAAATTTTGAAAAATTTTACTAGAATTGGGTAGTCAGTATATAAGACTAGGGCTGTTCTTTATTATCAGAGAGCACTAGATTCTAATACAACTACTGCGTTACTAGTATTTTTAATGGTAACCAAGTGTATAAGTCAAAAATTTTAAAAATCCGAAAGAATTTAACCCCTTCCCACACTTAAGATCTTGCAATGCCCTAATTTGCAAGAAATCAGTAACAATTTAAATTATTGAGGGTGATTAGCGTAGAAAAATGATTAAATTTTACCAAAGTTTTCAAACATATTGGCGTTTTTTTGTTGAATGATAAATGGTGCACTTCATTTGTTCATTCCGTCTGTTGTTACATCACATTTGTTTTTCATTTTTTCGTCAAAATTAGTAGCTTTTACTGAACTTAATGCCAGTCTTTGAAAGTTCGCTGTTTTACCCTGTTGTGTACAATTGACAATATACATACATACAAATAATAACATGCATAGTAATTTGAAATGGGACTTAACATCCCACTTTCAAATCAAATATGAAATATTAGTACATCATAATAATAAAAAAAATTAAAACTTACATGAAAGTATCACAATATTATATGTTTTAAACATAAGTAAATAAAAATAATAAAAGATAAAAATCACCAGCGGGAACTATATCAATATGGATAGGGGTTTCAGTTCATGTCATCGGGCGGGTTCCATGGTTGGTTATAGGTGTACTGATAGGCCTGGTTAGGGTCGTAGAGAGTAAATGGTGGTCGCATATCGGGCTGGTGTGGAGGATAGTAAGCAAGTCGGGTCGGTACGTAGTTATGTGGTACCTGAGGTGAAGCTGGCTCATGATCTGATACTGATGATAGTGCCATCTATCATGCTGTCGTTGCCTGGAATGCTCGTACACATTCTCGGCGTGCCACTGCTCGAACTGACTAAATCTAGCCTCGTTTGTCATTTCTACCTCATCTATACGCTGATAAACGTCAGTAACAGCCTCCCTAATGACATCCCTAATGTCATCCGCTTCCTCCATTTCCTCATCTGAACCTCTCTCTACCTGTGGATGACGACCATCATATGGTATTGCCTGATTACGTCTGCTCTTTAATACCTTTGCACCCTGATAGACCTTCAATCCTAAAGTATCAACCTGTTCCCTACACACCATCAGTGGACCCCCTTGATCCCTATCTACACCCAAATACTCTCCAATGAGAGTAACAAAAATACCTCCTCCTATTATTCTCCCGTCCTGTATTCCTGCCACCATTTTGGACAGATAAAAACCAACACAGTAGGGGATATTAACAAAGCTTCTAGTGTTTCGAATACACTTAAGGTAAAATAAATCGTGTAAGGTCATCTTCTCCTTGTTTTTACCTCTTTGTGTAATCGAATTAGCTAAAAATCTATGTATAATACGAAGCTCTGCTTTGTTAATATCTAAATAGGAGTGTCTTTTTCCCAGCGTAAACACATTATAATTTGACATACGCCTCCAGACGGCGTCCGCGTCGAAATTCCTATCTACTCTTTTACCATGATAAATCCAATTTGTACAATCAGGAAGTAGTAATTCACCAGGAGTGTAAATCTGTATAGCCCTGGCCATGTCCAGCATGGACATCCTATACATCCTACGGCCAAGTAAAAATCTAAGAAAATTCCTATCATCTAACCTAACTACATCTGCATCAAGTGATATAGTACTCATAAGCTCAACACACCACTCTTTATATACAGGCCTACGAATGGTGAATAAACGTTCCCAATCGGGAAAAGAAGAGCTGCCATACCTTTGGATCAGATGCTGTCTAACTGAGTTAACTAGTTGGACCATTTCCAAAGGTTCCCAATCGATTACCCTAGGCACTTCTACATTTTTTGTTACCAGTTTAAATTTGTTACTTTGGTATGTCGGGTAATCTCTCCAACTTCGATCAAATCTCAAACTAGGATGCAGCTGTTCTTCATGAATCGTTGGGTGTTCTATTATTGGATGAATCGGAAATTGTACGTAGGCATTAACATATTCTTGTTGCGGATCATAATATGGTACGTGTTGATCAGGTTGTTGTTGTTGTTCCTGTTATTGCTCCGGTTCATATTGTGGCTCATATTGCATCTCTGGCCGTGGTTCCGGAACAGGTTGCCTAGATGATGATGATGCACCATCAGTATCGGTATTTCTCTGCAAAACACATTAAACACAAAATTTGTCTATCCAAATATGCATTAGTGTTAGCAAAATAACAAATTAAAACAATTACAATAACATGTTTAATCTATATTAAACTCATGCTCATTTTCACATTTTTATCAATTCTACACTTTTTCAAATAAGCATATATGAAAATGTTTACAAAGTTCATAAGCATTCTACTCAAATAACATGTTAAAATAATCATTACTAGCAATTAAACAAGTTTCAAATGGCATTTACATCAATTTAATTTTAGACCTAAAAAGTCTACTTTAATTCTCAAAAATCATGTTTAGGATTAAAGTTTGTATCATTTAGGTACCTAAACATGTTACACTACTTAATTTAGCAATAATTCATGACAAAAATCTGCCATAACCTGTTTATATCAAAAAGTCCCAAATTGCTCAAGAAAACAAACCCTAGATTTCTAAATTTTTTGAAGTTTTTGGCTTTAAATCATGTTAAATAGCATCAATCTAGGTTATACATGCATAATATACTAACAATTTAACTCTAATTACACTAGAAATTAACAAAATTAAATTAGATAAAATTTAGCTCAAGAACACTAAATTTGAAAATTTAAAGAGTTTAGGGGTGAAATTTTTACCTTCCTTGAAAAACTTCTGAAGAAAGACATGATTATAGTTGATTTTAGGACGAAATTTGGTTGAATTTGGTGAAAAATTGATGATTTTAGGGGTGTGTTTATGGATGTGTTCGTATGTATGTGTGTGTTTGTGGAGAGCAGAACCAGCGATTGACTTTATGATCCTGGCCAGATTTTTGGCCTCATGCGACCGCATGAGGCTTAAGAGGAAACCCCATGCGATCGCATGGGGTCTGATTTTTTTTTTTAAAGAAACCTTTAACTAATAAAACATAAATTAATAAATTTTAAAAATTTGTTTCTTTTAATGATGAGGGCGTTTCGGATCGTTGTCCTAGTCCGTCTCTCCACAAAGTTTTAAAATTTGTTACTTTTTAAGCGTCGTTTTAAAAGCAAAGATTTTTAGGTTTTTTAATGTTTTTGGCATACTTTAATTCAATAAGATTAAAAATAATGATAATAAAAGTTCTCGTCCCGCCCTCGGGTAAAGCAATTTCGGTTCAACGACCTAGTTTTCAACTCACGACGAATTTTAAATATCAAATTTTTAACTTAATGAAATAAAGTAAATTTTTGTTTTTAAATTCACACCAAACTTAAAATTAAAATGCATAAAATTAAAAATTCATATAAATATCATTAATATTTTTATACATTAATTTTACAAACTTATATTAAAAATATTAATTTTTAAAATATTTAAAAACTTAAATATATTAATTATAAAAATTTACATTAATAATTTAATATTTATATATTAATTTTAAAAACAAGGTAAAAATTAAAATTAAAAATCTTTTTTATTTTTTTTATTCCACTTTAATCAATCAAATATTATCAAAAATATACGCCCCTCTTTTCGGTAAAGTAATTTTGGTTCCATAACCTAGTTTTACTCCTGACAAATTTTTGAATTTTTTTAGGTTGATTGATTAAAGATATTTATACCTTAAGAATAAACGGTAAATTTCGCAGTGATGTAATAAATTTTTGTATGATATCAATAATTTCGGTTGCGCATACCTAATTTTATTGAATACCAATTTAATACTTTATAGCGAACGATTCAGCGTTTATTATCAAAAGGTTAAAAGTAATAAATAAAATAAAAATAAAATAAAAACTGTACATACTTACCTGTGAGAAAGACTTCTCAGAGACCTGCTTTAGCCGACTCATAGGAGAGTTGTATGATTTGGTTCTCCATAACTACATAAGCGTAACCTCAATTCTTTAATATCTTTTCTTCTAAACATATGAACGGCCCTTCTCTGCATAGAGTAACAAATTCGGTATTTGAATATGTTTGATTGTTTGAATATTTACCTTCATGTGACCATTTTCCACATTTATGACATCTTTCAAAGTGTCGTGCTCTTCTTTTTGTTGCGGACTTTAATTTGCCTTTACCAAAATGTATCTTATGATGATCTTTCCTGAGTTCTTTTCTTACTCCGTCCATTTTGCCTCTTATGAATAATACCAATTCACTCGGAAGGGTGTCATTATTACGTTTAGTAATCATAGCATGTAGCATTAGACCATGGTTTAGTTCAAAGGAATTCTTCATCTCGTAAAACCTAAAAAAAATAAAAATTCAGAATGGAGGGAGAAGACTAGTTCTTTAGGGTCTGCTAGGGAAAGACCATTCGGATTCCATTCTCGAAAACTATACGAAAACAGAATATCTAACTCTAACAAAAATAAATATTATCCTTAAAAAGACTTGATTCTCCCCACACTTAGTTAACTGTGGAGTTGAAATTGTGATTAACTTCATTGTCAACTTCCATCGGACCATGTATGTAATGTTTAACTCTGTGACCATTAACTTTAAATTTAATCCCATTTGAATTTATTAACTCTACTGTTTCGTACGGGAAAACTCTTTTGACTATGAATGGTCCAGACCATCTTGATTTCAATTTTCCAGGAAATAGTGATGTCAAAGCAGAGGTGTATATAAAATAGCTTATATTTTACAAGGAAATACTATTAAATATTATACAATTTTACACAAGATATTTATTTATTTATAGAATGGATATACTTAAACCTTGCTAGAACACTTATAGGCAGTGTACCTAATCGTACAGTAGTGTAGTTTTTAATAAGTCCGGTTCGTTCCACAGGGAAAATCTTTAAACAAAGCTTAACGCTATATTAGTTTACTTTTATAAAAATATAAATATATATATAAGTAATATTATTATTATAAAGGAGGGTTTTTACCGTTTAATGACCGGTTTGTCGATTTTAAAACTTTAGTCGCAGTTAAAACCAAATGTAAAAAAAATAAATACAAGACTTAATTTAAAGCGTAAAGTAAATAACGATAATGAAATTGCGATAAATAAAAGTGCGATAAAATAAACTTGCGATAATTAAAAGTACGATAATTAAAAGTGCAATTAAATACAATAATAATAAAATAAAATGCGATAATTAGAAGTGCAATTAAATATAAAATAAAGGAAATTAAATATGAAATAAAATAATTATGCTTATTTAAACTTCCGTAATCATGATGTTTGACGTGTTGATTTTAGTTTTATGCCCATGGGTTAATTGTCCTTTGTCCTGGATTATTTAATATGTCCGTCTGGTTTTTGTCCATAACAGTCCATCAGTCATAAATATAAAGTGCGAGTGTCCTCGTCAAATTATTCTTATACCCGAAGTTAAATATTCCAACTAATTGGGGACTTAAACTGTAACAAGATTTTAATACTTTGTTTAATAATTACACTAGGATGTCGACTGAGTGTAACCCAAGGTTTTAATACTTTGTTATCAATTATACCAAGTGTCCTTGTACATAATTTCACCCCTGTTTTAATTATTCTAGTGGCTATTAATCCATTCCCGTGTCCGGTTAAATGAACGATTATTCGTACATATAAATACCCCGCCCATCGTGTCCGATCGAGTGTATATGGTAATTTATGGGTACGTCCAATTATAAATCTTTATATTAACATTAACAAACTATCATTTAGTTAAACAAATATAAAGCCCATTAATAGCCCATAGTCTAATTTCCACAAGTGTCGTTCTTTTGTCCAAACCCCAATTATGGTACAAAGCCCAATTACCCAATTTTAGTAATTAGCCCAACATCATGATTACTTCGGATTAAATAAGCATAATAATAACTTAGCTACGAGACATTAATGTAAAAAGGTTGAACATAACTTACAATGATTAAAAATAGCGTAGTGTTACACGGACAGAATTTCGACTTACACCCTTACAACATTCGCTAACATACCCTTATTATTAGGATTTAAAATTAAAATTAAAATTAAAATATAAATTATATATATATATATATATATATATATATATATATATATATATATATGTATATATATATATATATATATATATATATATATATATATG
The DNA here is from genome assembly GCF_046630445.1 of Rutidosis leptorrhynchoides. Classification (NCBI taxonomy): domain Eukaryota; kingdom Viridiplantae; phylum Streptophyta; class Magnoliopsida; order Asterales; family Asteraceae; genus Rutidosis; species Rutidosis leptorrhynchoides. The sequence goes on along the minus strand of NC_092342.1, from coordinate 139,093,085 downwards.
TATGTATATATATATATAGATATATATATATATATTTACATATATATTGAGAGAGAGATAGATTATTGATATAAAAATGATCAGAATTCGTTTGCTTTTATAGGGAATTGAGTTCAGGGGGTCTCCGCGACTCGCGGCCTTTTCTGCCTTCAAACTCCGCGAGTCGCGGAGTTTGAAATTCCAGCTCATCAACTTTGGAGTCTTTCTTGCCGACGGATCTTTATTATTTATATAATATATAAATAATTATAAGAATTATTTAAATATTATATTATATTTATGTGCATAGTTGACTTGTAATTTTTAGTCCGTTGCGTCGAGCGTTGAGAGTTGACTCTGGTCCCGGTTCTGGATTTTCGAACGTCCTTGCGTACAATTTAATATCTTGTACTTTGCGTTTTGAATCTTGTACTCTTGTAATTTCGAGACATTTCTTATCAATAATTGGAACCTCTTTGATTGTATTTTGTACTTTTGAGCTTTTTGGTCATTTGCGTCTTCAATTCGTCGAATCTATCTTTTGTGTTCACCTTTTAATATTTAAACGAATATCACTTGTAAATAGAACAATTGCAACTAAAAGCTTGTCTTTCTTGGGGAATAATGCTATGAAATATATGTTCGTTTTTAGCATTATCAAATATTCCCACACTTGAGCGTTGCTTGTCCTCAAGCAATATAGTCTTGAAATACTAGAATCGCTTCTTTATTCTTCACACTTTGTACATCAGTGATTTCTTTACGGCGGTATAAACAATGGTAGTAACGTTGTGGTTTACAGTCCCATATGACTATAAAAATTTAGATCCTTTAAGGAAATTGGATCTTTATGAAAACATTTGATCTTTTGAAAATTAAATCTAGCTTTTACCCTAGATAAGTTTTCCGGAATAACCCTTCACCGGTGTTTGCAAGTTCTTTTTATGAGTTTGGTGGGTTTCAGATTTGAAAATTTTAGCTCAAAACTTGCGGTTTTGTGTCACCCACTTGCTAACCTTGTATTAGAAAAGCAACACGTCCAGTTTACTTGCTCCGTATATTACCTTTCGATAAACTACCGTCCGGTTGTAAAGGAAAGCGTTGAACAAGCAACTGTTAAGGCAATGTCCTCTGACATGCTTTTAATTATGGTCTTTTAACGTGTCGGACGCAATTACTATCCTTTGTAGGAGCAATAGTAAAGCTCACCGTTATAATTTTTCCGGTCTGGCACAAGGTCCTGTCTTCGACCATGCTATGCAACCACCATTCTTACGGTTGACACCCGATTTGGTTCAGGTGACCTAATGAATTCCAGGTGAATTCCTAAGATTTTACGTTCAATGGTAATGAACGCATTGAAAATGGGTTTTCAGAAAACAAATCGGTTTGTAATTTTGATCAAAATATTTTCTCGTTCAAGCTCGAGTTTAGATATCATTGAATTCCATGAGTTTGTAATTCTCAATCTTTAAGGTCAATCTCTAGGATTGAGTAATATCAGTCTTAAAAGCTGATTTTTAATCTTTAAGGAGATTATCCTTTCTGGGGATCTGATTCATTAGTCTTATCCAGCTAATTTGCACGGTGCCCCTCCATTGTACGAGATAAATCTTTCTCATGATTAGGATAAATCTGACCACTTGGCGACCCTGTTTTATGCTGAAGTCCGTGGATTTCCTGCTGATTTTAGAGATGACTTTTCTAGATTTTTTGTCAACCTACAGCTGGTCTGGACGACAACTTCATGACCTAAATCAAGAAGCGCGTTTCTTTTTCGAAAGACTTTACTTCCTTTTAACGATGGAATTGATTCATCGTGTAGATCCATCTCCTCTTTTCTTTCATCAGGTAAAACAGTTAATTATCGTCCAAAACAAAAGTATTTTCAATTATTTGTACAAAAATATGTGATATGTATTTTGAATAACTCGGTGAAAATTTCCCACACTTGGCTTTTATTTTCCTTTTTATTGTCCTTTATTCCATTTTAAATGAATTTTAACATTTTGGTTTGTTTCTCAATTTATGTCCTTTCCGAGGTAACAATAATTTTGGTGTTAACACCTAGTTTTATCATTCATAAATATGTATAAACATGATTTTGAGTTCATTTAGTTGAAAATTTTAAAATTTTTTACTAGAAGTGGGTAGTCAGTATATAAGACTAGGGCTGTTCTTTATTATCAGAGAGCACTAGATTCTAATACAACTACTGCTTTACTAGTATTTTTAATGGTAACCAAGTGTAAGAAGTAAAAAATATTAAAAATCCAAAAGAATTTAACCCCTTCCCACACTTAATATCTTGCAATGCCCTCATTTGCAAGAAATCAGTAACAATTTAAATTATTGAGGGTGATTAGCGTAGAAATGATTAAATTTTACCAAAGTTTCCAAACATATTTGTGTTTGCTTGCTGAATGATAAATGGTGCATATCATTTGTTCATTCCGTCTTGTTGTTATTTCACATATATTTTGCATCTTGTCGTCAAAATTAGTTGCTATTGCTGAACTTAATGCCAGTCTTTGAAAATGCGTTGTTTTACCCTGTTGTGTACATAAGATAAACTGCAATCATATATACATATTTTTGAAGTTTGGTATATTACCCCACATTCAAAAATTATTAAAATCTAATAATAAAATTTAGAAAATTATAAAAACTAATACAAATCCAACATAAGTATTAAATGTATCAACATTGCAAATAATAAAATAAAAAAAACTAAGTAGACTAGGGATGATACTGATACCAGAAGGGGTTCCATGCATAACCATATGTGCTATAAAATGCTTCTCCTGAGTTATACGTAGGATACAGTGGTTGCATCTCTATAGACCAGGGAGGGAATATGGGCGTTGGGGTAGGAATATAGTTTCTACCTATATGTTGGCAATAAGCTATGATTTGGTTTTGATGAACTTGCCAATCTTCAAATGCTCTATGTCTAGCATTTTCATACTCTTGTGAAGCTATAAACCTTTGCATTTCTGCCATTTCATTTCCCCCTCTTACATTACCTTACTGTTGGTTTCTCTCAACCTGTGGATGTCTACCATTATATCGTACTGCGGCGTTATTTCGCCTCTTCAAAACTTTAGCACCATGGTATAGATTTAAACCTATTGTATCTTGGGGTTCTGGTTCTTCGATTAATAATCCCCCTGACTTATATCCACATTGAGATATTCAGCAATCAAAGTAATAAATATGCCACCTCCTATTATGCTATGCGGTCTCATCCCCCTAACCATAGCTGATAAATAATAACCCACACAATATGGTATACTTACAGTGCTTTATGGGTCTCGAATATACATGTGGTAAAATAAATCCTGTTCATTTACCTTTTCCTTATTCTTACCTCTTTGTGTAATCGAATTAGCTAAAAACCTATGAATTACTCTTAATTCAGCTCTATCTATATCCAAATAAGAGTAATTTCCCCCTTTAAATCGGTGATGGCTAGTCATTTGACTCCATACACCATGCGTATCAAAATTTTCGTCTATCTTTCTACCATTTAGTATCAACCCTCTACAATCGGCAGATGCTAACTCCTCAGGCGTATATATACGTAAGGCCTGAGCCATGTCTAGTAAAGACATGTGTCGCATCGAACCTCCTAACAAAAATCTAATAAAAGATCGATCGGTTAAACTAGCTACCCGATCATTTAACTCTATACTACACAACAATTCTTCACACCATACTTTATATACAGGTCTACGCATGTTGAATAACCGTACCCAATCGTTGAAAGTAGAATTACCATACCTCTGTGCAAGTAATTCCCTTATTGGCCCGACCAATTCTACAGCTTCTAATGGTCCCCATTCTATGACCCTAGGTACCTCAACAGCTTTAGAATGAAGAGTATGCAATCCTCTTTGGTATTTTGGATAATCTATCCAACGTCTGTCAAATCTCAAGTTCGGGTGCAAATCTTCTAAGTGCATATCAGAAAATGTCATTACTGGATGAGGTATATCTTGCTTGTAGTAGTTATCCACCTCCTGTTGGTCTGCATTCTCCGGAGGAGCATTGCGAGCTTGGGATGAAGATTCACCCCTTTCAGTCTGCAAAACACATCAAACACAATTTTTGTGCATCCAAATATGCATTAATGTCAGCAAAATCATCAATCAAAATAATTACAATAACATGTCCAATTTATATCAAACTTAAGCTCATTTTCATATTTTTATCAAATCTACACTTTTTCAAATAAGCATATACGAAAATGTTCGCCAAGTTCATAAGCATTCAACTCAAATAACATGTCAAAATAATCATTACTAGCAATTAAACAAGTCTCAATTGGCATTATCTCTCAAAAATCAAGTTCATGAATTTTAGACTTGAAAAAGTCCACTTTAATTCTCAAAATCATGTTTAGGCTCAAAGTTTGGATCATTTAACTACCTAAACATGTTACACTACTTAATTTAGCAACAATTCATGACAAAAATCGGCCATAACCTGTTTATATCAAAAAGCCCCAAATTGCTTAAGAACACAAACCCTAGATTATTCAAAATTTGAAGTTTAAGGCTTCTAATCATGTTAAATAGCATCAATCTAGGTTATACAAGCATAATACATAAGCAATTTAAGCATAATTACACTAAAAAGTATCAAAATCGAATTGGGTATAAAATTGCTCAAGAACACCAATTTTCGGATTAAATGGTGTTTAGGTGTAGAAATTTACCGTTTTTCTTGAGTAATTCCTTGATAGCATCCTTCTTAACATGATTTTAGTAAAAGATTTGATGATTAACGGTGAAAAATTGTGAATTTGGGAGTGTTTTCTCGGGTTTTTTCGGGTGTTATTTCGCAGTATTTTTGTGGTGTGGTGTGTGGACTGATCAGTTTACGTTTTTATTTTTTACTGGGTTTTGGTCCCTCCGCGAGTCGCGGTGTTTGACCCTTCAAACTCCGCGAGTCGCGGGGTTTGATATATTTTTTTTTATAAATAAAATCTTAACTTATAAAACAAATATAAAATAAATTTAAAATTTTGTTTTCCTTTGTTATTTAATACGAGGTCGTTTCGGATTGATGTCCTAGTCCGTCATTCGAGAAAATTTTAAAATTTGTCTTTTTCAAGCGATTGTTTTAAAAGCTTAGATTTTTGGGTTTTTTAATGTTTTTGGCATACTTTAATTCAATAAGATTAAAAATAATGGTAATAAAAGTTCTCGTCCCTTCCTCGGGTAAAGCAATTTCGGTTCAAAGACCTAGTCTTTAACTTATGACGAATTTTAAAAATCATATTTTTAACTTAGCGAAATAAAGTAAATTTTTGTTTTTAAATTCACACCAAACTTAAATTTAAAATGCATAAAATTCAAAATTCATATAATAAAAATTAAAAATTCACACCAAACTTATATTATATTTTTGTTTTTAAACATACAAACTTATATTGAAAAGATTAAATTTTCAAATATTTACAATTTTAAATATATTAATTTTAAAAAGTTTACAATATTATTTTAATTTTTATATATTAATTTTAAAACTTTGTAAAAATAAAATTAAAAATCTTTTTGGCTTTTATCCCACTTTAATCAATCAAATATTATCAAAAACATGCGCCCCTCTTTTCGGTAAAGTAATTTCGGTTCCATGACCTAATTTAACTCATGAACAATTTTTGAAATATTTTGGGTTGATTGATTAAAGATATTTATACCTTAAGAATAAACGTTAAATTTCGCAGTGATGTAATAAATTTTTGTATGATATCAATAATTTCGGTCGCCAAACCTAATTTTATTCAATACCAATTTAATACTTTATAGCGAACAAATTAGCGTTTATTATCAAAAGGTTAAAAATAAAAATAAAAAATAAAAACAAAAAACTGTACAGGCTTACCTGTGAGATAGTATTCTTAGTTATACGATCTATCCCATTCATAAGATAGTCAGTTTAATTGGTTTTCCATGGCTACATAGGCGTAACCTCGAGCATTCAGTGTTTTTTCTTCTAAACATATGAACGGTCGTCTCTGCATAAAGTAACAAATTCGGTGTTTGAATAGGTTTGATTATTTGAACATTTACCTCCATGTGACCATTTTACGCATTTGTGACATCTTTCAAGGTGTCGTGCTCTTCTTTTTGCTGCGGATTTTCATTTTCCTTTACCAAATTGTAACTTATTATCTTCGCATCTGGATTCTTTTCTTACTCCGTCCAATCTTTCTCTGATTACTGATACTATTTCACTCGGTAGTGTGTCATTATTATGTTTAGTGATCAAAGCGTGTAGCATTAGACCATGGTTTAGTTCACAGGCAGTCTTCATTTCCTAAAAAAAATAAAAATTCAGAATGGGGGGAGAAGACTAGTTCTTTAGGGTCTGCTAGGGAAAGACCATTCGGGTTCCACACTTAGTTAGCTGTGGTATCGAAATTGTGATTAACTTCGTTGTTGACTTCCATCGGACTATCTATGTAATGTTTAACTCTGTGACCATTAACTTTAAATTCAATCCCATTTGAATTTATTAACTCTACTGTTCTGTATGGGAAAACTCTTTTGACTATGAATGGTCCAGACCATCTTGATTTCAATTTTCCAGGAAATAGCTTGAATCGTGAATTGAAAAGAAGAACTCTGTCTCCTTCTTTAAATTCTTTTGAACTTCTGATTCTTTTATCATGCCATTTCTTCGTTCTTTCTTTATAGATTAACGAATTTTCGTATGCTTCATGTCTTAATTCTTCTAATTCGTTTAGTTGACTTAATCGTAGACGTCCAATTTCATGTAAATCAAGATTACATGTCTTCAAAGCCCAAAATGCTTTGTGCTCAATTTCTACTGGAAGATGACATGCTTTTCCGTAGGAGTCTAAAAGGTGTGGTTCCAATTGGAGTTTTGTAGGCTGTTCTAAAAGCCCATAGTGCATCCTCCAATTTAATGGACCATTCCTTCGGATTTGATCCTACGGTTTTCTCTAGAATACGTTTTAAAGCTCGGTTGATATTTTCAACTTGTCCACTTGTTTGTGGATGATAAGCAGTGGAGATTTTATGAGTTACTCCATATCTTTTAAGAACTTTCTCAAGTTGATTATTACAGAAATGAGTACCCCGATCACTTATTAAAGCTTTCGGTGTTCCAAACCTTGCAAAAAGACGTTTTAAAAAGTTGACTACAACTCGTGCATCATTAGTTGGGAGAGCTTGTGCTTCCGCCCATTGAGATACATAATCAATGGCAACGAGAATGTAGAGATTATTATGAGATTTTGGAAATGGACCCATAAAGTCAATACCCCAAATGTCAAATACTTCACATACTTGAATGACATTTTGTGGCATTTCATCACGTTGACTTATTTTTCCGGCCCTTTGACAAGCATCACAGGATTTGCAAAGAAGGTGTGCGTCTTTGTAAATTGTAGGCCAATAGAATCCAGCTTCATAAACTTTTCTTGCTGTTAATTGAGGCCCATAATGCCCTCCTGTTGGTCCTGTGTGACAATGGTTTAAGATTTTACTAGCTTCATTTCCAAATACACATCGGCGTATTATTCCATCGGGACAACTTTTAAACAAATGTGGATCTTCCCAGAAATAGTGCTTTATATCACTGAAGAATTTCTTTCATTTTTGGTATGATAATCCTTTTTCAAGGTATCCACAAACTAAGTAGTTTGCATAGTCTGCAAACCATGGAATTTCATTATAATCTATCTTCAATAGATATTCATCAGGAAAGTTGTCTTGTATGGCCGATTCATTTAGAACTTCTAATTCGGGATTTTCAAGACGAGAAAGATGAACAGCGGCGAGATTTTCTGCTCCTTTTTTATCTCGGATTTCAATATCGAACTCTTGTAAGAGTAAGATCCGACGAATTAATCTTGGTTTAGCATCTTGTTTCGAAAATAGGTATCTAAGAGCAGAATGGTCGGTATAGACCACCGTTTTAGCTAGAACGAGATATGATCGAAATTTGTCAAAAGCAAAGACAATATCAAGGAGTTCTTTTTCAGTAGTTGTATAATTTGTTTGTGCTCCTTGTAACGTCTTGCTAGCATAATATATAGGTTGAAATCGTTTTTCAATCCTTTGTCCTAAAACGGCTCCCATTGCAAAATCACTTGCATCGCACATTAGTTCAAACGGTAGATTCCAATTTGGTGTTATCATGATCGGCGCATTAGTGAGTTTTTCTTTAAGAATATTAAAAGATTTGATACATTCATCTGAAAAGATGAATGGAGCATCCTTTTCTAGGAGTTTATTCATAGGAGTGGCAATTTTAGAAAAATCTTTTATGAAACGTCGGTAAAAACCGGCATGCCCTAGAAAACTCCTAACTCCTGTAACATTGGTGGGATGTGGAAGTTTAGCAATTACATCTACTTTAGCTCTATCCACTTCAATTCCTTCCTTCGAAATTTTATGTCCAAGAACGATGCCTTCTTTAACCATGAAATGGCATTTCTCCCAATTAAGAACTAGATTTGATTGTTCGCATCTAATAAGCATTCGTTCAAGACTAGCTAGACATGTTTCAAATGTATCACCGAAGACTGAAAAGTCATCCATGAAAACTTCCATGCATTCTTCTATCATGTCATGAAAAATCGCCATCATACACCTTTGAAAGGTTGCAGGGGCGTTGCAAAGTCCAAATGGCATGCGTTTGTAAGCAAAAGTACCATAAGGGCACGTGAACGTGGTTTTCTCTTGGTCCTCGGGTGCTATTGGAATTTGAAAATATCCGGAAAATCCATCTAGAATACAATAGTAACTATTTCCGGCTAATCTTTCCAACATTTGATCAATGAAAGGTAAGGGAAAGTGATCTTTTCTGGTGGCGTCATTTAATTTTCTATAATCAATACACACACGCCATCCTGTTACAGTCCTAGTAGGAATAAGCTCATTTTTCTCATTTGTAATGACAGTCATGCCACCCTTCTTAGGCACGCATTGAACTGGGCTTACCCATGGACTATCAGAAATTGGATATATTAAACCTGCATCTAGCAGTTTAATAATTTCTTTCTTAACTACATCTTGCATATTAGGATTTAATCTTCGTTGGCGTTGCACATACGTTTTATTACCTTCTTCCATAAGGATTTTATGTGTGCAATACGAAGGACTTATTCCTTTAATATCATGAATCTTCCATGCAATGGCTGGTTTATGAGCTTTCAACACAGAAATGAGTTGTGATTTCTCATTTTCAGTAAGAGAAGACGATATTATTACAGGTAATTCAGATTCACCATGTAAATAAGCGTATTCCAAATGGTTTGGAAGTGGCTTTAACTCTAATTTCGGAGGTTCTTCTATCGATGATTTATATCGATATCTGTCTTCTTCTTTTAGCAATTGAATTTCTTCTGTTGTTGGTTCATATCCATTAGCTATAAGTGTAGCTAACATTTCAGCTTCATCAATTGGTTCATTACCTTCTCCTAAAGAACATTCTCCCGTTCCTTGTAATTCTGGAAATTCTTCTAACAATTCTGCATGTGAGTCTATAGTTTGAATATAATAACATGTATCATCTGCAGATTGCGGTTGTTACATTGCTCTATCAACTGAAAAGGTAACACTCTCATCCTCTATACTTAGGGTCAGTTTCTTACCAAACACGTCTATCATTGCTTTAGCCGTGTTTAAGAATGGTCTTCCTAATATGAGAGGAACTTGAGAATCTTCTTCCATATCCAGAACAACAAAATCTACTGGAAATACTAAAGTACCAACTTTAACTAGCATATTCTCCATTATCCCTCTAGGATATTTTATTGATCTATCGGCTAGTTGTATGCTAATTCTTGTTGGTTTCAATTCTCCAAGGTCTAGTTTAGCGTATAGTGAATACGGCATTAAATTTATACTAGCACCTAAGTCTGCCAATGCTTCTATTGAACTAAGACTACCCAGAAAACATGGAATTGTGAAACTTCCTGGATCAGAGAGTTTTTCTGGTATCTTATTCAACAGCACTGCTGAACAATTAGCATTCATAGTAACGGCCGAGAGTTCTTCCATTTTCTTTCTATTTGAGATTAGATCTTTCAAGAATTTAGCATATCTAGGCATTCCTGAAATCACATCAATGAAAAGAAGATTTACATTTATCTGTTTAAACATATCCAAGAATTTGGATTGCTCGGCTTCAAGTTTCTATTTTTTCATTTTACTTGGGTAAGGAAGTGGTGGCTGGTATGGTTTAACATAAGGTTTAGCCTTAACTGTGTTATCTTCATTAACCTTTTCAACTACTGGTTTTTTTTCCTTATCTTGATCAGGTTGTGGTTCTTGTGGAGTAGGAATAGCTTCATCAGAAGTTACAGGTATTTCAGGTGGTTTAAGTGTTGTACCACTTCTTGTGGTAATGGCTTTAGCTGTTTCATTCCGGGGGTTAGCATTTGTATCACTAGGTAGACTTCCCGGTTTTCTTTCACCTATTAACCTTGCTAGGTTACTTACTTCTTGTTCCAAGTTTTGAATAGAAGCTTGTTGATTTCTAAATGCTTGAGCATTTTGTTCATTAGTTTGTTTCTGAGATGTGAAAAACTGCGTTTGAGTTTCAACTAGCTTCGTCATCATATCTTCTAAATTTGGCTTTTTATCATCGGTTTGTTGTGGTGGTTTGTTTTGAAAATTAGGTCTTTGCTGATTGTAAGTATTGTTGGATAGTTGTTGATTGCTAGGACCTTGTTGGTTGTTGTATGGAATATTTCGGTTATAGTTCTGGTTTTGATTGTAAATCGGTCTTGGCGGTTGATAATTATTCTGATAATTATTTCCAGGCCTTTGGTTTATGTATGAAACATTCTCTCTTTGTTCCATTGTTAATTCAATACTGAGACAATCTTTTGTCAAATGTGGTCCTCCACACTGCTCACAACTAATTCGTATTGAGTGTATATCTTTAGTCATCTTTTCCATTCGTCTCTCAACAGCATCTATCTTTGCTGAAATGGAATCTAAGTCATGGCTAGAATCGGCTCTAGCTGCTTTAGATGATCTAACGATATCTTTTTCTTGGTGCCACTTATGTGAGTGGCAAGCAGTGTTATCAATAATTTTGTAAGCATCAGTTTCTGTTTTCTTCATAATAGAACCACCAGCTGCTATATCTATGTCCTTCCTTGTAGTGATGTCGCATCCTTGGTAGAATATTTGTACTATTTGACAGGTGTCTAAACCATGTTGCGGATATCCTCTTAATAATTTTCCAAATCTGGTCCATGCCTCATATAGAGTTTCATTCGGTTTCTGTGTGAACGTAACAATTTCTGCTTGAAGTCTTACGGCTTTAGATGCAGGAAAGAATTGTTTAAGAAAATTTTCAACTAAAACGTCCCATGTATCGATCGCCCCTTCAGGTAACGATTCCAACCAATCTTTGGCTTCTCCCTTTAAAGTCCAGGGAAATAACATGAGATATATCTGTTCATCCTCCACTTCTCTTATTTTAAATAGTGTGCAGATCCTATTAAAGGTACGAAGATGTTCATTTGGATCTTCCTTCGGCGCACCACTAAATTGGCATTGATTAGTCACCATGTGTAGAATTTGTCCTTTGATTTCATAATCTGGCGCATTAATGTCTGGATGAGTAATTGCGTGACCTTGGCCAGTGCGTTTAGCTCTCATTCGGTCTTCCATAATTGAATTTGTAGAATAGGAATCACTAGAGGATTCTGATTTAATAGTTCGTTCCTCAACAATCTCTGTTTGAATGATTGGTGATTCCGGAGGAAAGTTTAGTGGTTCAGGATCTACGAATTGTCCCTGAATATTCTCCGGATTCTCAATTGTGAGGTCGGGTTCAAAAAATGGATTATCGACAGCGACAATATTAGCTAGATGTCTTGATCTAGTTACAGGTAGTGAACGTACAAAAGGTGGTGAACGTCTTGCTCGGTGCATTCACTGAATATCCTATTAGTTTTTTAAAAGGAAAGAAAAATTATTTAAGTTATCCAATTAATAGACTTTTCTGATTTTGCCCACGTTTCGAATAGCCAAAAGATGCAGCAGAGGGGCAGGATTCGTTTAGTCTCAATATAATTGAGGACTGTTTGGCTCCAATAACCCGGTCCACATACAAATCCAACTATTACTACGAACCAGAAAATTTTGATGTCTATCAATTTAACCACTTAAAATAAATTTTCGTAATTTTAAAAAATTTAGATAAGAAGTAGAATAAAAATCTATGTCCTAAAACTAGAATAGCGAGAAATAAGAAAGAAAAAGAGCGTGTCGGAAAAAGATCGAAAAAATAAAAATAAGAAAGAAAAAGAGTGACTTATAGAACTTAAAAACACTCGACTAACCCAACCTTATTACTATCACTAACTTAAAATTATAATCGCAAATTGAGATTACTAATTGGAATGATAATTGATACATAGGTAAAAGGCGTCTAAAAATATTAAAGCTTACAAGTAAAAGTATATCCCAAATGGCAATAACTTAAAAAAAAACTAAAACTTAAAAAGGCGTCGCAAAATTCTAAAGCACCTAAATCTTAGTCTGAAGAAAAAGCACTTAAGGGATTTTACGGCAAAGCCTAAAAATCTAGAAATAAAAATATAACTATGGCAAAAACTAAGTTTAACACTAAAAACTAGCGAAAAACACAAATATTACGCTAAAACAATTAAAAAGGGATAAAATATAAAAATATACAAAAAGTTGTAAAAAGTACAATTTTTATAAAAATATTATTTTTATAATATTTATTTTATAAAACTATTAATTTTACAAATTAATTAAACTAATTTAACTAAGATATAAATTAAATAAAAAGAAACTTAAAACTAATTATAATAATAAGTAATTAGGGTTAATAATAATAATAATTAATAATTACCCCGTATTTAATGCCTGATTAGGGTTTCTGTCGGCGTGTCAGAGTGGCTCCGCAAGTCGCGGTATTCGAAGCTGCAAACTCCGCGAGTTGCGGGGTTCCAATTTTCAGATGACAGGTTGATTAAAATTCGACGCGTTTTACTTTTTTTTTTTCTGTTTTATATAAAAATATTTATATAATAAAAACTTAAATTTTTAAAAACTAAAATAAAAATAGAAATATCTTATAATAAAACTCTTAAAACTAGATTTATAAATGTTTTTTTTTTATATTTAGCGTTGCGCTTCCGGCTTTTAAGCTAGATTGTTCCCCGGCAGCGGCGCCAAAAATAGCTTATATTTTATAAGGAAATACTATTAAATATTATACAATTTTACACAAGATATTTATTTATTTATAGAATGGATATACTTAAACCTTGCTACAACACTTATAGGCAGTGTACCTAATCGTACAGTAGTGTAGTTTTTAATAAGTCCGGTTCGTTCCACAGGGAAAATCTTTAAACAAAGCTTAACGCTATATTAGTTTACTTTTATAAAAATACAATATATATATATATATATATATATATATATATATATATATATATATATATATATATATATATATATATATATATATATAAGTAATATTATTATTATAAAGGGGGGTTTTTACCGTTTAATGACCGGTTTGTCGATTTTAAAACTTTAGTCGCAGTTAAAACCAAATGTAAAAAAAATAAATACAAGACTTAATTTAAAGCGTAAAGTAAATAACGATAATGAAATTGCGATAAATAAAAGTGCGATAAAATAAACTTGCGATAATTAAAAGTACGATAATTAAAAGTGCAATTAAATACAATAACAATAAAATAAAATGCGATAATTAGAAGTGCAATTAAATATAAAATAAAGGAAATTAAATATGAAATAAAATAATTATGCTTATTTAAACTTCCGTAATCATGATGTTTGACGTGTTGATTTTAGTTTTATGCCCATGGGTTAATTGTCCTTTGTCCTGGATTATTTAATATGTCCGTCTGGTTTTTGTCCATAACAGTCCATCAGTCATAAATATAAAGTGCGAGTGTCCTCGTCAAATTATTCTTATACCCGAAGTTAAATATTCCAACTAATTGGGGACTTAAACTGTAACAAGATTTTAATACTTTGTTTAATAATTACACTAGGATGTCGACTGAGTGTAACCCAAGGTTTTAATACTTTGTTATCAATTATACCAAGTGTCCTTGTACATAATTTCACCCCTGTTTTAATTATTCTAGTGGCTATTAATCCATTCCCGTGTCCGGTTAAATGAACGATTATTCGTACATATAAATACCCCGCCCATCGTGTCCGATCGAGTGTATATGGTAATTTATGGGTACGGCCAATTATAAATCTTTATATTAACATTAACAAACTATCATTTAGGTAAACAAATATAAAGCCCATTAATAGCCCATAGTCTAATTTCCACAAGTGTCGTTCTTTTGTCCAAACCCCAATTATGGTACAAAGCCCAATTACCCAATTTTAGTAATTAGCCCAACATCATGATTACTTCGGATTAAATAAGCATAATAATAACTTAGCTACGAGACATTAATGTAAAAAGGTTGAACATAACTTACAATGATTAAAAATAGCGTAGTGTTACACGGACATAATTTCGACTTACACCCTTACAACATTCGCTAACATACCCATATTATTAGGATTTAAAATTAAAATTAAAATATAAATTATATATATATATATATATATATATATTTACGTATATATTGAGAGAGAGATAGATTATTGATATAAAAATGATCAGAATTCGTTTGCTTTTATAGGGAATTGAGTTCAGGGGGTCTCCGCGACTCGCGGCCTTTTCTGCCTTCAAACTCTGCGAGTCGCGGAGTTTGAAATTCCAGCTCACCAACTTTGGAGTCTTTCTTGCCGACGGATTTTTATTATTTATATAATATATAAATAATTATAAGAATTATTTAAATATTATATTATATTTATGTGCATAGTTGACTTGTAATTTTTAGTCCGTTGCGTCGAGCGTTGAGAGTTGACTCTGGTCCCGGTTCCGGATTTTTGAACGTCCTTGCGTACAATTTAATATCTTGTACTTTGCGTTTTGAATCTTGTACTCTTGTAATTTTGAGATGTTTCTTATCAATAATTGGAACCTCTTTGATTGTATTTTGTACTTTTTAGCTTTTTGGTCGTTTGCGTCTTCAATTCGTCGAATCTGTCTTTTGTCTTCACCTTTTAATATTTAAACGAATATCACTTGTAAATAGAACAATTGCAACTAAAAGCTTGTCTTTCTTGGGGAATAATGCTATGAAATATATGTTTGTTTTTAGCATTATCAAATAGCTTGAATCGTGAATTGAAAAGAAGAACTCTGTCTCCTTCTTTAAATTCTTTTGAACTTCTGATTCTTTTATCATGCCATTTCTTCGTTCTTTCTTTATAGATTAACGAATTTTCGTATGCTTCATGTCTTAATTTTTCTAATTCGTTTAATTAACTTAACCATAGACGTCCGGCTTCATGTAAATCAAGATTACACGTCTTTAAAGCCCAAAATGCTTTATGCTCAATTTCTACTGAAAGGTGACATGCTTTTCCATAAACGAGTTTAAAAGGTGTGGTTCCAATTGGAGTTTTGTAGGCTATTTTAAAAGCCCAGAGTGCATCATCCAATTTCATGGACCATTCCTTCGGATTTGATCCTACGATTTTCTCTAGAATACGTTTTAAAGCTCGGTTGGTATTTTCAACTTGTCCACTAGTTTGTGGATGATAAGCGGTTGAGATTTTATGAGTTACTCCATATCTTTTGAGAACTTTCTCAAGTTGATTATTACAAAAATGAGTACCCCGATCACTTATTAAAGCTTTCGGTGTTCCGAACCTTGCAAAAAGACGTTTTAAAAAGTTGACTACAACTCATGCATCGTTAGTTAGGAGAGCTTGTGCTTCCGCCCATTTAGATACATAATCAATGGCAACGAGAATATAGAGATTATTATGAGATTTTGGAAATGGACCCATAAAGTCAATACACCAAATGTCAAATACTTTACATACTTGAATGATATTTTGTGGCATTTTATCACGTTGACTTATTTTTCCGGTCCTTTGACAAGCATCACAGGATTTTCAAAGAAGGTGTGCGTCTTTGAAAATTGTAGGCCAATAGAATCCAGCATCGTAAACTTTTCTTGCTGTAAGTTGAGGCCCATAATGCCCTCCTGTTGGTCCTGTGTGACAATGGTTTAAGATTTGACTAGCTTCATCTCCGAATACACATCGGCGTATTATTCCATCGGGACAAATTTTAAACAAATGTGGATCTTCCCAGAAATAGTGTTTTATATCACTAAAGAATTTCTTTCGTTTTTGGTACGACAACCTTTTTCAAGGAATCCACATACTAAATAGTTTGCATAGTCTGCAAACCATGAAATTTCATTATAATCGATTCTCAATAGATATTCATCAGGAAAGTTATCTTGTATGGCCGATTCATTTAGAACTTCTAATTCAGGATTTTCAAGACGAGAAAGATGATCAGCGGAGAGATTTTCTGCTCCCTTTTTGTCTCGGATTTCAATATTGAACTCTTGTAAGAGTAAGATCCAACGGATTAATTTTGGTTTGGCATCTTGTTTCGAAAATAGATATCTAAGAGCAGAATGGTCGGTATAGACCACCGTTTTAGCTAGAACGAGATATGAACGAAATTTGTCAAAAGCAAAGACAATAGCAAGGAGTTTTTTTCCAGTAGTTGTGTGATTTGTTTGCGCTCCTTGTAACGTCTTACTAGCATAATAAATATGTTAAAATCGTTTTTCAATCCTTTGTCCTAAAACGGCTCCCATTGCAAAATCACTTGCATCGCACATGAGTTCAAACGGTAGATTCCAATTTGGAGTAATCATGATCGGCGCATTAGTGAGTTTTTCTTTAAGAATATTAAAAGATTTAATACATTCATCTGAAAAGATGAATGGAGCATCCTTTTCTAGGAGTTTATTCATAGGAGTGGTAATTTTAGAAAAATCTTTTATGAAACGTCGGTAAAAACCGGCATGCCCTAGAAAACTCCTAACTCCTCTAATATTGGTGGGATGTGGAAGTTTAGCAATTACATCTACTTTAGCTCTATCCACTTCAATTCCTTTCTTTGAAATTTTATGACCAAGAACGATGCCTTCTTTAACCATGAAATGGCATTTCTCCCAATTAAGTACTAGATTTGATTGTTCGCATCTAATAAGCATTCGTTCAAGATTAACTAGACATGATTCAAATGTATCACCGAAGACTGAAAATTCATCCATGAAAACTTCCATGCATTCTTCTATCATGTCGTGAAAAATCGCCATCATGCATCTTTGAAAGGTTGCAGGGGCGTTGCAAAGTCCAAATGGCATGCGTTTGTAAGCAAAAGTACCATAAGGGCACGTGAATGTGGTTTTCTCTTGATCCTTGGGTGCGATTGGAATTTGAAAGTATCCGGAAAAACCATCAAGAAAATAATAGTAACTATTTCTGGCTAATCTTTCCAACATTTGATCAATGAATGGTAAGGGAAAGTGATCTTTTCTGGTGGCGTCATTTAATTTTCTATAATCAATACAAACACGTCATCCTGTTACAGTACTAGTAGGAATAAGCTCATTTTTTTCATTTGTGATGACAGTCATGCCACCCTTCTTAGGTACGCATTGAACTGGGCTTACCCATGGACTATCAGAGATTGGATAAATTAAACCTGCATCTAGCAGTTTAATAATTTCTTTCTTAACAACATCTTACATATTTGAATTTAGTCTTCATTGGCATTGCACATACGTTTTATGACCTTCTTTCATAAGGATTTTATGTGTGCAATACGAAGAACTTATGCCTTTAATGTCATGAATTTTCCATGCAATAGCTGGTTTATGAGCTTTTAGCACAAAAATGAGTTGAGATTTTTCATTTTTCGTAAGAGAAGACGATATTATTACAGGTAATTCAGATTCACCATGTAAATAAGCATATTCCAAATGGTTTGGAAGTGGCTTTAACTCTAATGTCGGTGGTTCTTCTATCGATGATTTGTATCGATATCTGTCTTCCTCTTTTAGCATTTGAATTTCTTCTATTGTTGGTTCATATTCATTAGCCATAAGTGCGGCTAACATTTCAGCTTCATCAATTGGTTCAGTTCCTTCTCCTAAAGAACATTCTCATGTTCCTTGTAATTCTGAAAATTCTTCGAACAATTCTGCATGTGAATCTATAGTTTGAATATAATAACATGTATCATCTGCAGATTGCGGTTGTTGCATGACTCTATCAACTGAAAAGGTAACACTCTCGTCCTCTATACTTAGGGTCAGTTTCTTACAAAACACGTCTATTATTGCTTTAGCCGTGTTTAAGAATGGTCTTCCTAATATGAGAGGAATTCGAGAATCTTCTTCCATGTCCAGAATAACAAAATCTACTGGAAATACTAAAGTACCAACTTTCACGAACATCTTCTCCATTATCCCTCTAGGATATTTTACTGATCGATCGGCTAGTTGTATGCATATTCGTGTTGGTTTCAATTCTCCAAGGTCTAGTTTAGCATATAATGAATACGGCATTAAATTTATACTAGCACCTAAATATGGCAATGCTTCTATTGAACTAAGACTACCCAAAAAACGTGGAATTGTGAAACTTCCTGGATCTGATAATTTTTCTGGTATCTTATTCAACAGCACTGTAGAACAATTAGCATTCATTGTAACAGCCGAGAGTTTTTCCATTTTCTTTCTATTTGTAATTAGATCTTTCAGAAATTTAGCATATCTAGGCATTCCTGAAATCACATCAATGAAAGGAAGATTTACATTTATTTGTTTAAACATATCCAAGAATTTAAATTGCTCGGCTTCAAGTCTTTCTTTTCTCATTTTACTTGGGTAAGGAAGTGGTGGTTGGTATGGTTTAACATAAGGTTTAGCCTTAACTGTGTTATCTTCATTAACCTTTTCAACTACCAGTTCTGTTTCCTTATCTTGCACAGATTGTGGTTCTTGTGGAGTAGGAATAGAGTCATCAGAAGTTACAGGTATTTCAGGTGGTTTAAGTGTTGTACCACTTCTTGTGGTAATGGCTTTAGCTGTTTTATTCCGGGGGTTAGCATTTGTATCACTAGGTAGACTTCTCGGTTTTCTTTCACCTATCATCCTTGCTAGGTTGCTTACTTCTTGTTCCAGATTTTGGATTGAAGCTTGTTGATTTCTAAATGCTTGGGCATTTTGTTCATTCGTTTGTTTCTGAGATATGAAAAATTGAGTTTGAGATTCAACTAGCTTTGACATCATGTTTTCTAGATTTGGCTTTTTATCATCGGTTTGTGGTGGTTTATTTGGAAAAATAGGTCTTTGCTAATTGTAAGTATTATTGGATACTAGTTGATTGCTAGGACCTTGTTGGTTGTTGTATGGAACATTTCGGTTATAATTCTGATCTTGATTGTAGATTGGTCTTGGCGGTTGATAATTATTCTGATAATTATTTCCAGGCCTTTGGTTCATGTATGAAACATTCTCTCTTTGTTCCATTGTTTGTTCAATACTGAGACAATCTTTTGTCAAATGTGGTCCTCCACACTGCTCACAACTAATTCTTATTGAGTGAATATCTTTAGTCATCTTTTCCATTCGTCTCTCGACAGCATCTATCTTTGCGTAAATGGAATCAAAGTCATGGCTAGAATCGGCTCTAGCCGCTTTAGATGATCTAACGATATCTTTTTCTTGATGCCACTCATGTGAGTGGGAAGCAGTGTTATCAATAATTTTGTAAGCTTCAGTTGCGGTTTTCTTCATAATGGAACCACCAGCTACTATATCGATGTCTTTTCTTGTAGTGAGTCGCATCCTTGGTAAAATATTTGTACTATTTGATAAGTGTCTAAACCATGTTGCGGACATCCTCTTAACAATTTTCAAAATCTTGTCCACGCCTCATATAAAGTTTCATTTGGCTTTTGTGTGAACGTAACAATTTCTCCATGAAGTCTCACGGCTTTAGATGCCGGAAAGATTTGTTTAAGAAAATTTTCAACTAAAACGTCCCATGTATCAATCGCTCCTTCAGGTAACGATTCCAACCAATCTTTGGCTTCTCCCTTTAAAGTCCAGGGAAATAACATGAGATAAATCTGTTCATCCTCAACTTCTCTTATTTTAAATAGAGTACAGATCCTATTAAAGGTATGAAGATGTTCGTTTGGATCTTCCTTCGGCGCACCACTAAATTGGCATTGATTAGTTACCATGTGTAGCATTTGTCTTTGATTTCATAATCTAGCGCATTAATGTCTGCTTGAGTAATTGCGTGACCTTGGTCAGTGCGTTTAGCTCTCATTCGGTCTTCCATACTTAGAGGTTCCAGATTTTCCATGATTGAATTTGTTGAATCTGAATCACTAAAGGATTCTGATTTAATGGTTTTTTCCTCGACAATCTCTGGATGAGTGATTTGTGGTTCAGGAGGAATGATTAGTGGTTCAGGATCTCTGAATTGTCCCTGAATATCCTCCGGATTCTCAATTGTGAAGTTGGGTTCAAAAAATGAATTATCGGAAATTTGAATTGGAGTACTTGGTCGACCAGATGAAGATTCTAAAGAAAAATCAACGGCGACAATATTGGCTAGATGTCTTGATCGAGTTACAGGTGGTGAACGTATGAAAGGTGGTGAACGTTTTGCTCGGTGCATTCACTGAATATCCTATTAGTTATAAAAGATAAAAATTATATAAGTTATCAAATTAATAGACTTTTCTGATTTTTTCCACGTTTCGAATACCCAATAGATGCAGCAGGTAGCCAGGACCCTTTAAATCAGAAGCCCACAACTCGCCACTAACAAATCCAACTATTACTACGAACTAGAGAATTTTGGATGTCTATCAATTTAACCGCTTAAAATAATTTTTCGTCGAAGTTTAAAAAAATTTTAGAGAAGAAATAGAAAATTCTATGTCCTAAAACTAGAGCGTAGAGAAATAAGAAAGAAAAAGAGCGCGTCGAAAAACGTCGAAAAATAAAAGGTCAAAAAATAAGCGTCGAAAAATAAGAAAGTAAAGCGTCGAAACTCAAAAGTCTAAAAACTAAAAATTAAAACTTACGTCTAAAGGTATTAAAGCTTAAAAGGAATTCTATATCTAAAACGGCAATAACTTAAAAAGGCACTAAAATTTAAAAAATATTAAAGCGATAAGCGACGTCGTAAAATTCTAAGGCGCCTAAATCTTAATCTAAAAAAAAAGCACTTAAGAGATTTTACGGCAAAGCCTAAAAATCTAGAAATAAAAATAACTACGGCAAAATACTAGATTAAAAACTAATTACGAACGATAAAAATACAAATATTACGAATAAAAAGATATAAAATTTAAAAATAAAACTTAAAGTTGTAAAAAATACAATTTTTATAAAAATATTATTTTTATATTATTTATTTTATAAAAGTATTAATTTATTATATTAATAAAACTAATTGAAACTAAAAATACAAAATAAATAAAACTAAACTAAATATTATTATACTTAACCCTAATTAGAATTAATTAATAATAATAATAATTAATAAACCCTAAACCTAATCGTACGTACCAGGTACCAGACCCGTCTTTTCACGTCGTGAGACTGCATGAGATATATGTTGCCAGGCCATGCGATCGCATGAAGTAGGGTTCCAGGCTAGATTATGGGCTGCTACAGTACCAGGCCCGAATTCTATTTTATTTATTTGTTTTTAATTTTTCTGTTTTTTTAATATTTATATAAAATATTTATATTAATTAAATAAAACTTATATTTAAAAACTAAAATAGAAATAAAAATTACTTTATAATTTTATATATTTTAAACAACTCTTAAAATTATATATATTTTGTTTTTCTTTTTATATTTTTGTATTTTTAATATCTAAAACGTATTTTTACAAAAAGAAATTAAAACTGAATAAAATCTTTTTTTTTCTATAGCGTTTCGCTTTCGGCGTTGTTTTTCCACTGCAGTGGCGCCAAAAATACTTGATGTTAAAGCGAAGGGGTACAAAATACTATTAATTTTTACTACGAAATACTATTAAATACGATACAATTTTACACAAGTTATTTATTTATTTATAGAGTGGAAATACCTAAACCTTGCTACAATACTTATAGGCAGTGTACCTAATCGTACAGTAGTGTAGTTTTTAGTAAGTCCGGTTCGTCCACAGGGAGCTAGCCAAGTTTAACGCTATATTTTTTAAAACTATATATACATATATATATATATATACATATATATATATACATATATATATATATATATATATATACAAGTAGTATTATTATTATAAAAGGGGATTTTTACCGTTTAATGATCGGTTTGTCGATTTTAAAACTTTAGTCGCAGTTAAAACCTAATGTAAAATATTAAAAATAAATATAACTTAATTTAAAGCGTAAAGTAAATGACAATAATTAAAGTGCGATAAATTAAAGTGCGATAAATAAAACGAGAATAAATAAAATTGCGATAATTAAAAAGTATGATAATTAAAAGTGCGATAAATAAAATGACAGTAAATAAAAATGCGATGAAATATGAAATAAAGGAATTATGCTTATTTAAACTTCCATAATCATGATGTTTGACGTGTTGATTTTAGTTTATTACCATGGGTTAATTGTCCTTTGTCTTGGATTATTCGATATGTCCATCTGGTTTTTGTCCATAACAGTCCATCAGTCATAAATAATAAGTGCGAGTGTCCTCGTCAAATTATCCTTATATCCGAAGTCAAATATTCCAACTAATTGGGGACTTAAACTATAATTACACCAATTTTCCTTGTATGTAATTCACCCCTGTTTTAATAAGTCCATTGACTATTAATCCATTCCTGTGTCCGGTTAAATGAACGATTATTAGTACTTATAAATATCCCGCCCATCGTGTCCGATCGAGTGTATGTGGTTATTTATAGGTACGTCCAATTGTAATTTTTATATTAAATTAACGAACTATCATTCAATTAAACAAATATAAAGATCATTAATAGCCCATAGTCTAATTTCAAGTGTCGTTCTTTTGTCCAAACCCCAATTATGGTCCAAACCCCAATTACCCCGTCTTTAATATTTTAGCCCAACATCACGATTACTTCGATTTAAATAAGCATAATAATAACTTAGTTACGAGACATTAATTTAAAAAGGTTGAACATAACTTACAATGATTAATAATAGCGTAGCGTTACACGGACAGAATTTCGACTTACGTACTTACAACATTCGCTAACATACCCTTATTATTATTAATCTTAAATTAAAATTAAAATTATAAATTATATATATATATATATATATCGTGAGAGATAGAGAGGATAGAAAAAGATGTGTTATTTTCGGCCAAAACACGCGAAATTTATAGGACCTGAGCTGATACAGTGCACCATGCGATCGCATGGTTTTTGGTCTTCCTGGCCATGCGATCACATGGCCTTCTTTTACAGCTCACATACTTTTGTTTTTTATTTGCCGACGGTTTTAATAAATAAATATAATATATATAATTTTAAGAATTATTTATATATTATATTATATTTATGTGCATAGTTGACTTGTAATTTTTAGTCCGTTGCGTCGCGCGTTGAGAGTTGACTCTGGTCCCGGTTCCGGATTTTCGAACGTCCTTGCGTACTATTTAATATCTTGTACTTTGCGTTTTGCGGCTCGTTCTCTTGTAACTTTTAGACGTTTCTCATCAATAATTTGAACCTCTTGGATTGTACTTTGTACTTTTGAGCTTTTTGGTCGTTTGTGTCTTAAATTCGTCGAATCTGTCTTTTGTCTTCACCTTTTATTATTTAAACGAATATCACTTGTAAATAGAACAATTGCAACTAAAAGATTGTCTTTTTGAGGGATAATGCTATGAAATATATGTTCGTTTTTAGCATTATCAAAGTTGTGGTGGGACGCGAAAATCCGAGTTTATAGTGAGGAGCAAAGTATGAGTTTGACGTGGGATGAGTTCAAGGCGGAATTCTTTAAGAAGTACCGAACTCTGACCGATCTTTCGAGGCTAAAAGATGAGTTGCGTGCTTTGAGGCAAGGGTCGATGGATTTGAATGCTCTCAACTCCACTTTTTTATTGAAGATCCAATTTTTCCCGGAGTATACCGGTAATTATCATATGTTGATGGAAGACTTCTATCGAACTTTGAATGAAAACTATCAAGAGAAGATTAGTAGGGGTTCGATGAAATCTTTTGATGAGTTGTTTAATGTGGCTAAAGGTTTTGAGTCGCTTGCTCCGAAAAAGAGTGACTTCGCCTTTAGCAAGAGAAAGTTTAAAGCCGCAAGCATTCCAACAAGAAGAGCAAGGGTGCGACCGAGAGTGTTGGAAGTGTGAAGAAAAGTGTTTCCGGGTTTTTCTTATGCGTGCTACAATTGTGGGTAAAAGGGTCATATGGCTCGTGATTGCCCGAATCCATCTTCCGCAAACAAACTCACATGCTTTAATTATCAAAAGGAAGGGCACCGAAGGTCGGAATGTCCTGATTTGCGGGGTGATAAAGTTAAGAAGCTAGAGAAAGCGGCGGGTACGGCTAGGGGCCGAAATTATTTGAAGACTAATGATGAAGTCAAACAATCCAATGAAGTTGTCTCGGGTACTTTCATGGTTAACTCTAATCCGACGAGGTTACTATTTGATAGCGGTGCTAATTTATCGTTTGTGCCTCCAAAGTTTATGCCTAAGCTTAATAAACCGCTAGCTAAGTTAAGTCATCCGGTAGAAGTCGAAATAGCGGATGGTAGGACGGTGCTAGGGGTTGATGTGTGTAAAAATTGTAATGTCGTGTTTGGTGCCGAAACCTTTAAAATCGATCTTATCCCGATGACTTTAGGTGAGTTTGATATCGTTGTTGGTATGGATTGACTCGATTGTTATAGAGCCGATATTGCATGTCATGAGAAGTTTATTCGTGTAAAGACCCCAAGTGGAGGAGAGTTAATTATTCATGGTGATAAGCTGAGGAGACTTGTACCATTATGCACTTATGCAAGGGTACGTCATTTCCTTAGTGGCGGTGGCATGACTTTGCTTACACACGTAGTTGATACGCGTGAAGAGTCTCCATCCATTCGTGATATTTCGGTGGTTAATGTAAGACCGTGGTTTTTTTTTTTTAAAACACGGCGGAAAGCAAACCAACACTTTATATTATAAAAAGTATTAATAATATACAAACCATATTTATTCCAATGTTACTAAACAACAATTATTATAATTACAAAACATCAGAATTTAAGCGTGTCAAACATAACTAGACCAAAATACGACTTCTCCTGTCCCGAGCATAAAAGCACTAAACCTACAAGGGAGAAGATGTGGGAGATTAGCACGAAGCTAAGTGAATGAAATAATCCTAACAGATATCAGCATATAGCATCGAGCTATAATACAATTGCATAAACATAGCAATTCACATAATCACAAGGAGACCGGTGGCCTGGCCTGACCATTAACTACTAGCTGATCGGGCTAGAGTTTACCGATAGTTCTTTTTTACTGAATACTTAGTATAGAAATCCAGACGTAACGAACGCGTCCTTTAAATTATACTACCCAGACAGTAACATTGAACCCAACCTAACAAATCATGGTTGACTCCTTCAGCCTAACAAATCAAGGCCGTTAATCATAATGTGCACATAATCATACATTTACAACATAGTATAATCAATAATATAATCAGATCGGGCCGAACATGACAATTGTAGCATAACCCACTACTCTATACAAATATTCGAAAGGATAATTCCACTCACCTGATATCACAAGGCAAGAACTCGGAGATCTTATATTACTGAGTCTTCTCCTTCCCTTTGTCACCTAAGAACATCATATTCCAAGTCAAACACAATTCTAATCAATAACAATATCAATCAAACATGGAGCACAGATGAAACCAAACAAACCTCATACACGTGAGAGTTCTCAATCTCATGTGTGTAATGACCTACGTGCGTGTGACTTTGACACTCGCACGGGTAATACCACAAACATGTAGATTTCATTTAAGAATAATAATATTGTAACCCTAATCCACTATTCCCACTATATATAATAATAATTAATAATAATAATATCATTAGGGATCTATGTATTAACGTCTTTTTAACCTCTATCCACTATCCCAATAATTTGTTACTATAATCAAAATAATATCTCATAATAATAAATGTACATAATTCATTATATTATAAGACAACATTACATTTGTTTAACTTACTACTAATATTTATTAAACATAATAAATATTAAAAGATATCTTACTAATATAATATTAGTACCATTATTATTGTTACTACTACAAATTAACAAAGTATATAATTATATTTTTAGCTATGCATGATAATAATAAAATACTAAATAAAGATAGAATGCTAGTAGACTTACTTAAAAAAAGGTGATCCACTTAGTGTGTATGTAGTAGTGTTTACGTAGGGAATTTGATAGATGGATGATTTGAACGATTCCATATCTTCCTCTATTTATACTTTTTCATGAAGCATGACAAAGCAACTTAGACACATAGCTACTAATTATATTTATACAGGTGGCTCTCATTTGTTGAAAGTTTAATTCATAAGAACATTACGCATCATTTAACTTGATACGTGCCAAGTTTATAGTAGAAGTTGGTGTGGCATTTTCCGAACATGAGGTAGTTTGTGCCTTACTCAATTTGAGCGTGTTAAACACACGACTTCACAAGTCTACCCAATTCTAATTCTAATATATCATGCTATGTCACTAAATATTTAATGTATCGATTTTGTCCAGCTTATTATTTGTTGTGTTCAAAACAACATTTATATTATATTATTACTAGTTATTTAACTTCAATAACTCATTATATATATACTTAATACATATAGTTATAGATACATATCATGACATTCATATAAACATATAGTTATTATATCCAACTTTCGTTAGACAGTCCTAACGAAACCCAATTTAAACAAACACATATTTTCTGTGACCATCATCATAAAACGTATTCATTTGACCACTTAATAAAATATTCACACCTAATTTATCATTTCACTTTTCTAATTAATTCCTATTAAATAACCATAATTTAAATATCATATAAAATAAGGGAGTTGATCCGTACACCACCTTATTTTTGCCATACACCACCAAAACAATTATTTGGACATTTCTACCCTTCCTTTGAGAAGTTAAGGGGAGTTGGTGGTGAATAAAAGGAAGGGTAAAAATGTCCAAATAACTGTTTTGGTGGTGTATGGCCAAAATAAGGTGGTGCACGAATCACCTCCCATAAAATAATACAAAGTTACCTATTTCATCTAGGCCAATGATCCGGGTGTTATAAATCCACCCCCTTAAGAAGATCCCGTCCTCGGAATCTGGTCATGGTCGAACAAATGAGGATATCTAGATCTCATTAAATCTTCTGTTTCCCAGGTTAAATTCGCACCCAGACTGTGTTTTCATTCTACCAACACCATAGAAATCTATTTCTTTCGAAGCTTGGTGACTATTCTATCTAATATTTTAATGGGTTCCTCAACTACCTTTTTATTCATATCCACCTTCAGGTCTTGCAAAGGAAGAATCTGACTTTCGTCACCTACCTTACACTTGCGCAGGTAGCAGACATTGAAGGTATCATGAATACCTGACAATTCTGACTGATGGGAGATCTAACACAACAGTTTGGTCGTTTACTACTTTCAAAATACAAAAAGGCCCAATATAGCGAGGTGCTAACTTTTCAAGTTTACCAAAATGAATTACCCCTTTCCATGGTGAAACTTTCAAATACACTAATTCACCCTTAAGAAAAGTTACTGGTCGTCGACGCGGATCAACATACATTTTCTGTCTATCTCTTGCAGCTTTTAGCTTTTCTAGAGCAATCGCTACATTCTCGGCTGTCTGTTGAACTATTTTGGGTCTGGCAAACTATTTTTCTCCTGTCTCTAACCAACATGTTGGAGTTCTACACCGTCTACCATACAACATTTCATAGGGTGGCATCCCGATACTCGAATGATAAGAGTTGTTATATGCAAATTCAACTAACAGCAGACGAGTATCCCAAGAACCGCCATATTCCGAAACACAAGCTCGTAACATATCCTCAAGTGTTTGAATGGTTCGTTCACTTTGATCGTCAGTCTGAGGATGATACACCGTACTCAGATTCACAGGAGTTCTTAGATTCTGCTGTAAATTCTTCCAATAGTTCGATACAAATCTTGAATCTCGATCAGACACGATAGATAAAAGGATCCCATGACGCGATGCTACCTCATTTAGATACATTTTTGCCAACTTACTTAAAGAAGTTGTTTCACTAGCGGCCAAGCTCTTGGTTAGTCGATCGACTATTACCCAGATCATGTCGTTCCCTTTTTGGGTTCGGGGTAACTTAGTCACAAAATCCATTGTGATACGCTCCCACTTCCATTCAGGAATTTCTAATTATCGTAATGACCCATACGGTTTCTGATGTTCTGTTTTTTACTTGTGCACAAATTTGACATTTCTGTTGGTGTCTGCCATAACTGTTCTGATATCACATCATCTCAAAATCTTAGTGGATAATCGGTTAGCAGTTATCTACTAACATGACCAAATCTCTACATTCATTTAACCCTCTTCCCACTCGTATGTTTGGCACGACTCTAATCAAGGTCTGGGAACATGACATCTAAGTGTAAATGCAGTCCAGTTATCACCAAATGCGAGTCCGTGAGGAAGATATTGAGAAAACGGCCTTTTGAACTCGTTACAGGCATTTCAAATTTGTAGTAATGCCTTTTGGTCTTATGAATGTACCTGCGGCATTCATGGATCTCATGAACCGAGTGTGCCAAACTATGTTGGACATGTCGGTAATTGTGTTCATCGACGACATACTCGTTTATTCTAAGAGTATGAAGGAACAAGAACATCATTTGTGTGAAGTGTTAAGGACATTGCGAAAAGAGAAGTTGTATGCTAAGTTCTACAAGTGCGAATTATAGCCAAGAGAAGTTCAATTCCTTGGCCATATTTTGAATGAAGAAGGTATTCAAGTAGATCCGGGAAAAATAGAGGAAGTAAAGGGTTGGGGACAATCGACTACACCAACAGAAGTTTGAAGTTTTCTCGGATTGGCCGGTTGTTATTGTCGGTTTATCCAAGACTTTTCTAAAATCTCTTCTCCATTGACAAGGTTGACAAGGAAGAACGTGAGATTTAATTGGGAAAATGAGCAAGAAATTTCTTTCCAATTATTAAAAGGGAAATTGTGTCAAGCTCCAGTGTTGGTGTGACCGGAAGGAATCGAAGATATGACGGTTTATTGTGATGCCTCAAAAATTGGGCTCGGGTGTGTTCTAATGCAACGGGGTAAAGTGATCGCTTATGCCTCTAAACAATTAAAGGAAAAAGAAAAGAGATATCCGACTCATGACCTTGAATTGACGGCAGTGGTTCATGCGTTGAAAATTTGGCGCCACTACTTGTATGGTGTCAAGTGTACTGTTTATTCGAATCTTAAAAGCTTGAAACATCTCTTTGATCAACGAGATTTGAACAATCGTCAACGTAGATGGATCAATTTATTGAAAGATTACGATTATGAGATACTTTACCATCCGGGTAAGGCGAACGTAGTTAAGCATGCATTGAGTTGAAAGAGTCAATATCCAGCAATACGAGTGGGATCGTTGCGCATGACTATCACAAATGATTTCCTTGCAAATCTTGGTGAGATTCAAGTTGAAGCTTTCGTTAACAACAAGCATGAAGAGCGGATTATGGGGCAAACAGAGTCTATTACTTTAGGCCCGCATAGTTTGTTATCTTTTCAAGGTAGAGTGTGGGTGCTTAAAATGGGTGGTTACCGACATTGTTACTTGATGAAGCACATAAGTCAAAGTATTCCATTCATCCGGGTGCGACAAAGATGTACCTTGATTTGAAGAAAGAGTATTGGTGGCCCGGGATGAAACGTGACGTGGTTAAGTATGTTGAACAATGCGTTATGTGCTTGCATGTTAAGGTCGAGCATCAAAAGCAGTATGGTATGTTGCAACCGTTAGAAATCCCGAAGTCAAAGTGGGAGCACATTACCATAGATTTCATTACAAAGTTACCAAAGACGGCGAGAACTCAATTTGATACAATTTGGGTGATAGTTGATCGGTTGATGAGAAATGGATTATTTCTTCCGATCTGGGAGACAATATCGTCGGAGACTTTATCAAAGTTGTTTATCAAGGAAGTGATACCGAGACATGGGGTTCCTATATCTATTGTTTTGGATCGGGATACTCGTTTCACATCTCGATTTTGGAATAAGTTTCATGATGATATGGGTACACAATTGAAGATGAGCACGGCGTATCATCCTCAAACGGACGGTCAAACCGAACGTACGAATCAAAAGTTGGAGAACATGTTTCAGGTGTGCGTTATTGATTTCGGTGGTAGTTGGGATGAGCACTTGCCTTTGGTGGAATTCTCGTACAATAATAGTTACCATACTAGTATCGGGATGCCACCTTTTGAGATGCTCTATGGGAGAAGGTGCCGAACTCCGGTTTATTGGGGTGAAGTGGGTCAAAAAGAAGTCTGGAGTACTGACTTGGTGGTAGAGACGAATAGTAAAACTGAAATGATTCGGGCTCGACTTAAGGCGGCGCAAGATAGAAAAAAATCTTTTGCCGATAAATGAAGGCGACCGATTGAGTTCCAAGAAGGTGACATGGTGATGCTTAAAGTCTCGCCATGGAAAGGTATTATCCGGTTTCAAAAATGGGAAAAGTTAGCTCCTCGGATTATTGGGCCATTCAAAATTTTGGATCGTGTAGGTGAGGCTGCTTATAGGCTAGAGTTACCCGAAGAGCTTGCGGGGATTCATAACACATTTCATATTTTTCACCTCCGTAAGTGTCTTGCGGATGACTCGACGTGGGTGCCGTTGGATGAGATTTCTTTGAACAACAAGTTGGAGTATGTCGAAGAACCAATGGCTATTCTTGATGAAAAGGTTAAAACGTTGCGTAACAAAGAGGTGAGGACTTTTAAAGTCCAATGGCGACATCGAAAGGGTTCCGAGTTTACGTGGGAATCCGAAGAGTTTGTTTTGGTGTATTTTAAAGTGGTTATTTTGGTCTTTTCACACTAAATCTGTAACGACCCTGGATTTTTCCAACGTTTATTTATTAATAATTGTTATTATTAATACTTGTGATTTAACGAATGTATGTTATTACATTTACTTGTTACCATGATTGATCATACTTGACTTTAAATGCCCGAAACGTCTTTGTGACACACGTACATTACACGAATAATATTTTTAGAATATTATTTACATTCATGATTAAGTTTTATTAATCATTTTGATTAACTATGGTTATTAGTTAATTACTTGGGCTTTAATTGGATTAACTTGAGAATTACTTGAACTTGGGCCTTTATTAGTGCTAATGGACTTAAGAGCCCACCTTACCTCTTTTATGGACTAATTAGCCCATACCTTCATGTAAGTAATCCATTTGAACTTAACTAGTTAGTTTAGTGCTTAAAGAATCTAGTTGCACCTTGTTCCAACACCAACACCCCTTGTAACCAACTTTTAAAGCCTTACATGCTAGTGACTAGTGAACAACTCCTTCCTCCCTCCCCTTTGCTATGACCGTCGGCCTTGTAGGCCATGAGGAGAGTTTTTTTTTGTTTCAAATTTGTTTACATACTCACTTGTATCCTCTCATTTCCTCACACACACACTTTACTTGCAATTACCTCTCAAACTTTTCTCTCTTATTCTCTACATTCTTGTAAGTAACATGAGACTTCTTCTCTTCCTTTTTTTTTGTTCAAAACCGTGGCCATATACTCTAATCATCATCATCATTTGTTCTTTGTTGTTGTTTAACTTCTTATAGTTGTTTGTTGTTGTTGATTACTTACTAGTACAAGAATCAAACTCTCTAGTTTAATTCTTCTTTTTATCTTGTATTTACAAGAACACACAAGAACATAAACTTTCTAGTTATGTTCTACACTTATTGTTTTTAAAAGATTAAAGTTCATGTGTTGAAAGCATACTTGTGTTCATGAAGTAAACTTAAAGTTTACTTCCTTAAAGATCAAGACTTAGGCTTGAATCTTTAAAAGTATGAAACCCATGAACTTACTAACTTGTTTATTTAAGTTTATTACTTCATACTATGCACTTTAAATTTCATGTTTATTGGTTTAAATGGTCAAGTATTACAAGTTAGTCTTGATCTCATATTTCTTGAACAAAAGTTAACTTTAAAGGTTCAAGAACATGGAAGTGTAACTCTTTAGTTATAACTTCATACACTTGTGTTAGATTTAACTTAATGACCTTAGATCTAGACTTTTGAGTCTTGGATCTTCAAGATCTAACTAAGAACTATGTTTTACATCTTAAGATCTTGATTATTTAGTTTACTTTCAAGTTTGTAGTTCAAAATTTCTTTTATATTTCATGTATGTGTTAAATCTAAGACTTTGATGTAACTTTGGTTCATCAAAACACTTGCAACACTTAAATGAGTTGTGCTACATGTCTTGGACTTGCACAAGTGTTATGATGTTGAAACCTTGGTTAAGATGATGCAAACACATTAACGAGTTGTACACTTGAAGCTATATGCATCAAGGATGAGAACCGTGGTAAGCATCGAACCCAAGAACCCACCGGAACCTACTGTTTTACTATTTCTGTATCTGACCCGTACGACCTGGGTTACTGTAAATATGATTTTCAGATATCTCTGTTCGATTAGATAACTTTTCATTTAGGACTCGTCTTTATCCGAGTTACGGTTTAGGATTTATGGCCCTCCGAGTGTCACTATGTCTTTTAACGTTGTGCTGAAAATTCTGACCTACTCGCACCTAGACCGTCACCACGGTCAAACGAAGACGAGTTTGCTTCTGGAATTTTTACCACAACTAAGGGACTCATATACGGAGCCATGGCCACTAGTCTCACCTTATTTCAGTAGGTATATAGGCCGTGGCGACTGATTGAAGACAGCCTTTGTTTTAAACTCTTTTCTAGAACGAAACTTACTTTACGCCTTTTGTTTGATGATGAATGATGATGACCCTTAAGACCTTATTTACATACATTTAAACCTATTGGGACGATTTACTGACTTAGTACTATTTGACTTAGGTTGAGGACTTTCCGGACCTACGTACTTGCTTATTTCCCGACTCGACTTTACCACTACTTTACCACTGTGAGTTATAGCATCCCTTTTTACTTTAACTATTTTGAGAACTGAGAATACATGCGCATTTTACGTTTTACATACTAGGAACGAGTACTTAAACTTATATATGTGTGGGTTATACAACGGCATAAACATTCCCTTTGGCTCGGTAACGTTTAGTCATTGGTTTTTGAACCGGTGAACGCAAATCTTAGATATGGATCCATAGGGTTTGACATCCCCACTCGGGCTAGTAGCGCTAGCATTTAACGGGTGTTTAATACTTCGTATACATACGCACTTGCCAAGTGTACTTTCAGGGGGTATAAACGTTAAGTTAGTTACCAAGTGCCCACGGTTAACATATACTTTATCATACTGTTTTGAAACGCTCTTTGTAGCACTGAAATCTCGTGGCCTACCTTACATACTGTTATACTTAAACTATAGCTCACCAACCTTTGTGTTGACGTTTTTAAGCATGTTTTTCTCAGGTGCTTAAGGTTGCTTCCGCTGTATACTAGTCTTTCTATAGACACCCGCTGCTTTAGAGATGTCACTGCATGAACTACTTTATCTTGCATTCAAACTTAATTACTTTTGAAACTATGATTTGTAACGACCTAAGGGTCACGCACTATTATATTTGCTTCTGTTCATAGAAGCATACTTTGGTTGTAAAACATTTGGCGTTGGTTATGACGTCAGCTTTTATCATGAATGCAAACTTGTTTTGAAAACGCATATAGTGTTTGACCTTATAATGATCCTGTTGTTGATGGTCCGTACATGATGATTTAGTACGGGGCGTCACATTTGGTATCAGAGTATTGGTTGTAGGGAATTAGGTTGCATTAGTGAGTCAAAGACCGACCCGATTAGGATTCACTAATAGGACTAATCTACAACTTGCTAGTTTACTTGTTTCCGTTGAACTTACTGCATGCTGCTGCTTACTTTTACTGCTACATACCGTACGCTACTACATGATTTCACTACTACATGATTTAACTACTACATGATACAACTTTCTTTCGATTGCGTGCTACTTTCATACGATTTGCTATTATTGCCATGCTATGTACTGTTATACATGATTTAGACTGTTGGCCTAATACGTGCTTGCTTTATGACTTACTGATATGGAAAATTTATTTTTCCTTGTTCAGATGTCGGATATTCCACCTGCTATCATTTTGGGCAGTTCAGACTCGTCAGCCACCACACCTACTGCTGCTGCCGAAACATCGATCCCGTTACCTACGAGTGACCCCGGCGCTTCATCTTCCGGAGCTAGCAGCCATACACCGGCTCCAGTGGTTACTGTAGATGGAACCCAGGACCCTCCGGAGATTCCAACTCCATCTGCCCCCGGACCCTTGGTGTCACAGCCCCGCTCCGGTGAGATTGTGATTCCCGCAGAATTCGGGGAAGGTCCATTCCGTAACCGGTATCGCCATTGGTGCCGTCACACCCCTGATGGACGTCTCATTCCAATTGGACCCGCCAGATACCAAGAGATGATGGCCGCCCAAGGAGAGCCAGTTCAGCCACCCGTGCAGCCACCACCGCATGATTCTGATGATTCTTCATCCGATGACCCATCCACAGACGACTCGAGTGATGATGACTCCGACGAAGAGGACCTTGATGCACCTGTTCAGCCACCCTCCACCCCATCGAAGAAGCGGTACCGCTTCGATGGCACCATTATTCCGGGGATCAACGGAGGACGAGCATTCACTGACGCATTTGGTCGGCGTCGTAGGGTTACTGCCCGTAAGCGGCTTGTGCCGTACCCTGCCGACCCACTCGTGCGTAAGGCACCCTGTTACGTACTGACTATTTCTGAAGCCGGACCATCTACATCTGCACCACCGGCACCACCGGCACCACCTGCACCGCCTGCCCCACCATCTCCCACTGTCGAGGAATTGACAAGGGAGGTGGGGATCCTCCGAGCTCGAGTTACTGAGCTCCTGGACCAAATGTCCCATGTATTAGATATCCTACACCCACCTTCACCGTAGGGCTTTTGTATTTAGATTTCATTATGTAATCTAGTTGTAGTTTTATGTTTCACTTATGTATTGTATGAACTTATACAGATGTATGCAAATTATTATTAATGAATGGAACTTTGCGTTATTTAATTCTTGCACGACGTTCTATTTATATTACTGTACGATGATTCTGTGGTATTTGTACCTAGATGCGTTATTTAATAACATGTAATGTTTTGATTCCATGTTGGTTACTATATACTGTATTATTACTATTTGCATACTGGATTTTGACTTGAGTCAAAATTTTTGTTTAGAACACCATGGCCAACAGACGATCCACACCTACCGCAGCCCAAATTGAAGATATGATCAATGAACGGGTCACCGCAGCCTTAGCGGAAAGGAACCGCCAAGCTCCACCGCCACCGCCACCGGTTATCCCACCCATTCGTAATGGGTGTACGTATAAAGAGTTTCAGGGATGTAAACCTCATAACTTCAGTGGAACAGAGGGGCTGGTTGGTCTCACTAGATGGTTCGAGAAGTTAGAATCTGTGTTTCGAGTCAGTAACTGTTCAGAGGAGAATAAAACCAAGTTTGCTTCATGCACGCTGTCTGATGGCGCGTTAACGTGGTGGAACACGTTGGCTCAAGCAAAAGGTATTGATGAGGCATTTGCTACTCCATGGGAGGAATTCAAAGGGGCCTTGATTGAGGAATATTGCCCTAGGACCGAGATCCAGAAGATGGAAATGGAATTTATGCAGTTAAAGGCCGTTGGGAACGACCTTGATAGCTACAACCGGAGATTTTTGGAACTAGCCCTGATGTGTCCTACCATGGTTACACCGGAGTTCAAACGAATGGAAAGGTACTTCTGGGGACTTCCTAAGAGCATTAAGGGAAATGTCACCTCGTCCAAGCCGCCCAATGTCCCAGAAGCGATGCGCATGGCGCATACTTTAATGAATCAAATCATCATCGATGAACCGGAGAAGTCTAAGTCTAAAGCGGGTACTAGTGAGAAGCGCAAATGGGATAACAACAGGGGAAAGACCTATGATCAAAACCCGGCGAAGCGACATGAGGGTTTCAGAGGAAACAACAACCGTGGAAACCCCAATCCGAACACAAGCTCAAACTCGAACTACAAGGGAACCTTATCACAATACAAGCGGTGCTACAAGCACCATACTGGGTATTGTAATG
Organism: Rutidosis leptorrhynchoides; assembly: GCF_046630445.1. Lineage (NCBI taxonomy): Eukaryota > Viridiplantae > Streptophyta > Magnoliopsida > Asterales > Asteraceae > Rutidosis > Rutidosis leptorrhynchoides. The sequence continues at coordinate 139,056,660 of NC_092342.1, read as the reverse complement.
TTGTTTGTGAAAAGTGCCAATGGACTAGGCATATCGGGAAGGACTGCAAGGTCACCACTTTGAATGGGAATCCGAACACCAATGGACCGAAAAAGTGCTACGAATGCAGATAAACGGGCCATTTTAGAAATGCGTGCCCCAATAAAAGAAAAGATGGCGGACCACCCTGTGGTAGAGCTTTCAACGTTAATGCAAGGGACGCCCGAGAAAACCACGACTTGGTGACATGTATATTCACTATTAACAATCTATTAGCTTCTGTCTTATTTGATACTGGTGCCGATAGAAGTTATGTATGTAGACATTTTTACGATAAGATTAATTGGTCATTAGTCCCGTTAAAAGAGAGTATGCTTGTCGAGGTCGCCAATGGAAAACTTGAGAAAGTTGACCATATTAGTTGAGAAGCTATTATCAACATAGCTGGTGTGGATTTCAAGATTGACTTAATACCTATCAAATTGGGAAGTTTTGACGTGATCGTCGGTATGGATTGGTTGACCAAGATAAGGGCCGATATTATCTGTGGAGATAAAGCTCTTCGTATACCGCACGGAGGCAGTGAACCACTGATCATTTACGGAGAGAGATGTACCTCAAAGATGAACCTCATTAGTTGCGTAAAAGCGCAAAAGATTATGAAGAAGGGACGTCTTGCTGTCCTAGCACATGTGAAAACGGTAGAAACCGAGGTGAAGAATGTGAACGACGTTCGAATTGTGAACGAATTTTCTGATGTCTTCCCGGAAGAATTGCCTGGATTACTGCCGCCAAGAGCAGTAGAGTTTCAGATCGATTTAGTACCATGAGCTGCACCTGTAGCTCGCGCACCTTATAGACTTGCACCTTCCGAGATGCAAGAATTACAGCGTCAACTACAAGAACTACTTGACCGTGGATTTATCCAACCAAGTTTCTCGCCTTGGGGCGCACCTGTGTTGTTTGTGAAGAAGAAGGATGGATCCTTCCATATGTGTATCGACTACCGTGAACTCAACAAATTGACAATTAAGAATCGGTATCCTCTTCCCAAAATTGACAATCTTTTTGATCAACTACAAGGATCGAGCATTTACTCTAAGATCGATTTGCGATCCAGTTATCACCAGTTGAGGTTGAAGTAAAGTGACATGATGAAACCTGCATTCAGAACCCGTTATGGTCATTATGAATTTCTGGTAATGCCATTCGGATTGACTAACGCACCTGCCGTATTTATGGACCTCATGAATCGTGTCTGCAAGCCGTACTTGGATAAGTTTGTTATCGTCTTCATAGATGATATCCTCATCTACTCTAAGAGCGAAGAGGAGCATGAGCAACACCTCCGACTAGTACTTGAACTCTTGAGGCAAGAGCAACTTTACGCCAAATTCTCCAAGTATGAATTTTGGTTGAAGGAAGTCCAATTTCTGGATCATGTTGTGAGCGACCAGGGTATCAAAGTTGATCCCACCAAGATTGAAGCTATCAGCAAGTGGGAGACCCCCACTACTCCAACTCACATTTTCCAATTCCTAGGTCTCGCCGGTTACTACCGAAGGTTTATTGAAGGTTTCTCTCTAATTGCGCGTCCTTTGACCGCACTGACTCACAAGGGGAAGAAGTTCATTTGGGAACCCGCACACGAATCAGCATTTCAAACATTGAAGAAGAAGTTAACCACCGCACCTATCCTATCACTTCCTGAGGGCAGTGACGACTTTGTTGTTTATTGTGATGCATCGAAGAGTGGTTTTGGTTGTGTACTGATGCAACGATCAAAGGTTATTGCCTTTGCTTCCCGTCAACTGAAGATTCACGAGCGGAACTACACTACTCATGATCTCAAACTTGGAGCCGTTGTCTTTGCGCTTAAATTGTGGAGACACTATATTTATGGAACTAAGAGCACTATCTTCACCGATCACAAGAGCCTCCAACACATCTTCGATCAGAAGCAACTGAATATGAGACAGCGTCGATGGATTGAGATGCTGAACGACTACGATTGTGAACTCCGTTATCATCCTGGCAAGTGCAATGTTGTAGCCGATGCTTTGAGTCGAAAGGAGAGGATGGCACCTCTAATGACCCATCCTAATCCATCAGGACAAAGTCCACATCGATTATAAACGATTCATAATAGTTGATTACATTGCGAGGTACTTGACCTTTATATGATACATTTTACAAACATTGCATTCGTTTTAAAAGACAAATTTTTATTTACACCGAAAGTTGACGGCATGCATACTATTTCATAATATATCTAACTGTAATTGACTAAATAATAATCTTGATGAACTCAATGACCCGAATGCAACATCTTTTGAAATATGTCATGAATGACTCCAAGTAATATCTCTAAACTGAGCAAATGCACAGCGGAAGATTTCTTTCGTACCTGAGAATAAACATGCTTTAATGTGTCAACCAAAAGGTTGGTGAGTTCATTAGTTTATCATAAATAATCATTTCATAATTTTAATAGACCACAAGATTTCATATTTCCATTTCTCATAAATATACGTCCCATGCATAGAGACAAAAATATCATTCATATGGATTGAACACCTGGTAACCGACATTCACAATATGCATATAAGAATATCCCCATCATTCCGGGATCCTCCTTCGGACATGATATAAATTTCGAAGTACTAAAGCATCCGTTACTTTGGATGGGGCTTGTTGGGCCCGATAGATCTATCTTTAGGATTCGCGTCAATTAGGGTGTCTGTTCCCTAATTCTTAGATTACCAGACTAAAAAGGGGCATATTCGGTTTAATAATCCAACCATAGAATATAGTTTCGATCACTTGTGTCTATTTCATAAAGCATTTATAAAAGCAGCGCATGTATTCTCAGTCCCAAAAATATATATTGCAAAAGCATTTAAAAAGGGAGCAAATGAAACTCACTATACTGTATTTTGTAGTAAAAATACGTATGATGACATTTGAACAATGCAGGGTTGGCCTCGGATTCATGAACCTATATCATTTGTATATATATTAATACACATGTTTGAAATCGAACAATTATATATATGTGAATTTATTAGTTCTATCATATTTATTTTAGTAATATGTATATGTTTCCTATATTCATTTTGTATATAAAATATAAATTTTGTTATGTTATATGTATTACATATATTCATATATATATTTATATATCATTTGGTTGCTAATGAAAATATTAATTATAACAATATTAAAATAATATTAAATATGGTAATAATTATAATACTTTAGTTTTCTAAGAAAATAATAATGTTAATATTTCTATTAGTGATAATAATAATGATATTAATGATAATAACTATAAAATATTAATTTTTCTATTAATGATAGTTATGATAATGATATTAGTAATTACATAATAATAATACATATTCGCATTTTACAGTTTCACTAACAATTAACTTAACTATAATAATAATCATATTGATATAGATAATCATTTTAGTGATATTAATTGTAATATTATTAATAATATTTATATTAATAACAATGATAGTAATGATAAATATAATGACAATACTAATTTTTAAGGATAATAATAATAATTTCAACATGATAGTTATAATAATACACATCTTAACAATAATAATAATAATATTCAGTTTTGTATTTATAATCATAACAATAATAATATTTACTAATTGCATTAGTAATAACAATAACAATAACTAATCATAACAATAATAATAATAATAATAATAATAATAATAATAATAATAATAATAATAATAATAATAATAATAATAATAATAATAATAATAATAATAAAACATGGGACTACCTTAGGAGTCTTAAAAAAAAATAACCCGCCAGAGCCGGGACTCGAACCCACGACCACTCGCTCACCCGCAACACCCTCTACCAATCGTCCCTCTCTGCTTTTCTGTTTTAATCTATCCGTTACATATATATAAACTGTGTTTATTTTTGTTCCACTTTTCCTCTCCTTCAAAGACTCAATCGACTGAAACCATTAAACATCAATACAATCAAATCTTGGTTCTGTATTTGAAATAGAAAACGATTTATAATTTTGAACATCAATAGACTCAACAAACAACCAAATAAAATTAATAAAAATAAAAAAAATAAAAAGTAAAAAGAGCTACTGCTCGTCGCTAATGAAGAAGAAAAAAATTGATTTTGATTTTATGAAAGTTTTAGACAATTGTTATAACATAAAAAAGGTTAGAAATCATTTATGTAATCTTTTTGAATCGTCAATTGATCCTAAAACTTAACAACCAAATCGAATTTTAACCAAGAACATAGCATTTGACTTTTGAATAAATAACTTTGACTCAGGAATTTGAACTTGATAACAAAAATTAGGATTTGAAACTTGGCAGAGAGTTTATATGAACGATTTCTAACATCTTTACATTAATAGATTTTGATAACTCACCCAAATTTGATTTCTTGATCCTCCTAGTCGCCGAACAGCAGAATAGATGGTTTCAAGACTTTTTAATTTAATTAAAACAAAAATTAGAAGGTAATTAAGATTAATGTAGGTAGTATAAATTTGGAGTAATCTGTTTTATAATTTTTTTTTGAGGTGATCGAATGATATAGATGGTGAGAAGTCGATATTAGATCACAGGACAACAGAAGATAAGAAAAAAAATAATAAAAACAGATACTGGTATCCAATGTTACACGTATATATCTATATTACATAAATTATGTTTTAATCTTAATAATTTCTATAATTAATAAATATATTAAACATAATAATATGTTAATATTACTAAAAAAAATATCTTTTTAGATAATATTTCTTAATCCATTATCAGTGAGTTCCATAAATTAATAAATAATATTAATAAGTAATAATAATATATTAATTATCATAATAATAAAAAATGCTAATAATAACATTATTAATGATAATAATAATAATACTAATTATAATAATTTTATTAATGATACAATTTTATTAGTAATAATATTGATAATATTGTTAAAGATATTAATAATAAAAGTGGTAATATTATCATGATAATACGAGTAACATTAATGACAATATTAATAATTACATCAATGATAACAATAAGTAATAATAAAGATAATGATGTTAATAATAATTACTAAAGATAATAATAATAATATTAGTCATAATAATAATGATATAACAATTTAATTGTGGTTAATTTCATATCTATATTATTTATAATAGAGCATCTGGTACTTATCATTAATATTAACGTTAGTATTAATAATAGTAATGAAAGTATTAATAATATTACTATAACTACCATATTCTTTACTTGTAATATATTAACTTTATATTTTACTTTATATTTTATTACTTATGTTTTACTTATTCTATATAATAATATATTTGCATAGTTAACATTTATAGAGTTTATATATGTTGCAATATAATAATTATTAATGGCAATCATATATATGTATGTATATATATATATATATATATAAATTCATTTTAAATTGTATTTATTTATTTTGTATCTTATTTTACATAGGTAATTTTAATGCTTAAATTATATTTTATAATTTCAAATTACTACATATATTTACATTTATATATATATATATATACATATTTATTTACAAAAAATTATTCATGAATCGTCGGGAACAGTCGAAGGTCAAATGTATACACGAACATAGTTCAAAGTTTTTTTTTTTTTTTTTTTTTTTTTTTTTTTGTGACTTCAACATTACAGACTTTGCTTATCGTGTCGGAAATATATAAAGATTAAGTTTAAATTTGGTCGGAAATTCCCGGGTCATCACAGCACCTCTTCGTGTTAGGGCACTGAACATCACCATTCATTCAAATCTCAACAGTCAGATCCGAGTAGCCCAAGATGAGGCTCTCAAGGAGGAGAATATATCTCACGAACATTTGAACATTCTTGTCTCTCGATTCGAGGTTAGGGAGTCTGGACTCCGATGTTATGCCGGAAGAATTCGGGTACCTCTTTATGGAGATCTACGGAACCTCATACTTGATGAAGCACACAAATCGAGATATTCGATTCACCCTGGAGCGGGCAAGATGTACCACGATCTTAAGGAATAGTATTGGTGGCCAAATCTTAAGAATGACATTGCGACTTATGTTGGTAAGTGTCTGACTTGCTCGAAGGTTAAAGCCGAGCATCAGAGACCTTCTAGGTTACTTCAACAGCCGAAAATCCCGCAATGGAAGTGGGAAAGGATAACAATGGATTTCATCACCAAGCTACCAAAGACGGTGGGCGGATACGATACTATTTGGGTTATTGTTGACCGCCTTACTAAATCTGTACATTTCTAGGCTATGAAGGAAAAGGATACGATGGAGAGACTTGCTCAATTATACATCAAAGAGGTTGTATCTCGTCATGGTGTACCTTATTTATCATCTCAGATCGCAATCCCTATTTTGATTCTAGATTTTGGCGTTCTTTGCAAGAAGCCATGGGAACTCGTCTCGACATGAGTACTGCTTATCACCCACAGACCGACGGGCAAAGTGAACGAACGATTTAGACCTTGGAAGACATGTTGCGTGCATGTGTCATTGATTTCGGAAAGGCCTGGGAAAGGCATTTGCCGTTAGCCGAATTCTCGTACAACAATAGTTATCACTCTAGCATTAATGCCGCACCTTTTGAAGCGTTGTATTGACGCAAGTGCCGATCTCCTATTTGTTGGGCCGAAGTAGGCGAAAAGCAAATCACCGGACCCGAGGTAGTCCACGAAACAACGGAGAAGATTGCTCAGATTCAAGCTAGACTTAAGACTGCCCGTGATCGTCAAAAGAGTTATGCAGACCTCAAACGTAAAGACTTTGAATTCAACGTTGGTGATCGTGTAATGTTGAAGTTTGCACCTTGGAAAGGTGTGATCCGTTTTGGAAAATGTGGAAAGTTAAACCCACGATACATTGGTCCTTTTGAAATCTTGGAACGTGTTGGACCCGTTGCTTACCGTTTGGATCTTCTAGCTCAATTGAGCTCAGTTCATCCTACCTTCCACATGTCAAACTTGAAGAAGTGTCTTGCTGCACCTGAACTTATCATACCACTTGAGGAACTTACGATTGATGACAAACTCCACTTTGTGGAAGAGCCTGTTGAAATTATGGATCGTGAGATCAAAACTTTGAAACGCAACAAGATTCCGATTGTCCGAGTACGATGGAATGCAAAACAAGGACCTGAGTTTACTTGGGAACGAGAGGATCAAATGATGCGGAAGTATCCTCACCTTTTCCCGACTCCTCCATCTACCCCAGCTTAAAATTTCGGGATGAAATTTTCTTTAACAGGTGGGTAATGTAACGACCCTGGATTTTCCCAACGTTTATTTATTAATAATTGTTATTATTAATACTTGTGATTTAATGAATGTATGTTATTACATTTACTTGTTACCATGATTGATCATACTTGACTTTAAATGCCCGAAACGTCTTTGTGACACACGTACATTACACGAATAATATTTTTAGAATATTATTTACATTCATGATTAAGTTTTATTAATCATTTTAATTAACTATGGTTATTAGTTAATTACTTGGGCTTTAATTGGATTAACTTGAGAATTACTTGAACTTGGGCCTTTATTAGTGCTAATGGACTTAAGAGCCCACCTTACCTCTTTTATGGACTAATTAGCCCATACCTTCATGTAAGTAATCCATTTGAACTTAACTAGTTAGTTTAGTGCTTAAAGAATCTAGTTGCACCTTGTTCCAACACCAACACCCCTTGTAACCAACTTTTGAAGCCTTACATGCTAGTGACTAGTGAACAACTCCTTCCTCCCTCCCCTTTGCTATGACCGTCGGCCTTGTAGGCCATGAGGAGAGTTTTTTTTTGTTTCAAATTTGTTTACATACTCACTTGTATCCTCTCATTTCCTCACGCACACACTTTACTTGCAATTACCTCTCAAACTTTTCTCTCTCATTCTCTACATTCTTGTAAGTAACATGAGACTTCTTCTCTTCCTTTTTTTTTTGTTCAAAACTGTGGCCATATACTCTAATCATCATCATCATTTGTTCTTTGTTGTTGTTTAACTTCTTATAGTTGTTTGTTGTTGTTGATTACTTACTAGTACAAGAATCAAACTTTCTAGTTTAATTCTTCTTTTTATCTTGTATTTACAAGAACACACAAGAACATAAACTTTCTAGTTATGTTCTACACTTATTGTTTTTAAAAGATTAAAGTTCATGTGTTGAAAGCATACTTGTGTTCATGAAGTAAACTTAAAGTTTACTTCCTTAAAGATCAAGACTTAGGCTTGAATCTTTAAAAGTATGAAACCCATGAACTTACTAACTTGTTTATTTAAGTTTATTACTTCATACTATGCACTTTAAATTTCATGTTTATTGGTTTAAATGGTCAAGTATTACAAGTTAGTCTTGATCTCATATTTCTTGAACAAAAGTTAACTTTAAAGGTTCAAGAACATGGAAGTGTAACTCTTTAGTTATAACTTCATACACTTGTGTTAGATTTAACTTAATGACCTTAGATCTAGACTTTTGAGTCTTGGATCTTCAAGATCTAACTAAAAACTATGTTCTACATCTTAAGATCTTGATTAGTTAGTTTACTTTCAAGTTTGTAGTTCAAAATTTCTTTTATATTTCATGTATGTGTTAAATCTAAGACTTTGATGTAACTTTGGTTCATCAAAACACTTGCAACACTTAAATGAGTTATGTTACATGTCTTGGACTTGTACAAGTGTTATTATGGTGAAACCTTGGTTAAGATTATTCAAACACATCAACGAGTTGTACTCTTGAAGCTATATGCATCAAGGATGAGAACTGTGATAAACATCGAACCCAAGAACCCACCGGAACCTACTGTTTTACTGTTTCTGTGTCTGACCTGTACGACCTGGGCTACTGTAAAGATGATTTTCAGATATCTCTGTTCGAGTAGATAACTTTTCATTTAGGACTCGTCTTAATCCGAGTTACGGTTTAGGATTTATGGCCCTCCGAGTGTCACTATGTCTTTTAACGTTGTGCTGAAAATTTTGACCTACTCGCACTTAGACCGTCGCCACGGTCAAACGAAGACGAGTTTGCTTCTGGAATTTTTACCACAACTAAGGGACTCATATACGGAGCCATGGCCACTAGTCTCACCTTATTTTAGTAGGTATAGAGGCCGTGGCGACCGACCGAAGTCAGCCTTTTTTTAAACTCTTTTCTAGAACGAAACTTACTTTACGCCTTTTGTTTGATGATGAATGATGATGACCCTTAAGACCTTATTTACATACATTTAAACCTATTGGGATGATTTAATGACTTAGTACTATTTGACTTAGGTTGAGGACTTTCCGGACCTACGTACTTGCTTATTTCCCGACTCGACTTTACCACTACTTTACCACTGTGAGTTATAGCATCCCTTTTTACTTTAACTATTTTGGGAACTGAGAATACATGCACATTTTACGTTTTACATACTAGGCACGAGTACTTAAACTTATATATGTGTGGGTTATACAACGACATAAACATTCCCTTTGGCTCGGTAACGTTTAGTCATTGGTTTTTGAACCGGTGAACGCGAATCTTAGATATGGATCCATAGGGTTTGACATCCCCACTCGGGCTAGTAGCGCTAGCATTTAACGGGTGTTTAATACTTCGTATACATACGCACTTGCCAAGTGTACTTTCAGGGGGTATAAACGTTAAGTTAGTTACCAAGTGTCCACGGTTAACATATACTTTATCATACTGTTTTGAAACGCTCTTTGTAGCACTGAAATCTCGTGGCCTACCTTACATACTGTTATACTTAAACTATAGCTCACCAACCTTTGTGTTGATGTTTTTAAGCATGTTTTTCTCAGGTGCTTAAGGTTGCTTCCGCTGTATACTAGTCTTGCTGTAGACACCCGCTGCTTTAGAGATGTCACTGCATGAACTATTTTATCTTGCATTCAAACTTAATTACTTTTGAAACTATGATTTGTAACGACCTAAGGGTCATGCACTATTATATTTGCTTCTGTTCATAGAAGCATACTTTGGTTGTGAAACATTTGGCGTTGGTTATGACGTCAGCTTTTATCATGAATGCAAACTTGTTTTGAAAACGCATATAGTGTTTGACCTTGTAATGATCCTGTTGTTGATAGTCCGTACATGATGATTTAGTACGGGGCGTCACAAAATCCAGGTTTGAGGCCACAAAACTGATGAAGGGTTATCCAATTGTCATTTACTCTTATCCACCAACCTTATCCTTAACTCCTTCAAGTAAAGAGAGAAGCTAGAGAGAGAGAAGTGTTTAGTGAAGTTTTTCAAGTGGGTTTTGCTAGATAGGGTCTAGCCTTTCGTGTTTTTACCTTCTAGCACCTCTCTAAGTGTTGTGGTGAGTCTTTAAACTGAGTTGAGTGAATAAATTGTGTTTAGGGTTCAAAATTGATACTTGCAAGTATATAAACTCTAGTTCATGTGAAATTAGGGGTTTATGGGTTGGGTGTAAGAGTAAGAAACCCAAAGATGGTAATTTTGAGGTAGTTAATGAAATTACTTGTATTATGAACTAATCTTGGTTAGGGTTTACTAATAAACTTGATTTGTGACGATCCGGAAATTTTCGACTAAATTTAAACTTAATCTTATATGAATTCGACACGATAAGCAAAGTCTGTAATGTTGAGTCTCGAAAACTTTAGAACATATTACGTAAATGCATTTATCCTTTGACTATTCCCGACGATTCACGAAGAACTGTTGTAAATAAAAATGTATATATAAATAAGTATATATGTAAATAAATATTACATTATAAATTAAATTATTATGTGATTTAGTATTATGAAAGATAACTTAAGATAATTTAGAACTTGATATTTAAAAACATAATTATATATATATATATATATATATATATATATATATATATATATATATATATATATATATATATATATATATATGAATTCTATATACGATTATTGACTATATGGGTTGTGACGACCCGAGAATTTCAGACCAAATTTAAACTTGATCTTTATATGTTTCCGACACGATAAACATAGTCTGTAATGTTGAGGCCTCAAAACCTTTGAACTGTGTTCATGTATACATTTGACCTTTGACTAATCCCGACGATTCATGAACAATTATTGTTAATAAAGATGTATATAAATACATATATAAATATACGTGTATAAATAATAATGTGAAATAATGAAATACAAATAATTCAGTAGAATTAATTATGTAAAATAATATTTAACATAATAAAGTTAGGATTAAAAAGAAATCTATATATAAACATATATAATAACTATACATAAATATTAATATACGTATATTGTAATATATATATATATATATATATATATATATATATATATATATATATATATATATATATATATATATATATATATATATATATATATATATATATATGTAAAAGATATAAATATTATTTGTTGAAGTTTATAATATCTATTTTTACTATGAAATAATATAATATAGTAAATAGATATATAATAATAATATATATAAAACATTATTAATGTGCACATATTTACATATATATAATATATGATGTAACTTTTATGCAAATACAATTATATAATAAAATATATATATAAGATGTGTAAATACTAAATATTTAGTATATAATATATTATATTATATAATTAATAATAAATAATAATAAGGTATTAAATTAAATTATAAATTAAAATATATTTACTAAAGTAATAATATTACCACTTATGATATTAATATTAACATTAGTATTTTTAATGTCATTATATTAATTATATAACTTATAGATATAAAATTTGATATATATATATATTATTAGTATTATTATTATCATTTTCATAAAAATTATTTTTAATGACTTATTAATATTCTTATTGTTATTATTACTAAATTCTATTATAATTATTATTATTAATGTTTTCATTAAAATTATCAATTAATGATAAACTAATTATGAGAGTATAATGAAAAACGAATTAGCTTAGTTTTCCTACCTGCTCTATATATTTTTTTTCCCTTTTTCTCTGCTCCTGATTGTGATTGTGTTGACTACTTTAACACTACAAAACAGATTGGATCGAATCTGTTATATTTTTTTTTTACTCAGCCTTTATATTTTTTTTATTGTACCTTCTGTCAAATTTGGTTATACGTCCTAATCTAATCCCATTACAAACAAATTAGTATCGTTATAAGTATTACACCTCCTTCAATCATGCAGACACATTCAATTTCCACTGCAAATCAAAATTTAAAATAAAAAAATATAGAAAACTCACTAAATACCCTGTTCTTGAACTCCAACCTGCAAAACTTTGAATTCGAAACCCATATCAAAATCCGTAAATGCAGTCATGTTAGTAACCCTCTAGTGAAACTTCGTGCAAAGTTTCATAATCCAATTTGTATTATTCATCTCGAATTCGTGAAGTCAAATTTTGTTTTTTAAAAAGTCAAAGTTTGTGTTCATGAAGAAATTAGAAAATTTTTTGATGTTTTGAATTCAATTAACGATTCCAATACTTTCGAAATACGATTAGTAACATATTTCATGTTGAAATCTTGCTCTGAAACAGACTCTAGATTCAAAATCGAATTGGAGTTTCATCGTTTTTTTTTTACAGCTCGTTATTTTTTTTCTTTCATTTTTCGATTTTAAATTAATTAGTCATTCATTAAAGAACACTTCTGTTTCAATTTCTGATCTAATTGGAGATTTAGAGCCGAATAATGTTTTGGTTTGGTCGACTGGGTTTTACTGAAGAAGAAGATGTTTATAATCAGAAACATAACAGGTTAAAAATTAATGGGTTTCACATATTTCAGAAAAACAGAAAATGGTTGAGTGGTTTGATGGGTTGTCGGGTTTCAAGAGGTCGCGGGTTCGAGTCCCGGCTTGGGTGATTTTGATATTTTTTTGAGCCTTTAAGGTAGTAACCTATTTCAATTATTATTATTATTATTATTATTATTATTATTATTATTATTATTACTATTATTATTATTATTATTATTATTATTATTATTATTATTATTATTATTATTATTATTATTATTATTATTATTATTATTATTATTATTATTATTAATACCATCATTTAGATATTATTAATTGTATTATTATGATTTAAAATCAACTTTTATTACTATTATCATTATTATAAATATCATTATTGCTAAAGTTAGTATGAAAAGTATTATCATAGTAAAAGTACTATATTTATTAAAATTACTATCATTATTATTAAAAGTGACATTTTTATAAAAGTTTTCCTTTTGATAAATATTAGGATTATTATTATTAGTACTATTTTTAAAGACATCATTAGTATTACCACTATAATTATTGTTACCATCAGTATTATTATTAATAATATTATCATTATAACTAAACACGATTTTTATTATTATTGATACAAAAATATACTTATAATAATATTACATATAAGTATGTACTAATCATATTAACATTTTTAACAAATTAGGTATTTTTAATATAATACTAATTATAAATATATATATTGATATAACTATATAAAAGATTAATCATATTAAATATATACACCAATTAAATATAATACATAATTTAAGATATAATATATAACCTTGTTCGATTACGATTAAATATTTTAGTTTATATATAAATGATATAGGTTCGTGAATCCGAGGCCAACCCTACACTTGTTCAATGTCGTCGTATGTATTTTTACTACAAAATACATTAGGTGAGTTTCATTTGCTCCCTTTTACTCTTTACATTTTTGGGACTGAGAATACATGCGCTGTTTTTATAACTGCTTATTTAAATGCTTTTGAAATATATTTTGAACTGCGAATACATGAAAATGCTTTATTAACTATTTTACAATATTTATATGCGTGAGTTTCATTGAACCCCTTTTTACTCATTACATTTTTGGGCTGAGAATACATGCAAATGCTTTATTTACTGTTTTACAATATTTATATGCGTGAGTTTCATTACTCCCTTTTTAAATGCTTTTGCAATATATATTTTTGGGACTGAGAATGCATGTGTTTTTATAAATGTTTTACGAAATAGACACAAGTAATCGAAACTACATTATATGGTTGAATGATCGAAATCGAATATGCCCCTTTTTATTAAGTCTGGTAATCTAAGAATTAGGGAACAGACACCCTAATTGACGCGAACTCTAAAGATAGATCTATCGGGACCAACAAGCCCCATCCAAAGTACCGGATGCTTTAGTACTTCGAAATTTATATCATGTCCGAAGGAGGATCCCGGAATGATGGGGATATTCTTATATACATATTGTGAATGTCGGTTACCAGGTGTTCAATCCATATGAATGATATTTTTGTTTCTATGCATGGGACGTATGTTTATGAGAAATGGAAATATGAAATCTTGTGGTCTATTAAAATTATGAAATGATTATTTATGTTAAACTAATGGACTCACCAACCTTTTGGTTGACACTTGAAAGCATGTTTATTCTCAGGTACGAAAGAAATCTTCCGCTGTGCATTTACTCATTTTAAAGATATTACTTGGAGTCATTCACGACATATTTCAAAAGACGTTGCATTCGATTCGTTGAGTTCATCAAGATTATTATTAAGTCAGTTATAGTTAGATATATTATAAAATGGTATGCACGCCATTAACTTTTGATGTAATGAAAGATTGTCTTTTCAAAAATGAATGCAATGTCTGTAAAATGTATCATATAGAGGTCAAGTACCTCGCGATGTAATCAACTGTTGTGAATCGTTCATAATCGATATGGACTTTGTCCGGATGGATTAGGACGGGTCTTCACAGTTGGTATCTGAGCGGTGGTCTTAGCAAACCAGGTCATGCATTAGTGAGTCTAACTGATAGTCGTTAGGATGCATTAGTGAGTCTGGACTTCGACCGTGTCTGCATGTCAAAAGTTTTGCTTATCGTTTTTGTCGGAAATCATCTGCTTATCATCCTTAGGAAATTACCTGCTCATTATTCTTAGTCTAGACATGTCTTACTGCCTCTGTTGCATAGACAGTGTATAGATAAATTCATATCTTAGCGTATCTATTATTGTTGCCTTTGCCTGACAGCTTTCGTAGATTCCTCTGTAACTTATGGAATTTTAGTATTATATATGCATATGTAAATTATATATTGCAGAGTACTAATCTACATCCTATAATCTATTTCTTATCGAAAAGTCCTTCATCTGATCGTACGAGATGAATCCCTCAACCAGTTCGAATTCCTCGGGTTCCGACAGCTATTCAGATATGGAGTTTCACCTATCAGCGTCATCGGAATGAATCAACCAATCAGTCATCCCTAATTCATTTGATGAGTTCGTAGTTGACTTAAACAATGGAGACGCGAAGAAGGCGATCCCTTCCACCAACCGAATTCACCTCTTGACAATGAACCTGAAGCGGTTATCGGCGAACCTGTTCGAGACACCATTTTCAGTCTCATTTCCAGGGTAACTCGACAAGATTATATTCTATCCACAATTCTGAACCTTATTCATCCGCTCGTTCCGACCGACAATCATCCTGGAGTAATAAGTCAACGAACTTCGCGATTGAAAAATCAATTCGGAGAATATGGTGCAAAATGTATCAGCTTCAGCAACATCACCGCACCAACAACCCAAGTTTCAACATCACACGCCTCGACATCTTATTCTGTACCTCGAGTATAATCATCATTCTACGTATCGTTCTACATCAATTATCTTCGTTCTTCATGGCGATTATGTAATCTCTAATGTTTTAGAGATTATGTATTCTAGTTATAACGGTAAATCAAATGAGATTAATATCATATTAACTCATTAAATCCATGAATACATCTGAAGAAAATATATATATGTATATATGTTTTCATAAAGATTGTAATTAAAAATTCTCTTGTACAAACTGTTAATGGTGAAAATATTTTAACGGGTAGGTAATACTCGAGGACTATTTAAATTTCACATTAGTAAGTTACATTGTACGTTCTTCGAATCTGTTTCAACAGTCATATACTATCCTACTTACATCCACCGATATACAAATCCGTTCACCACAGAATAACCATATTCACCCAATTACATATTTGGATTTTGACATATCAGAATCCAACAAGTGGCATAATGAAGAAATATTGGACACAATAAAAATTGATTAGAAACAGATTAATTAACAATATGAAATTCTATTAAGAATCCACGCTAACAAAATCCTAGGTAACTGTTCCTTGCTAACTGTTAATTTCGTATTACCATTTAATTATTGCAATTTATTTATCGTAGTTTATTTATCGCAATTTACATTCTCGCAATTTTATTTATCGTCATTTAATTTCTGTTATCTATTTTACGCACTTTAAATATCGGGACACGTATACAAGGTTTTGACATATCATATCAACGCATCTATATATATTATTTGGAATCACCATAGACACTCTATATGCAGTAATGATCGAGTTCTCTATACAGGGTTGAGGTTGATTCTCAAATAATATATATACTTTGAGTTGTGATCGAGTCTGAGACATGTACACGGGTCACGATATTTATTAATTAATTCAAATATTATAAATTAAACTATATATAAATTATTAGACTGTTAACTGTGGACTATCGACTGTGGACTAATAACATTGGACAATTAAAATGAATTAAAATATTATTTATAACATATGAAACTTAACATTTCTTCAAGTTTGCTACTTGATTCCATCTTAAACCTCATTTGTATCTTGACAATTCTAATCTGCGTTCAAACCTTTCATGATTCTTAAAAACACCTCAATTGAAAGGATGAACCAACCACACTTCATTTACGGGAGAAAAGATTGATACATATAGTTATGCCTCTGAAAAACACTCGGAACCTGAGTAAACATTTAACACGTAGCTGTGCTAATTCCTTTAGCGTTATTATTACCGAAAATAACTTTACATCTGTTGTTCGAGATAGCCAGTTTTGTCACAGCTCCAGCAAGACAACATCGACTTTTCGTAAGAAACAACCTTATTATAATGTTGATATATACGCGTGCTCTTTTATTGTTACCAGGGAACCTTTCATATTCCACCATATTACCATCTGCGTTTAATCAAATAAAAACACAATTTTCCTGAAACCACCTCGGGATAATAACCGATGATTCAGATATCATAGCATTAAATGCAGAGGAAACGGAAAAATGGTAGATGGTCTAAACGATCAAAAGTTTGATGATAAAGAAAGGAGTGTTAGGAACGCTCGATAGAAGATTGGGTATTGAAAAACAGATTGAGCTACCAATGAAGGAGACCAAGGAAAATACAAGGACCAAACCCTATATTCAAAGGATTCAGGTAATTCTGGATCCGTTGAAATCTTTAGAGAATATCTTGCTCCGAAGTCATGTTAAAATCTTGCGAAAAATCTTTCTCCAGCAACCATCGAACTTAGAAATTCCAAAATATCATCATCAATATCTTCGATATTTCTGAGGATATTTTCATAAATATTCTCGTCCAAAATTATATACCTCCTCGTGCTTCCTGTGTGTCATTATATTGGAAACATTCAATAGAAAATTTAGTACCGAAAAGCAGATTATGCGAAACTAGGAAGAAAGCTGTAATGACCC
Source organism: Rutidosis leptorrhynchoides (assembly GCF_046630445.1). NCBI lineage: Eukaryota > Viridiplantae > Streptophyta > Magnoliopsida > Asterales > Asteraceae > Rutidosis > Rutidosis leptorrhynchoides. The sequence goes on along the minus strand of NC_092342.1, from coordinate 139,039,009 downwards.
GCACTTTTTCGATCGTTCTATACTTATAAGATTAATATTTACATAAATTAAACCTTACCAACATGATAAGCAATTCAAATTGTTGAGACTTATGTTTTTGAAATGAGTTTTACACAATGTTTGACCGTCTAGTTTGACCGATAATATCACGAACTATATAACATATGATAATTATACGTTTGTGTATATATATGTATATATACATATTTAACATGATCTAAGGATGTTTTAATATCTCATTTTGTATTAATAACAATAAGTTATAAGTATATTTTGAAACTACTAACTTAAGTTTTCAAAACGATAACCATACGTAATGTTATTTGACATAAATACTTATAACATATAATGTTTATACATATATCGTATATGTAATGTATTTAATCACTTTTAAAGACTTAAATACATAAAACAATATAAGTATATTCACAAAAGATAGCTATATTTGAATTCTCATTCCATTTTTCACAAGATTTTCTATACGTATATCTAGAGTATATGTACTCGTATCATACCTAGCTTCTATACGTATTTACTATTGGTATATACACATCAAATCACCACCAACCAGCCCTTGTTCATGCCTTATGTATAAGGTAACTCTCTTGTTCATGCCTTATGTATAAGGTAACTACTTTTGATGTTTAGTATGACTAATTACATAAAAATACAACATGAAATTTTGTCCATGTTTTTCCATTAATCATGTTTTTATGGCCTTAAATACATCTTCCATTTTCAAATTTTATTACCTCATTTCTTTAACCAAAAACACACTCTTAAGAAACTCCATAACCATTCAGCTAGTATCCATGAAGATCTAGCCATAAAAACATCACTTAAATACCATAAGAAAAACCTTACAAAAACACTTCAAGAATCCTTTCAAGAACACAAGTTTACTTCCAATCTTTCATCCAACTCCATCACTCTTTTGGTTCTAGATTTTTACTTCTCTTTTACAGCAATCTTGTCCAAGTAACTTGAGGTAGTAACTTTGTTCATAACCTTATTCGATTCATATATATATAGCTATCTTATTTTATGGTATAAAATTTTAACAACAAGAACATAGTTTGAATGTTTTCAAACTTGTTTGCAAACTAAATAGATCCTTCTAACTTAACTTTTAAAATACTTCAAGACCTATAATATAACATAAATATATGCTAATTTAACAAGGTATAACTTGGTTTTTCAAAGAACACCTTAAAAACTGAATTTACGACGTCGGAGTGTAACCGGGGGCTGTTTTGGGTTGGATAATTAAAAACCATCTTGAACTTTGAATTGGAGGTTTATATTCTGGAAAAATGATATTTCTTATGAATATGTTAACACATAAAAATTTCATGATTTAATTCAAAGTATAAGTATTTTTAGAAAAATGGTCATTAAATGATATTTTGTAACAAAAATGATTAACTTCATAAGTTTCACAAAAGTTTGACCTATGACCTGTGATTTTGAATACAAACTAAGGTATTTACAGTTCATATTCTTAAAGAGGGACTCGATCCAAGGAAGTGGCAAGTTGAACCAACGAAAACGGAGTTGTAACGAAGAAACTATGACCAAAACGAGATCGGATATCTAAGACTAGTTTAGCTACGAAAATAATTGGAGAAAATTAAATAAATCACATATTTTTAAAATAACATGATATTTCATATATATGTACTCATAATTTAATTTTATATGGTTCAGGATCACCCGTAAACAATACGAGAAGATTAATCATAAGATCCCATGATTGTACGCAACACGTCATTTGACAACACCGGTACTTTATGTACGCAACACGTCATTTGACAACACCGGTACCGTGGGTCAAGATTAATCTCGACCAATACATATACGATGGGGGTTTTTATTTATTTCATTGGGGGTTTATTAAACACCTAAAAATGAACCATTAAAATTGAATTACTAACATCGGACTGCTAACTACGGACTAAGGAATTATTAAAAGTATTAAAAGTATAATAAGTATATATATGTGACGATGGTTTAAAATGGAAATATATTGATAAACTATATATGGATAGGTTCGTGATATCAATCGGAGACCAAGTCGAAATTACATATCTTCAAGACAAAAGTGAGTATATAGTCCCACTTTTAAACTCTAAATATTTCGGGATGAGAATACATGTATTTTATGTTTTACGATATGGACACAAGTAACTGAAAAATATATTCTACGTTGAGTTGTACCACTGGCATACTTCCCTGTAGCTTGGTAACTATTATTTACAGCGGTATTGTAAACGCGAATCCTGTTGATAGATCTATCGGGCCTGACAACCCCAACCGGACTGGACGACCAGTATTCAACGGTTGTACCGTACTTCGTTTCGTGACTACACTTGGTACGGTGTAGTAAGATTTCATAATAAAGGGAATATGCGACGTGATTAAATGTTAAGTATGGTTATCAAGTGCTCAACCACTTAGAATATTTTTATTAAAATGTTTATATATGAAATCTTGTGGTCTATATATATATATTGCTGCCGGCATTAAACCTATATCTCACCAACTTTATGTTGACGTTTTAAGCATGTCTATTCTCAGGTGATAATTAGAAGCTTCCGCTGCAACATGTTGAATTTAAGAAAGATCTTGAGTATGCATATTTGTGTCAAAAATAAAACTGCATATCCGAGGAATTGTAATGTAAAATATGCTAGAAATCGTATTGTTATCATCACATGTAAAGTTTGTAAGTCTAAGATTATCGCTAAACGATAATCATCTTTATGTTGTCTAAAGCTTGTACTAAAATAAGAATCATGGTTTGTAATGTATAATATATGCAGTTGATCTTTTAAAAATGTCGCATATAGAGGTCAATACCTCGCAATGAAATCATACGTTATCTAACACGTTCTTATGGTTAAGGACGGGTTATGACATGTGGTATCAGAGCGGTGGTCTTAGCGAACCAGGTTTGCATTAGTGTGTCTAACTGATAAGTCGTTAGGATACATTAGTAAGTCTGGACTTTGACCGGGTCTGATTTAAAAACCATTGCTTATCATTGTTGGTTAAAATTTATATGTAAATATTATGTAGTACTAATGGGTTAGTTGTTATGTGATAGATGTCGGGCTCGAAACTTATTATCACATTCAGCGACTCCGAATCAGAATCTTCAGATGGCGTTTCAGTCATTAACCTATCCGATGACGAAAATAATATCTTTGGGGAAGACTCACAAATTCCGGATGAACCGACTATAGAGAACCCGGAAAGTGAACCCGAGGAGGAAAGTGAACCCGAGGAGGAAAGGGAACCCGAGGAGGAAAGTGAACCCGAGGAGGAAAGTGAACCCGAGGAAGAAATACAGGAAATTACAAAAGACAAGTTCGAACTAGGAAAGAAACGAAAGGCTAATGAATTAGAAAATTCAAATCCCGAGTTTAGTAAGGATGATGTGGCACCAACTCCACTAGACACTACCACCCCTATTCCCGCTATTCCTATTCGTTCTATTCCAGCATCCAGTTCTTCAGTCCCACAGCCAAAATATAGGCAGACAGCTAGGATAAGCGTTAGGTGATTCATTGAACCTAAACGTCTTAGAAAATAGACCAAACGATGCGCTGCCGTATTAAACCATGGAATCATATAATGTTTTGTATAATATTATTAGTGTGGTTTGCTTAATGTTCGATGTAAGATAAGCATATGTAAAATAGTGAAGTGTGAAATGCAATAATTTTCCATGGTTAAGTATTATTTGGGTGGTAGTAAATGATTTTCGTACTAAGCTATTAAGTATGAACTTTAACGGGTAGGTACTACCCTAGATATAATTATAAAATGCTAATAAGAAGAAAAGGCTTTTATAATAATAACTGGTTCATATTATTAATAAGCTATAATGTACTGTAAATATACACTACATCTATAATATTCCATGTGAATAATTATTTTCTTTTCATTCTTATAGAAGAATATGGCGCGATTGAACCGAATGACGGAACAAGAAATCCAGGAACTCATCAATCAGCGAGTGAACGACACAATGTTATGGGTCGAGGCTGCAAGAGGTGCTGCAGTTAACCCAAATCCTCGTGTGGGGTGCACTTACAAAACTTTTCAAGCTTGCAAGCCCTCATCATTCAGTGGAACAGAAGGACCGATCGGTTTAACCCGGTGGATAGAAAAGATGGAGACTGTGTTTAAAATCAGTGGTTGTGTTGAAAAGGACATGACCAAGTATGCATCGTGCACTTTACAAGATAGTGCACTCACGTGGTGGAAAAATTATGTGAAGGCTGTAGGAGGAGATGTAGCTTATGATACTCCTTGGGAAGAATTTAAAACAATGTTAATCAACGAGTATTGTCCAAGGAACGAGGTTAGGAAGTTGGAAGATGAATTACGAAGCCTGAAGGTTGTTGGTACTGAAATCACCAACTACAATCAGCGATTCATGGAATTAGTTTTGCTATGTCCTGAATTGGTTCCAACCGAAGAACAGAAGATTGAAATGTACAAAGATGGTTTGCCCAAAAAGGTCAAGGCAAATGTTACAGCATCGAAACCTAAGACAATTCATGAAGCTATAACCATGGAAAACGAGCTAATGGATCAGGTCATCATGGATAAGAAAGTATCCAATACTGATGTGAAGGTATCAAGTAACAAAAGAAAGTGGAATGGAAATTATGATCGAGGTAACCAACAACAATCTTTTAAGAAACAAGAAATCACGCAAGGTGCGGGTAGTGGTTTAAGCTTTGGTTATAAAGGACAAAATCCTTTATGCAACCGATGCCACAAACATCACTCTGGTTACTGTAATGTGGTATGCAACAAATGTAATCGAAAGGGTCATCTTGCTGAAGATTGTAGGGCTCTCGTTACAAATACAAATGGTACCAAGACTCCTGCCACTAATGCAAATAGAACTGCTTTGGCTACTGTTACTTGTTTTGGGTGTGGAAAACAAGGTCACTATAAGAGCCAGTACCCGAATCCAGAGAAGAATGTCGGACCTGCACGTGGGAGAGCATTTATTATTAATGCTAGAGAGGCACGTGAAGACCCGGAGCTTGTTACGGGTACGTTTACCATTAATAACTTATCAGCGTCTATTATATTTGATACTGGTGCCGATAGAAGTTACGTGTGTAGAAATTTTTACACTAAATTGAATTGTTCATCATTACCTCTAGATGCTAAGTACATGATTGAGTTAGCTAATGGTAAACTAATTAAAGCCGATAAAATTTGTGGTGATTGTGAAATAAATTTAGCCGGAGAAACGTTTAAAATTGACTTAATACCCGTAGAATTAGGAAGTTTTGATGTAATAGTTGGCATGGACTGGATGTCCAAAATAGGAGCTGAAGTTGTGTGTGCCAAGAAGGCAATTCGCATTCCTCGTAAGGATAAAACGCCAGTAATGATTTATGGAGAGAAGGGTAACTCAAAGCTAAAACTCATTAGTTATTTGAAAGCTCAAAAGTGCTTGAAGAAAGGGTGCTATGCTATCTTAGCACATGTTAATAAAGTCGAAACGAAGGAAAAAGTGAAGAACATCAATGACGTGCCTGTGGCAAGAGATTTTCCTGAAGTCTTTCCGGAAGAGTTGCCGGGATTACCTCCATTTAGATCTGTAGAATTTCAAATAGATTTAGTACCAGGAGCTGCACCAGTGGCTCGTGCTCCATATAGACTTGCACCGTCCGAGTTAAAAGAACTTCAGAGTCAGTTAAAAGAATTACTGGATCATGGATTCATACGACCAAGTACTTCACCGTGGGGAGCTCCGATTCTATTTGTTAAAAAGAAAGATGGATCTTTTAGGATGTGTATAGATTATCGTGAATTAAATAAGTTAACTATCAAGAATTGGTATCCACTACCGAGAATTGACGACTTATTTGATCAACTCCAAGGATCATGTGTGTACTCAAAAATTGACCTAAGGTCGGGCTATCATCAATTACGTGTCAAAGAAGAGGTCATTCCGAAAACTGCTTTTCGGACACGTTATGGTCATTACGAATTTTTGGTCATGCCGTTTGGGTTGACAAATGCACCAGCTGTATTCATGGACCTCATGAATCGAGTTTGTAGTCCATATTTAGATAAGTTTGTTATCGTTTTCATTGATGATATTCTTATCTATTCCAAGAGTGAGCAAGAGCATGAGCAGCATTTAAGGTTGATATTAGAGTTGTTGAGAAAAGAACAGCTATATGCTAAATTTTCTAAATGTGCTTTCTGGTTGAAAGAAGTGCAATTTCTTGGCCACGTTGTTAGTAGCAAAGGAATTTAGGTTGATCCAGCAAAAATTGAAGCCATTGAAAAATGGGAGACTCCTAAGACACCAACGCAGATACGCCAATTTTTGGGTTTAGCCGGTTATTATAGAAGGTTTATTCAAGATTTTTCCCGAATAGCTAAGCCGTTGACAGCGTTAACACAAAAAGGGAAGAAATATGAATGGACTTCTGAGCAGGAGAGTGCATTTCAATTACTAAAGAAGAAGTTAACTACGGCGCCTATTTTATCGTTACCAGAAGGGAACGATGATTTTGAAATATATTGTGACGCTTCGCGACAAGGTTTTGGTTGCGTTCTTATGCAACGGAAGAAAGTTATTGCATACGCATCCCGACAATTAAAGATTCACGAGCGGAATTATACGACGCATGATCTAGAACTGGGAGCAGTCGTGTTTGCATTGAAGATATGGAGACACTACTTGTGTGGGGTTAAATGCACTGTGTTTACTGATCATAAAATCCTTCAACATATTTTCGATCAAAAACAGCTGAACATGAGGCAACGTAGGTGGGTTGAGTTAATAAATGACTATGATTGTGAAATTCGTTATCATCCCGGGAAAGCGAACGTGGTGACCGACGCTCTAAGCAGAAAGGAACGAGAACCAATTCGAGTACGAGCGATGAACATAAAAATTCGCATGAATCTCAACTCACAAATCAAAGAAGTTCAACGAGAAGCACTTACTAAAGAAAATATAGGAAATGAAATAATGAAGAAGTATGAGAAGCAACTCGTTATGCGGGAAGATGGAATTCGATATTTTGCAAATCGTATTTGGGTACCGAAGTTGGGTGGATTAAGGAAGTTGATATTGAACGAGGCACATAAGACAAGATATTCGATACATCCTGGAGTTAGAAAGATGTACCAAGATCTTAAGATGCATTATTGGTGGCCTAATTTGAAGACAGACGTTGCAACATATGTTGGGGAATGTTTAACTTGTTCCAAAGTCAAAGCAGAACACCAGAAGCCGTCAGGGTTACTTCAACAACCAGAAATTCCAGAATGGAAATGGGACGGTATTACCATGGATTTCATCACGAAGTTACCAAAGACTGCCTGGGGATACGACACCATTTGGGTAATTGTTGATCGTCTTACCAAATCTGCACATTTCTTGCCTATAAAGGAAACAGATAGAATGGAGAAATTATTACGATTATATATAAAGGAAATAGTTTCAAGGCATGGAATACCTATTTCCATTATATCTGATCGTGATAGTAGATTTACCTCAAAGTTCTGGCAATCACTACAGGAGGCACTAGGAACTCGTTTGGATATGAGTACCGCATATCATCCGGAAACGGACGGGCAGAGTGAAAGAACAATTCAGACTCTTGAAGACATGCTCAGGGCATGTGTGATCGATTTTGGAAATGGATGGGATAAGTATCTACCATTAGCAGAATTCTCGTATAATAATAGTTATCATGCGAGCATTAAAGCTGCACCATTCGAAGCACTGTATGGAAGGAAGTGTAGATCCCCTATCTGTTGGAACGAAGTAGGAGATCGACAATTAACTGGACCCGAGATCATCCATGAAACTACTGAGAAGATAGTGCAAATCAAGGAGAAATTGAAAACAGCCCGTAGTCGCCAAAAGAGCTACGCCGATGTCCGAAGGAAACCATTAGAGTTTCAAATCGTTGACATGGTTATGTTAAAGGTGTCACCTTGGAAAGGTGTAATACGTTTCGGTAAAAGAGGTAAACTGAACCCAAGATATGTAGGCCCGTTCAAGATCATCGAACGCATTGGACCGGTAGCTTATCGACTCGAGTTACCGCAACAACTCGCCGGAGTACATAATACCTTTCACGTCTCAAACCTTAAGAAGTGTCTTGCAAAGGAAGATTTCACCATTCCTCTTGAAGAAATCCATGTCGACGAGAAACTACAATTCGTCGAAGAACCAATCGAAATCATGGACCGTGAAGTTAAACAGCTCAAGCAGAGCAACATACCGATCGTTAAGGTTCGTTGGAATGCTCGAAGGGGTCCCGAGTTTACTTGGGAACGAGAGGATCAGATGAAACAAAAGTATCCACACTTGTTTCTCGATGACGCAAAATAGGTACAATTTTAAAATTTCGGGACGAAATTTATTTAACGGGTAGGTACTGTAATGACCCGCACTTTTTCGATCGTTCTATACTTATAAGATTAATATTTACATAAATTAAACCTTACCAACATGATAAGCAATCCAAATTGTTGAGACTTATGTTTTTGAAATGAGTTTTACACAATGTTTGACCGTCTAGTTTGACCGATGATATCACGAACTATATAACATATGATAATTATACGTTTGTGTATATATATGTATATATACATATTTAACATGATCTAAGGATGTTTTAATATCTCATTTTGTATTAATAACAATAAGTTATAAGTATATTTTGAAACTACTAACTTAAGTTTTCAAAACGATAACCATACGTAATGTTATTTGACATAAATACTTATAACATATAATGTTTATACATATATCGTATATGTAATGTATTTAATCACTTTTAAAGACTTAAATACATAAAACAATATAAGTATATTCACAAAAGATAGCTATATTTGAATTCTCATTCCATTTTTCACAAGATTTTCTATACGTATATCTAGAGTATATGTACTCGTATCATACCTAGCTTCTATACATATTTACTATTAGTATATACACATCAAATCACCACCAACCAGCCCTTGTTCATGCCTTATGTATAAGGTAACTCTCTTGTTCATGCCTTATGTATAAGGTAACTACTTTTGATGTTTAGTATGACTAATTACATAAAAATACAACATGAAATTTTGTCCATGTTTTTCCATTAATCATGTTTTTATGGCCTTAAATACATCTTCCATTTTCAAATTTTATTACCTCATTTCTTTAACCAAAAACACACTCTTAAGAAACTCCATAACCATTCAGCTAGTATCCATGAAGATCTAGCCATAAAAACATCACTTAAACACCATAAGAAAAACCTTACAAAAACACTTCAAGAATCCTTTCAAGAACACAAGTTTACTTCCAATCTTTCATCCAACTCCATCACTCTTTTGGTTCTAGATTTTTACTTCTCTTTTACAGCAATCTTGTCCAAGTAACTTGAGGTAGTAACTTTGTTCATAACCTTATTCGATTCATATATATATATAGCTATCTTATTTTATGGTATAAAATTTTAACAACAAGAACATAGTTTGAATGTTTTCAAACTTGTTTGCAAACTAAATAGATCCTTCTAACTTAACTTTTAAAATACTTCAAGACCTATAATATAACATAAATATATGCTAATTTAACAAGGTATAACTTGGTTTTTCAAAGAACACCTTAAAAACTGAATTTACGACGTCGGAGTGTAACCGGGGGCTGTTTTGGGTTGGATAATTAAAAACCATCTTGAACTTTGAATTGGAGGTTTATATTCTGGAAAAATGATATTTCTTATGAATATGTTAACATATAAAAATTTCATGATTTAATTCAAAGTATAAGTATTTTTAGAAAAATGGTCATTAAATGATATTTTGTAACAAAAATGATTAACTTCATAAGTTTCACTAAAGTTTGACCTATGACCTGTGATTTCGAATACAAAATAAGGTATTTACAGTTCATATTCTTAAAGAGGGACTCGATCCAAGGAAGTGGCAAGTTGAACCAACGAAAACGGAGTTGTAACGAAGAAACTATGACCAAAACGAGATCGGATATCTAAGACTAGTTTAGCTACGAAAATAATTGAAGAAAATTAAATAAATCACATATTTTTAAAATAACATGATATTTCATATATATGTACTCATAATTTAATTTTATATGGTTCAGGATCACCCGTAAACAATACGAGAAGATTAATCATAAGATCCAATGATTGTACGCAACACGTCATTTGACAACACCGGTACTTTATGTACGCAACACGTCATTTGACAACACCGGTACCGTGGGTCAAGATTAATATCGACCAATACATATACGATGGGGGTTTTTATTTATTTCATTGGGGGTTTATTAAACACCTAAAAATGAACCATTAAAATTGAATTACTAACATCGGACTGCTAACTACGGACTAAGGAATTATTAAAAGTATTAAAAGTATAATAAGTATATATATGTGACGATTGTTTAAAATGGAAATATATTGATAAACTATATATGGATAGGTTCGTGATATCAATCGGAGACCAAGTCGAAATTACATATCTTCAAGACAAAAGTGAGTATATAGTCCCACTTTTAAACTCTAAATATTTCGGGATGAGAATACATGTATTTTATGTTTTACGATATGGACACAAGTAATTGAAAAATATATTCTACGTTGAGTTGTACCACTGGCATACTTCCCTGTAGCTTGGTAACTATTATTTACAGCGGTATTGTAAACGCGAATCCTGTTGATAGATCTATCGGGCCTGACAACCCCAACCGGACTGGACGACCAGTATTCAACGGTTGCACAGTACTTCGTTTCGTGACTACACTTGGTACGGTGTAGTAAGATTTCATAATAAAGGGAATATGCGACGTGATTAAATGTTAAGTATGGTTATCAAGTGCTCAACCACTTAGAATATTTTTATTAAAATGTTTATATATGAAATCTTGTGGTCTATATATATATATTGCTGCCGGCATTAAACCTATATCTCACCAACTTTATGTTGACGTTTTAAGCATGTCTATTCTCAGGTGATAATTAGAAGCTTCCGCTGCAACATGTTGAATTTAAGCAAGATCTTGAGTATGCATATTTGTGTCAAAAATAAAACTGCATATCCGAGGAATTGTAATGTAAAATATGCTAGAAATCGTATTGTTATCATCACATGTAAAGTTTGTAAGTCTAAGATTATCGCTAAACGATAATCATCTTTATGTTGTCTAAAGCTTGTACTAAAATAAGAATCATGGTTTGTAATGTATAATATATGCAGTTGATCTTTTAAAAATGTCGCATATAGAGGTCAATACCTCGCAATGAAATCATACGTTATCTAACACGTTCTTATGGTTAAGGACGGGTTATGACAAAAGCCGTGGACAAATCACAAAGAATAAGTTTGACTTTAAAGAACCCTGATGATTCTATTTCTGATGAAGTCTTTAGTGAATATCTTGCTCCTTATTTATTCTAAATCCTTGCGAAAGGATTTTCTTCATCAACATTCGATCTCAGAAATTCTGAAAATATCATCATAAATATCTTTGATATTTCCGAGAATATTTTCATAACAATTCTTATCTGAAATCATTAATCTCTTCGTGCTATCAGTGTTACATCATATAGAAACTGTTAGTTTCTATATTCTGTAAACTTTCGAGCTTGAAATATGAATGTTATTGAAGTAATGTTGGGAACTGATGCATGAGTTAGTATAATATAATGACACTTGATCAATGTGATTATATTACAGTAAGTCATGCTGAGTTTCTAATGGAACGTGATGATTCACAGATCATAACATCATCATGTGCCATGTTACACGACTCTTACATTCTACCCAATCTCCAAGTATATCAAGAACATATATTCTTAATAGTTCTATCTTTTCAGATATTCTAGTAATTTGAAAAATCAAGATCGTGCCATTACGATTTCCTTCTAGAACATTAACTATGTTCATTTCAAAATCCATATCTACGAATTCCGGACCATTATTCGCTTGACTTGAAGTCGGGAAGAGGAGACGAAAGTATGGAACTCTTGAATATAAAGAAAATATAAAGCTCGACAACAACACATAAATTACAAACCGTGCATATCAATACGTATTGCCACATAAAGGCACGGGAAAATTAAAAACACTATAACCCCAAGATAATAGTAGAAATAAATATAATCCTCCGGTGGTAGATGAAAGAGAAGAATGACAGATATGAAAGTTAAGAGTATATCAAGGATCAGAACTGGATGGAGCATATTAATGAATGCTTTAAAAATATGAATCAGGGGAGAAAGAATGGAAGGTGTGAGCTGTGAAAATAAGCAAACGAAGGGAGTGGATTTATAGTAAAATATCCGATAGAGCAATCGAAACAGATTATTGCATTTAATCAAAGAAGATCTGATTTCCTATATCGCCGAAGAACCAAATCTTATTACGAAGATTTCTTTAAATCCCTTGAATTTCAGAATTCAAACGTGACTACGTCAAAAGTTAAATCTCTATCTCAATCTTTTGTGACAGCTTCACTCGTACGCTTCACATAATCGAATCGTTTTATCTATACTAATTAATAATGATAAAAATTTATTTATCAACTTATATTCGTCATGAAAACACTTTTATTGTTAACCATGATGACCACACTCAAATTTCGGGACGAAATTTCTTTAACGGGTAGGTACTGTGACGACCCGAGAATTTCCGACCAAATTTAAACTTGATCTTTCTATGTTTCCGACACGATAAACATAGTCTGTAATGTTGAGGCCTCAAAACCTTTGAACTGTGTTCATGTATACATTTGACCTTTGACTAATCCCGACGATTCACGAACAATTATTGTTAATAAAGATGTATATAAATACATATATAAATATACGTGTATAAATAATAATGTGAAATAATGAAATACAAATAATTCAGTAGAATTAATTATGTAAAATAATATTTAACATAATAAAGTTAGGATTAAAAAGAAATCTATATATAAACATATATAATAACTATACATAAATATTAATATACGTATATTGTAATATATATATATATATATATATATATATATATATATATATATATATATATATATATATATATATATATATATATATATATATATATATATATATATATATATATATATATATATATATATATATATATATATATATATATGTATGTATGTATGTAAAAGATATAAATATTATTTGTTGAAGTTTATAATATCTATTTTTACTATGAAATAATATAATATAGTAAATAGATATATAATAATAATATATATAAAACATTATTAATGTGCACATATTTACATATATATAATATATGATGTAACTTTTATGCAAATACAATTATATAATAAAATATATATATAAGATGTGTAAATACTAAATATTCAGTATATAATATATTATATTACATAATTAATAATAAATAATAATAAGGTATTAAATTAAATTATAAATTAAAATATATTTACTAAAGTAATAATATTACCACTTATGATATTAATATTAACATTAGTATTTTTAATGTCATTATATTAATTATATATAACTTATAGATATAAAATTTGATATATATATATATATATATATATATATTATTAATATTATTATTATTATCATTTTCATAAAAATTATTTTTAATGACTTATTAATATTCTTATTGTTATTATTACTAAATTCTATTATAATTATTATTATTAATGTTTTCAATAAAATTATCAATTAATGATATACTAATTATGAGAGTATAATGAAAAACGAATTAGCTTAGTTTTCCTACCTGCTCTATATTTTTTTTTTCCTCTTTCTCTGCTCCTGATTGTGATTGTGTTGACTACTTTAACACTACAAAACAGATTGGATCGAATCTGTTATATTTTTTTTTTACTCAGCCTTTATATTTTTTTTATTGTACCTTCTGTCAAATTTGGTTATACGTCCTAATCTAATCCCATTACAAACAAATTAGTATCGTTATAAGTATTACACCTCCTTCAATCACGCAGACACATTCAATTTCCACTGCAAATCAAAATTTAAAACAAAAAAATATAGAAAACTCACTAAATACCCTGTTCTTGAACTCCAACCTGCAAAACTTTGAATTCAAAACCCATATCAAAATCCGTAAATGCAGTCATGTTAGTAACCCTCTAGTGAAACTTCGTGCAAAGTTTCATAATCCAATTTGTATTATTCATCTCGAATTCGTGAAGTCAAATTTTGTTTTTTAAAAAGTCAAAGTTTGTGTTCATGAAGAAATTAGAAATTTTTTTGATGTTTTGAATTCAATTAACGATTCCAATACTTTCGAAATACGATTAGTAACATATTTCATGTTGAAATTTTGCTCTGAAACAGACTCTAGATTCAAAATTGAATCGGAGTTTCATCGTTTTTTTTTACAGCTCGGTATTTTTTTTTTTTTTCATTTTTTGGTTTTAAATTAATTAGTCATTCATTAAAGAACACTTCTGTTTCAATTTCTGATCTAATTGGAGATTTACAGCCGAATAATGTTTTGGTTTGGTTGACTGGGTTTTACTGAAGAAGAAGATGTTTATAATCAGAAACATAACAGGTTAAAAATTAATGGGTTTCACATATTTCAGAAAAACAGAAAACGGTTGAGTGGTTTGATGGGTTGTCGAGTTTCAAGAGGTCGCGGGTTCGAGTCCCGGCTTGGGTGATTTTGATATTTTTTTTGAGCCTTTAAGGTAGTAACCTATTTCAATTATTATTATTATTATTATTATTATTATTATTATTATTATTATTATTATTATTATTATTATTATTATTATTATTATTATTATTATTATTATTATTACCATCATTTAGATATTATTAATTGTATTATTATGATTTAAAATCAACTTTTTTTACTATTATCATTATTATAAATATCATTATTGCTAAAGTTAGTATGAAAAGTATTATCATAGTAAAAGTACTATATTTATTAAAATTACTATCATTATTATTAAAAGTGACATTTTTATAAAAGATATCCTTTTGATAAATATTAGGATTATTATTATTAGTACTATTTTTAAAGACATCATTAGTATTACCACTATAATTATTGTTACCATCAGTAATATTATTATTAATATTATCATTATAACTAAACACGATTTTTATTATTATTGATACAAAAATATACTTATAATAATATTACATATAAGAATGTACTAATCATATTAACATTTTTAACAAATTAGGTATTTTTAATATAATACTAATTATAAATATATATATTGATATAACTATATAAAAGATTAATCATATTAAATATATACACCAATTAAATATAATACATAATTTAAGATATAATATATAACCTTGTTCGATTACGATTAAATATTTTAGTTTATATACAAATGATATAGGTTCGTGAATCCGAGGCCAACCCTACACTTGTTCAATGTCGTCGTATGTATTTTTACTACAAAATACATTAGGTGAGTTTCATTTGCTCCCTTTTACTCTTTACATTTTTGGGACTGAGAATACATGCGCTATTTTTATAACTGCTTATTTAAATGCTTTTGAAATATATTTTGAACTGCGAATACATGCAAATGCTTTATTAACTATTTTACAATATTTATATGCGTGAGTTTCATTGAACCCCTTTTTACTCATTACATTTTTGGGCTGAGAATACATGCAAATGCTTTATTTACTGTTTTACAATATTTATATGCGTGAGTTTCATTACTCCCTTTTTAAATGCTTTTGCAATATATATTTTTGGGACTGAGAATGCATGTGTTTTTATAAATGTTTTATGAAATAGACACAAGTAATCGAAACTACATTATATGGTTGAATGATCGAAATCGAATATGCCCC
Source organism: Rutidosis leptorrhynchoides (assembly GCF_046630445.1). Lineage (NCBI taxonomy): Eukaryota > Viridiplantae > Streptophyta > Magnoliopsida > Asterales > Asteraceae > Rutidosis > Rutidosis leptorrhynchoides. Next base: position 139,023,134 of record NC_092342.1, on the reverse strand, counting down.
TTTTTATTAAGTCTGGTAATCTAAGAATTAGAGAACAGACACCCTAATTGACGCGAACTCTAAAGATAGATCTATCGGGCCCAACAAGCCCCATCCAAAGTACCGGATGCTTTAGTACTTTGAAATTTATATCATGTCTGAAGGAGGATCCCGGAATGATGGGGATATTCTTATATACATATTGTGAATGTCGGTTACCAGGTGTTCAATCCATATGAATGATATTTTTGTCTCTATGCATGGGACGTATGTGTATGAGAAATGGAAATATGAAATCTTGTGGTCTATTAAAATTATGAAATGATTATTTATGTTAAACTAATCGACTCACCAACCTTTTGGTTGATACTTGAAAGCATGTTTATTCTCAGGTACGAAAGAAATCTTCCGCTGTGCATTTACTCATTTTAAAGATATTACTTGGAGTCATTCACGACATATTTCAAAAGACGTTGCATTCGAGTCGTTGAGTTCATCAAGATTATTATTAAGTCAGTTATAGTTAGATATATTATAAAATGGTATGCACGCCGTTAACTTTTGATGTAATGAAAGATTGTATTTTCAAAAACGAATGCAATGTTTGTAAAATGTATCATATAGAGGTCAAGTACCTCGCGATGTAATCAACTGTTGTGAATCGTTCATAATCGATATGGACTTCGTCCGGATGGATTAGGACGGATCTTAACATGGGTATTGTAATATATTAGAAGATATAAATATTAAATAGTCTGTATGTGCCAAAATATAAAATATAAAATATAATTATTAAATAGTATAACATGTAATATCAATATATTAGATTGCAAGATAAAAATGTAGTTGTTATGGTAATACTATTATTACTCCCATTAATATCAATATTAGTTATATTATTATAAATAATATGTGAATATGAAATTTAATGCATTACTAATATTATTATTACTCTCATTATTATTACTAGAATAAATATTAAATATAAATATCAGTGTGATTATTATTATTATTATGTAAACTACTTAAATATGAAATGCGATACAATTGATTTGTTATATTTTTATGATTATTATTAATATTATTATTCATGTCATAATTAGTAGTAAGATTACAATTGTAATTATTATTAATGATTATTTATTTTCATTACCTTTATCAATATTATTATTATTATTAATATCATTATTATGATAATTAATAGTAAAAAAATATAATTATTATGATTATTATTATCATCTTTATTTTTAAAAGTATAATTACTAAAAATTGTTAGTTTAATTATAGTTATCATTATAATACAAATTATTATTTTCATATCATTATCATTACTTTTATTATGAATAATATAATTATTATTAATATAATTATTATTAATATTAATATGATTATTATTAATACATTTTATAATAGTAATTGAATACATATAATGTGATGAATCTAAATCTGCTTTATATCACTTTCATACCTTTATTTCCTGTCTACAACCTCGTTACCAGCCAAATTCAATTTGCAATACAACCAAATTTTGTTAAACATCATATTCGACTTTATTTCTTTTTATTTTCTTCTTCACCAAATTGGTACTTCTTGTCGAGGTATTGGTACTACAAAACAAATGCTAATTGAGTCATTGTGATGGTAATAATATCAATTCCCTCTGTATAATCCTTTACCATTGCACATTCAAAGAAAAACAGAAAAAATAAAACAGAAATTAGGAAGAAGCCGTCGGTCACCTCCGTTTCTGCATTTTTTTTATTTAACTTGAATTCAAATAAATTTTCGAATGTAATAATGTGGTTCTATTTAAAATCTATTACTACAACGATCTACAAAGTTTCGAAAACCAATTCCTTGTACCGAGGTTCAATTTTAGAGTCAAAGTTTTTGAATTAATAGTCAACAAATTTTTTTTTCTTTAAAATTCAAAGTCGTTTGAATGTTTCTAGTTCAGTTATTGATAAGGAAAGTTTCTAGGAAATAATTTGAACCTATTTCATGAAGAAATCAATAGCTAAAATGGTCTTAAATCCGAAAATCAATTTAGAGTCATAGTTGTGTTCTTCCGATACTGTTTAAGCAATTTTATTATTATTTTTTATTTCTTGTGTGTGTTCTGTTGATCCCAAATCATTCTTAATCAGGTCGTATCTGTTGTTTAGTGAAGTCCAAAAACCGATCAAATAACTAGATGAATTGATTTGTGATTACTGTCAATTTTATAAACGAAGATGAAGAAGAAAAGGAAATAAATAAAATACGGGATATATATTAATAGGTTCTATAATATTTCGAAAAATGGGTAACAGCCCAGCTGGTCTGAGGTATCGATGGGTATTCGAGAGGTCGCGGGTTCGAGCCTCGTACATGGCATTTTTTTTGTGGAAAACTATTAAGGTAGTTTCAATTATTATTATTATTATTATTATTATTATTATTATTATTATTATTATTATTATTATTATTATTATTATTATTATTATTATTATTATTATTATTATTATTATTATTATTATTATTATTATTATTATTATTATTATTATTATTATTATTATTATTAATATCATTATTATTATTGATTATTGTTATTATTATGAAAATTATTATTATCTCCTAAGAATTTGAAGTATAAATATTATTATCATTTATCTAATTAATAATATTAACATTGTTAATATGAATAATAAGTATGTTTATGATTATGCTTAACGATTCGATTAAGATATTAAGTATTAAGAACGATATTGGTACTAGGAAATAAACAAGTTAAAGAGGATGTTATAAGTTATAATCAGAAACTATAATCGTTATTATTACTAATATTATTATTCCGATTATTATTAAAAATTATCATTTTTATTATCAATTATTATTAAAATTAGTATTATTATCATACTTATAATTATTATTATCAATATTATTATTATGATTAACATAAGCATTATTACCGATAATATCATTATTATTAATATAATTATCATTATTAGTATCATTATAATTATTATTATCATTTTTATTATTACTAGTATCATTATTATTTTTATAAAAACCCTATTATTATTATCATCAATATTAATATTAAAATTATTATTATTAAAATAAAAGTTAGTTATATAAAAATATACTTAATAAAACTATATTAATACTTTATAAATTTTTATATAAAATAAATATATTTACATTAATAACGAGACACATAACTTATTAAGATAACATTTATACCACTAATAATATATAAATTTATTCGATTACAATTATACGTGTTAATATATATACTTAATATAGGTTCGTGAATCCGAGGCCAACCCTGCATTGTTCAGTTTCGTCATATGTATTTTTACTACAAAATACAGTATTGTGAGTTTCATTTGCTCCCTTTTTAAATGCTTTTGCAATATATATTTTTGGGATGAGAATACATGCACTGCTTTTATAAATGTTTGACGAAATAGACACAAGTATTTGAAACTACATTGTATGGTTGGATTACTATACCGAATATTGCCCCTTCAAGTCTGGTAACCTAAGAATTAGGGAAATGGCCCCTAATTGACGCGAATCCTAAAGATAGATCTATGGGCCTAACAAACCCCATTCTGGAATTTGGAATGCTTTAGTACTTTGATTTATTATGGTGATTGCGATTGCCTTTATATAGCATACTTGCGAGTGTGCAGGGGATATTCTATATGCATTATGTTAATGGCGGTTACAGGTGTTCATCATACGAATGGATTTTATACACTTGCGAGTGTAATGATATTTATGAAAAATGAGGATTTTGTGGTCTATTAAAATGATGGAAATGAATGATTATGATAAACTAATGAACTCACCAATCTTTTGGTTGACACTTTAAAGCATGTTTATTCTCAGGTTTGAAAGAAATCTTCCGCTTTGCAATTTGCTCATTTTAGAGATATTACTTGGAGTCATTCATGACATATTTCAAAAGACGTTGCATTCGAGTCGTTGAATTCATCAAGAATATTAAGTCATTTATAGTTGGATATAGTATGAAATGGTATGCATACCATCAACTTTCGAGTGAAATGAAAGTTTGTCTTTTAAAAACGAATGCAATGTTTGCAAAATATATCATATAGAGGTCAAGTACCTCGCGATGTAATCATATGTTATTGTATTCGTCCTAATGGATTAGGACGGATCGTCTCATGATTAACTAGTGAATTTGGTGTGTAAGACTTGCAAGTTTGTTGTTTGACCCATTGTTAGGTCAAAATGGGGTTTTGGGTTAAAAATGCACTGGCATGAATTTAATGACCTAATGAAGTGTAATTGGGTAGATTAGGGCCAAGGTCACTAGTTTCAGTGATTATTGGTGGTTTAAGGTTAAGGGTGGCGTTGTCAGTGCAAATGGTAAACATTTGCACTAGGTGTCTATTTGGGCAGTCGGAAGCTCTATTTAGATGCGTGTTGATTTATGTTAATGAAATAAGTGGATTGCATTGACGGTTGAGGAGCTTAATTGCTTACTTTCACCTTCCGGCTAAAAGGTGAGTGGAATAATTATGTGTGTACGTATATGATGTATTTACTTGTGTAGCGTAAGATGTGAAGTATCGACGTGTTAAGATACACATTTCACATGATGAGTGAAGTGTCGACGTGTTAAGACACCAATCCGGGAAGAATGATGGGTGAAGTGTTGATGTGTTAAGACACCACCCGCGGGGTTAGTGATACGACGTGTTAAGTACACTCACGGTTGTTGTGAACACCGATGATCTTTCGCGAGTACCATTCCCTTGTACGATTGGTTAACCATGGTTGTGTGTTGATTTACTATTAGCATATTATATTGTATGGGTTATATGCTATCGATTGTGCTAGCTTGTGGTATTGGAGATTTAGTATTTTACTTTGAGATGGTATGCTAACTCAATTGCTAGTGTGTATGCGGTAGTTGTGTAAGTGTTTGCAAATAAGTAGATTATATATGTAGATGTGTAATTATTGCATTTACTAAGCGTTTTGCTTACCCTCTCGTTGTTTACTCTTTTTAGGTTCCGGTGTGGATAAAGGCAAGGGTATTCGTTTGGATTAGAGATCTCCCACTTTTGTTATGAGAGTGGACGCTTTTGTATTTCAACCTAGGTTTGGGTAGTTTAACCCCAAATACAATGCTCGTCTTTTGTTTGGCATTTAAACTCTTGGTTCAAAAATATTTTTGGTGATTTACGGGTCATCGTACCCCTTTTTTTGTAAACTCACAATCTTTTGAATACATGGCTTATGTTGGTTGTTGAACGGGTTAATGTTTAAGTGGATATGTTTGAAAAATTGACCCTTTGCATGTAAAAGGCCGTGCAGCTACTTCTGTGTACTAAAGCGCGCCACGTAAAAATAAGCGTGCCACGCAAATGGCAAATGCAGATGTCTGGGTGCGCATCGTGCAATTGAGGCTGGCTAGACTTCTTGCTATTTAAAAAAAAAGTGTGTTTTCTCGTATAACTTTTTGGGTCGTTACATCCCCAATGGAATTAATCAACTTCCTAGTTCCCTTTAAGGAAGATGATAGCTAAGCTAGCATATGCTTCTAGTTACAAGTACAATACTCAACCTTTCTAGTGATGAAAATCCTAAGACATTTCAAAGGATAATACAACACTAAGTAAATTCACAAAGATAGTAATTTGGTAGTAAGTTTACAACACTTCTACAATCTATGAGATCATAGAACTTCTCTTGCTAATCACAAAAATATATTTGAATTATGATCTTGTAATTCTCTGACGAATTTGAGTTGAAGCATGCAAGAGGGTCAAATCTTCAAAGCTCTCCAAGTCTTGGTATTTATAGGGAGAGAGAAATAAAACTAGCCGTTGGTGCGGCTCAGCCCACAGTCGATCGTGGGTCGACCCCACGTTGTCAGGTCACTTTCATCTAGATGTTGTATGGCCATTTGAATCCATTCAAACCAGGTTCTTTTGGATTCTTTACTTCATTTAATACCTGCAAAAGATACCCAAAATCCTATACAAGTGTATTATTCTCCTTGGTTGTATTCTTTCGATAGTAACTTGTCATAACCAAAGAGGGAACCCCAACATTCTTGGATACAAGTCTTGGTAACTAATTGAAGTAATCTCAGATTTGTCATAATCTTTTGTTTGTTTTTAACACATTTGATTAAGTCCTATTAGTTGGTCAACATGTCATTGATGACAAAAACCTAATTAATCACTATGCATGTCATTTATTCATCTTTAAGCTTATACATGGATTAATTAGATGCGTTAATGATGTCTTACCTAGTGAAACAAATAAGTCAATTAAGCATGTATTAAGACGTCATGTTAATAAAGACTAAACCATTCTTAGACATGTCACTAAACTTAAACATGTCTCTTTTGATATTTCAATAAGTGTGTTAATACTTCTTTAAGCACTTAAGACTATTTGGTCATATCAATTGTTATCAACCAAATTACACTTAATGCATTTGGGTAGGCTAAGCATACATTTGTAATTTCCTAACCTATAGCTTATAGCAAGACAAAGTTCATACATATACATATATTAAGTAACTACTAGCAAGTTGGCATTTAACACATAGTCAAATAATACTCATGTATTAGTAGCAAGTAGTCAAGTATTACTTATGTAATGACTAGCAAGAGATCACTAATTAATCTAGGATTAAACATATAGTGATGACATAGCATATAGTGATGACTAAGAAATCAAGGATTAAACATATAGTGATGACATGACATTTGCAAGATTAATGTATAAGTATACATTAATGTCCAATACATGTACAATGAAGGAGAAACTCTTGGTTGAGACTGATGACCATCCTAAGTATGTCTAAATACATTTTAGGAGCACAAGTTGTCTTGTAACACTTATGTGTTATCCTTAATCAAAGCTAAAACGTCATTAAGGTGTCATTAGGTGTGATTAACCAAGATTAGCATTCTAGTCATCAAAATTCTTTTGGATATGAAGGGGGCAACTATTCTAAACATGTTTAAACAAGTTTCATCAATTATAGATGCCTCGAAGTGGTCAAACTTTATTTGGTTAAAAGTTTGTACAAAACCTTCTGCGGTCGACCCAGCTGTGAGGTCGACCATGCACTTGGTTTCATAAACCAGTGTGCAGGGCTTCCACGGTCTGACCTGTGGTTAACTGTGGACCAAACCGTGTGGCATATATTTTAGTTTAAGCTTTGTTTAGTTTGGTCTTTTGCTAGAGTAAATGTGGATTAGTGAACTTGTATATTTATGTCAAGATGTCTACCATCACCTTTAGTTATGTGCATGTGTCATCATCAAAATACTTATTGACATTGGTTAAGATTAATATTATTGTTAAGCATAAACCAACATTCTTCCCCAACATTCTCCCCCCTTTTGGTGATGACAAACACATAAGTGATGATGGACATCTATCTATAAATACGCACAAGTGTTAACATCACTTATACCCAACTTTCTCCCCCTTTTGTTGAAGCAAAATGGTTAGTTCCCCTGAAACTAAACGCTAAGAAAAATGCTCCCCCTTGAATCGTACACGGTGGAAAGTAACAACCACAAAACATAAAACACCAAACACACAAATTTTATTCATTCCTACGAAAAGTACAAGATAGGGTCATGCATAGAATCTCACTCGAGATTTGCATGAGGATTACAAAGAAGTGGGTTAGTGTCTATCATAGGGATGAGATGTGCTTCCTTCACAAGTGAACTTGACTAAGAATTTTTTTAGCAGTTTGTGGGTTCGTCAATTTTGACGATGAAGAACTACACATTGGATTTGTGATAATAGTAAGATGATTTGATCATCTTCCACACTATCATCAGACCCAGTAGTGCTCCCCATACACCACTCATGTGGTATTGGGTTTTGTTGTTGTTTATAAATAGTAGAGAAATAGATGGAGATAGAGATAGAGAATTAGAGATAGAGATACACTAAATCATGAATCCAATGTCATATTTATGTTGATATTAATCTAAGTAAGTTGACCAAGAGCAGAAACCCGCACGAATTATGCAAAATTAGTTGAGACAAATAGCAATATCGCGTCAGGGGGCACCCTGATAGAGTTCCATGAGACTATAATCATGGAACCAATTTCTGATGAGGTTAGGTGGTCTATCCAGGGTAACAACTAGAGCAACTGCGAACCTTGACTTCGGAGTCTGAACTAATCATTCAACTTGTTGAATGATTCATGTACATATTGTTCGTTCACGGTAGCTTAGTCTCCGTAGTAAAAACTAAACTTTGTACCTTGGTTTTATTGTCATGGCACTACTTTTAGTGTCCTAATGAGTTACAATTGATATACACATTTGAAGGCTGGAATCTTGCTCATTTAAATAATTTAGAGTTCAGACTTGCATGAGGATAAACAAGATTCTAGTGGGGACTTTGATATTGCGCGGTTTATACATATTTTTTTTCTCACAATATCAGTTCTGTTTATGTTCTTTTCGGTTTAATATTGAAGATTTAGAGATGGTAATGGTTGAAGTATAATACCTATTTGATCAAGGGGTGGTTGGAGGTGTTTTTGGTGGTTTTTATGTGTTTTGGAGATAAAATGTCAAGAAAGTTGTTCTCGGTTCAAGTTGGGTTCGAGCCATACATAAGAGACTTTTGTAGGAAAAAAAGAGTGTAAAAGACCTCCCTTTAGCGAGCTATTTAATGCAATTTAGCGTTATCGAACGTTTTTTCGTGACGCAAGATAATAGAAAACGATCGCGACTTGGCGAATGGGGGTGCCTCGGGAATGCGAGACTATGGGCATTACTGGCCTCTTGAACAAAAGCCTGTGTCAAGTAGATGTTATTTTTTATAAAACCTAAATCGAGCTGCACGTATTCATTAATCGTTTTACCGTTATCCAGACAAAAAGTTGCGCGATATTAGGTTTGAAAACACCATTCTTCATCAAATTCAAAGTATATAACATTAAGACTTGAAAATTGGATCATATAACTTCACTGGTACTCTAGTTTTCAATTATATTAGTGATTTATGATGAATTCTATTTTCTACATGTGTGTGTTTAATTTATCTATGAATATGGTTGGCTAAATACATTAACGTTTGTTTGGATCTGAAACTATTATGGTTGAATGGTTCTATTTTATCAATTATTATGTTTGATTGATTAAATTGTTATTGAGTTTGATCAAAAACTCCATTATTGTGATTGTTGCTTGCTTTACTTTAATTATATAGCTTGTTGACTAGTTAATGTGAGCTAATTGGTGATAAACAACTCATACTTCAACACTTAGGTGATCTAGACATATGCATGTGAGTGTAAATGGTAATTAGATGATAATTGAACATCAAAGTCGTGTAATTTCATTGAGTGATCTTTGTAATTAGGATTTTATGTGAATTTAATCTAGATTGAATCTCAATAACTTAATCTTTATATAGTTTGGTCTTTTGAATTAGATCAATGTGAGTTAGTCAAATTTGATTGATTGGTGAAACGACCCGTCCTTATCCCCCTGGACGAAATCATCAACATCTGGTCCCATTGCGAGGTTCTGACCTAAATATGCCATGAATAACTCCAAATAATATCTTTCAATTGAGCAAATGCACAGCGGAAGACTTAATTCGTACATGAAAATAAACATGCTTAAAAGTGTCAACCAAAAGGTTGGTGAGTTCATAGGTTTATCATAACAATCATTTCAATATATTAATTGTAGTGACCCAAACTTTTCCATGTTTATATATATATTAAAAGAAATTGTTATTTATATGATTAAGTGTTTTCAACATGTTAAGCAATCAAACTTGTTAAGACTTGATTAATTGAAATAGGTTTCATATAGACAATTGACCACCCAAGTTGACCGGTGATTCACGAACGTTAAAACTTGTAAAAACTATATGATGATATATATATGGTTATATATATAGGTAACATGATATTATGATAAGTAAACATATCATTAAGTATATTAACAATGAACTTCATTTGTAAAAACAACACTACTAACTTAATGATTTTGAAACGAGACATATATGTAACGATTATCGTTGTAACGACATTTAATGTATATATATCATATTAAGAGATATTCGTACATCATAATATCATGATAATATAATAATTTAAAATCTCATTTGATATTATAAACATTGGGTTAACAACATTTAACAAGATCGTTAACCTAAAGGTTTCAAAACAACACTTACATGTAACGACTAACGATGACTTAACGACTCAGTTAAAATGTATATACATGTAGTGTTTTAATATGTATTCATACACTTTTTAAAGACTTCAAGACACTTATCAAAATACTTCTACTTAACAAAAATGCTTACAATTACATCCTCGTTCAGTTTCATCAACAATTCTACTCGTTTGCACCCGTATTCGTACTCGTACAATACAAAGCTTTTAGATGTATGTACTATTGGTATATACACTCCAATGATCAGCTCTTAGCAGCCCATGTGAGTCACCTAACATATGTGGGAACCATCATTTGGCAACTAGCATGAAATATCTCATAAAATTACAAAAATATGAGTAATCATTCATGACTTATTTACATGAAAACAAAATTACATATTCTTTATATAGAATCCATACACCAACGACCAAAAATACCTAAAAACACTTTCATTCTTCAATTTTCTTCATCTAATTTATCTCTCTCAAGTTCTATCTTCAAGTTCTAAGTGTTCTTCATAAATTCTACAAGTTCTAGTTTCATAAAATCAAGAATACTTCCAAGTTTGCTAGCTTACTTCCAATCTTGTAGAGTGATCATCAAACCTCAAGAAATCTTTCTTATTTTTATAGTAATACATCTTTCTAATATAAGGTAATACTCATATTCAAACTTTGATTCAATTTCTATAACTATAACAATCTTATTTCGAGTGAAAATCTTACTTGAACTTGTTTTCGTGTCATGATTCTACTTCAAGAACTTTCAAGCCATCCAAGATCCTTTGAAGCTAGATCCATTTGTATCTTTTCCAGTAGGTTTATCCACAAAACTTGAGGTAGTAATGATGTTCATTACATCATTCGATTCATACATATAAAGCTATCTTATTCGAAGATTTAAACTTGAAATCACTAGAACATAGTTTAGTTAATTCTAAACTTGTTCGCAAACAAAAGTTAATCCTTCTAACTTGACTTTAAAAATCAACTAAACACATGTTATATATCTATATGATATGCTAACTTAATGATTTAAAACCTGGAAACATGAAAAACACCGTAAAACTGGACATACGCCGTCGTAGTAACACCGCGGGCTGTTTTGGGTTTGATAATTAAAAACTATGATAAACTTTGATTTAAAAGTTGTTCTTCTGGGAAAATAATTTTTCTTATGAACATTAAACTATATCCAAAAATCATGGTTAAACTCAAAGTGGAAGTATGTTTTTCAAAATGGTCATCAAGACGTCGTTCTTTCGACTGAAATGACTACCTCTTACAAAAATAATTGTAACTTATATTTCCGACTATAAACCTATCCTTTTTCTATTTAGATTCAAAAAATAGAGTTCAATATGAAACCATAGCAATTTGATTCACTCAAAACGGATTTAAAATGAAGAAGTTATGGGTAAAACAAGATTGGATATTTTTTATTTTTGTAGCTACGGGAAATATTAACAATTCTATACAAATCATATCCTAGCTAACTTATATTGTATTATACATGAATTCTAATATATTATATAATCTTGGGATACCATAGACACATATGCAAATGCTTTATTAACTGTTTTACAATATTTATATGCGTGAGTTTCATTACTCCCTTTTTAAATGCTTTTGCAATATATATTTTTGGGACTGAGAATACATGCGCTGCTTTTATAAATGTTTTACGAAATAGACACAAGTAATTGAAACTACATTATATGGTTGAATGATCGAAGCCTAATATGCCCCTTTTTACTTGGTAACCTAAGAATTAGTAAACCAGTCTACTAATTGACGCGAATCCTAAAGATAGATCTATTGGGCTTAACAAACCCCATCCAAAGTACCGGATGCTTTAGTACTTCGAAATTTATATCATATCCGAAGGGTGTCCCGGAATGATGGGGATATTCTTATATATGCATCTTGTTAATGTCGGTTACCAGGTGTTCACCATATGAATGATTTTTATCTCTATGTATGGGATGTATATTGAAATATGAAATCTTGTGGTCTATTGTTACGATTTGATATATATAGGTTAAACCTATAACTCACCATAATTTTTATTGATGTTTTAAGCATGTTTATTCTCAGGTGATTATTAAGAGCTTCCGCTGTCGCATACTTAAATAAGGACAAGATTTGGAGTCCATGCTTGTATGATATTGTGTAAAAACTGCATTCAAGAAACTTATTTCGTTGTAACATATTTGTATTGTAAACCATTATGTAATAGTCGTGTGTAAACAGGATATTTTAGATTATCATTATTTGATAATCTACGTAAAGCTTTTTAAACCTTTATTGATGAAATAAAGGTTATGGTTTGTTTTAAAATAAATGCAGTCTTTGAAAAACGTCTCATATAGAGGTCAAAACCTCGCAACGAAATCAATTAATATGGAACGTTTTTAATCAATAAGAACGGGACATTTCAGTTGGTATCCGAGCGTTGGTCTTAGAGAACCAGAATTTTGCATTAGTGTGTCTTACCGAGTTTGTTAGGATGCATTAGTGAGTCTGGACTTCGATCGTGTTTACTTAAAAAATGATTGCTTAACAAATTTTGTTGGAAACTATATATTTTTAACATGTGAATATTATGTGATATATTAATCTCTTAACGTGTTTGATATTATGTGATAGATGTCTACCTCTAGAACAAGTCCCATTGACTCACCTAATAATAATGAAGATTCAAATGTAAATTAGAATGATTCGTGGACTGATTCACAAGTTCCCGAAGAGGAACCAGAAGAAGAGTCGGAACCGGAAGAAGAATCGGAACCGGAAGAAGAAATAGAACCAGTGGGGGAAATAATAAAACGGTTAAGTAGAAGAAAATCCTCAACCAACCGACCAAAGTTAATTATGGTCAATGGTGTTTCCGCCAAGGAAGCAAAGTATTGGGAGGATTACCAATTCTCCGATGAATCGGATCCCGACAAGGATTCCGATGATGTTATAGAAATTACCCCAACACAATTTAATAAGGCAAAAGAGAACAATAAGGGAAAGGGCATAAAAATTGAGAAATTTGATTCCAAACCCGATGAACTTTATATGTATCGTCAACACCCGTATTTTTTAAGTTGTGACAATAACCCGGGAACCTCTAAACCACCAGGTTTTTCTAAACCAATGTGGAAAACGACGGCTCGTATTAGGGGAACATCATGTATCCCTAGAAACTTGGCAAAAAGAAACAAAACCGAAGAAGATGAAACGAGCGAGTCAGAATAAGATAGTTGTATTCGTGTGGTGTAATATATGTAATATAGTGTGCTTATTCTTTATGATATATGTAAAAATTACTTGTATTAATAAGTATTTTTTATGAATCTAACTCTTGTCTATTATACAGTATAAAAACACAAAATGGATAGACAACCCAATATTTTAAGAGACCTACCCGGAGACATGATTGATGAAATCTTGTCTAGAGTCGGTCGGAATTCCTCGGCACAACTATTTAAGGCGAGATCAGTTTGTAAGACATTCGAAGAACGTTCCAAGAATGCTTTGGTTTATAAAAGGCTTTCGTTCGAAAGATGGGGGATATCACATTGGGAAATCCATAAGTTACGATGTGTTTACTTTGACGCATATATTGCGGGGAACCCAAATGCTATTTTACGCAACGGGTTAAGAAATTATTTTGACTCAATATATCCGAATTTAGGACTTCGTGATTTAGAAAAAGTGGCTAACATGCAACATAAAGAAGCATGTTATGCTTACGGGTTAGTAATGTTCGCTTCTCACCAAAGTGAGAACAAGAACATCGGGCTACAACTATTATACAAAACGTTCCCACAAGTGACGGAGTCGGTAATTGGGGTAAGAAATGAAGTTTTTAGGTTATTACGAGACTTTTGGTCATTACGTAACCTTCATCCTTTTGACGATGTTACAACACATTGTCTTACTATCGGTCACAATGGTTATGTTCCACAAAACCAAGGATGAGAAGTGGTATTAGTAAAACCAGAATGCATGACTTGTTTCTGGACGTATGAATTACGTGTCTTTATTGCCTTTGCTGAACGCCTTATTTATTAACTAGAATTATCTTCACAACTACTTTATATCTAAGTTTTATGTGCTATATTTCATGATATATGTAAAATAGCGGTATTGTAAGTTTGCAAGTTATTGTATAAAGGTTTGAATATGATATATTTTTTTTTTGTTGTGATTAGTTTTTCATATAGAATTGTAGTAGTTGAAATGGTATGTTAGCTACTAAGTATGAACTTAACGGGTAGGTACTACCCGAATTAAAGAGTATAAAACACTAATATGAAGAAAGAGCTTTTATAAATAAGTTCATATTACGCTACGAAATACTATTGACTACTCTTGATATTCTATATGATTAACTCGTTTCATTTGACTATTTTGAAGGAAATGGCACCGACTACTCGACACACCTTGAATATGAGCGAAGAGGAATTTCGTGCCTTTCTTGCTTCAAACATAGCCGCAGTACAGGCCGCGCTACATACCAACAATAACTCTGAATCTAGCAATACAGCTAACGGTGCAAGAAATCGTGTAGGATGCTCCTACAAGGAATTCACTACCTGCAAACCTTCAGAATTTGATGGGACCGAAGGACCAATCGGATTGAAATGGTGGACCGAGAAAGTTGAATCGGTCTTTGCCATAAGTAAGTGTGCTGAAGGAGACAAAGTGAAGTACACTACGCATACCTTCTCAGGTATTGCGTTAACATGGTGGAATACCTATCTAGAGCAAGTGGGACAAGATGCTGCTTACGCACTACCGTGGTCAGCATTCAAGTACTTGATGAACGAGAAGTACCGTCCTAGAACCGAGGTCAATAAGCTCAAGTCAGAACTTAGAGGGTTACGAACACAGGGATTCGATATTACTTCGTACGAAAGACGATTCACAGAATTGTGCCTATTGTGTCCGAGAGCGTTCGAAGATGAGGAAGAGAAGATCGACGCGTTTGTGAAAGGCTTACCGGAGAGAATCCAAGAAGATATAAGTTCACACGAGCCTGCCTCCATACAAAAGGCATGTAGAATGGCTCACAAACTAGTGAACCAGATTGAGGGAAGAATTAAAGAACAGGCGGCCGAAGAGGCCAACGTGAAGCTAGTCAAAAGAAAGTGGGAGGAAAAAGGTGATAAGAGTCACCAAAACAACAACAACTATCCCAACAATCGCAACATCAATCGCAACTACAACATACGGCAAAACAACCACAACAACAACAACTACAACAATCATTCCAACAACAATAACAACCGCAACAACAACAACAACAACAATCAGAAGCAGCTATGCCAAAGGTGTGAAAAGTATCACTCGGGGTTCTGCACCAAATTTTGCAACAAGTGTAAAAGAAATGGTCATAGAAAGGCGAAGTGTGAGGTCTACGGACCAGGTTAACAGAACGAAAGGAACAAATGGTGTCAGAACGAGTAATGGCGGAGCAAGTAGTGTCGGAGCAAGTTATGCCAATGTAGTTTGTTATAAATGTGGAAAATCGGGCCACATTATTAGAAATTACCCGAACCAGGAGAACACTAATGGACAAGGCCGCGGAAGAGTTTTCAATATTAATGCGGCAGAGGCACAGGAAGACCCGAAGCTTGTTACGGGTACGTTTCTTATTGACAATAAATCTGCTTACGTTTTATTTGATTCGGGTACAGATAGAAGCTATATGAGTAGAGATTTTTGTGCTAAATTAAGTTGTCAATTGACACCTTTGGATAGTAAATTTTTACTCGAATTAGCAAATGGTAAATTAATTTCAGTAGATAATATATGTCGGAATCGAGAAATTAAACTGGTTAGCGAAACATTTAAGATTGACTTGATACCAGTAGAGTTAGGGAGTTTTGATGTGATAATCGGTATGGACTGGTTGAAAGAAGTGAAAGCAGAGATAGTTTGTTACAAAAATGCAATTCGCATTATACGAGAAAAAGGAAAACCCTTAATGGTGTACGGAGAAAAGGGCAACACGAAGCTACATCTTATTAGTAATTTGAAGGCATAAAAACTAATAAGAAAAGGTTGCTATGCTGTTCTAGCACACGTCGAGAAAGTACAAACTGAAGAAAAGAGCATCAATGATGTTTCCGTCGCAAAAGAATTTCCCGATGTATTTCCGAAAGAATTACTGGGATTACCCCCACATCGATCCGTTGAATTTCAAATAGATCTTGTACCAGGAGCTGCACCAATAGCTTTTGCTCCTTACAGACTCGCACCCAGCGAGATGAAAGAACTGCAAAGCCAATTACAAGAACTTTTAGAGCGTGGTTTCATTCGACCAAGCACATCACCGTGGGAAGCTCCTGTTTTGTTTGTCAAGAATAAAGATGGTACATTTAGGTTGTGTATCGACTACCGAGAGTTGAACAAACTTACCATCAAGAACCGCTACCCACTACCGAGAATCGACAACTTATTTGATCAACTACAAGGCTCATCTGTTTATTCAAAGATTGACTTACGTTCCGGGTATCATCAAATGCGGGTGAAAGAAGATGATATTCCAAAGACTGCTTTCAGAACACGTTACGGTCATTACGAGTTTATGGTCATGTCGTTTGGTTTAACTAATGCACCAGCTGTGTTCATGGACCTTATGAACCGAGTGTGTGGACCATACATTGACAAGTTTGTCATTGTTTTCATTGATGACATACTTATTTACTTAAAGAATGACCAAGAACATGGTGAACATTTGAAAAAGGTGTTAGAAGTATTGAGGAAGGAAGAATTGTACGCTAAGTTTTCAAAGTGTGCATTTTGGTTGGAAGAAGTTCAATTCCTCGGTCACATAGTGAACAAAGAAGGTATTAAGGTGGATCCGGAAAAGATAGAAATTGTTGAAAAGTGGGAAACCCCGAAAACTCCGAAACACATACGCCAGTTTTTAGGACTAGCTGGTTACTACAGAAGGTTCATCCAAGACTTTTTCAGAATAGCAAAACCCTTGACTGTATTAACACATAAAGGGAAGAAATTTGAATGGAAGGATGAACAAGGGAAAGCGTTTCAGTTATTGAAGAAAAAGCTAACTACGGCACCTATATTGTCATTGCCTGAAGGGAATGATGATTTTGTGATTTATTGTGACGCATCAAAGCAAGGTCTCGGTTGTGTATTAATGCAACGAACGAAGGTGATTGCTTATGCGTCTAGACAATTGAAGATTCACGAACAAAATTATACGACGCATGATTTGGAATTAGGCGCGGTTGTTTTTGCATTAAAGACTTGGTGGCACTACTTATATGGGGTCAAAAGTATTATATATACCGACCACAAAAGTCTTCAACACATATTTAATTAGAAACAACTGAATATGAGGCAGCGTAGGTGGATTGAATTGTTAGATGATTACGACTTTGAGATTCGTTACTACCCGGGGAAGGCAAATGTGGTAGCCGACGCCTTGAGCAGGAAGGACAGAGAACCCATTCGAGTAAAATCTATGAATATAATGATTCACAATAACCTTACTACTCAAATAAAGGAGGCGCAACAAGGAGTTTTAAAAGAGGGAAATTTAAAGGATGAAATACCCAAAGGATCGGAGAAGCATCTTAATATTCGGGAAGACGGAACCCGGTATAGGGCTGAAAGGATTTGGGTACCAAAATTTGGAGATATGAGAGAAATGGTACTTAGAGAAGCTCATAAAACCAGATAATCAATACATCCTGGAACGGGGAAGATGTACAAGGATCTCATGAAACATTTTTGGTGGCCGGGTATGAAAGCCGATGTTGCTAAATACGTAGGAGAATGTTTGACGTGTTCTAAGGTCAAAGCTGAGCATCAGAAACCATCAGGTCTACTTCAACAACCCGAAATCCTGGAATGGAAATGGGAAAACATTACCATGGATTTCATCACTAAATTGCCAAGGACTGCAAGTGGTTTTGATACTATTTGGGTAATTGTTGATCGTCTCACCAAATCAGCACACTTCCTGCCAATAAGAGAAAATGACAAGATGGAGAAGTTAGCATGACTGTATTTGAAGGAAGTCGTCTCCAGACATGGAATACCAATCTCTATTATCTCTGATAGGGATGGCAGATTTATTTCAAGATTCTGGCAGACATTACAGCAAGCATTAGGAACTCGTATAGACATGAGTACTGTCTATCATCAACAAACTGATGGGCAGAGCGAAAGGACGATACAAAAGCTTGAAGACATGCTACGAGCATGTGTTATTAATTTCGGAAACAGTTGGGATCGACATCTACCATTAGCAGAATTTTCCTACAACAACAGCTACCATTCAAGCATTGAGATGGCGTCGTTTGAAGCACTTTATGGTAGAAAGTGCAGGTCTCCGATTTTTTGGAGTGAAGTGGGGGATAGACAGATTACGGGTCCGGAGATAATATAAGAAACTACCAAGAAGATCATCCAAATTCAACAACGGTTGAAAACCGCCCAAAGTCGACAAAAGAGCTACGCTGACATTAAAATAAAAGATATAGAATTTGAAATTGGAGAGATGGTCATGCTTAAAGTTGCACCTTGGAAAGGCGTTGTTATATTTGGTAAACGAGGGAAATTAAATCCAAGGTATATCGGACCATTCAAGATTATTGATCGTGTCGGACCAGTAGCTTACCGACTTGAGTTACCTCAACAACTCGCGACTGTGCATAACACTTTCCACGTCTCGAATTTGAAGAAATGTTTTGCTAAAGAAGATCTCACTATTCCGTTAGATGAAATCCAAATCAACGAAAAACTTCAATTCATCGAAGAACCCGTCGAAATAATGGATCGTGAGGTTAAAAGACTTAAGCAAAACAAGATACCAATTATTAAGGTTCAATGGAATGCTCGTAGAGGACCCAAGTTCACCTGGGAACGAGAAGATCAGATGAAGAAGAAATACCCGCATTTATTTCCAGAAGATACATCAACACCTCCAACTACTTAAAATTTCGGGACAAAATTTATTTAACGGGTAGGTACTGTAGTGACCCGAACTTTTCCATGTTTATATATATATTAAATGAAATTGTTATTTACATAATTAAGTGTTTCCAACATGTTAAGCAATCAAACTTTTTAAGACTTGATTAATTGAAATAGGTTTCATATAGACAATTGACCACCCAAGTTGACCGGTGATTCACGCTCGTTAAAACTTGTAAAAACTATATGATGACCTATATATGGTTATATATATATAGTTAACATTATATTATGATAAGTAAACATATCATTAAGTATATTAACAATGAACTTCATTTGTAAAAACAACACTACTAACTTAATGATTTTGAAACGAGACATATATGTAACGATTATCGTTGTAACGACATTTAATGTATATATATCATATTAAGAGATATTCGTACATCATAATATCATGATAATATAATAATTTAAAATCTCATTTGATATTATAAACATTGGGTTAACAACATTTAACAAGATCGTTAACCTAAAGGTTTCAAAACAACACTTACATGTAACGACTAACGATGACTTAACGACTCAGTTAAAATGTATATACATGTAGTGTTTTAATATGTATTCATACACTTTTGAAAGACTTCAAGACACTTATCAAAATAATTCTACTTAACAAAAATGCTTACAATTACATCCTCGTTCAGTTTCATCAACAATTCTACTCGTATGCACCCGTATTCGTACTCGTACAATACACAGCTTTTAGATGTATGTACTATTGGTATATACACTCCAATGATCAGCTCTTAGCAGCCCATGTGAGTCACCTAACATATGTGAGAACCATCATTTGGCAACTAGCATGAAATATCTCATAAAATTACAAAAATATGAGTAATCATTCATGACTTATTTACATGAAAACAAAATTACATATTCTTTATATCTAATCCATACACCAACGACCACAAACACCTAAAAACACTTTCATTCTTCAATTTTCTTCATCTAATTTATCTCTCTCAAGTTCTATCTTCAAGTTCTAAGTGTTCTTCATAAATTCTACAAGTTCTAGTTTCATAAAATCAAGAATACTTCCAAGTTTGCTAGCTTACTTCCAATCTTGTAGAGTGATCATCCAACCTCAAGAAATCTTTCTTATTTATAGTAATATATCTTTCTAATATAAGGTAATACTCATATTCAAACTTTGATTCAATTTCTATAACTATAACAATCATATTTCGAGTGAAAATCTTACTTGAACTTGTTTTCGTGTCATGATTCTACTTCAAGAACTTTCAAACCATCCAAGATCCTTTGAAGCTAGATCCATTTGTCTCTTTTCCAGTAGGTTTATCCACAAAACTTGAGGTAGTAATGATGTTCATAACATCATCCGATTCATACATATAAAGCTATCTTATTCGAAGATTTAAACTTGAAATCACTAGAACATAGTTTAGTTAATTCTAAACTTGTTCGCAAACAAAAGTAAATCCTTCTAACTTGACTTTAAAAATCAACTAAACACATGTTATATATCTATATGATATGCTAACTTAATGATTTAAAACCTGGAAACACGAAAAACACCGTAAAACTGGACATACGCCGTCGTAGTAACACCGCGGGCTGTTTTGGGTTTGATAATTAAAAACTATGATAAACTTTGATTTAAAAGTTGTTATTCTGGGAAAATGATTTTTATTATGAACATGAAACTATATCCAAAAATCATGATTAAACTCAAAGTGGAAGTATGTTTTTCAAAATGGTCATCAAGACGTCGTTCTTTCGACTGAAATGACTACCTCTTACAAAAACGACTTGTAACTTATATTTCTGACTATAAACCTATACTTTTTCTGTTTTGATTCAAAAAATAGAGTTCAATATGAAACCATAGCAATTTGATTCACTCAAAACGGATTTAAAATGAAGAAGTTATGAGTAAAACAAGATTGGATATTTTTTATTTTTGTAGCTACGGGAAATATTAACAATTCTATACAAATCATATCCTAGCTAACTTATATTGTATTATACATGTATTCTAATATATTATGTAATCTTGGGATACCATAGACACGTATGCAAATGCTTTATTAACTGTTTTACAATATTTATATGCGTGAGTTTCATTACTCCCTTTTTAAATGCTTTTGCAATATATATTTTTGGGACTGAGAATACATGCGCTGCTTTTATAAATGTTTTACGAAATAGACACAAGTAATTGAAACTACATTATATGGTTGAATGATCGAAGCCGAATATGCCCCTTTTCACTTGGTAACCTAAGAATTAGTAAACCAGTCTACTAATTGACGTGAATCCTAAAGATAGATCTATTGGGCCTAACAAACCCCATCCAAAGTACCGGATGCTTTAGTACTTCGAAATTTATTTCATATCCGAAGGTTGTCCCAGAATGATGGGGATATTCTTATATATGCATCTTGTTAATGTTGGTTACCAGGTGTTCACCATATGAATGATTTTTATCTCTATGTATGGGATGTATATTGAAATATGAAATCTTGTGGTCTATTGTTACGATTTGATATATATAGGTTAAACCTATAACTCACCAACATTTTTGTTGACGTTTTAAGCATGTTTATTCTCAGGTGATTATTAAGAGCTTCCGCTGTCGTATACTTAAATAAGGACAAGATTTGGAGTCCATGCTTGTATGATATTGTGTAAAAACTGCATTCAAGAAACTTATTTCGTTGTAACATATTTGTATTGTAAACCATTATGTAATAGTCGTGTATAAACGGGATATTTTAGATTATCATTATTTGATAATCTACGTAAAGCTTTTTAAACCTTTATTGATGAAATAAAGGTTATGGTTTGTTTTAAAATGAATGCAGTCTTTGAAAAATGTCTCATATAGAGGTCAAAACCTCGCAACGAAATCAATTAATATGGAACGTTTTTAATCAATAAGAACGGGACATTTCATTAATAGACCACAAGATTTCATAATCATAAACATAATACACTCGCAAGTGTATGTAAAGCATTCTAAGTGGTTGAGCACTTGGTAACCATACTTAACATTTAATCAACGTCGCATATTCCCTTTATTATGAAATCTCCCTACACTGTACCAAGTGTAGTAACAAAACGAAGTACTGTGCAACCGTTGAATACTGGTCATCCAGTCCGGTTGGGGTTGTCAGGCCCGATAGATCTATCAACAGGATTCGCGTTTACAATACCCATGTAAATAGTAGTTACCAAGCTACAGGGAAGTATGCCAGTGGTACAACTCAACGTAGAATGTATTTTTAAGTACTTGTGTCTATTTCGTAAACATTTATAAAAGCAGCGCATGTATTCTCAGCCCAAAAATATATATTGCAAAAGCAATTAAAAAGAGAGCAAATGAAACTCACCATACTGTATTTTGTAGTAAAAATACATATGACGTCATTGAACACGTGTAGGATTGACCTCAGATTCACGAACCTATATCATGTATATATGTTAACACATATCTCAATTAATCAACTAAGTTTACTTATATTTTATAATTTATTAAAATTTTGTATTTAAAAAAAAAATACAATTATACTTATAATAATTATATGATATATAATTTAATTAGAGTTTTATTAACCTAAATGGTAATATATTAGTTAAAAAAAATTATACTAATATGTAATATTAGTTGACTTGTAGTATAATTTTATATAGATAACATTTGTTCGTTAAAAATATTAATAGTAATGATAATAATAAAAATAATAATAAAACCAATAATACTTTTAATAATAAAGATAATATTAATAATAAAATGATAAAAAAATGTTATTTAATAATGATAATACTTAATAAAAAAATCTTAATTTAAATAATCATAATAATTATAAAGTTCTACCTTTAAAGCTTTTCCCAAAAAGAGTGTCTCAAACAGGACTCGAACTCGTGACCTCTCGTTAACCCAAACACCCCTTAACCATTTGACTGTCCTTGTTTTTCTGATTTAAACTCAACTTAAATATTTATACATATCGCCATCCATCATCATAAAATTTCATAACCTCCTTATCTAAAAAAAATCGATGGGTAATGGTTAAAGAGTTTCGGCCCAACATAATCACATGCTCTCGGCCCAATGGAAACACGGCCCAACATTTAAACACTTGAAGCCTAAATTTAATCCCTGAGCCCATGTTGCTAAATAAATAAAAGAAATCGTAGCAGCTAGTTTCGAACCCAGGACTCTTCGCTCAACACACACACGCTCAACCAGTGAACCAATTTTATTTTCTGAAATTATACCAACGCTAATAATGCTTAACCCATAATTACTGTTTCCTTCTTCTTCTTAATCAAAACCCAGAACTATTCCTTATCTTCTTCACTTAATCCATTATCAATATCATTTTAACGTCTTGATTATTATTATAACGGTATCATCACCTTTCTAACTTCAACATCGTCATTTTAACATCGTACATCATTATCTTAATCTAATCATAATCTAATCATAATTTTTATGAGCATGTATCATCATTTCCGTTACTATATCATACTAGTATTCACGATCATCACAATATCATCTTCATCATAATTAATTAGTCAATCATCACCACTACCATCGCTAACCTTCGTTGTTGCCGTTTTTTTTTTGAAAAAAAAATAAATAAAACACGTACGAGTAGAAACAAGAAATTAAGTGTTTAATTTGAGCTGGGTTTATAATCTCTCGGCTGCAACAAGTAACAAAGGCTGTGCAATAACAGTGGTGGTTTTGAAGTTCACGAATAAGGAAGAAGGAGGAGGGAGAAATAAATAGGTGTTGGTTATTGATGGTGGTTAGTAATGGAGGTGATGATTTACGATTATAGTTGGTTGAAGAATGGTGGCAGTGGTAGTGGGTACCGATGGAGGATGGTGATGGTTCACTACTGAAGAAGAAGAGAGAGATATAGGAGAGAGATATGGAGGTTTAGTGGCGGTTTAAGATGAAAGGTTTACGTTGGTTGTTGTGGTGGCCAGCGGTGGTGAGATGGTGATTCGGTTATAATGGCCAAACAGAAACAAATGGCAGTAACAGTTGTTTAGACGATGAAGTGATTGTGGTCCGGTGGTGGTTGTAGGTTTGGGAGATGTAGGATTGGGATGGTGACCGATTGTTGTAATGGGGATTGCTTGAGGTTGTCGAGAAAATAATAAAACATGATGGTGATCCAAGACCGAATAACAACAGCAAGTTTACAGAGTTTCGTTGGTGATGGATATGGTGATCATAGTGATGGTTCGATCAGTCAACATATGTTGATGATCCTCGTCTATAAACATCTTCATCGAGTAGCAAGAAATGGTGGGTTTTTGGAGGTCGAAGATGGTGCTGCTAGGTGAATAGGTGATAGAGTGGTGGTTGCCATGAGGGTGTCAACAGGTGGTAATGATTTCGATCATAAACCGAATTAGAAGCTAGAATACACAAGGTTGTTTACTATGGTAATTATTTAATGGGATTTTGCAAAAGTCTTGTAAAGAGACTTGATTTTTGGGAGCCAAGAATAGAAATTAGGAAAAGAAGTAAAGTGGGTTTTTGAGGTGGTTAAGTAAGGTGTACGTATGTATATCTAAATTAAGAGTTAGTGGACAAATATAGAAGCAATCAAATATAGTATCAATTTCAATCATGCAATCATGTAGTTGTTTGCATATGTATATAAAGTAAAAAAATAGTAATACAGTAAACTAATATCAATCAATATACAAATTAACAACAGTAGGGCTGCCAGTTATATGGTATTTTGTGCCGACACTTTTAACATGCAGATTATATCGTGGTCCGTTGCTAATCAGTAGCGAATGAAAGTGTTCAGAAAAATCCCATATTTTTAAATTAAATATATTTAATTATTTCACTCATTAACTGTTTGAAACCTGATCAAAAAGGTTCTATAATTATTTATTTTTTTGTTCCAATTATTATGTACGGAGTACTAAAATTTAAACTAAAAAGGTAAAAAAAATATTTTTGTCAAAAATAAAATCTTTGTAATCAATTTACAGATCAACTTTTATTTTAATCATTCATGAACATGTATTATCTCTATCTTAAAACTATCAAAACAACAACTGAGTGTTACTGACGTTTACTAATTAAGCTAAATATCCTTTATTTTTCATATACTATATGTATATATAAATACATTTTAATATCAGGTTTTATTATATAACTAAATATATATATATATATTTTCAAATAAATATATTTACAATTAACATTCATGTATATATATATATATATATATATATATATATATATATATATATATATATATATATATATATATATATATATATATATATATATATATATATATATATATATATATATATAGTTATTCGTGAATCGTCGAGAACAGTCGAAGGTCGATTGAATATATGAAACAGTTCAAAATTTTTGAGACTCAACCTAACAGACTTTGCTTATCGTATTGAAATTACACTATCGTATCGAGAGTTTGGTTTAAAATTAGTCGAAATTTTCCGGGTTGTGACAGTATCTACCCGTTAAAGAAATTTTGTCCCAAAATTTGATCGAGGTCGTCATGGCTAACAATAAAAATGTTGTCATGACGAATAAGAGTTGACAAAATAGGGTTTTATCAACATTGAGTAATTTTGATAAAATAATTGAGTTACTCGAAGCGTATGAATGAAGCTATCACAAAAGATTGAGATAGAGATTTAACTTTTGACGTAATCATGGTTGATTTTCCGGAATTCAAGGGATTTAAAGAAATCTTTTATTCAGAAAGAAAAGGAAATAGCACGATTTATTAGCAAACTGTTGGAATTACGGAAGAACAGAAATATCAAGGAAATATTTTCGTGATATGCTTAGAAATTAAGTAGATTGAAAGAGTCGTGTAACATGGCACATGATGAGGGTGTGATCTTTGAACCATCATCACATTCTATTAGCACCTCAGCATGACTTACTGTAATATAATCATGTTGGCCGAGCGCCATTATATTATACTAACTCATGCTTCAATTCCCTACACTTCCCCACAATTCATTCATAATTTTTTTTACTTAGACTTTACAGAAGTTTCCAATATAATGGAATACAGATAGCACGAAGAGGTATATAATTTCGGACAAGAATATTTATGAAAATATCTTCAGAAATATCGAAGATATTTATGATGATATTTTGGAATTTCTAAGTTCGAAGGTTGATGAAGAAAGATTTTCCGCAAGATTTTAACATGACTTCGGAATAAGATATTCTCTAAAGATTTCGGTGGATTCAAAATTACCTGGATTCTTTGAATATAGGGTTTGGTCCTTGTATTTGTCCTTGATCTCCTTCATGGTTTGCTCAATCCGTTTTTCAGTACCAAATTTTCTATCGAGCGTTCCCAACACTCCATTCTTTATCATCAAATTCTTGGCCATTTAGGCCATCTACAATTTTTCTGTTTCCTCTACATTTAATGCAGCCATATTTGAATCATCGGTTATCAATCCAAGGTGGTTTCAAGAGAATAGTGTTTTTAGATGATTAAACGCTGATGGTAATATGGTGGAATATAAGGATTCTCCGGTAACAATAAATGAGCACGCATTTATATCAAGGTTATAATAAGGTTGCTTCGAATGGAAAGTCGAAATCGATTTGTTGAAGCTGTGACAAAATTTGCTACTTTGAAGAAGAACTGCAAAGTTATTTTCGGTAATAATAACGCGAAAGGAATTAGCACAGCTACATGTTAAATGTTTACTTAGTTTCTGAGGGTTTTTCAGATGCATAACTATATGCATCAATCTTTTCTTCCATAGATGAAGTGCGGCTGGTTCATCCTCTCGATCGAGGTGTTTTCAAGAATCATGAAAGATTTAAACATGGATTGGAATCGTCAAGATTCAAATGAAGTTTAAGATGAAATCAAGTGGCAAACTTGAAGAATTGTTTACTTTCATATGTTATAATCAATATTTTAATTCATTTTAATTGTCCAATAATGGCAGTCCTTAGTTGATAGTCCAATAATTGGTTTATATATATATAATCTTAGAATTACCCAACGACGTATTGTATACGTATTGTCTTTGCATCAATCCAGAGACGTATTGTAAACGTATTGTCTTAGATTTAACTAAGACGTATTGTGTACGTATTGTCTTAGGATTTATCAAAACGTATTGTATACTTATTGTGTTAGGATGTACCAAATATTCGAATTAATAAATACGTATCATGACCCATTGTACAACTTATTGTCCTAGAATTAATCCGACGTATTGTGTACATGTGTCCTGATTTTTCCGACGATATATAAAGTGCGTAAGATAAATAACAGAAATTAAATGACGATAAATAAAATTAGGATAAATAAATTGCGATAAATAAAATGTAATAAGTTAGCTAGGAACGGTTAGCGTGGATTCCTAACAAAATTCTTTATAATTAATTTGTTTGTTTCTAACAAATTTTATTTAGACCAATGTTTTCTTCATTATGCCACTTGTTGGATTCTGAGATATCAAAATCCTATATGAAATTGAATGAAAATGGTTATTCTGTGGTGAACGGATTCGTATATCTGTAGATGTAAGTAAGATAGTAAATGACCGTTGAATCAGATTTGAAGAATGTACAGTGTAACTTATTAATGTGAAACACAAATATTCCTCGGGTATTACCTACTCGTTAAAATATTTTCATCATTAACAGTTGGTACAAAAGAAATTTTGTTACAATCTTTATGAAAATATACATACATATATATTTTCTTCAGATGTAATCATGGATTTAATGAGTCAATAAGATATTAAACTTATTTGATTTACCATTAATACTAGATTACATAATCTCTAGAACTTTAGAAATTACATAATCGCCATGTTGAGGGGAGATAATCGATGTAGAACGATATGTAGAACGAAGATAAAGTAGATAGAACGATACGTAGAACGATGATTATGCTCGAGGTACAAAATGAGATGTTGATGTAACGACCCGGATTTTTCCAATCGTTTTATACTTATGAGATTAATATTTACATAAATTAAACCTTACTAACATGATAAGCAATCCAAATTGTTAAGACTTGTGTTTTTGAAAAGAGTTTTACACAACGTTTGACCGTCCAATTTGACCGATGATATCACGAACTATATAACATACGATAATTATACGTTTGTGTATATATATGTATTTATATATATTTAACATGATCTAAGGATGGTTTAACATCTCATTGTGTACTAATGACAATGAGTTATAAGTATATTTTGAAACTACTAACTTAAGTTTTCAAAACGATAACTATACGTAACATTCTTTGATATATATACTTATAACCTATAATGCTTATACACGTATCGTATATATAATGTATTTAATCACTTTTTAAGGACTTAAATACATAAAACAATATAAGTATATTCACAAAAGATAGCTATATTTGAATTCTCATTCCGTTTCCTCAAGATTTCTATACGTATATCTAGGGTATATGTACCCGTATCATACCCAGCTTCTATATGTATTTACTATTGGTATATACACATCAAATCAACATCTTAATCAACATTATTACTACCCTAGATATGAGGTAACTAGGATTTGTCAAGTAGCATGAATTATTAGTAAGAAAACAAAATTAGGAATCCTTTTCTTTCTTTATAAACTAAAAACGTTTTTATGAATGAACACCATTTCTTCACTCCATTTTCTCATACCTACACCCTCATTTCTCTCTCAAAATACTCCTAACTTCATACTTGATCATCTCCAAGCATTTTCCCCATCATTTAGCTTCAATTACAAGCCTTAAACACCATAAGAAAACTCTTTCAAGAACATATCAAAATAACCACCCATTTGAAGAAGTATACTTCCAACCTTTTGATCTAACTCCACCACTCTTTGATTCCAAGATTTTTTCTTATTTCTTACAGTAACTTTGTCCAAGTAACTTGAGGTAGTAACCTTGTTCATAATCTTGTTCGATTCATAATTATATAGCTATCTTATTTTATGTTGTAAAATTTTAACAACAAGAACATAGTTTGAATGATTTCAAACTTGTTTGCAAACTAAATAGATCCTTCTAACTTAACTTTTAAAACACTTCAAGACCTGTAATATATCATAATGATATGCTAACTTAACAAGATATAACTTGGTTTTACAAAGAACACCTTAAAAACTGAATCTACGTCGTCGGAGTGCAACCGGGGGCTGTTTTGGGTTGGATAATTAAAAACCATCTTGAACTTTGAATTGGAAGTTCATGTTCTGAAAAAAAATGATATTTCTTATGAATATTTTAACACATAAAAATTTCATGGTTTAACTCAAAGTGTAAGTATTTTTAGAAAAATGATCATTAAATGTTGTTTTTATGATGGAAAATGATCACTTTCATAAGTTTTACCAAAGTTTGACCTATAACCTGTGATTTCGAATACAAACTAATATATTTTCAGTTCATATTCTTAAAATTTGACTCGATCCAAGGAAGTGGCAAGTTGAACCAACAAAAACGGAGTTGTAATGAAGAAACTACGACTAAAACAAGATTGGGTATCCGAAGCTAGTTTAGCTACGAAAATATTTGGAGATAAAGTAAATTAATCATATCTTTTCTAATTAATATGATATTTTATATATAATTACTTATGATTTGATTTTATATATTTTAGGACCACCCGTAAACAATACGAGAAGATTAATCATAAGACCTCATGATTGTACGCAACACGTCATTTGACAACACGGTACTTTATGTACGCAACACGTCATTTGACAACATGGTACCATGGGTCGAGATTAATTATGATCAATACGAATACGATGGGGTCTTTATTTATTTTATTGAGCAACTAATTGTGGACCACTAACATCGGACTGCTAACTACGGACTAAGAAAATATTAAAAGTATTATAAGTATATATATATATGTAACGATTACTTGAAAAGAAAATATGTTGATATATTATATATATATGGTTAGGTTCGTGATATCTATCAGAGACCAAGTCGAGTTAAATACCTTCAAGGCAAAAGTGAGTATATAGTCCCACTTTTAAACTCTAAATATTTCGGGATGAGAATACATGCATTTTATGATTTACGTTATGGACACAAGTGATTAAAAATATATATTCTACGTTGAGTTGTACCACTGGCATACTTCCCTGTAACTTGGTAACTACTATTTACATGAGGTATTGTAAACGCGAATCCTGTTGATAGATCTATCGGGCCTGACAACCCCAACCGGACTGGACGACCAGTATTCAACGGTTGCACAGTACTTCGTTTCGGTGACTACACTTGGTACGGTGTAGTAAGATTTCATAATAAAGGGAATATGCGACGTTGATTAAATGTTAAGTATGGTTATCAAGTGCTCAACAACTTAGAATATTTTTATTAAAACGTTTATGTATATGAAATCTTGTGGTCTATATTTATAACGCTGCTAGCATTAAACCTATATCTCACCAACTTTATGTTGACATTTAAAGCATGTTTATTCCCAGGTTCCTAGAAGTCTTCCGCTGTTTGAATATATGTTAGAGAAACCATGTGCATGGAGTCATACATGTTTTATTCGAGGAAGCATTGCATTCACAAAATCATCACCGTGTATTTATTTTGACTGCATTGTCAACGGAAGTATTCTTGTAAACTATTATTTACGGTGATTGTCTATATGTAGAAATCATCAGATGTCGAAAACATTGAATTTTAAATATTCATTTATGGTATATCTTTTCAAAAGAATGCAATGTTTATAAAACGTATCATATAGAGGTCAAATGCCTCGTGATGTAATCATATGTTATTGTATTCGTCCCTATGGATTGGGTCGGGTCGTTT
The DNA here is from genome assembly GCF_046630445.1 of Rutidosis leptorrhynchoides. Taxonomy (NCBI): domain Eukaryota; kingdom Viridiplantae; phylum Streptophyta; class Magnoliopsida; order Asterales; family Asteraceae; genus Rutidosis; species Rutidosis leptorrhynchoides. The sequence continues at coordinate 138,992,126 of NC_092342.1, read as the reverse complement.
CATGTGGTATCAGAGCGGTGGTCTTAGCGAACCAGGTTTGCATTAGTGTGCCTAACTGATAAGTTGTTAGGTTGCATTAGTGAGTCTGGACTTCGACCGTGTCTGCATGTCAAAATTTTGCTTATCATTTTGTGTCAAAAATCATCTACTTATCATCAGTAGGAAATTACCTGCTTATCATCTTAAGTCTAAACGCATCTTACTGCATTCATTTCATGAATGGTGTACAGACAAAATTCATATCTTAGCGTATTTACTAATTCATATCTACGCGTATCTGTTACTGTAAACTTTGTCTGACATATTCCGTAAATCCCTCCGTAATCTACGAGATCTTTTGTTTTATATATGTGGATATTCTATATAATTATAATACCACCCGATAGCTGAAAAATCATTTCATATCAAAAAATCCTTTATTCAATCATACGAAATGGAACTCGTCACTAGTTGAAGTCCCTCGGATTCCGATATAGAATACCACTCAAGCTCCGAAAGCAGTGTGACCGGAATGGATCAACCAATCAGTCATCATCTATTTTGGATGGATTGGGGATGGGTTCGTAGCCTCCTCAATCATTGGAGACAAGAAGAAGGTGATCCCTTCCATCCACCAAATTGCCCTCTTGACGATGAACCTGAAGCACTTACCGGCGAACCTGTTCGAGAAACCATTTTCTCTCTCATTTCCAGAGTATCTTGTCACGATTATATACTACATCAAATTCTAGATTTTATTTATCCACTCGTCCGAACCGACAATCACCCCGGTGTAATAGAAGAAGTCAACGAGCTTCGCACTCGGATAGTGGCTTTGGAGAATACGGTACGAAGGTTACAAACACCATCAGCAGCATCAGCAGCATAACCAGTACCGTCAATAACATCAACATCGCAAGCCTCAATACCCTAAGCACCAGCAGCATCACCAGCATCAACGGTATCACCATCATCAACATCAACAGGATCATTACCACCACCAGCAATCACATCCGCATCACACACCTCAATATCACCATCCGTACCTCGGATATCAACGTCACACGCACCATAGATACCAAGAAGTACCAACAACAACAAACGATGAAGCATTGATTCATAACTTCATCGGAGAAACATTCTATGGTGATTATGTAATCTCTAAAGACATAGAGATTACCTATTTCTGCCTTAACCATAAATTAGATGAGTGGACAGAAATGATAAAAGGAAGAGTAGGAACCCCGACAAGAATGATGCGTAAGGTACAAGCTAGACTTGTTTTACCAACATCATCAGCAGTACCCTTAGCCTCATTAACACAGTCAGTGCTGTCAACATCGTTAGAATCGTCAGCAACTTTAACATCACAAGCTCCACCAGTTCAAGAATCACCGTGGACATCATCAATAACACGTATATTGCATCAACGAGTTATGAAGTATTAACTCATTCTTCTGAAGAATTTATATAAATATTTTATATATATGAATTCAGAAACCAAAATAAATCTTTTCGTACTAAGCTATTAAGTATGAATTGAAAAAGGGTAGATACTACTCGTTTAAATTCATACTAAAAATATGCAATGATGTACGTCCTTCATCAACAACTTAATCATCGTTAACTATAATCCCTGTTTCAATTCAATGAATTTCGTTTTATAATAAACCAAGTGTATTATTCAATAATATGTTTGATTTTACACTTTCATCTTCAATGTACTCGAAGCTTACTGGGAAACAACATTCATATCTTGCGAAGTTAGCAAGAGTTCAATGAGTATCAGCATGATTCACTAAGGAAATATATATAAGAATAAATAATGAAGTATTGATCCATAACTTCATTAATATTCTGTGAAGAATATGTGGTTCCTAATCGTTTTAGAGATTACTTATTCTAGCTCAAACCGAAAATCAAATGAGTCTAATATTATATTGACTTATTAAATTCATGATTACATCTGAAGAAGATATATATATATACATATATTTTCATAAAGATTGTAATAAAATTCTCTGGTACAAAACATTACTTGGGAAATTTTTTTTAACGGGTAGGTAATACCCGAGAGATATATAAATTCACGATTAATATGATTATATTCTTCTACTCTGATTCAACAATCATCAACTATACTCACTACCTTCACAATAATATACATTCTTTCATAGAAATCAAAACAACCATTTTCATCCAAATTTGATTACGACAAAACGAAATCCAAGTCAAGACTTAATAGAAGACATCACTCTTAGGACTCTTACATCTTTCAAAACTATACTTTGACTTCAAAACTATGCTAGAACATCATTCGATTCTTGGAACCCAGAAAAGTATTTGTATCATTCAAAGTCCTAAAACATCATATGTATATTAACAATTACAATCTATGATCAAACCCTTTGAAATTCCTGAAGACACTTCAAATAATGGACAATCGAGATGATGATCCAACCACACATTACCCGCAGTCTTGCACCTGAAAAGCTCTCGAAACCAAGGACATAATTTAACACGTATCCGCGTTAAATCTTTTAGCATTTATTAGCAAAAATAACTTTGGAATTCCTTTTCAAAATAGCAAATTTTGTCACAGTTTCAGCAAGTCAACCTCGACTTTCCATTCAAAGTAGCCTTATTATAACCTGTAATACATACGATTACCTTTTTGTTACCAGGGAACCTTTTATATTCCACGCCATTATCAGCAGATGTACCAGCAAGTCGTTACCCCTTTGGCGGAATCAACAATGGGTATTTTGAAATCTCGCAGCGTTTCTATTTCAGCAGTTATATATATATATATATATATATATATATATATATATATATATATATATATATATATATATATATATATATATACAACGTCTATCCCCAAGAATTACATATTTCAAATGTGAAGTTTCTGAAAAATGCTTCAGTCTACGAATTAGTGCTATGAAGTTTTGGAAAAGACTGATAAAGTGGTAAAGACAGTAGACAACAATTACGGCCAGAAGTTTGACAATAAAGAATAATAGATTGGAAAAGTTCGAACGAAAAATTTGGTACTAGAAAACGGATTGAGTAAAGTATAAAGGAGGTCGTGGATAAATCATAATGACGAAATCTACCTTTAAAGGATTCAAATGATTCAGTGTCTGCTGAAACCATTAGTAAGAACCTTACTCCTTATTCTAAACCTTCACAGACAGATTTTCTGCGTCATTCCCTGATCTTATGTCATAACCCGTCCTTAACCATAAGAATGTGTTAGATAACGTATGATTTCATTGCGAGGTATTGACCTCTATATGCGACATTTTTAAAAGAACAACTGCATATATTTTACATTACAAACCATAATTCTTATTTTGATACAAGCTTTAGACAAAATAAAGATGATTATCGTTTAGCGATAATCTTAGACTTACAAACTTTACATGTGATGATAACAATACGATTTCTAGCATATTTTACATTACAAATCCTCCGATATGCAGTTTTATTTTTGATACAAATATGCATACTCAAGATCTTGTTTAAATTCAACATGTTGCAGCGGAAGCTTCTAATTATCACCTGAGAATAGACATGCTTAAAACGTCAACATAAAGTTGGTGAGATATAGGTTTAATGCCGGCAGCGGTATAAATATAGACCACAAGATTTCATATGTAAACATTTTAATAAAAATATTCTAAGTGGTTGAGCACTTGGTAACCATACTTAACATTTAATCACGTCGCATATTCCCTTTATTATGAAATCTTACTACACCGTACCAAGTGTAGTCACGAAACGAAGTACTGTGCAACCGTTGAATACTGGTCGTCCAGTCCGGTTGGGGTTGTCAGGCCCGATAGATCTATCAACAGGATTCGCGTTTACAATACCGCTGTAAATAACAGTTACCAAGCTACAGGGAAGTATGCCAGTGGTACAACTCAACGTAGAATATATTTTTCAGTTACTTGTGTCCATATCGTAAAACATAAAATACATGTATTCTCATCCCGAAATATTTAGAGTTTAAAAGTGGGACTATATACTCACTTTCGTCTTGAAGATATGTAATTTTGACTTGGTCTCCGATTGATATCACGAACCTATCCATATATAATATATCAATACCTTTTCTTTTTAAACAAACGTCACATATATATATACTTGTTATACTTTTAATACTTTGAATAATTCCTTAGTCCGTAGTTAGCAGTTCGTTGTTAGTAATTCAATTTTAATGGTTCATTTTTAGATGTTTAATATACCTGCAATGAAATAAATAAAACCCCCATCGTATATGTATTGGTCGAGATTAATCTTGACCCACGGTACCGGTGTTGTCAAATGACGTGTTGCGTACATAAAGTACCGGTGTTGTCAAATGACGTGTTGCGTACAAACATGGGATCTTATGATTAATCTTCTCGTAATGTTTACGGGTGATCCTGAACCATATAAAATTGAATTATAAGTACATATATATAAAATATCATGTTATCTTAGAAATATGTGATTTTATTTAATTTTTCCCAATTAATCCCGAAGTTAAACAAGTCTTGGATAACCAATTTTGTTTCGGTCATAGTTTCTTCGTTACAAATCCGTTTTCGTTGATTCAACTTGCCATCTCCTTGGATCGAGTTCCTCTTTAAGACTATGAACTGTAAATACCTTAGTTTGTATTCAAAATCACACGGCATAGGTGAAACTTTAGTGAAACCTATGAAGTTAAACATTTTCCTTTATTTAAACAACCTTAAATGATTATCTTTCTAAAAATACTTATACTTTGAATTAAATCATGAAATTTTTATGTGTTATCATATTCATATTAAAAATCATTTTTCCAGAAAATAAACCTCCAATTCAAAGTTTAAGATGGTTTTTAATTATCCAACCCAAAACAGTCCCCGGTTACACTCCGACGTCGTAAAAACAGTTTTTAAGGTATTCTTTGAAAAACCAAGTTATACCTTGTTAAATTAGCATATACTTAAGTTATATTACAGGTCTTGAAGTATTTTAAAAGTTAAGTTAGAAGGATCTATTTAGTTTGCAAACAAGTTTGAAAACATTCAAACTATGTTCTTGTTGTTAAATTTTTATACCACAAAATAAGATAGCTATATATATATATGAATCGAATAAGGTTATGAACATAGTTACTACCTCAAGTTCCTTGGACAAGATTGCTGTAAAATAGGAGTAAGAAGCTAGAATCAAAAGGGTGATGGAAGTGGATGAAAGATTGGAAGTAAGTTTGTGTTCTTGGAAGGATTTCTTGAAGTGTTTTTGTATGGTTTTCTTATGGTGTTTAAGTAAGGTTTTTATGGCTAGATCTTTAAGGTTTCTTGCTGGATTGTTATGGAGTTCAAAGGTTAAGAAAGAGTGTGTGTTTAGCTTTAGAAATTTGAAGTTAAAATGAATGAAAATGATGATACATATATACTACATAAAAACGTGTTTCATAAGGATACATGGACAAAATTTTAGTTTGTATTTTTGTAATTAGTCTTACAATCATTCAAAAGCAATTACCTTATACCTAGGGTAGTAACAAGGGCTGGTTAGGTGGTGATTTGATGTGTATATACCAATAGTAAATACGTATAGAAGCTAGGTATGATACGAGTACAAATACTCTAGGTATACGTATAGAAATTTTGTGAAAAATGGAATGAGGATTCAAATATAGCTATCTTTTGTGAATACACTTATATGATTTTATGTATTTAAGTCTTTAAAAGTGATTAAATACATTACTTATACGATATATGTATAAACATTATATGTTATAAGTATTTATGTCAAATAACGTTACGTATGGTTTTCGTTTTGAAAACTTAAGTTAGTAGTTTCAAAATATACTTATAACTTATTGTTATTAATACAAAATAAGATATTAAAACATTCTTAGATCATGTTAAATATGTATATATACATATATATACACAAACGTATAATTATCATATATTGTACAGTTCGTGATATCACCGGTCAAACTAGACGGTCAAACGTTGTGTAAAACTCTTTACAAAAACATAAGTCTCAACAATTTGGATTGCTTATCATGTTGGTAAGGTTTAATTTATGTAAATATTAATCTTATAAGTATAGAACGATCGAAAAAGTGCGGGTCATTACAGTACCTACCCGTTAAATAAATTTCGTCCCGAAATTTTAAAATTGTACCTATTTTGCGTCATCGAGAAACAAGTGTGGATAGTTTTGTTTCATCTGATCCTCTCTTTCCCAAGTAAACTCGGGACCTCTTCGAGCATTCCAACGAACCTTAACGATCGGTATGCTGCTCTGCTTGAGCCGTTTAACTTCACGATCCATGATTTCGATTGGTTCTTCGATGAATTGTAGTTTTTTATCGACATGGATTTCTTCAAGAGGAATGGTGAGGTCTTCCTTTGCAAGACACTTCTTAAGGTTTGAGACGTGAAATGTATTATGTACTCCGGCGAGTTGTTGCGGTAACTCGAGTCGATAAGCTACCGGTCCAATGCGTTCGATGATCTTGAACGGGCCTACGTACCTTGGGTTCAGTTTACCCCTTTTGCCGAAACGTATTACACCTTTCCAAGGTGACACCTTTAGCATAACCATGTCCCCGACCTGAAACTCTAATGGTTTCCTTCGGACATCGGCGTAGCTCTTTTGGCGACTACGGGCTGTTTTCAATCTCTCCTTGATTTATACTATCTTCTCAGTCGTTTCGTGTATGATCTCGGGACCAGTTAATTGTCGATCTCCTACTTCATTCCAACAAATAGGAGATCTACATCTCCTTCCGTACAATGCTTCGAATGGCGCAGCTTTAATGCTCGCATGATAACTATTATTATACGAGAATTCTACTAATGGTAGATATTTATCCCATCCGTTTCCAAAATCGATCACACATGCCCTGAGCATGTCTTCAAGAGTCTGAATTGTTCTTTCACTCTGCCCGTCGGTTTGCGGATGATATGCGGTACTCATATCCAAACGAGTTCCTAGTGCCTCCTGTAGTGATTGCCAGAACTTTGAGGTAAATCTACTATCACGATCAGATATAATGGAAATAGGTATTCCATGCCTTGAAACTATTTCCTTTATATATAATCGTAATAATTTCTCCATTCTATCCGTTTCCTTTATAGGCAAGAAATGTGCAGATTTGGTAAGACGATCAACAATTACCCAAATAGTGTCGTATCTCCAGGCAGTCTTTGGTAACTTCGTGATGAAATCCATGGTAATACCATCCCATTTCCATTCTGGGATTTCTGGTTGTTGAAGTAACCCTGACGGCTTTTGGTGTTCTGCTTTGACTTTGGAACAAGTTAAACATTCCCCAACATATGTTGCAACGTCTGTCTTCAAATTAGGCCACCAATAATGCGTCTTAAGATCTTGATACATCTTTCCAACTCCAGGATGTATCGAGTATCTTGTCTTATGTGCCTCATTCAATATTAACTTCCTTAATCCACCCAACTTTGGTACCCAAATACGGTTTGAAAAATATCGAATTCCATCTTCCCGCATAACGAGTTGCTTCTCATACTTCTTCATTATTTCATTTCCTATATTTTCTTTAGTAAGTGCTTCTCGTTGAACTTCTTTGATTTGTGAGTTGAGATTCATGCGAATTTTTATGTTCATCGCTCGTACTCGAATTGGTTCTCGTTCATTTCTGCTTAGTGCGTCAGCCACCACATTCGCTTTCCCGGGATGATAACGAATTTCACAATCATAGTCGTTTATTAACTCGACCCACCTACGTTGCCTCGTGTTCAGCTGTTTCTGATCAAAAATATGTTGAAGGCTTTTATGATCAGTAAACACAGTGCATTTAACCCCATACAAGTAGTGTCTCCATATCTTCAATGCAAACACGACTGCTCCCAGTTCTAAATCATGCGTCGTATAATTCCGCTCGTGAATCTTCAATTGTCGGGATGCGTATGCAATAACTTTCTTCCGTTGCATAAGAACGCAACCAAAACCTTGTCGCGAAGCGTCACAATATATTTCAAAATCACCGTTCCCTTCTGGTAATGATAAAATAGGCGCCGTAGTTAACTTCTTCTTTAGTAATTGGAATGCACTCTCCTGCTCAGATGTCCATTCATATTTCTTCCCTTTTTGCGTTAACGCTGTCAACGGCTTAGCTATTCGGGAAAAATCTTGAATAAACCTTCTATAATAACCGGCTAAACCCAAAAATTGGCGTATCTGCGTTGGTGTCTTAGGAGTCTCCCATTTTTCAATGGCTTCAATTTTTGCTGGATCAACCTGAATTCCTTTGCTACTAACAACGTGGCCAAGAAATTGCACTTCTTTCAACCAGAAAGCACATTTAGAAAATTTAGCATATAGCTGTTCTTTTCTTAACAACTCTAATATCAACTTTAAATGCTGCTCATGCTCTTGCTCACTCTTGGAATAGATAAGAATATCATCAATGAAAACGATAACAAACTTATCTAAATATGGACTACAAACTCGATTCATGAGGTCCATGAATACAGCTGGCGCATTTGTCAACCCAAACGGCATGACCAAAAATTCGTAATGACCATAACGTGTCCGAAAAGCAGTTTTCGGTATATCTTCTTCTTTGACGCGTAATTGATGATAGCCCGATCTTAGGTCAATTTTCGAATAAACACATGATCCTTGCAGTTGATCAAATAAGTCATCAATTCTCGGTAGTGGATACCGATTCTTGATAGTTAACTTATTTAATTCACGATAATCTATACACATTCGGAAAGATCCGTCTTTCTTCTTGACGAATAAAATTGGAGCTCCCCACGGTGAAGTACTTGGTCGTATGAATCCACGATCCAGTAATTCTTTTAACTGACTCTGAAGTTCTTTTAATTCGGACGGTGCAAGTCTATATGGCGCACGAGCCACTGGTGCAGCTCCTGGTACTAAATCTATTTGAAATTCCACAGATCTAAATGGAGGTAATCCCGGCAATTCTTCCGGAAAAACTTCAGGAAAATCTCTTGCCACAGGCACGTCGTTGATGCACTTTTCTTTCTTTTCGACTTTATTAACATGTGCTAGAATAGCATTGTAACATCCCGCATTTTTCCGTTAAATTATTTTTTTTTACGCCGTCTTTTTTTTTTATTATTTAATATCCTCAGTATCTCGATTCGTATCCTCCATTAGCTACATTCTTAAAATATTTTCGTTATTGGATTATAACGTCTCCCGTACTCCTGTGTAATTCAAAATATTCGTTCGGTTAATTCCCGCACCCGACTACAAACTAGAGGGACTAGTTTTGCCAAAAAGACAAAGAGGTGACTAGCACTTTGACTAGTCAACCTCCTCCCCATCTTTCTTTTTCATTTCTTTTCCAATTTCTTTTCATACTTCTCCATTTTCTCTCAATCCTTCAAAAAGGAAATCATCATCCATTTCAAATCGATCAAGCTTCAATCCAAACAAATTACATATTTGGAATCCTTGCATCTTCCTCTTCGATTCCATACCGATTTCATCAAATTTGGGTAACTTTCTAAAATCACTAGATTTCTTTAAATTCATGTTCTTGACTTAAAAGTGTGTCAATTAGTGTCTATGGCTCATTGTGATGTCGTGTATGTAATTTGTATGCTCGATTTGTTGTTTTTGGGGTAACTAGCTTGAATATGAAAAATGCTTGCTTAATCTTGTGTTTTGGATGCTCATATGTTGTTAGATTGTTAAAGTCCATGTTTTAATTGTGTTACTAGTATCATTAGCTTTGTTTTGGTGTATAGGTTGATTAAGAAAACTTCAAGAACTTGATTAGTGATTTTGTGAACTTGGATTAGGATTTGATAAGCTTTATATGAACTTTTGGTGCATCAAATGCTATGAATTGTTGTTGATAAGTGTTTGGTTGCAATGTGTGCTTGATTACCTTCAAAACGGCATATCATACATGTAAATTGGTTGCCCGAATCATGAAATGCGTTTTTAGAACTTGAAACTTTGATTATGAACGTTTAATGCGGTTTTGTGTTGTTGTAAGTGTTGAATTGCTTGATGAAATGTGTCTAGGTGTTTTCCTCGTCAAATTACCTTTCCGATGATATAAGATACATGTTCTAATTGTTTGCGGATCATAAGATGTGGTTATTTGGTTTTAGCTCGTGCATACTTGTGAAAAACAGAAAAGTGTCTGCCCAGATGGTGGCGCGGCGCGCCCCATCCCCGCGCGGCGCGCGGATTAGCCTGGCCAGATTCTGCTTCATTTGGCACATTTCACGCGAAATTTTTGACTAGCTATCGACCTCCGATTCACATGAAACTTGTTCTAATATACTTATATATGAATAATTAGCATAGAAAAATAGTCCGGGACCGGACCCGAACACGTTGACTTTTTCGTTGACTTTGACCCGACCAAGTTTGACTTTTTGTCAAACTTAACCAATTAATTATGCAATCTTTCTAACATGATTCTATACTTGTATCTTGTATGAAACTTGACAATTTGATTCACATGCTAATATAATCGAGTCGTAACGAGCCATAGGACTAATTGAACATCTTTGACCGTTTTGTGTTTACCGTTATTGATATAACCTATATGTTTAGGTCAAGACTAGCTTTGTCTTTGCACGCGTTTACTTGTCGAAGTACTTTATTAACTCTTGCACTCAAGGTGAGATCATAGTCCCACTTTTTTTAATCACTTTTATTCTTTACATCGTGGGCTGAGAAACACATACATTTCATACTTATTTACTTTTCATGCTTTTACATTGTGAACAAATACGAATACAAAGATGCATACGAGTTTGAACAAAAGTCCTCAATCCAATTATCATTAGTTCCACTTGCAGGGTGTAAGTGTAAGCGTGTAATTATGCTGTGTGGCCATACGGGTTTAACAAACCCTCATTCAGACGGTTCGCTACCGTTAGTGAATGAAATATAATTTCAACAATGTATAGTGTAAGTTCTAACACTAAATTCAAAAATTCAGAGGGAAGATTCAGTTAAGCCTTGATAATTGGGTGCTCGTGATACAAATACTATTTTGGAATGTGAACGATTTTGGTTAAGCAATTCATAAAGAACCTTGTGGTTCAATACATTTTACTTACTAAACCTATGATTTCACCAACGTTTTCGTTGACAGATTCTTCTATGTTTTTCTCAGGTTTTGAATGCTTAAGTGATACATGCTTCCGCACTCTTTTGATACTTGCTTGGATGTCGAGTATACATGCATATTTGGAGCATCTTTTTGGCTACTTTTAAATTGTGTCGCATAGGTTTCAATTGTACGTTTAACATTGTAATGTAACTAGCCGTCGAACTTCTTTTGTAAACTTGAAACACCCTTTTACATTGAAATGAATGCGACATATTTTGGTCAAACGTTGTCTTAAAGACTTATGACCATGTAATGGGACCTACGTAGTCGACGCCGTCACTTGACGATTTGTCAGGGTCGCTACAAGTGGTATCAGAGCCTTGGTTGTAGGGATTTAGAGTTCATTTGTGTCCACCCCGAGTCATAGGGTACATAGGTGAATCTAGACTACAACCGGCATATAGACTGAAGTAGGAATTACTTGACTATTTGTGCATTTATACTCGAACTCTTCTATCATATCTAACTCGTATTCGATCTTGATCTTACGTTGATAAATTTTGTTGATGCGCCACCTTGACTTTATGAAGTAATGTTAAATGCACATGAGAATCAGGGTAATATAATTTCCGGGATTATATTACGGTGATTCACATGGACGTTCCGACATTATGACATAAAGAATTTAGGGCGAGTCAAGGAAAATTTTCTCTCTATCCTTATTCCATACTCCGGTTAGTATTGTTGAAAATACTAACCAACGATATTCTTGTGTCATGAAGGAACAATGGCTCGTCGACGCGCTCCTCCCGAAACTCCCGAACAAGCCCTCCAACGTATGATAGCCACTGCCGTGGATGCGGCCATGGCCGGTCACTCCTCCAACAACAACAATAACAACAATCATCACAACAACAACAACAATGGAGCCGGAAATTCCAACGAAGGATGCTCCTATAAGAATTTCATGGGGTGCAAACCTCACACTTTCGATGGAACCGGGGGACCGGTTGTGCTCACCCGATGGTTTGAGCAAACGGAAGCCGTCTTTAGCATAAGCGGTTGTCGAGACCAAGACAAGGTTAGATATTCCACTCACACCTTCGCCGGTATCGCTCTCACATGGTGGAATTCGTATGTACAATCGGTGGGTATCCACGAAGCCCACGCTCTCTCTTGGGCCGACTTAAGAGGAAAGATGATCACCGAATATTTTCCTCGCGAAGAAACCCGAAGGCTCGAACAAGAACTAAGAGCTCTGAAAGCGGTCGGGAACGACCTTAAGGCCTATAATCAACGATTCTCCGAACTTGCTTTGATGTGCCCAAATCTTGTGAACCCCGAATCTTTAAGGGTTGAACTTTACATGGATGGTCTCCCCAAGAGCATCAAACAAGGAGTAATGTCATCCAAACCCGCTAACCACCAAGAGGCTTTGAATATGGCCCGCCAATTGATTGAAACAGTGGACGAGATTGAAGTGCCGGCACCTAAAGCCGAGGATAAGTCGGGTGACAACAAAAGAAAATGGGAAGCCCCCCAATCAAGCAATTACAACAACCTCGCCAAGAAGCCCTTCATCCCCAACGGCAAGAAAGGTTATACCGGACACCTACCGTATTGTAACGAGTGCTACAAACATCATTTAGGCGAATGTGGCAAACCATTTTGCTTGAAGTGTCAAAGAAGTGGCCATGTAGCCCATGATTGTAGGAGTACCGCTCCCGTCGCTCAAAAGGAGCACAATGCACCCAAGACGGGTGTTTGTTTTGAAAGTGGCCAACCGGGTCATTTTAGGAGTGCGTGCCCAAATAAGAAAATCAACCCCAACGCACGCCGTTAAACTTTCAACATCAACGCCTAGGATGCCCGAGACGACGATGGACTAGTCACGGGTATGTTTCTTCTCGAAATTCTCACGTTTCATGTTTATTCGATTCGGTTACCGTTAGACGTTTTATAAACAAGGCTCTGACTCATACTCTTTGCACTTCACCTTTTTCCCCTAGACACTACTTAGGCAATTTAAGTGACCAACAGAAAATATTGTGTGCCTATAAATTTTATTGGAGAATATACGTTAAGACTTTTGACTTGACACCTATAGAACTAGGGAGCTCGGAACCTATTCGTTAAAAAAAAAAAAAAAAAAAAAAAAAATGTTTCCCCATCATCTTGTATAGATTATTGTGAACTGAGTAATTTTCGGTTGGAAACCGATACCCTCTCCCTCGTATCCATTACCTCATGATTATTTGCGTGGATCCCGTGTATTCCAAATCGACCTCCGTTCCGGTTATCATCAATTGGGGGTTAAGGGAGACGATGTCTCCTAAGCCATTTTTTTCCGAACTCGCAACGTTAGTTGTAAATCTCTCTTAGTACCGTTTGATTTATTTAGGACTCCGTCCGTATTCATGAACCTCCTAAACCACGTATGCAACTTATCTAGACAAATCTGTTATCGTATTTATGGATGACATCTTAACTTATTTAAGTAAAGAAGGAAAACGAACAACATCACCATCTTACGCTCGAACTTTTGAGAAAAGAGCAACTCTATACCAAATTCTCCGAGTGAGAATTTCTGTTGAACGAAGTCCAATTTTCTAGACCATGATGTTAATGGTCAAGGCATTACAATCAATCTCGAAATCAAGCCACATGTAATCAGGAAACTCTACCAACTCGGACTTGTATTCGTAAAAATCTTAGATCTCGTCTGTTATTACCAAAGATTCATTTCTGACTTTTCTCGTGTTACACGACTTTTAAACTCGTTAACTCACTAAGGAAAACTTTAAACCTCTCCGTGTTCGCACCTTGAGCGTGATTCTTCACACCAACATTTCTAGTTAAAAATCGTATAGCAACAGATGGAACTAAAACATGGAAATATTTCTACTTGAACGCCGAAAGGCATACTCTCTCGACTCAAAAATCAACATAACTAAAATTCGTTATTTTGCACGAAGAATTCGAATACTAAATTGTGGATCCGATCAATTTTCTCGTCATCACGTACCACACTACATACCTCTGATATTTCACCGTTACCGTCTGATATTACTGGAATTTAAGATAACACACAATCCAACGATACTTCACTCTTCTTTGACTTAACGCCCTTGTGTTTCTGATAATCGGCCAACTACTATTCAACCCCGAACTATACAACCACGTGTACTATCTCGTTTCTTTTTCAAACCTCAACTTTTGACAACTAGATGCACGATATGGCAACCTCGAGATGTAAACTCACTCTACTCTAAGTTCTCATTTCACTCCTATCTTTATCGCTCGCACTTCCGTATAAGGAAACTTTTGTAACATTTCTCAATGGATAGAGAAACTCTTCATATTACATTAGTATTCGCCACGAGGGTGAATAGTCCTAACGAACATTTTTGAGCCCTAACTAACTTGTTCAAACATATCTTAAGGAATTCTTTTTCTAATATGGTGTACCATTGCCAATGCCAATTACCTCGGATCAAAATACTCGTATCGCTTCTAGTTTTGCAAGAAACCTTGGGAACCCGCTTAGACATGAGTACCGCGTATCTCTCACAAACCGACGAACCGAGCAAACGTACGATTTACATCCTGGAAAGACATGTTTCAAACTCGCATTATCGCTTTTAGTTGATCCCTCATACTACGATAGTTACCGTTCTTGTACTAACGCCGCACTTCCGAGACCCTATATGACCGCAAATGTCATACCCCTATTCGTTGGACCAACGCATGTGGCAAACAAACACCGAAATCTAAACTACATCAGGAAACAACAATTGAGATCATTCAAGTCCGAGAAGGGCTCGAGACGACCCGTAGTCGCCAAAAGAGTTATACCAAACTTAGATGAAAACCTCACAAAATCCCAGTGTGTAACCGCGAAATATTGAGAAACCGCACCTTGGAAAGGTGTAATCCATTTTGGGAAATCGAGGAGGGTTATATTCGCAATATTTAACCTTTTGAAACTTTGGGGTGTATTGGAACCGCTCCCTACCGTTTAGAACTGCCGACTCAATTAAGTTTCCGTTTACCTTACATTTTGTGTAACAAACTTAGAAACGTGTCCTGCGGAACAGGAACGTGCAATCATTCTAAATGCACCAACTATTGATGACAAACTCCGCTTCATAGGAAAACCGGCTGAACATGTGGATCGTAGAACCAAACCTTACTACTACGTAACACCCCGACTATTCAGATTCGTGGAAATGCCTAAGGATGTATCTTCACTTCTCCGTAGATTGAACAACACTATGTCTCGAGTAAGAGACATCGACTGTTACTTCCAACTAAATTTCGGGACGAAATTTCTTTTGAGGTGTGGATAATGTAACATCCCGCATTTTTCCGTTAAATTATTTTTTTTTACGCCGTCTTTTTTTTTTATTTTATTATTTAATATCCTCAGTATCTCGATTCGTATCCTCCATTAGCTACATTCTTAAAATATTTTCGTTATTGGATTATAACGTCTCCCGTACTCCCGTGTAATTCAAAATATTCGTTCGGTTAATTCCCGCACCCGACTACAAACTAGAGGGACTAGTTTTGCCAAAAAGACAAAGAGGTGACTAGCACTTTGACTAGTCAACCTCCTCCCCATCTTTCTTTTTCATTTCTTTTCCAATTTCTTTTCATACTTCTCCATTTTCTCTCAATCCTTCAAAAAGGAAATCATCATCCATTTCAAATCGATCAAGCTTCAATCCAAACAAATTACATATTTGGAATCCTTGCATCTTCCTCTTCGATTCCATACCGATTTCATCAAATTTGGGTAACTTTCTAAAATCACTAGATTTCTTTAAATTCATGTTCTTGACTTAAAAGTGTGTCAATTAGTGTCTATGGCTCATTGTGATGTCGTGTATGTAATTTGTATGCTCGATTTGTTGTTTTTGGTGTAACTAGCTTGAATATGAAAAATGCTTGCTTAATCTTGTGTTTTGGATGCTCATATGTTGTTAGATTGTTAAAGTCCATGTTTTAATTGTGTTACTAGTATCATTAGCTTCGTTTTGGTGTATAGGTTGATTAAGAAAACTTCAAGAACTTGATTAGTGATTTTGTGAACTTGGATTAGGATTTGATAAGCTTTATATGAACTTTTGGTGCATCAAATGCTATGAATTGTTGTTGATAAGTGTTTGGTTGCAATGTGTGCTTGATTACCTTCAAAACGGCATATCATACATGTAAATTGGTTGCCCGAATCATGAAATGCGTTTTTAGAACTTGAAACTTTGATTATGAACGTTTAATGCGGTTTTGTGTTGTTGTAAGTGTTGAATTGCTTGATGAAATGTGTCTAGGTGTTTTCCTCGTCAAATTACCTTTCCGATGATATAAGATACATGTTCTAATTGTTTGCGGATCATAAGATGTGGTTATTTGGTTTTAGCTCGTGCATACTTGTGAAAAACAGAAAAGTGTCTGCCCAGATGGTGGCGCGGCGCGCCCCATCCCCGCGCGGCGCGCGGATTAGCCTGGCCAGATTCTGCTTCATTTGGCACATTTCACGCGAAATGTTTGACTAGCTATCGACCTCCGATTCACATGAAACTTGTTCTAATATACTTATATATGAATAATTTGCATAGAAAAATAGTCCGGGACCCGACCCGAACACGTTGACTTTTTCGTTGACTTTGACCCGACCAAGTTTGACTTTTTGTCAAACTTAACCAATTAATTATGCAATCTTTCTAACATGATTCTATACTTGTATCTTGTATGAAACTTGACAATTTGATTCACATGCTAATATAATCGAGTCGTAACGAGCCATAGGACTAATTGAACATCTTTGACAGTTTTGTGTTTACCGTTATTGATATAACCTATATGTTTAGGTCAAGACTAGCTTTGTCTTTGCACGCGTTTACTTGTCGAAGTACTTTATTAACTCTTGCACTCAAGGTGAGATCATAGTCCCACTTTTTTTAATCACTTTTATTCTTTACATCGTGGGCTGAGAAACACATACATTTCATACTTATTTACTTTTCATGCTTTTACATTGTGAACAAATACGAATACAAAGATGCATACGAGTTTGAACAAAAGTCCTCAATCCAATTATCATTAGTTCCACTTGCAGGGTGTAAGTGTAAGCGTGTAATTATGTTGTGTGGCCATACGGGTTTAACAAACCCTCATTCAGACGGTTCGCTACCGTTAGTGAATGAAATATAATTTCAACAATGTATAGTGTAAGTTCTAACACTAAATTCAAAAATTCAGAGGGAAGATTCAGTTAAGCCTTTATAATTGGGTGCTCGTGATACAAATACTATTTTGGAATGTGAACGATTTTGGTTAAGCAATTCATAAAGAACCTTGTGGTTCAATACATTTTACTTACTAAACCTATGATTTCACCAACGTTTTCGTTGATAGATTCTTCTATGTTTTTCTCAGGTTTTGAATGCTTAAGTGATACATGCTTCCGCACTCTTTTGATACTTGCTTGGATGTCGAGTATACATGCATATTTGGAGCATCTTTTTGGCTACTTTTAAATTGTGTCGCATAGGTTTCAATTGTACGTTTAACATTGTAATGTAACTAGCCGTCGAACTTCTTTTGTAAACTTGAAACACCCTTTTACATTGAAATGAATGCGACATATTTTGGTCAAACGTTGTCTTAAAGACTTATGACCATGTAATGGGACCTGCGTAGTCGACACCGTCACTTGACGATTTGTCGGGGTCGCTACAAGCATAACATCCCTTTTCTAAACACTTCTTGGCTTTCAAACAGCTAATGAGTTTTAGCTTTGAATCACCCTTCTCTCCATAAATCATCACCGGCATTTTATCCTTACAAGGAATACGAATTGCCTTCTTGGCACACACAACTTCAGCTCCTATTTTGGACATCCAGTCCATGCCAACTATTACATCAAAACTTCCTAATTCTACGGGTATTAAGTCAATTTTAAACGTTTCTCCGGCTAAATTTATTTCACAATCACCACAAATTTTATCGGCTTTAATTAGTTTACCATTAGCTAACTCAATCATGTACTTAGCATCTAGAGGTAATGATGAACAATTCAATTTAGTGTAAAAATTTCTACACACGTAACTTCTATCGGCACCAGTATCAAATATAATAGACGCTGATAAGTTATTAATGGTAAACGTACCCGTAACAAGCTCCGGGTCTTCACGTGCCTCTCTAGCATTAATAATAAATGCTCTCCCACGTGCAGGTCCGACATTCTTCTCTGGATTCGGGTACTGGCTCTTATAGTGACCTTGTTTTCCACACCCAAAACAAGTAACAGTAGCCAAAGCAGTTCTATTTGCATTAGTGGCAGGAGTCTTGGTACCATTTGTATTTGTAACGAGAGCCCTACAATCTTCAGCAAGATGACCCTTTCGATTACATTTATTGCATACCACATTACAGTAACCAGAGTGATGTTTGTGGCATCGGTTGCATAAAGGATTTTGTCCTTTATAACCAAAGCTTAAACCACTACCCGCACCTTGCGTGATTTCTTGTTTCTTAAAAGATTGTTGTTGGTTACCTCGATCATAATTTCCATTCCACTTTCTTTTGTTACTTGATACCTTCACATCAGTATTGGATACTTTCTTATCCATGATGACCTGATCCATTAGCTCGTTTTCCATGGTTATAGCTTCATGAATTATCTTAGGTTTCGATGCTGTAACATTTGCCTTGACCTTTTTGGGCAAACCATCTTTGTACATTTCAATCTTCTGTTCTTCGGTTGGAACCAATTCAGGACATAGCAAAACTAATTCCATGAATCGCTGATTGTAGTTGGTGATTTCAGTACCAACAACCTTCAGGCTTCGTAATTCATCTTCCAACTTCCTAACCTCGTTCCTTGGACAATACTCGTTGATTAACATTGTTTTGAATTCTTCCCAAGGAGTATCATAAGCTACATCTCCTCCTACAGCCTTCACATAATTTTTCCACCACGTGAGTGCACTATCTTGTAAAGTGCACGATGCATACTTGGTCATGTCCTTTTCAACACAACCACTGATTTTAAACACAGTCTCCATCTTTTCTATCCACCGGGTTAAACCGATCGGTCCTTCTGTTCCACTGAATGATGAGGGCTTGCAAGCTTGAAAAGTTTTGTAAGTGCACCCCACACGAGGATTTGGGTTAACTGCAGCACCTCTTGCAGCCTCGACCCATAACATTCTGTCGTTCACTCGCTGATTGATGAGTTCCTGGATTTCTTGTTCCGTCATTCGGTTCAATCGCGCCATATTCTTCTATAAGAATGAAAAGAAAATAATTATTCACATGGAATATTATAGATGTAGTGTATATTTACAGTACATTATAGCTTATTAATAATATGAACCAGGTATTATTATAAAAGCCTTTTCTTCTTATTAGCGTTTTATAATTATATCTAGGGTAGTACCTACCCGTTAATGTCCATACTTAATAGCTTAGTACAGAATCAATTACTACCATCTAAATAATACTTAACCATGGAAAATTATTGCATTTCACACTTCACTATTTTACATATGCTTATCTTACATCGAACATTAAACAAACCACACTAATAATATTATACAAAACATTATATGATCCCATGGTTTAATACGGCAGCGCATCGTTTGGTCTATTTTCTAGGACGTTTAGGTTCAAAGAATCGCTTAACGCTTATCCTGGCTGTCTGCCTATATTTTGGCTGTGGGACTGAAGAACTGGATGCCGGGATAGAACGAATAGGAATAGCGGGAATAGGGGTGGTAGTGTCTAGTGGAGTTGGTGCCACATCATCCTTACTAAACTCGGGATTTGAATTTTCTAATTCATTAGCCTTTCGTTTCTTTCCTAGTTCGAACTCGTCTTTTGTAATTTCCTGTATTTCTTCCTCGGGTTCACTTTCCTCCTCGGGTTCACTTTCCTCCTCGGGTTCACTTTCCGGGTTCTCTATAGTCGGTTCATCCGGAATTTGTGAGTCTTCCCCAAAGATATTATTTTCGTCATCGGATAGGTTAATGACTGGAACACCATCTGAAGATTCTGGTTCGGAGTCGCTGAACGTGATGACAAATTTTGAGCCCGACATCTATCACACAACAACTAACCCATTAGTACTACATAATATTTACATATAAATTTTAACCAACAATGATAAGCAATGGTTTTTAAATCAGACCCGGTCAAAGTCCAGACTTACTAATGTATCCTAACGACTTATCAGTTAGACACACTAATGCAAACCTGGTTCGCTAAGAACACCGCTCTGATACCACATGTCATAACCCGTCCTTAACCATAAGAACGTGTTAGATAACGTATGATTTCATTGCGAGGTATTGACCTCTATATGCGACATTTTTAAAAGAACAACTGCATATATTTTACATTACAAACCATAATTCTTATTTTGATACAAGCTTTAGACAAAATAAAGATGATTATCGTTTAGCGATAATCTTAGACTTACAAACTTTACATGTGATGATAACAATACGATTTCTAGCATATTTTACATTACAAATCCTCCGATATGCAGTTTTATTTTTGATACAAATATGCATACTCAAGATCTTGTTTAAATTCAACATGTTGCAGCGGAAGCTTCTAATTATCACCTGAGAATAGACATGCTTAAAACGTCAACATAAAGTTGGTGAGATATAGGTTTAATGCCGGCAGCGGTATAAATATAGACCACAAGATTTCATATGTAAACATTTTAATAAAAATATTCTAAGTGGTTGAGCACTTGGTAACCATACTTAACATTTAATCACGTCGCATATTCCCTTTATTATGAAATCTTACTACACCGTACCAAGTGTAGTCACGAAACGAAGTACTGTGCAACCGTTGAATACTGGTCGTCCAGTCCGGTTGGGGTTGTCAGGCCCGATAGATCTATCAACAGGATTCGCGTTTACAATACCGCTGTAAATAACAGTTACCAAGCTACAGGGAAGTATGCCAGTGGTACAACTCAACGTAGAATATATTTTTCAGTTACTTGTGTCCATATCGTAAAACATAAAATACATGTATTCTCATCCCGAAATATTTAGAGTTTAAAAGTGGGACTATATACTCACTTTCATCTTGAAGATATGTAATTTTGACTTGGTCTCCGATTGATATCACGAACCTATCCATATATAATATATCAATACCTTTTCTTTTTAAACAAACGTCACATATATATATATATACTTGTTATACTTTTAATACTTTGAATAATTCCTTAGTCCGTAGTTAGCAGTTCGTTGTTAGTAATTCAATTTTAATGGTTCATTTTTAGATGTTTAATATACCCGCAATGAAATAAATAAAACCCCCATCGTATATGTATTGGTCGAGATTAATCTTGACCCACGGTACCGGTGTTGTCAAATGACGTGTTGCGTACATAAAGTACCGGTGTTGTCAAATGACGTGTTGCGTACAAACATGGGATCTTATGATTAATCTTCTCGTAATGTTTACGGGTGATCCTGAACCATATAAAATTGAATTATAAGTACATATATATAAAATATCATGTTATCTTAGAAATATGTGATTTTATTTAATTTTTCCCAATTAATCCCGAAGTTAAACAAGTCTTGGATAACCAATTTTGTTTCGGTCATAGTTTCTTCGTTACAAATCCGTTTTCGTTGATTCAACTTGCCATCTCCTTGGATCGAGTTCCTCTTTAAGACTATGAACTGTAAATACCTTAGTTTGTATTCAAAATCACACGGCATAGGTGAAACTTTAGTGAAACCTATGAAGTTAAACATTTTCCTTTATTTAAACAACCTTAAATGATTATCTTTCTAAAAATACTTATACTTTGAATTAAATCATGAAATTTTTATGTGTTATCATATTCATAGTAAAAATCTTTTTTCCAGAAAATAAACCTCCAATTCAAAGTTTAAGATGGTTTTTAATTATCCAACCCAAAACAGTCCCCGGTTACACTCCGACGTCGTAAAAACAGTTTTTAAGGTATTCTTTGAAAAACCAAGTTATACCTTGTTAAATTAGCATATACTTAAGTTATATTACAGGGCTTGAAGTATTTTAAAAGTTAAGTTAGAAGGATCTATTTAGTTTGCAAACAAGTTTGAAAACATTCAAACTATGTTCTTGTTGTTAAATTTTTATACCACAAAATAAGATAGCTATATATATATGAATCGAATAAGGTTATGAACATAGTTACTACCTCAAGTTCCTTGGACAAGATTGCTATAAAAGAGGAGTAAGAAGCTAGAATCAAAAGGGTGACGGAAGTGGATGAAAGATTGGAAGTAAGTTTGTGTTCTTGGAAGGATTTCTTGAAGTGTTTTTGTATGGTTTTCTTATGGTGTTTAAGTAAGGTTTTTATGGCTAGATCTTTAAGGTTTCTTGCTGGATTGTTATGGAGTTCAAAGGTTAAGAAAGAGTGTGTGTTTAGCTTAAGAAATTTGAAGTTAAAATGAATGAAAATGATGATACATATATACTACATAAAAACGTGTTTCATAAGGATACATGGACAAAATTTTAGTTTGTATTTTTGTAATTAGTCTTACAATCATTCAAAAGCAATTACCTTATACCTAGGGTAGTAACAAGGGCTGGTTAGGTGGTGATTTGATGTGTATATACCAATAGTAAATACGTATAGAAGCTAGGTATGATACGAGTACAAATACTCTAGGTATACGTATAGAAATTTTGTGAAAAATGGAATGAGGATTCAAATATAGCTATCTTTTGTGAATACACTTATATGATTTTATGTATTTAAGTCTTTAAAAGTGATTAAATACATTACTTATACGATATATGTATAAACATTATATGTTATAAGTATTTATGTCAAATAACGTTACGTATGGTTATCGTTTTGAAAACTTAAGTTAGTAGTTTCAAAATATACTTATAACTTATTGTTATTAATACAAAATAAGATATTAAAACATTCTTAGATCATGTTAAATATGTATATATACATATATATATACACAAACGTATAATTATCATATATTGTACAGTTCGTGATATCATCGGTCAAACTAGACGGTCAAACGTTGTGTAAAACTCTTTTCAAAAACATAAGTCTCAACAATTTGGATTGCTTATCATGTTGGTAAGGTTTAATTTATGTAAATATTAATCTTATAAGTATAGAACGATCGAAAAAGTACGGGTCATTACATCTTAGATATTCTAAGATATCATCATATTTTTCATTATAAATATCTCCGATATTCCTGAAGATATATTCCCAACTATCCTCATCAAAAATCATTTATCTCTTCACAATATTTGCGTTACAACATAAAAGAAACTGTGTTAGTTTCTAAATTCTGAAAAATTCGAGTTTAAAATATGAATGTTTTGAAGTAGTGTGGGAAACTGAAGCATGAATTAGTATAATATAATGACACTTGATCAACGTGATTATATTACAGTAATTCATGATGAGTTTCTAAATGGAACATAATGATTCATAGATCATAACGTCATCATGTGCCATGTTGCATAACTCTTACATTCTACCCAATCTCCAAACATATTAAGAACATATCTCCTTGATAATTCTATCTTTTCGGACATTCTGGTAACTTACCAAATCAAGATCGTGCAATTACTATTTCCTTCTTAGAACATTAACTATGTTTATTTCAAAATCCATACCTACGAATTCCGGACCATTATTCGCTTGACTCGAAGTCGGGAAGAGGAAACAGAAGTATGGAACTGTCGAATATAAAAGAAAATATAAAGCTCAACAACAACAAATAAATTACAAATCATGTATATCAATACGTATTGCAACGTAAAGGTACGGGAGAATTAACAATACTATAACCCCAAGGTAATAGTAGAAATAAATAAAATCCTCCGGAGGTAGATGAAAAAGAAGAATGACAGAGATGAAAGTTAAGAGTATATCCAGGATCAGTACTGGATGAAGCATACTGATAAATGTTTTAAAGTATGAATTGAGAGAGGAAGAATAGAAGGTATGAGTTGTAAGGAAATGAAGGGAGGTGGATTTATAGTAAAAGATCCGACAGAGCAATCAAAATAGATGATCGCATTTAAAGCGGATTCTAATTTCCTTGATTATCGAAGAATCAAATTTCATTATGAAGATTTTACTCCAAATCTCTTGAACTTGAAAATCAATCCTATCTACGTCAAAAGATATGACGAATCTATACCTACTCATTTCACCCTTTGGTGATAGCCTCACTTGTACTCTTCACAAAAATCAAATTGCTTTATCAATATTACTTGATGACAATAAAACTCTAATTTTTAACTCGTATACGTCTTGAAAACATACTTATTGTCAGCCATGACCATCCCATTCAAATTTCGGGACGAAATTTATTTAACGGGTAGGTACTGTAACAACCCGGATTTTTCCAATCGTTTTATACTTATGAGATTAATATTTACATAAATTAAACCTTACTAACATGATAAGCAATCCAAATTGTTGAGACTTGTGTTTTTGAAAAGAGTTTTACACAACGTTTGACCGTCCAATTTGACCGATGAAATCACGAACTATATAACATACGATAATTATACGTTTGTGTATATATATGTATTTATATATATTTAACATGATCTAAGGATGGTTTAACATCTCATTCTGTACTAATGACAATGAGTTATAAGTATATTTTGAAACTACTAACTTAAGTTTTCAAAACGATAACTATACGTAATATTCTTTGATATATATACTTATAACCTATAATGCTTATACACGTATCGTATATATAATGTATTTAATCACTTTTTAAAGACTTAAATACATAAAACAATATAAGTATATTCACAAAAGATAGCTATATTTGAATTCTCATTCCGTTTCCTCAAGATTTCTATATGTATATCTAGGGTATATGTACCCGTATCATACCCAGCTTCTATATGTATTTACTATTGGTATATACACATCAAATCAACATCATAATCAACATTATTACTACCCTAGATATGAGGTAACTAGGATTTGTCAAGTAGCATGAATTATTAGTAAGAAAACAAAATTAGGAATCCTTTTCTTTCTTTATAAACTAAAAACGTTTTTATGAATGAACACCATTTCTTCACTCCATTTTCTCATACCTACACCCTCATTTCTCTCTCAAAATACTCCTAACTTCATACTTGATCATCTCCAAGCATTTTCCCCATCATTTAGCTTCAATTACATGCCTTAAACACCATAAGAAAACTCTTTCAAGAACATATCAAAATAACCACCCATTTGAAGAAGTATACTTCCAACCTTTTGATCTAACTCCACCACTCTTTGATTCCAAGATTTTTTCTTATTTCTTACAGTAACTTTGTCCAAGTAACTTGAGGTAGTAACCTTGTTCATAATCTTGTTCGATTCATAATTATATAGCTATCTTATTTTATGTTGTAAAATTTTAACAACAAGAACATAGTTTGAATGATTTCAAACTTGTTTGCAAACTAAATAGATCCTTCTAACTTAACTTTTAAAACACTTAAAGACCTGTAATATATCATAATGATATGCTAACTTAACAAGATATAACTTGGTTTTACAAAGAACACCTTAAAAACTGAATCTACGTCGTCGGAGTGCAACCGGGGGCTGTTTTGGGTTGGATAATTAAAAACCATCTTGAACTTTGAATTGGAAGTTCATGTTCTGAAAAAAATGATATTTCTTATGAATATGTTAACACATAAAAATTTCATGGTTTAACTCAAAGTGTAAGTATTTTTAGAAAAATGATCATTAAATATTGTTTTTATGATGGAAAATGATCACTTTCATAAGTTTTACCAAAGTTTGACCTATAACCTGTGATTTCGAATACAAACTAAGATATTTTCAGTTCATATTCTTAAAATTTGACTCGATCCAAGGAAGTGGCAAGTTGAACCAACAAAAACGGAGTTGTAATGAAGAAACTACGACTAAAACAAGATTGGGTATCCGAAGCTAGTTTAGCTATGAAAATATTTGGAGATAAAGTAAATTAATCATATCTTTTCTAATTAATATGATATTTTATATATAATTACTTATGATTTGATTTTATATATTTCAGGACCACCCGTAAACAATACTAGAAGATTAATCATAAGACCTCATGATTGTACGCAACACGTCATTTGACAACACGGTACTTTATGTACGCAACACGTCATTTGACAACATGGTACCATGGGTCGAGGTTAATTCTGATCAATACAAATACGATGGGGTCTTTATTTATTTTATTGAGCAACTAATTGTGGACCACTAACATCGGACTGCTAACTACGGACTAAGAAAATATTAAAAGTATTATAAGTATATATATATATATGTAACAATTACTTGAAAAGAAAATATGTTGATATATTATATATATATGGTTAGGTTCGTGATATCTATCGGAGACCAAGTCGAGTTAAATACCTTCAAGGCAAAAGTGAGTATATAGTCCCACTTTTAAACTCTAAATATTTCGGGATGAGAATACATGCATTTTATGATTTACGTTATGGACACAAGTGATTAAAAATATATATTCTACGTTGAGTTGTACCACTGGCATACTTCCCTGTAACTTGGTAACTACTATATACATGAGGTATTGTAAACGCGAATCCTGTTGATAGATCTATCGGGCCTGACAACCCCAACCGGACTGGACGACCAGTATTCAACGGTTGCACAGTACTTCGTTTCGGTGACTACACTTGGTACGGTGTAGTAAGATTTCATAATAAAGGGAATATGCGACGTTGATTAAATGTTAAGTATGGTTATCAAGTGCTCAACAACTTAGAATATTTTTATTAAAACGTTTATGTATATGAAATCTTGTGGTCTATATTTATAACGCTGCTAGCATTAAACCTATATCTCACCAACTTTATGTTGACATTTAAAGCATGTTTATTCTCAGGTTCCTAGAAGTCTTCCGCTGTTTGAATATATGTTAGAGAAACCATGTGCATGGAGTCATACATGTTTTATTCGAGGAAGCATTGCATTCACAAAATCATCACCGTGTATTTATTTTGACTGCATTGTCAACGGAAGTATTCTTGTAAACTATTATTTACGGTGATTGTCTATATGTAGAAATCATCAGATGTCGAAAACATTGAATTTTAAATATTCATTTATGGTATATCTTTTCAAAAGAATGCAATGTTTATAAAACGTATCATATAGAGGTCAAATGCCTCGCGATGTAATCATATGTTATTGTATTCGTCCCTATGGATTGGGTCGGGTCGTTTCAGTTGAGGCTTGTGATGTTGAAACTTGGGTTGTTGGCGGTACTGGTGTTGATGTTGGTGGTACTGTTGGTGCCGGTGATGTTGCTGAAGCTGGTAAATTTTGCACCATATTCTCCAAATTGATTACTCGAGCACGAAGTTCGTTGACTTCTTCTATTATTCCGGGATCATTGTCGGTCAGAACGAGCGGATGAATAAAAATTTAGAATTGTGGATAGAATATAATTGTGTCGAGCTACTCTGGAAATGAGGCTGAAAATGGTGTTTTGGATAGGTTCACCGGTAAGTGCTTCAGGTTCTTCGCCGAGGGTGCAGGTTGGTGGTTGGAAAGGATCGCCTTCTCCTTGTCTTCATTGGTTAAGTCGACTACGAACCCATCAGATGAATTGGGGATGGCTGATTGATTGATTCATTCTGGTGACGCTGCTTTCGGAGCTGGAGTGGGACTCCATATCGGAATCCGAGGGACTTGATCTAATGGTGAGTTCCATTGCGTACGATTGAATAAAGGATTTTTCAATATGAAATGATTTCTGGATATCAGATGATATTCTAATTGCATAGAATACCTAGATATAGTACAGGAGATCCCGTAGATTTCGGAGAGAATTAAGGAAACGTGTCAGACAAGATTTAATGTGATGGGATATGAATTTGTCTGTACATCATCTATGCAATAATTGCAATAAGTCGTGTCGAGACTGACAGTGATAGGTAGATATTTTTCGACAAATGGTGGTAAGCAAAAACTTTTAACATGCAGACCAGGTTCAAGTCCAGACTTACTAATATAACCTAACAACTACTAGGTCGAAGTCCAGACTCATTAATGCATCCTAACAACCCCTAGTTAGACACACTAATGCAAGACCTGGTTCGCTACGACCACCGCTCTGATACCACATGAAACGACCCGTCCTTATCCCCCTGGACGAAATCATCAACATCTGGTCCCATTGCGAGGTTCTGACCAAAATATGCCATGAATGACTCCAAATAATATCTTTTAATTGAGCAAATGCACAGCGGAAGACTTAATTCGTACCTGAGAATAAACATGCTTAAAAGTGTCAACCAAAAGGTTGGTGAGTTCATCGGTTTATCATAACAATCATTTCAATATATTAATAGACCACAAGATTTCATAATCATAAACATAATACACTCGTAAGTGTATGTAAAGCATTCTAAGTGGTTGAGCACTTGGTAACCATATTTAACATTTAATCAACGTCGCATATTCCCTTTATTATGAAATCTCCCTACACTGTACCAAGTGTAGTAACAAAACGAAGTACTGTTCAACCGTTGAATACTGGTCGTCCAGTCCGGTTGGGGTTGTCAGGCCCGATAGATCTATCAACAGGATTTGCGTTTACAATACCCATGTAAATAGTAGTTACCAAGCTACAGGGAAGTATGCCAGTGGTACAACTCAACATAGAATGTATTTTTAAGTACTTGTGTCTATTCCGTAAACATTTATAAAAGCAGCGCATGTATTCTCAGCCCAAAAATATATATTGCAAAAGCAATTAAAAAGGGAGCAAATGAAACTCACCATACTGTATTTTGTAGTAAGAATACATATGACGTCATTGAACAAGTGTGGGATTGACCTCAGATTCACGAACCTATATCATGTATATATGTTAACAAATATCTCAATTAATCAACTAAGTTTACTTATATTTTATAATTTATTAAAATTTTGTATTTAAAAAAAATACAATTATGCTTATAATAATTATATGATATATAATTTAATTAGAGTTTTATTAACATAAATGGTAATATATTAGTTAAAAAAATTATATTAATATGTAATATTAGTTGACTTGTAGTATAATTTTATATAGATAACATTTGTTCGTTAAAAATATTAATAGTAATGATAATAATAAAAATAATAATAAAAATAATAATAAAACTAATAATACTTTTAATAATAAAGATAATATTAATAATAAAATGATAAAAAAATGTTATTTAATAATGATAATACTTAATAAAAAATCTTAATTTTAATAATCATAATAATTATAAATTTCTACCTTTAAAGCTTTTCCCAAAAAGAGTGTCTCAAACAGGACTCGAACTCGTGACCTCTCGTTAACCCAAACACCCCTTAACCATTTGACTGTCCTTGTTTTTCTGATTTAAACTCAACTTAAATATTTATACATATCGCCATCCATCATCATAAAATTTCATAACCTCCTTATCTAAAAAAAAATCGATGGGTAATGGTTAAAGAGTTTCGGCCTAACATAATCACATGCTCTCGGCCCAATGGAAACACGGCCCAACATTTAAACACTTGAAGCCTAAATTTAATCCCTAAGCCCATGTTGCTAAATAAATAAAAAAAATCGTAGCAGCTAGTTTCGAACCCAGGACTCTTCGCTCAACACACACACGCTCAACCAGTGAACCAATTTTGTTTTTCTGAAATTATACCAACGCTAATAATACTTAACCCGTAATTACTGTTTCCTTTTTCTTCTTAATCAAAACCCAGAACTATTCCTTATCTTCTTCACTTAATCCATTATCAATATCATTTTAACGTCTTGATTATTATTATAACGGTATCATCACCTTTCTAACTTCAACATCGTCATTTTAACATCGTACATCATTATCTTAATCTAATCATAATTTTTATGAGCATGTATCATCATTTCCGTTACTGTATCATACTAGTATTCACGATCATCACAATATCATCTTCATCATAATTAATTAGTCAATCATCACCACTACCATCGCTAACCTTCGTTGTTTCAGTTTTTTTTTAAAAAATAAATAAAACACGTACGAGTAGAAACAAGAATTTAAGTGTTTAATTTGAGCTGGGTTTATAATCTCTCAGCTGCAACAAGCAACAAAGGCTGTGCAGTAACAGTGGTGGTTTTGAAGTTCACGAACAAGGAAGAAGGAGGAGGGAGAAAGAAATAGGTGTTGGTTATTGATGGTGGTTAGTAATGGAGGTGATGATTTACGATTATAGTTGTAACACCCCAGCTTAACATGACCACAATATTTTCCGCTTTGCCCGCAGGCGCACGGCTTTTTCTTGGCGACCACACACGAGAAGCACTTTCCCAGGAGGTCACCCATCCTGGTAGTGCTCTCGCCCGAGCACGCTTAACCACAACGTACTCGCTCACCCGCTCTGCATGTGGTCCCAAAACGCGTTGTGTCATTTAAGCGTGAGTATTATCTTATAATCCCATGATCACTCATGTTCGTGGACGATGTGGGATTTGCCTAGGGTGTTACAATAGTGGGTTGAAGAATGGTGGCGGTGGTAGTGGGTACCGATGGAGGATGGTGATGGTTCACTACCGAAGAAGAAGAGAGAGATATAGGAGAGAGACATGGAGGTTTAGTGGCAGTTTAAGATGAAAGGTTTACGTTGGTTGTTGTGGTGGCCAGGGGTGGTGAGATGGTGATTCGGTTATAATGGCCAAACAGAAACAAACGGCAGTAACAGTTGTTTAGACGATGAAGTGATAGTGGTCCGGTGGTGGTTGTAGGTTTGGGAGATGTAGGATTGGGATGGTGACCGATTGTTGTAATGGGGATTGCTTGAGGTTGTCGAGAAAATAATAAAACATGATGGTGATCCAAGACCGAATAACAACAGCAAGTTTACGGAGTTTCGTTGGTGATGGATATGGTGATCATAGTGATGGTTCGATCAGTCAACATATGTTGATGATCCTCGTCTATAAACGTCTTCATCGAGTAGCAAGAAATGGTGGGTTTTTGGAGGTCGAAGATGGTGCTTCTAGGTGAATAGGTGATAGAGTGGTGGTTGCTGTGAGGGTGTAAACAGGTGGTAATGATTTCGATCATAAACCGAATTAGAAGCTTGAATACACAAGGTTGTTTACTATGGTAATTATTTAATGGGATTTTGCAAAAGTCTTGTAAAGAGACTTGATTTTTGGGAGCCAAGAATAGAAATTAGGAAAAGAAGTAAAGTGGGTTTTTGAGGTGGTTAAGTAAGGTGTACGTATGTATATCTAAATTAAGAGTTAGTGGACAAATATAGAAGCAATCAAATATAGTATCAATTTCAATCATGCAATCACGTAGTTGTTTGCATATGTATATAAAGTAAAAAAAATAGTAATACAGTAAACTAATATCAATCAATATGCAAATTAACAACAGTAGGGCCGCCAGTTATATGGTATTTTGTGCCGACACTTTTAACATGCGGATTATATCGTGGTCCGTTGCTAATCAGTTTCGAATGAAAGTGTTCAGAAAAATCTCATATTTTCAAATTAAATATATTTAATTATTTCACTCATTAACTGTTTGAAACCAGATCAAAAAGGTTCTATAATTATTTATTTTTTTGTTCCAATTATTATGTACGGAGTACTAAAATTTAAACTAAAAAGGTAAAAAAAATATTTTTGTCAAAACTAAAATCTTCGTAATCAATTTATAGTTCAACTTTTATTTTAATCATTAATGAACATGTATTATCTCTATATTAAAACTAGCAAAACATCAACTGAGTGTTACTGACGTTTACTAATTAAGCTCGAAATCCTTTATTTTTCATATACTATATGTATATATAAATACATTTTAATATCAGGTTTTATTATATAACTAATATATATATATATATATATATATATATATATATATATATATATATATATATATATATATATATATATATATATATTTTCAAATAAATATATTTACAATTAACATTCATGTATATATATATATATATATATATATATATATATATATATATATATATATATATATATATATATATATATATATATATATATATATATATATATATACAAATAGTTGTTCGTGAATCGTCGATAACAGTCGAAGGTCGATTGAATATATGAAACAGTTCAAAATTTTTGAGACTCAACCTAACAGACTTTGCTTATCGTGTTGAAATTACACTATCGTATCGAGAGTTTGGTTTAAAATTAGTCGAAATTTTTCGGGTTGTGACAATTGGATTATAACTTATCGGACATTTAATCTGCTTTAACTATAAAGAACAATCCATCGTAATTGTGAGCAATATTCCGAGTAAACATTGCTCTCTTTCTCTGGTACTCGTTTATTTCATATTTTGTATTTTAGTTTAATTAAAACTCCAATCATTACAACCTTTTCTATTGATCAATTAATCGTTTACTAAATTCTGAACAAGTTGTTCTGTGTAGACGAACTTGTACTTGTTAGATACTTTGCTGCATTAATGATTTGTGTAATAAAATCATTTAGTTAGTGCATTAATTTTAGGTGTGATTTTAGCATATCAATTGTAAAAAACTGATGAAAAATGCAGGTATTCACCAACTTTGGAGACAAATAATTATATGTTCGAGTGACATATATTGATATCCTTCAAAGTGTTTTATACAATTCAAATTAACAGATTTTTTTGACTAATTCAGGGTACACTGGTCCGAAGCAACGTAGTGTCAGACTTAAACAGTGTTTTTTTAACGGCAATTTTTTGGCATCAGTAGATCATTTATTTCAACGACCCTCATCATTTGCACATAACACACACATTTAAGCGGAAACCCAAACCCGATCGACGGTACCCGGGAATACATCCATTCGGGAAGTGGTTCCCGGTAGAGGTCCGTGAACGAATCCGGAAAAACCTCCTTATAGGGTCAATATATACCACCATTATTGGTGTTCAATTGGTTTAAAGAAAATCATGTCATCCCTAAGGATCGAACCCATGACCTCTACCTATCCCATTATTGGTGTTCAGACTTAAACAACTGCCCCAAAGATAACCGGAAAGGATAGATCTTGTTACGGCTGAGTGGAAGAGGAAAACGGTTGCCTATCATTTTTGTTGTGTTTTTTAGCAAACCCTAGAGCACTATTACAAAAAGTAGGAACGGAGTGTAAATTACATGATTAGGAACCGAGTTTAAAACTGATTCCTATTATTAGAGGTTCTAAAGGTGATACTTGTTTTAATACTGGTTCCCTTTGTGAGGCATAGAGACCCGTGTTTATTTTAAAAAAAAAAGAGGGTTCTTTATCCAACAAAAGAAACTTGTTTTTTTGATTTAAAACCGGTTTCTTTTATCTCTTATTCTTTTAAGAAAACTTATTTTATCTTGTAACTAGTTTTGTATTATTATTAACAAAATATGTTTGGTTTAAGCATTTTCTAATAGAATTGCTAAACGACGTTCCTCTAAACGCAAATTTCGTTGATTAATTTTATCACTTTTGTATCTTTGCACTTGATGCACTTGCTGCACTTGCTTAAGCATTTAGACGAGTAAAAAAACCTTTAAAAAGCTATGATAATAGTTTAACATTATCGTTGCTCATACTTCCAAGAATTAACTTTTAGTTCGATTTTATTAGCAAGTGATGCTTCTTTTTATTAGCAAGTGATGCTTTGTAAGTGAGTTTCGAAGTATAGGCAAAGAAAGTTGTTACCTGTGAAAAGATGCAGCTAGCTCTGTCGAGTATTGAATGCTCAACATCACCTCTCACTTATTTTGAATTCACAACAAACAAAATAGACTAAACTATCATATTAGGAAAGTGTAAATTACCTTCTTAAACCTTCGTAGAAACTTGTTTAGTTCTTGACATTTGAGTTTGGTGTTGGTTCTTTTTTAAGAGTGAAAATTTCAAAATTTGTGTCCTTCAATGCGCAGTATATTCTTTGAAGTATTTAAAATTCGCAACGTGACTGGTTTCTAGGTAAAAGATGTTCCTAAAGTTTGAGAAAAGGAATTAGCTTTTATTTTCAAATTGTTTGTACAATTCTTGGGGAGTCTTACCGAAGAGATATGTCAACGTTTGGTCACGGATAAGGTAAAATATGGGTAATGCAAGGGAGAATTTTTCTTCGCTGACGATTCCCCGAAGGTAGCGAGTGTGTGAACTGCTTTACACCACCGAAAGAGAGTTGATATTGTGAGGATATGACATCCGGTTTGTGGATTGTATGAACACATGTCTCATTTAGTGTTTCTATTTGTAGGAGGATTTTATCTTCCTTTGAGGTTGCTAGTTCCCAATGCAATTTGGATAGATTAGTTGAATTTCCTTTTTCAGCTCCTTACGAAGCGAAAGCTTCACTGTATTCTTTCTATCTTTTCTCAGTTGACCCGCCGGTCTAATATGAGGATACTGTGGTTGAATTTTATTTGTTCGAGGTTCGGTGCGTGATACTCGATGTCACCGCTTCGTTGAGGATTGGCTTCGCATATTTCCTTCATTCCCTTCTTCGTGCGTCTTCACTTCGTGTACAGTGGGGTACACTATCAAGCCCCCCAGTTTAAGTTAACGAAGCATCTCTTGAAGCTTCGTGAAGTTAAACTCTTGTAGTACTATGCGGTGATTTGACGTCTGAAATGGCTCTCTTTTGTTTACAATTATCGTTTTTGCCCCTATTAGTCGTATTATTCCCTTATTATTTTTGAGGGGTACGATTGTCTTTTTAATTTGCTTTTGCGGTTACCAAGGAGTTTATTGATTTGACATCAATTTGGCTGGGTAATAAGTGCTTTTTTGCTCTCAACTTATCATTATTTCTTCCCCTTATTCCGATTATCATCTTCCACTATTGTTGATCAAGGTATTTTTACTTCCTTTATTCTTTTAAATTTTTCTTGCAATTATGGGTTCAAAATCTGGTATTAATGTCTGTAATAGTAACGTAACTCCCCGTTGTTTGTCCGAACAAACTAAAACCCTAGGTTTTTATGAGGGAGATATGTAGGACCTACGATCTCATGAATACCATGAATGTGAACGATAAACCACATGAATGTAGAGCATTAGTCAAATAGACAAACTATCATTCCACGGCTCTCTTGAATACATTACATAATGGTGGCTATCATTAGCTAATCTAGGGAGCCTTGGATCCTTTATATAGCCCTTATCTAAAGGATCCTCCATAAGGCTAGGAAAAATCGTATTACTCCTTTCCAGGGTTCTAACAATCTCCCCCCAGGAGTGAGACGGGTTTCCAAAAACTAACTCCCTAGTAAAACATACAACATTACAAGGAAAGAATCAACTATTGCTAACTAAAACCCCCCGAATGATGTACGCCCGTTGATGAAGAGCTTGAATCTTCACTTTGAATCATCAAATGATTTCGCATCTCTAACATTATCTTGGTCAATCATTACGCTTCAACCTCCCCTTAAATCCTTGAATTGTCACGATAACAATCTTCTTTCGACTTTATTTGAGCTTTGAACTTCATCGTGATTTCCTTGTCCTTTTAATGGTCTTTGAGTTTGCACAGCAGAAATGCGCATAAACTTGACATTCATCAATGCATCACTTCATGTTGATGAAGACATGAATTCTTCGAAGCTCTCCCCTTGATATGGCCAAAACGGACGGTTATGTTTTAGTGTGCAGTGTCGTCGGGCCGTACCGTCGGTCGAGGTATCCCAGCGGGGATGTACCCGTGTAAAAAACTTATAAGGTCGGGGCCTAAATCTACTACTCTTTAGGGTGAGTAAGGGAAGTATGACGTAGTGTCGTTTTTAAGGAAGTCTACAGAACAAGGAGTAGTTGTGTTTCTATTTTGGGTTTTCTAATTTTCTAAAGGATAAAATAAATAAAGATAGGTAAAATTTATATTTCAGATAAGGTTAAAGATGTACATGCTATGATTTCGTTAATTACATTGACGAGTTTTGTAATGATGACTCATGGATAGTTGATAACCCTTTACCCGTTATATTGGTCCTACCGCCCCTATCAGAGGACTAACATGTCACTGGGCATAATGTATGCGATAGGCTTGAAGATTCTGAATGGGCAGCAACGCCTCTTCCCTCGACGCTAGAGTAACACAGCTACTTGTTAACACTACACGGCTCTTTTATTATGAGCGACCCGATAAGGCAGCGTATTAATCTATCCACTTGGCCCAATATTCTTAAACATAACCAAAAGTAGAGGGTATCCCTTATCCGAGAGACATGATATGTTTCCGATGCTTTCGTTAACGATTGGTTTTATAAAGATCAGTTAGGTTCTTATTTAAAACAAAATCAACCATAAAGGAATGCCATGGCCAGACAGTAGTCACCATGTAAACGCTCGGATATCCTAACGGTTCCAATCCTTTATGGATTTAAACAAACAGTTCCTATTACTATAGAATCCCTCAGACGGAGTGCAATGTCTGAGACCACGTTATGGTGCAATGTACTCTTCAACAGTGAGGTCGTTTCTATGGCCATACATAGCAGAGGTATAGAGTACTACAATCATTGTGCCTCCTCGATATACGTACTATGTGTACATGCGTAGTAACTACTCTAGCATAGCCGAAGGCCGGCCTTGTACTCCTAATATCACTCAGGGTTTCCATTACGATAGAA
Source organism: Rutidosis leptorrhynchoides (assembly GCF_046630445.1). Lineage (NCBI taxonomy): Eukaryota > Viridiplantae > Streptophyta > Magnoliopsida > Asterales > Asteraceae > Rutidosis > Rutidosis leptorrhynchoides. The sequence goes on along the minus strand of NC_092342.1, from coordinate 138,955,346 downwards.
CCTTTATTAGAATCCGTAGGGTAGGTTGCCTTACTACAACCGTTGTGCCTCTGACAAACGCCCTATGTATTCGGTAGAGGTGTCTTACTAAGGGGTGACACAAATAGTGTACTCTGAATCGGGGTTCACGACTTCCCAATCACAGAGCCGATAACCACGTTCTATTAGTCGGAAAAGCGATTGAGTTTAATCATAATCGGAAAGCATCTCAACAATATCTCAATGCACAATTTATATATTCAAACAGCGTAACAACTACATTACAGCATGTGCAAAATATAACTGCTCGCTAATCATGGCAATAATATCATCTATCGAAGTAATAAAAGGCATTATAACAAGATAGAGTTAAGATAAAAGTACCTGTATATTAATCGAGTTCTGAAAGTACAAAAGTGACAACTCTGACTCTAGACAGCTTCTTAGTACAATCTTCGGCGTTTGCCTCCGGGTACTTAATTTCCCGCTCGGAGGTGAGAAGGCCTCGAAAGACTATTCTCGAACTAGACTAGAAAACTAACTAAATTTGAGAGTAAATTGAAGAGTGGAGAGTGGAGAGTGTGTTGAAATGGATACAAATGAACCTATTTATACTAAAATCTGTCCTGACAGGCCGTCCAAAATTGTGGTTGGCCGTTTAATTAGCCCGTCCAATTTGCTGTTGGGCCGTTTGATTTGGTGGTGGTCCGTTTAATTAGCCCATTTATATGGCAGGCCGTTTATTTTATGGCGGGCCGTTTACATACATTGGCTGGCCGTTTATTTCTTCAACTGGCAGGCCGTTTTTTTTGCGGTTATTTTACCGTTTTCGCTCTCGATTCTTCGTTTTAAGTCCATTTTCGCTGATTCTTTTTGCATTGCCTTCGTAATTACCAAATGTACCAATCTAAGCAAATAGATGTGTATTTTGGCAATAAAGTAGATTATTTTATTAAATATGGGCCTAATATTGGGGGTAAAAACATGACTTTTTAGCCGATATCAAAATATCTCACACTTAAGCTTTGCTTGTCCTCAAGCAAATTTCTCGTTTTTAACTTCCAAGAAATCTTCCAAAGTTTCCTTTTTAATCAACTAAGAGGTTTGCTTTTTATTTTAAGAGCGTAACATAAAATAATCATTTTGTTAGGGTTTGAGGGTATCTCTGCATGCATGAGGGGAGGTTACATGACTTTTGGCTATCCCTCATGGGTCACTCATTTACTCAAGTGTATGGGGTTCCCTATAGATCTAGAATTTTGGTCGCTCATAGCCAGTCATATTTGTACCTTTCGTCATAGGCTTGGTCGAGACTCAAATCCTTCGCGTGATAGGTGTGATGGTGGAAATATCCATATCTTCAAGCTCATTTGTCAGAAAGGGTTAATGAAGGTGTTTGGAGAGTGGAGTTTTGACTTTTGGTGGTGGAAAAGCTAAAAAGGGTATAATAGTCTTTTTAAAGATTTTATTGATATGTTTGACAAAGGGATAGATAGGAGTGCGACTAATTTTGTGAAGCACTTGGATTCTTTTGAACTTCGTTCTAGGAGTTTCTCCTTTGAATTGGGCTCTTGAAACTCCAACGGCTTTCATTTTGAATTTTATAAATTCCGTTCCTTTCCTCAGAATTTTGAATCGAGAAGTATCATAACTATATAGTTTTTTTTTCCGAATACCATCTCGAGGAGCTTCTGCTAGTAGTTTTCTTTCATGATTTTTGCCATAATCCTTTAGTGAACATTTTCGAAATTTCGTACGAGGCGATTTTCATTTTCTGTGTAGAGTAGGTGGTGAAGGTAGATGATGAAGGGAAAAGAATGAAGGGGTGAGAGTGGTTTCTTGACAAACGGATAGATGTTATGGTATATACCTATATCACACTTCGCTGCTCGGAAATGTAGATCAGGAGCAAGTTCCGATTCCCAGCACAAACATCTGCACACTCAACGGAAAATAGTGAAGCATTAAAGATGAATGTTTTTCATTGTATTATTTTGTGTGCCTCACCATAATCGATTTAGGTCGAATACGCCAAGTCATGCAATGATTTTTTTAGAGAATCAGTTCACCCTAACAAAATTCTTATTTAGATAATCCTTATAGTTTTTTCAAAAGTACTTTTTCGTAAAGGCTTTCTTTTTGGTTAAAATTTTTGAAAATTGGGTTAAAAACACAGATTCTTGATAACAAACTTAATACGATAAATATTACATCGCTATCCCACACTTAGATGAACATTGTCCCTAATGTTCCTACTGTGGAATCCCACACTTACGGTTTTTAGTAAAGATTTTTGGGAAATATTTGTCTTAGTGGTTATTTGGGATGAAATTTCACTCTTAGTGATAAGCAAGGATGAGATTTATTTGTCTAGAAAATACAGCTAATGCGGCAAAAATAAGAAAAGAGTACCCTTTGTCGGCTGCTGAGAAAGCGGATTAAGAAGCCGGTTGACTTTGAAGAGGCAGAAGGCTTCGGCAATCTCTCGACTCATGGTCTCTGATAGGCTCTTTATCATTTTCATTTCTTTATTTTTTTCTACTCTACTTTATTCATGGGTTGCCTCCCAAGAAGCGCTTTTGTTTAACGTCGTTGGCTCGACCAATACTCTGTCTACCACGGTAAAGTAGACAAATCCATCCTGATGATCTATTCGTTAAGCTGGGGGTGAACATATCTCGGCGGGTAGATCCTGAGAAAATGACGGACCAAAAAGTGGAGAAGGTCCGGAATATCTCGTGTTGATCGTCTGAAGGAGAGGTAGTGGGGCAGTCATAGCTCTGGATAAGTCCTAAAATCCGACGAGGATGTACTCCACAGCCCTACTGACGGTCCCATGTACGTTAGTCATAGATGCGGTACTGGTGGTGATAGTTTCTCGTCTCGGATGCTCATGTCTGAGGTCTTCAAATAATGTCAGGAACTCTATCTTCATGATCTCAAAATCTTCAAAATGGGGATCTCCACAAAAATTGTTGACAGGCCGACACAAATTAGTTATCAGTTAAAGCTGGAAGGAGCTAAATAGAAATCCCGAGTCTAGAAACAAAGCGGTTGCTTTCTGGTAGATCTCACAGAATCCAGCTTTAAATGTGAAGCTCGGATTCGTTTCGTCTGAGCTCGGATGTCACGAATGTGGCAAGGTTAACTCTGTCTAGATCCAAATGGGAGAAAGGATTGTTGCGATGCTCTTCTTCCATAACTGCGGCTTCTAAATCTTTGATTATTAGATCGGCGTGGTGATCGATAGTGACATAGATCAAGAGTCTATCTGGTGTGCTCTCGAAATCGTCTTGAGCTAAGAGAATAAAGAGACTTCTAATGTCTTCGATCATCTGTGAATCGGAGTGGGAAGTCGGGCGTCCAGTCGAAAGCTCCATGTTTCGACGGATGAGGGACATTAGTGATCTCTGAGTAGTGGAATAAGGAAGTGTTGATCCTGCTAAAGCGTTGTACACTTTGGTGTACATGATCTTCTATTCTCGGCAAAACCTTGTCTCGTGCATGGTACGAACTATTGAATTGTGCTCCCTTTCCCGTTCCTCTCGGCGAATATGATCATGGAGTGCAGTGATAAAGTCCTGAAGTCTTGTTTCCAATAATGCAGTATCATTATCATTTCTCTGCTCTTATCGGGTATACTCATTTTTTATAGCTTCAATCCGCTCTGTCAACCGAGTCGTCAATTCGATCGTCGAGTGTCGGATGGCTTCGAGAATGTCTTCAAAGAATTTGTTGTTATCATATGAATGAAATCATATCGGCATGGGTTGATATGATTGGAATTTCGGAATGCTCCGAAGAAGAGTCCGGCTCCTCTTGAGCTGAAACTGTCTAGAGAGAGCGAGTTTCGACCAGAATATCTAGGCATGGCTGATCATCCTCATCATCTGAAACTGAGTCATATGATGGGAACTTAACTGAAGTGGCAGGTAAATGAGGTATGTCTGTGTTCTGGTGTCTTGCTTCTCTGCTGATAGGATCAATATTTATATCTTTGACATCGGTTAGCTCTTTATTTGTTTCACGGAAACGAATCACCAATACTTTGCTAAGATCTTCTGTCTCAAGCTGCATAATCTCTTCATGGTACTCTTGAATAGCTAATGAGTTGAGTGGGGCTATATCAGTTTTTTCCTCCGTTTCTTCCATCTCTTCCTCAATTTCTTCAACTTCCATTTCCTCCTCGGATTCTTCCTCTTCCTCTATTTCTTCTTCAGGATCCTCTTCTTCCATTTCGGGATCTTCATTAGACTGTGGCTCAGGTGGCATAATGCTCATCTCTGTGTCGGTGGCAGATGGTGGATATTCGTCGTCGGAAGTGATCCGACTGCTGGAAATAGTAAACATCTCTTCCTGTTCAAATAAATAGGTAGGTTGGTCAATTTTGAACGTAACGCACTCCCCATGTGATCGTAAGACCAAGATTTGATTGTAAACGTCGATGACGGTCCTAGCCGTATTCATGAACAGTCGTCCTAAGACGATAGGGGTATTAAGGTCTTCCTTAATGTCCATCACTCTGAAATCCGTAGGATACAAGAATCGGTTGACTTTAAACAAGAGGTTCTTAACTATGCCTTTGGGATAACGAATTGTATGATCAGCAAGTTGGATCGTCACTTTGGTTGGTAACAAGTCTCCAAGCTCTAATCTCTTAAAAAGAGAGTAAGACATAAGATTAATTCACTTAGTGGAATTTTGTTGGAATCCGGCATCCGCTCCTTTGTAGAGAGAAATCTTCGTATGTATCTATTCTGGTTAGGAACTATGGGCATAGAGTCTAAGAATTTTCCGTCAAGCTTGAAGTTGCCAAGCTTTTCAGGCTTCTCCTTTAGTCTTCCAGAATATGGTACACGAACTGGATTCGGCTTGGGCAGCTGCTGAGTGTTGACATTCTTATTCTTTAGCCTTGCTGACCGCCTATGAGGTGCAGGTACTTCCTTCGGTAGGATAGAATCCATTTGTTTATCTTCTTCTATGTGGGGGTTCTAGATGGTATTACTAGGAAAATTTCCTTGTGGTCGAGTCTCAAGTTGTTATGATAACTGTCTGAGCTGTAAATCTAGACTTTTCAGTAGTGCGAATTGATTCTTCACGAGTGCTTCCGTCTGATCTTGTCTAGATGCAGTTATCTAATTTAGCTGGTGCTATCCTTGAATGAACTGGTTCAATTGATCTTCAGTATTCAAGTTAGTTGCTTTCGTAATCTGGTTGGTAGGAAGGTTTTATTCGGGTGTTGGACCAGTGAGAGATAATGGTTGATCGTATGTTAATTGCAGTTGAGGGTAAGGTGGTTGTCGGAAACGAGGTTGGAACGATTGGTTGTTCCTTTAAAACTGGTTATTCCTGGTTTGGTAATATCCAGAATTTTACGGACGGGTAGGGTATTGGACGTAATAGACTGATCCGTCAGGGTTATTATACTCAACTTGGTAATCTTCAATAGGTTGCGGGTTAGTACAGTTTGTACAGGCCTGGGCCTGATTAACGTGCTACGGTTGCATCTTCAATTCTCCGAGTTGTTTAGCTAGAGATTCCATCTTATCCGTGAGGGATCTAATGGCCTCTGTTTGATTATTGAGTGCGGAGAGAGGTGCAGATGATGAAAGGCTTTCACCACTGTTCCAATTGATGATGCATTGTTATATTTTCTAGCAATTCCCATGCTTCGTCTGCTGTTTGATTCATCAAATTCCCTTAAGCTGTTGCATCGATCGTCATCCTATGATTTACCGTAAGACCATTGTCGAAAGTACAAATTTGGGCTGACTTCTCCAATTGGTGGTTTGGGCATTGCTTCAGTAAGGTTTTGAATCGCTCACATGCGGTGTACAGAGATTCATCATAATTTTGATGGAAATTAATGATGTCATTTTTAAGCTTGGTTTGCTTGGATGGAGGGAAATAGTTGGTTAGTAATTTAGTAGCCATTTCTGTCCACGTGGTGATGAAATCGTTCTCCAGTCCTTCAAACCATGTCTGCGCATGATGAGTGAGAGAATAGGGGAACAAGTATAGCCGGACTATATCTTGACCCACTCCTTGCTGTTTGTAGGAGTTCGAAAGAGAGATGAACTTGTCAAGGTGAGAGTTAGGATAATTGTTCGGTAATCCATGAAATTGACAGCTATTTTGGATAAGTTGCACAATGTGATATTTTAACTCGAACGAGTGACCTTGGATCTTTGGATATCTAATCGGTCCTCCTCGACCTTCAATCGAGGGTTTGGTATTTTCCGCAAGGGTGACTCGTAGCGCCATTTGATTAAGCTCTCAGAGTCTTCTTTCCTTACGTGCAGTAGATATAATAGATTCCGGATCAGGTGTATATACCAACGTTCCTGGTCTGGATTGAGTGTGGGTCATACAGTAGGTATGCCGTAAATTTTTTATAGGGAATCCAAAAAGAAGGATTCTAAAAATGGTCCAATTTTGTCTAAGCTAGGATAGTCCTAAGGTAATTCTAAAGCAAGTCCTAAAGTTAATCTAAGGAAATCTAATCTAAGCTACAGTTAGTTCTATAGGTAATCTAAGGCAATCTAAACTAAGGTTAGTTATTTTTGGTGGGTTTAATTTTTGGTTCTTGCTGCAGATTCCCCTGCTACTTCGACAACAGAGCTCCACATAAACTATTCAACAAACCAGTGGCCAGGCCGACTACGGAGAGGTAGGATCCTTTTGGTTCCAATATAATTGGAGACTGTTTGGAAAATCCAACAACCAAGTACGTGTATAATTGTCTTTCTTAGACACCACAAAATGCTTACGAATAGGTTCAATAAAAGCAGTATTGCCTGATACCAGTGATCCCCGGCAGCGACGATATGGTTAAAATGGACGGTTATATTTTAGTGTGCAGTGTCGTTGGGCCGCACGCCGTCGGTCGAGGTCTCCCAGTGGGGATGTACCCGTGTTTTAAATTTATAAGGTCGGGGCCTAAATCTACTACTCCTTAGAGTGAGTAAGGGAAGTATGACCTAGGTCATTTTTAAGGAAGTCTATAGAATCGAACCTAAAACCTGACAAAAATAACTAACAAGGAGTAGTTGTGTTTCTATTTTGGGTTTTCTAATTTTCTAAAGGATAAAATAAATACAGATAGGTAAAATTTGTATTTGAGATAAGGTTAAAAATGTACATGCTATGATTTCGTTAGTTACATTGCTGAGTTGTGTAATGATGGCTCATGGATAGTTGATAACCCTTTACCCATTATATTGGTCCTACTGCCCCTGTCAGAGGACTGACATGTCACTAGGCATAATGTATGCGATAGGCTTGAAGATTCTGAATGGGCAGCAATGCCTCTTCCCTCGACGCCAGAGTAACACAGCTACTTGTTAACACTAGACGGCTGAGCGACCTGATAAGGCAGTGTATTAATCTATCCACTTGGCCCAAACTTTCTTATACATAAGCTAAAGTAGAGGGTATCCCTTATCCGAGAGACATGATATGTTTCTGTTGCTTTCGTTAACGATCGGTTTTATAAAGATCAGTTAGGTTCTTATTTAAATGAAATCAACCATAAAGGAACGTCATGGCCAGACAGTAGTCTCCATGTAAATGCTCAGTTATCCTAACGGTTCCAATCCATTATGGGTCTAAACAAACAGTTCATATTACTAAAGAATCCCTCAGACGGATTGCAATGTCTGAGACCGCGTTATGGTGCAATGTACTCTTCATCAGTGAGGTCGTTATGGTGCAACCGTTGTGCCTCTTCGATATACATACTATGTTTACATGCGTAGTAGCTACTCTAGCATAGCCTGATGCCAACCTTGTACTCCTAATATCACTCATGGTTTCCATTACGAAAGAACCTCTGTCGGAATTAGTAGGGTAGGTTGCCTTACTACAACCGTTGTGCATCTGACAAATGCCCTATGTATCCGGCAGAGGTGTCTTACCAAGGGGTGACACAAATAGTGTACTCTGAATAGGGGTTCGCGACTTCCCAATCACAGAGCCGATAACCACATTCTATTAGTGGGAAAAGTGATTGAGTTTAATCATAATCGGAAAGCATCTCAACAATATCTCATTACACAATTTGTATATTCAGACAGCGTAACAACTACATCACAGCATGCACAAAATATAACTACTCACTAATCATGGCAATAATATCATCTATCGAAGTAATAAAAGGCATTATAACAAAATAGAGTTAAGATAAAAGTACCGGTATATTAATTGAGTTTCAAAAGTACAAAAGTGATAACTCCGACTCTAGACAGCTTCTTAGTACAATCTTCGGCGTTCGCCTCCGGGTACTTAATTTCCTACTCTGAGGTGAGAAGGCCTCGAAAGACTATTCTCGAACTAGACTAGAAAACTAACTAAATTTGAGAGTAAATTGAAGAGTGGAGAGTGGTGAGTGTGTTGAAATGGATACAAATGAGCCTATTTATACTAAAATCTGGCCTGGCAGGCCATCCTGGCAAGCAGTCCAAAATCATGGCAGGCCGTCCAAAATTGTGGCTGGCCGTTTAATTAGCCCATCCAATTTTCTGTTGGGCTGTTTGATTTGGTGGTGGCCCGTTTAATTAGCCCGTTTATATGGAAGGACGTTTATTTTATGGCAGGCCGTTTACATACATTGGCTGGCCGTTTATTTCTTCAACTGGAGGGCTATTTTTTGGGGTATTCTGTTATTTTACCGTTTTCGCTCTAGATTCTTAGTTTTAAGTCCGTTTTCGCTGATTCTTTTTTGCATTGCCTTCGTAATTACCAAATGTACCAATCTAAGCAAATAGATGCGTAATTTGGCAATAAAGTAGATTACTTTTTTAAATATGGGTCTGATACCGGGGGTAAAAACATGACTTTTTAGCCGATATCACCCCTAAAGGTACCGTAACTCCTAATATCTCATTGAAGAACAATTCCAATCTCAATTAGAGGCATTAATATTGAAGACAGTCTGGAAAGATCTTCTTTGAATACATATAGCTCACCCCAACACCTGCCTTGATTAGTAAGCTCGAAAAACTAGAGAAACTCCCCTTCAAAGTATATGGGGCACAACCGATCAAGTGTGATTTCAATCAAAACCATGATCGTCGCATAAATCGTATAGATCATTGGCTCCTTCGAAGTTCCCAACATCTCAATTACTCCCTCAAGGATATGGAAGACGCTTTTTGTTTTCCTTTGCTCACTCGTCAAACAAGTAACACTTTGATTTTGTCTCTATGAAGTCCGAATCCAATATCGTACGCGTATTGAAGTCATAATGTAAAGCCCGAGTCCCATACTGAGTATATGGAAGTCATAGTCGAATCACCATTTGACTTTGATTACGAAACGCCGTCGAATTCTAGAAACTCCCCTTGATAATGGGTATGGGTAGAAGTTTCAATTTTATAAATCTTTCATAAACGTTCAAAGATTGTAGGGGGAGAATAAACCAATCTTCATCTTTAACTCCCAAAAGATGAGGGCGTTCCTTTGAATCCTTCTTTGCTTCTCATCGAGTCAAACAATAACTCATACGTACATCAACCATATACATATCTCCCCCACAATGATGCTTGCATGAAATAAAAGCGTAATTGTTTAAATTGGTTGATGTAATCGTTAATTCTCAAAATATCACAAATAACGTGTATGAGAAAAGCCGTGTGAATTCGAGCCTCAAAAGTATAAGAAAATTGTGCTTTGGAGGTCCAGATTCGGTAAAAGGATTAGTCTTGAAAATTCTGATAATCTTTCAGGAGTCAAAAGTGCCAAAAATTAGCCAGATTCGGTTAGCGGACTAATGTTGCAAAATCTGAGATTCTGAGAGGGACTGAAACTGAAACTTCATCAGAATATGATAAGTGGACTGAATCTCATGACTGTTGGGCTTACCAGATTCGGTAGGCCCAATTCAGTAAAATTCGATAAGTCCAATTCGGTCACCAGGCCAATTGGGACAAAAAGCCCAATAAATTCCAAATAGGACCCAATAAAAAATTTATTGAGTAACCGAATCTATGAGGCTATTCCTTTTGTTTAATAATTTCTATCATTGACCTTTTACCGAATCCACACATCAATACCGAAGCAGAACCGAATCAGCAAGAACCATATGCAATACCGAATCATATCAATAGCAAGAACCGAATCATTAACCGCTGTATAACAGAATTAGAATCTTCATCATAATACTGAATGTGCAGTAATCATCATAACTGAATGTGATTCATTCGAAATAACTACCGTGAAGATGAACACACAATTCATCAGAGTTCAAAAATTTGAAATCAAAATCAAGTAAAACATGTGTCTGATGAAGCGATTAAAACTGTTTATGAAGAGATTAACAACAAAACAACTGCAAACTATCTGATTCGATGATGAACAGTGACCGAAACTCAATATGAACTTTGATAATTAAACTTTTGATTTGATGCATTTCAGATCTCAAAATCTTCATGAAATAAGTTCTAAATGATCTTCCTAAAGCTCGAAAATCACCAGATTAATCACAAACATCCTACAATTCTCGAATTAAAATGTTGACCAAAGTTCTTCAAACTTTGACTTGAAGATCTGAGATTCAATAATGTTTCTCCATCAAATTCGAAGCATCACGAAGCATTAACATGTATCCAGGAACACGATTCACTTGTTAATTTGACTCAGTGTGGAAGGACCCACGATTAGTTGCCAAGCAACCCGGGTTCATTTCCTGGGGGCGGAAGGTTTTCTCTCCAATTTTCTGCGATTAGTTGCCAAGCAACCCAGGTCCCGTGATTAGTTGCCAAGCAACCAGGGTAGGAGTTTCCTTCTACCGTGTGTGGGTGCAAATGATGAGGATCGTTGAAATAAATGATCCGCTGATGCAAATTCGCCGTTAAAAAAAAATAAAAATTTGTAGTATATTACTCCAAATCGTGCTATAGTGATCGGTTTGTGTTTTCGGGTAAAAACGAAAAACATCGATCAAAATCACCATTAATTTGTTGTTGTAATATTAATTAGAGTAGAAATGAGTGTTAGATTGATGTTGTTAATCACTAATTGAAGCTCAATACATGTTGTAAATCATCAGTAGAAAACTTGAATTTGAGAATGTTGATGATGAACTTGCTCGTTACTGTACCAATGAACATGAGATCTGATTTTATTTTTGGTGAAATTTGTTAAATTGTTGTGATTGTAGAATATGAGATTAAATGAATGATAATGAATTTTATATTATCTCATATGTATTTCAGTATTTGTGAAGTGTGTTTGTATTTTGAAGTTATGAATAAGGTTCGGTTTAAATCGAAATTGATAACCGAATGTGAGATTCGATTAGGAGATAAAAGGATTCGGTGTCGAAAAATATTTTGAAAATCTTTCAAATTTTTTTTGAAGGTCTTCATATCTTCATATGATGAAGATGATGAAGGTTTGAAGATTTGGTTGCAGATAGGTTGAAGATGTATGTGTTTGGTGCTTGAAGTTTTGAAGGTGGAGGGAAAATATTCATGAATATTCATAAGGATCTCATTCATATGATGAAGGCCATAGCTCTAATACCAATTATAGGACTTAAGATCTCATTAATACCATGAATGTGAACGTGAACGATAAACCACATGAATGTATAGAGCATTAGTCAAATAGTCAAACTATCATTCCACGGCTCTCTTGAATAAATTACATAATGGTGGCTATCATTAGCTAATCTAGGGAGCCTTGGATCCTTTATATAGCTCTTATATAAAGGATCCTCCATAAGGCTAGAGAAACTCGTAATACTCCTTTCCAGGGTTCTAACAAGATATGATAATTCCTGCTGAAAATCAAATTATTCTTCAATTTCCCAATGATTGTGTCAGCGTTTATACTCAGATCTTCTCTGAGTGTAACATAAGGGTTCCTGTTTCTGAGTTTTACTTGAGCATTTTGGACTACTTCTCCGTTCATGTCACTTTGTTACATCCTTTGGCCACGAAAAAGATTATGTCTTTTGAAGTGATGTGTCGAGCATATGGGGATGAGCCTTCTGTCGACCTGTTCCGTTGTTTCTTTCAAACTAGCGATGTTGGTGAATGGGTTACTGCAGCAAAGCACAAGAAACGAAAGGGGGTCTCTCAAAACACTCCTATGTGCTTTTCACCCGATAGCCCAGATGTCCGCAACTGGAAGTCTTCTTTTGTTTTTATAAAAAAACCTGTCTTTCTTCCTACAAAATTGCCTTCTGTTTTTGACAAAGAGAATGCAAAGGTGCCTCATGAGTTTAGGGATCCAATTCCCGATAGTTTACCAATGACCCTTGTTTATGAGGATACTGATGTGCAAAAGTTTGCAGTGCTTATTTGCCTGATATCAGCTAAATAGTCACGTTTTTACCCCCGATATTAGCCCTATTTATGATAAAGTAATTGACTTTATCATCTAAATAAGCATTTATTTGCTTCATTTGGTAGATTATCTCATTACGAAGGCTATGTTTCAAGAATCACTAAAAACGGATGAAAAACGAAGAAAAACGAGCAAAACCGGCTAAGACAATTAACTCGCGCTTAAATAACTTATTTTATAATTTTTGGAAAAGTTTATTTACTTAATTTAATGTTGTAGGATATTCAATTACGAACGCGTGGGCACAAGAATCGTCAGAATCGAAGCTAAAACTAAGATTCTAGAGCGGAACGGTGAAAGACAAGATACGATCCAACAAACCCCTTGCCAAACGGCTTGCCATGATGGAAAATGGCATTCCAGCAAACGGGCACCAAAAATGACTTGCCCGAGCAAACGGGCATCAAAAACAGCCTTGGCAAATGGCCTGCCAAACCCCTTGACAAACGGCCTGCCAAACGGCCTGCCAAACGGCCTGCCAAGGGTTTTTCAGCAATTTAATTACAATTTTTTCACCAAGCATTTCCTATAAATGGGGGCTTCATCCCACCATTTCAACACACTAATTCTACACTTCTCTCTCAAATATCTCTCTATAGTCGCTCTCTAGTGATCTATAGGAGATTAGTTCTCTCTCTACTTTCTCTCTCTAGATTCTAGAGAGAGAAAAGTACAGAGATTAGGAAAATAATTATCTCTCTATTGTCGCTCTCTAGTGATCAATAGGAGATTAGTATGTAGTTAGTAGTAGAAGCTATCGAGCATTGTAACGCTATGGAAATTATGAAGAAATACAAGTGTTCTTCTACCGACATTATTCGGTAACATCTATCCTTTATTTTATTAATTTATTATAATATTCTTGTTCGATGTTTGTGATTTATTAATATTAAAAATTCTTGTTGCCATGATGTGTGTGTAATTGCTTGATTATTTGCCATGATTTAATAATGTTAGTTAGGGATGATTATCGTTTCGTAGTTACTTTCTGTCTATGATATTAAACCTCGTTATTATCGTCCTTCCACCAATAAATGTGATTATAACCTTTTATAAAGTCGACAATTATAAGGTAATTAATTATCTGTGTTTATACATTGGTCAAGGTATGAACCCATCGGAAATACTATAAAGTACATGGGGAATTACCGTAGGACCAGATCAAAACATTGGTCAAGAGTATAAGACTCGAGGAAATACTGTTGCAACAGTCGAGTACAGTGTTGATGTACTATAGGACCACTTGAGCATGGTCAAGGTTAGAAGCTATGGAACCACTATAAGTCTAGTACATGGTGGATAACTAAGGGATTTATTGGGTAGATTTAAGTAAGGGCTGGTTTAAATCATAAATGGGAATTTTACGCACTACAATACAAACTAAGCTTATAAATCTTTAAGGATGACTGAGAATTATCGGAGGTTCTAATTTGTCTACCAACCCTTAGATTTCACCAAACCATTGACAGAAAGGAATTCGAAACATAACCATAACTACCCATTTGGGTGATACACTAAGGTGTTAAGAGAGGTTGGATATTATATGTATATGGCTATGCTACTTTATTCGTGCGCCCAAGGTATGCACTGCATCCAAGAAGGGCCGCTTATATCTTTAAACCGGATAAAGCGTCGGGAGTTGAGCATAGTTCATCCCATCAGAATATTCAAAGCCTAGTTCCTCGTGACATGCTAATCGGGAAACCGCTTAGTAGGGAATCTAGTGTTCACACCAAAGTATATCTATCCAAAGAGTGTCTCATAATCATCCGGACACTAGGTTATCTTAAATCATGGTGAACCACGTCTTCTCTGTCCTTAGCTGTTGCATGCTAGCTAGCTTATTTTAATTATATTGCTTTAATTTTTTAAATACAATTATAAATGAAATCAACCTAACTATTGCCTTTACACAATTTAATATTCTGGATAAAGTGGTGTCTAGAATAAACCGGTTGGACTTGGTTGTTGAATGTTTCGAACAGTCGCCAATTTATTAGGACCAAAAGGATCCTGCCTCTCCACACAAGGTGTACCTGGTGTGACGACCCGAAAATTTTTGACCAAATTTAAACTTGATCTTTATATATTTTTGACACGATAAGCAAAGTCTATAATGTTGAGTCTCGAAAATTTTGGAACTATGTTCATGTATTCAGTTACCTTCGACCAGTTTCGACGATTCACGAACCATTAATTGTAAATAGATATGTGTGTATATATATAAATGGTAATTGAAAATATAATTTGAAATATTATATGTTATTGCTATTAAAATTTAATTATGTAAAATAAAATAAAAATAGGATATTATAATAATTATTATTTAAAATATATCTATATATATAAATAAAAATAATATATAATATTACTATAAATCTATATATATATGAAAAGTATATTGAATATATATATATATATATATATATATATATATATATATATATATATATATATATATATATATATATATATATATATATATATATATATATATATATATATATATATATATATATATATATATATATATATATATATATATATATGTGTGATTTAGAACTTATTTAATAAACGCTCGTAGCACTCGGTTGTCATCTTGATAGTTATTAATCAAGTTAAAAATGAACTTATGTGATTTTAAAATAAACGGTAATCTGAAAATGAGTTATATAAATTATAGGCTTATTTAACATATATTTAGAAACTATTTGTTGAATTTTAAAATTTTTTATATTTTACTTAGGGTTGGGAGTGAATAATTAATGTAATTTTTATTTAATAGTTAGTGACTGAATTCTATACCATAATGACCAAAATAAATAAAGACATTTAATTTAAAAATTTGGGATTTTTCTGAAGACTTTTATCCGCCACTAATTTATCAACGGGGTACAAAATATTATCCATGAGAAGTGTCGGCAGACTTAGACATAGTGAAAGGCTGCTTTGTGATTCTAACATGTTTTAAATTACTTATTATAATATTTATTATCAATTACATTATGTGATCAATGAATTAGTTGATATGTGCTGTAAAGTAATTATTATATAAAATGCATAATTGAAATACATATGCACTCATACATACAAATGCAGTGCATCTCCTTCTTGCTTTTCTAGTGAACGAGAACCACCTTCATAAAACCACTCTCACTACCACAACCGGCCACTGTCTCATCTCCATCACCCCCGGCATCAAACCACCACCGGTCATCACCTTCACCCACAAACCAACTGTCACCTTTCACCATCTCCACTCCACCACGAGCTATCACCTTTGATCAACCACTCCATCGAAAGCCATCCATATCTGTAATGACCCGGAATTTTCCGACCAAATTATACTTATGAGATTAATATTTACATAAATTAAACCATACCAACATGATAAGCAATCCAAATTTTTGAGACTTGTGTTTTTGAAAAGAGTTTTACACAACGTTTGACCGTCCAATATGACCGATGATATCACGAACTATATAACATACGATAATTATACGTTTGTGTATATATATGTATTTATATATATTTAACATGATCTAAGGATGGTTTAACATCTCATTGTGTACTAATGACAATGAGTTATAAGTATATTTTGAAACTACTAACTTAAGTTTTCAAAACGATAACTATACGTAACATTCTTTGATATATATACTTATAATCTATAATGCTTATACATGTATCGTATATATAATGTATTTAATCACTTTTTAAGGACTTAAATACATAAAACAATATAAGTATATTCACAAAAGATAGCTATATTTGAATTCTCGTTCCGTTTCCTCAAGATTTCTATACGTATATCTAGGGTATATGTACCCGTATCATACCCAGCTTCTATACGTATTTACTATTGGTATATACACATCAAATCAACATCCTAATCAACATTATTACTGCCCTAGATATGAGGTAACTAGGATTTGTCAAGTAGTATAAATTATTAGTAAGAAAACAAAATTAGGAATCCTTTTCTTTCTTTATAAACTAAAAACGTTTTTATAAATGAACACCATTTCTTCGCTCCATTTTCTCATACCTACACCCTCATTTCTCTCTCAAAATACTACTAACTTCATACTTGATCATCTCCAAGCATTTTCCCCATCATTTAGCTTCAATTACAAGCCTTAAACACCATAAGAAAACTCTTTCAAGAACATATCAAAATAACCACCCATTTGAAGAAGTTTACTTCCAACCTTTTGATCTAACTCCACCACTCTTTGATTCCAAGATTATTTCTTATATTTTGCAGTAACTTTGTCCAAGTAACTTGAGGTAGTAACCTTGTTCATAATCTTATTCAATTCATATTCATATAGCTATCTTATTTTGTCGTATAAAATTTTAACAACAAGAACATAGTTTGAATGATTTCAAACTTGTTCGCAAACTAAATAGATCCTTCTAACTTAACTTTTAAAACACTTCAAGACCTGTAATATATCATAATGATATGTTAACCTAACAAGATATAACTTGGTTTTACAAAGAACATCTTAAAAACTGAATCTACATCATCGGAGTGCAACCGGGGATGTTTTGGGTTGGATAATTAAAAACCATCTTGAACTTTGAATTGGAAGTTCATGTTCTGGAAAAATGATATTTCTTATGAATATGTTAACACATAAAAATTTCATGGTTTAACTCAAAGTGTAAGTATTTTTAGAAAAATGATCATTAAATGTTGTTTTTATGATGGAAAATGATCACTTTCATAAGTTTCACCAAAGTTTTACCTATAACCTATGATTTCGAATACAAACTAAGGTATTTTCAGTTCATATTCTTAAAATTTGACTTGATCCAAGGAAGTGGCAAGTTGAACCAATAAAAACGGAGTTGTAATGAAGAACCTACGACTAAAACAAGATTGGGTATCCGAAGCTAGTTTAGCTACGAAAATATTTGGAGAAAAAGTAAATTAATCATATCTTTTCTAATTAATATGATATTTTATATATAATTACTTATGATTTGATTTTATATATTTCAGGACCACCCGTAAACAACACGAGAAGATTAATCATAAGACCTCATGATTGTACGCAACACGTCATTTGACAACACGGTACTTTATGTACGCAACACGTCATTTGACAACATGGTACCATGGGTCGAGATTAATTCTGATCAATACGAATGCGATGGGATCTTTATTTATTTTATTTAAGCAACTAATTGTGGACCACTAACATCGGACTGCTAACTACGGACTAAGAAAATATTAAAAGTATTAAAAGTATATATATATGTAACGATTACTTAAAAAGAAAATATGTTGATATATTATATATATGGTTAGGTTTGTGATATCTATCGGAGACCAAGTCGAATTAAATACCTTCAAGGCAAAAGTGAGGTTCATTTGCTCCCCTTTTAATTGCTTTTGCAACATATATTTTTGGGCTGAGAATACATGCGCTGCTTTTATAAATGTTTACAAAATAGACACAAGTACTTAAAAATATATTCTACGTTGAGTTGTACCACTGGCATATTTCCCTGTAGCTTGGTAACTACTATTTACATGGGTATTGTAAACGCGAATCCTGTTGATAGATCTATCGGGCCTGACAACCCCAACCGGACTGGACGACCAGTATTCAACGGTTGCACAGTACTTCATTTTGGTGACTACACTTGGTACGGTGTAGTGAGATTTCATAATAAAGGGAATATGCGACGTTGATTAAATGTTAAGTATGGTTACCAAGTGCTCAACCACTTAGAATGCTTTACATACACTTGCGAGTGTATTATGTTTATGATTATGAAATCTTGTGGTCTATTAACATATTGAAATGATTGTTATGATAAACCTATGAACTCACCAACCTTTTGGTTGACACTTTAAAGCATGTTTATTCTCAGGTACGAATTAAGTCTTCCGCTGTGCATTTGCTCAATATAAGGACATTACTTGGAGCCGATCATCGCAATGGGACCAAATGTTGATGACTTCGTCCAGGTGGATTAGGACGGGTCCTTTCAGTTGGTATCAGAGCGGTGGTCGTAGCGAACCAGGTCTTGCATTAGTGTGTCTAACTAGTAATTGTTAGGATGCATTAATGAGTCTGGACTTCGACCGTGTCTACATGTCAAAAGTTTTGCTTATCATTTCTAGTCGGAAATCATCTGCTTATCATCCTTAGGAAATTACCTGCTTATCATTCATAAGTCTAGACACGTTTTACTGCATTTACTGCATTGATAGTGTATAGACGAATTCTTCTCTTAGCATATCTGTTATTGCGAACTTTGACTGATATCTTTTCAAAGATTCTCCGTAATTTACGGGATTTTGGTATTATATATACATATGTAAATTATGTATTGAAGAGTACCAAATCTAACTCTTATAATCTATTCCATACCAAAAATTCATTTTCCCCATTATACAAGATGGATTCCGCATCTAGTTCGAATTCTTCAGATTCCGACAGTTATGCCGATATGGATTTCCATTCGGGCTCCGAAAGCAGCATCACCGGAATGGATCAACCAATTTCCCATCATCTATTCTGGATGAATTGGGGATGGGTTCGTAATATACTAAATCACTGGAGACAAGAAGAAGGTGATCCATTCCATCCACCAAATTGCCCTCTTGGCGATGAACCTGAAGCACTTACCGGCGAACCTATTCGAAACACCATTTTCTCTCTCATTTCTAGAGTATCTCGTCACGATTATATACTATCCCATATTACAAATCTTGTTCATTCGCTCGCTCCAACCGCCAATCATCCCGGTGTACTAGCAGAAGTTAACGAACTTCGAGCTTGCGTGACGGCTTTGGAGAACATGGTGCGAAGGTTGCAAACACCAGCAGCAGCAGCAGCACCAGTAGCATAATCAGCACCACCATCAATAACATCAACAATACCATCATCACCACTAACAAACAACATCCACATCACACGTCTCGACATCATAATCTGTCCGACAAACATCAACATCATACGCACCATAGATACCAAGGAGTACCAACAATAATGAACGATGAAGTATTGATCCATAACTTCATTGATATTCTGCGAAGAATATGTGGTTTCAAAAAGTTTTAGATATTTCTTATTCTAGCGCAAACCGAAAAGCAAATGAGATTAATATCATATTAACTCATTAAATTCATGATTTCATCTGAAGAAAATATATATGTATATATGTTTTCATAAAGATTGTAATTAAAAGTTCTTTTGTACAAAATATTAATGGTGAAATTTTTTTTTACGGGTAGGTAATACCCGAGGAATAATTAGATTTCATCTTAATAAGTTACATTGTACATTCGTCGAAGCTGATTCAACAGTCATTTACTATCCTACTTACAACCACCGATATACGTATCCGTTCACCGCAGAATAACCATTTTCATTCAATTTCATATTTGGATTTTGACTTCCCAGAATCTAACAAGTGGCATATGAAGAAAACATATGACAAAATAAAATCTGTTAGAAACATACAAATTAACTATGAAAATTTTTGTTAAGAATCCACGCTAAATGTTCCAGCTAACTGTTCCTAGCTAACTGATTACATTTTATTTATCGCAGTTTATTTATCGCAATTTAATTATCGCACTTTAATTTATCGTCATTTAATTTCTGAAATTATTTTACGCACTTTAAATATCGGGACACGTATACAATGTTTTGACATATCATATCGACGCATCTATATATATTATTTGGAATCACCATAGACACTCTATATGCAGTAATGATCGAGTTCTCTATACAGGGTTGAGGTTGATTCTACAATAATATATATAGTTTGAGTTGTGATCGAGTCTGAGACGTATACGGGTCACGACACGTATTAATTAATTAGTATATTATATATTAAACTATATATGAATTATTGGACTGTTACTGTGGACTATCGACTGTGGACTAATGACATTGGACAATTAAAATGAATTAAAATATTGATTATAACATATGAAACTAAACATTTCTTCAAGATTGCCACTTGATTTCATCTTAAACCTCATTGTTGTAGTGACCCGAACTTTTCCATGTTTATATATATATATTAAATGAAATTGTTATTTACATGATTAAGTGTTTCCAACATGTTAAGCAATCAAACTTGTTAAGACTTGATTAATTGAAATAGGTTTCATATAGACAATTGACCACCCAAGTTGACCGGTGATTCACGAACGTTAAAACTTGTAAAAACTATACGATGACATATATATGGTTATATATATAGTTAACATGATTTTATTATAAGTATGTATCTCATTAGGTATTTTAACAATGAGTTATGTACATAAAAATGAGACTATTAATTTAAGAAACTCAAAAACGATATATATAACGATTATCGTTATAACAACGTCTTACTAGGTACATATGAATCATATTAAGATATTGATACACTTGGTTAATTATGTTAAATGATAAGTAAATATATTATTAAGTGTATTAACAATGAAATACATATGTAAAAATAAGACTACTAACTTAATGATTTCGAAACGAGACATATACGTAACGATTATCGTTGTAACGACATTTAACTGTATATATATCATACTAAGATATATTATATATCATAATATCATGATAATATAACAATTTAACATCTCATTTGTTATAATAAACAATGGGTTAACAACATTCAACAAGATCGTTAACCTAAAGGTTACAAAACAACATTTACATGTAACGACTAACGATGACTTAACGGCTCAGTTAAAATGTATATACATGTAGTGTTTTAATATGTATTTATACACTTTTGAAAGACTTCAATACACTTATCAAAATACTTTTACTTAATAAAAATGCTTACAATTACATCCTCGTTCAGTTTCATCAACAATTCTACTCGTATGCACCCGTATTCGTACTCGTACAATACACAGCTTTTAGATGTATGTACTATTGGTATATACACTCCAATGCTCAGATCTTAGCAGCCCATGTGAGTCACCTAATACATGTGGGAACCATCATTTGGCAACTAGCATGAAATATCTCATAAAATTACAAAAATATGAGTAATCATTCATGACTTATTTACATGAAAACAAAATAACATATCCTTTATATCTAATCCATACAACAACGACCAAAAACACCTACAAACACTTTCATTCTTCAATTTTCTTCATCTAATTGATCTCTCTCAAGTTCTATCTTCAAGTTCTAAGTGTTCTTCATAAATTCCAAAAGTTCTAGTTTCATAAAATCAAGAATACTTCCAAGATTGCAAGTTTACTTCCAAGTTTTCTAAATCCATTCCAAGTAATCATCCAAGATCAAGAAACCTTTGTTACTTACAGTAGGTTATCTTTCTAATACAAGATAATAATCATATTCAAACTTTAATTCAATTTCTATAACTATAACAATCTTATTTCGAGTGGAAATCTTACTTGAAATTGTTTTCGTGTCATGATTCTGCTTCAAGAACTTTCAAGCCATCCAAGGATCCTTTAAAGCTAGATCTATTTTTATCATTTCCAGTAGGTTTATCCAAGGAACTTGAGGTAGTAATGATGTTCATAACATCATTCGATTCATACATATAAAGCTATCTTATTCGAAGGTTTAAACTTGTAATCACTAGAACATAGTTTAGTTAATTCTAAACTTGTTCGTAAATAAAAGTTAATCCTTCTAACTTGACTTTTAAAATCAACTAAACACATGTTAAATATCTATATGATATGCTAACTTAATGATTTAAAACCTGGAAACACGAAAAACACTGTAAAACCGAATTTACGCCGTCGTAGTAACACCGCGGGCTGTTTTGGGTTAGTTAATTAAAAACTATGATAAACTTTGATTTAAAAGTTGTTCTTCTGGGAAAATGATTTTTCTTATGAACATGAAACTATATCCAAAAATCATGGTTAAACTCAAAGTGTAAGTATGTTTTCTAAAATGGTCATCTAGACGTCGTTCTTTCGACTGAAATGACTACCTTTACAAAAACAACTTGTAACTTATATTTCTGACTATAAACCTATACTTTTTCTGTTTAGATTCATAAAATAGAGTTCAATATGAAACCATAGCAATTTGATTCACTCAAAACGGATTTAAAATGAAGAAGTTATGGGTAAAACAAGATTGGATAATTTTTCTCATTTTAGCTACGTAAAAATTGGTAACAAATCTATTCCAACCATAACTTAATCAACTTGTATTGTATATTATGTAATCTTGAGATACCATAGACACGTATACAATGTTTCGACCTATCATGTCGACACATCTATATATATTTCGGAACAACCATAGACACTCTATATGTGAATGTTGGAGTTAGCTATACAAGGTTGAGGTTGATTCCAAAATATATATAGTTTGAGTTGTGATCAATACTGAGATATGTATACACTGGGTCGTGGATTGATTCAAGATAATATATATCGATTTATTTCTGTACATCTAACTGTGGACAACTAGTTGTAGGTTACTAACGAGGACAGCTGACTTAATAAACTTAAAATATCAAAATGTATTAAATGTGTTGTAAATATATTTTGAACATACTTTGATATATATGTACATATTTGTTATAGGTTCGTGAATCGACCAGTGGCCAAGTCTTATTTCCCGACGAAGTAAAAATCTGTGAAAGTGAGTTATAGTCCCACTTTTAAAATCTAATATTTTTGGGATGAGAATACATGCAGGTTTTATAAATGATTTACAAAATAGACACAAGTACGTGAAACTACATTCTATGGTTGAATTATCGAAATCAAATATGCCCCTTTTTATTAAGTCTGGTAATCTAAGAATTAGGGAACATACACCCTAATTGACGCGAATCCTAAAGATAGATCTATTGGGCCTAACAAACCCCATCCAAAGTACCGGATGCTTTAGTACTTCGAAATTTATATCATATCCGAAGGGTATCTCGGAATGATGGGGATATTCTTATATATGCATCTTGTTAATGTCGGTTACCAGGTGTTCACCATATGAATGATTTTTATCTCTATGTATGGGATGTGTATTGAAATATGAAATCTTGTGGTCTATTATTATGATTTGATATATATAGGTTAAACCTATAACTCACCAACATTTTTGTTGACGTTTTAAGCATGTTTATTCTCAGGTGATTATTAAGAGCTTCCGCTGTCGCATACTTAAATAAGGACGAGATTTGGAGTCCATGCTTGTATGATATTGTATAAAAACTGCATTCAAGAAACTTATTTTGTTGTAACATATTTGTATTGTAAACCATTATGTAATGGTCGTGTGTAAACAGGATATTTTAGATTATCATTATTTGATAATCTACGTAAAGCTTTTTAAACCTTTATTGATGAAATAAAGGTTATGGTTTGTTTTAAAATGAATGCAGTCTTTGAAAAATGTCTCATATAGAGGTCAAAACCTCGCAACGAAATCAATTAATATGGAACGTTTTTAATCAATAAGAACGGGACATTTCAGTTGGTATCCGAGCGTTGGTCTTAGAGAACCAGAATTTTGCATTAGTGTGTCTTATTGAGTTTGTTAGGATGCATTAGTGAGTCTGGACTTCGACCGTGTTTACTTGAAAAATGATTGCTTAACAAATTTTGTTGGAAACTATATATTTTTAACATGTGAATATTATGTGATATATTAATCTCTTAACATGTTTGATATTATGTGATAGATGTCTACCTCTAGCACAAATCCCATTGACTCACCTAATAATAACGAAGAGTCGAATATATATTGGACTAATTCACAAGTTCCCGAAGAAGAATCAGAACCGGAAGAGGAGGAACCGGAGGAGGAAATAGAACCGGTGGGGGAAATAATAAAACGATTAAGTAAAAGAAAATCCTCAACCAATCGACCAAGGTTAATTATGGTCAATGGTGTTTCCGCCAACGAAGCAAAATATTGGGAGGATTACCAATTCTCCGATGAATCGGATTCCGACGAGAATTCCGATGATGTTATATAAATTACCCCAACTGAATTTAAAAAGGCAAAAGAAAATAATAAGGGAAAGGGCATAAAAATAGAGAAATCTAATTCCAACCCCGATGAACTTTATATGTATCGTCAACCCCCGAAGCCTTTAAGTTGTAACAATGACCCGGGAACCTCTAAACCAACAGGTTTTCTAAACCGTTGTGGAAAACGACAGCTCATATTAGGGTAACATCATATATCCCTAGAAACTTGGCAAAACGGACCAAAACCGAAGAAGAAGAAGAAGAAACGAGCGAGTCGGAATAAGATAGTTGTATTCGTGTGGTGTAATATATGTAATATAGTGTGCTTATGCTTTATGATATATGTAAAAATTGCTTGTATTAATAAGTATTTTTTTTATGAATCTAACTCTTGTCTATTTTACAGTATAAAAACACAAAATGGATAGATAACCCAATATTTTAAGAGACCTACCCGGAGACATGATTGATGAAATCTTGTCTAGAGTCGGTCAAAATTCTTCGGCACAACTATTTACGGCAAAATAAGTTTGTAAGACATTCGAAGAACGTTCCAAGAATGTCTTGGTTTATAAAAGACTTTCGTTTGAAAGATGGGGGATATCACATTGGGAAACCCATACGTTACGATGTGTTTACTTTGACGCATATATTGCGGGGAACCCAAATGCTATTTTACGCAACGGGTTAAGAAATTATTTTGACTCAATGTATCCGAATATAGGACTTCATGATTTAGAAAAAGCGACTAACATGCAACATAAAGAAGCATGCTATGCTTACGGGTTAGTAATGTTCGCTTCTCACCAAAGTGAGAAAAAGAACATCGGGCTACAACTATTAAACAAAACGTTCTCACAAGTGACGGAGTCGGTAATTGGGGTAAGAAATGAGGTTTTTAGGTTATTACGAGACTGTTGGTCATTACGTAACCCTCGTCCCTTTGACGACGTTACAACACGCTGTCTTATCAATGGCCATAACGGTTATGTTCCACAAGACCAAGGATGGAAAGTAATCCTAGTAAAACCAGAATGCATGACTTGTTTCTGGACGTATGAATTACGTATCCTTATTGCCTTTGCTGAACGACTTGTGTACTAGCTAGAATTATCTTCACAACCATCTTGTATCAAATTTATTATGTGCTATATTTAATGCTATATGTAAAATAAGCGGTATTGTAAGTTTGTAAAATATTGTGTAAAAGTTTGAACGCGAAATATTATTATAATCAGTTTTTCATATAGAATTGTAGTAGTTGAATTGTATATTTGCTACTAAGTATGAACTTAACGGGTAGGTACTACCCGAATTTAAACTTATAAAACGCTAATATGAAGAAAAAGCTTTTATAAATGAGTTCATATTATGCTACAAAATACTATTAACTACTCTTAATATTCTGTATGATTAACTTGTTCCATTTGACTATTTTGAAGGAAATGGCACCGACTACTCGACACACCGTGAATATGAATGAAGAGGAATTCCGTACTTTTCTAGCTTCAAACATAGCCGCAGTACAGGCTGCGCTACATACCAACAATAACCTTGGATCTAGTAGTACAGGAAATCGTGTAGGATGCACCTACAAAGAATTCACTGCCTGCAAACCTTTGGAATTTGATGGAACCGAAGGACCGATCGGATTGAAACGGTGGACCGAGAAGGTCGAATCGGTGTTTGTCATAAGTAAGTGTACTGAAGAGGACAAACTGAAGTACGCTACACATACCTTCACAGGTTCTGCGTTAACATGGTGGAATACCTATCTAGAGCAAGTGGGACAAGACGATGCGTATGCACTACCATGGTCACCATTCAAGCACTTGATGAACGAGAAGCACCGTCCCAGAACCGAGGTCAATAAGCTCAAGACAGAACTTAGAGGGTTACGAACCCAAGGATTTGATATTACCACGTACGAAAGACGATTCACAGAATTGTGCCTATTGTGTCCGGGAGCATTCGAAGATGAGGAAGAGAAGATCGACGCGTTTATGAAAGGATTACCGGAAAGAATCCAAGAAGATATAAGTTCACACGAGCCCGCCTCCATACAACAGGCATGTAGAATGGCTCACAAACTAGTGAACCAGATTGAAGAAAGAATTAAAGAACAGACTGCTGAAGAGGCCAATGTGAAGCAAGTCAAAAGAAAGTGGGAGGAAAACGGTGATAAGAATCACCAATACAACAATAACAGCAATTACAACAATAATCGCAACAATTATCCCAACAATCGCAACATCAATCGCAACTACAACAAACGGCCCAACAACAACAACAACAACAACAACAACAACAACAACAACAACAACAACAACAACAGCAACTACAACAATCATCCCAACAACAATAATAACCGCAACAACAACAACAATCAGAAGCAGCTATGCCAAAGGTGTGAAAAGTATCACTCGGGGTTCTGCACCAAATTTTGCAACAAGTGTAAAAGAAATGGTCATAGCGCGGTGAAGTGTGAGGTCTACGGACCAGGGGTTAATAGAACGAAAGGAACAAATGGTGTCGGAACGAGTAATGGCGGAGCAAGTAGTGTCGGAGCAAGTTATGTCAATGTAGTTTGTTATAAATGTGGAAAACCGGGCCACATTATTAGAAATTTCCCGAACCAGGAGAACACGAATGGACAAGGCCGCGGAAGAGTTTTCAATATTAATGCGGCAGAGGCACAAGAAGACCCGGAGCTTGTTACGGGTACATTTCTTATTAACAATAAATCTGCTTATGTTTTATTTGATTCGGGTGCGGATAGAAGCTATATGAGTAGAGATTTTTGTGCTAAATTAAGTTATCCATTGACGCCTTTGAATAGTAAATTTTTACTCGAATTAGAAAATGGTAAATTAATTTCAGCAGATAATATATGTCGGAATCGAGAAATTAAACTGGTTAGCGAAACATTTAAGATTGATTTGATACCAGTAGAGTTAGGGAGTTTTGATGTGATAATCGGTATGGACTGGTTGAAAGAAGTGAAAGCAGAGATCGTTTGTTACAAAAATGCAATTCGCATTATACGAGAAAAAGGAAAACCGTTAATGGTGTACGGAGAAAAGGGCAACACGAAGCTACATCTTATTAGTAATTTGAAGGCACAAAAACTAATAAGAAAAGGTTGCTATGCTGTTCTAGCACACGTCGAGAAAGTACAAACTGAAGAAAAGAGCATCAATGATGTTCCCATCGCAAAAGAATTTCCCGATGTATTTCCGCAAGAATTACCGGGATTATCCCCACATCGATCCGTTGAATTTCAAATAGATCTTGTACCAGGAGCTGCACCAATAGCTCGTGCTCCTTACAGACTCGCACCCAGTGAGATGAAAGAACTGCAAAGCCAATTACAAGAACTTTTAGAGCGTGGTTTCATTCGACCAAGCACATCACCGTGGGGAGCTCCTGTTTTGTTTGTCAAGAAGAAAGATGGTACATTCAGGTTGTGTATCGACTACCGAGAGTTGAACAAACTTACCATCAAGAACCGCTACCCACTACCGAGAATCGACGACTTATTTGATCAACTACAAGGCTCGTCTGTTTATTCAAAGATTGACTTACGTTCCGGGTATCATCAAATGCGGGTGAAAGAAGATGATATTCCAAAGACTGCTTTCAGAACACGTTACGGTCATTACGAGTTTATGGTCATGCCGTTTGATTTAACTAATGCACCAGCTGTGTTCATGGACCTTATGAACTGAGTGTGTGGACCATACCTTGACAAGTTTGTCATTGTTTTCATTGATGACATACTTATTTACTCAAAGAATGACCAAGAACACGGTGAACATTTAAGAAAGGTGTTAGAAGTATTGAGGAAGGAAGAATTGTACGCAAAATTTTCAAAGTGTGCATTTTGGTTGGAAGAAGTTCAATTCCTCGGTCACATAGTGAACAAAAAAGGTATTAAGGTGGATCCGGCAAAGATAGAAACTGTTGAAAAGTGGGAAACCCCAAAAACTCCGAAACACATAGGTCAGTTTTTAGGACTAGCTGGTTACTACAGAAGGTTCATCCAAGACTTTTCCAGAATAGCAAAACCCTTGACTGCATTAACGCATAAAGGGAAGAAATTTGAATGGAAGGATGAACAAGAGAAAGCGTTTCAGTTATTGAAGAAAAACCTAACTACGGCACCTATATTGTCATTGCCTGAAGGGAATGATGATTTTGTGATTTATTGTGACGCATCAAAGCAAGGTCTCGGTTGTGTATTAATGCAATGAACGAAGGTGATTGCTTATGCATCTAGATAATTGAAGATTCACGAGCAAAATTATACGACGCATGATTTGGAATTAGGCGCGGTTGTTTTTGCATTAAAGACATGGAGGCACTACTTATATGGGGTCAAAAGTATTATATATACCGACCACAAAAGTCTTCAACACATATTTAATCAGAAACAACTGAATATGAGGCAGCGTAGGTGGATTGAATTATTGAATGATTACGACTTTGAGATTCGTTACCACCCGGGGAAGGCAGATGTGGTAGCCGACGCCTTGAGCAGAAAGGACAGAGAACCCATTCGAGTAAAATCTATGAATATAATGATTCACAATAACCTTACTACTCAAATAAAGGAGGCGCAACAAGGAGTTTTAAAAGAGGGAAATTTAAAGGATGAAATACCCAAAGGATCGGAGAAGCATCTTAATATTCGGGAAGACGGAACCCGGTATAGGGCTGAAAGAATTTGGGTACCAAAATTTGGAGATATGAGAGAAATGGTACTTAGAGAAGCTCATAAAACCAGATACTCAATACATCCTGGAACAGGGAAGATGTACAAGGATCTTAAGAAATATTTTTGGTGGCCGGGTATGAAAGCCGATGTTGCTAAATACGTAGGAAAATGTTTGACGTGTTCTAAGGTCAAAGCTGAGCATCAGAAACTATCAGGTCTACTTCAACAACCCAAAATCCCGGAATGGAAATGGGAAAACATTACCATGGATTTCATCACTAAATTGCCAAGGACTGCAAGTGGTTTTGATACTATTTGGGTAATAGTTGATCGTCTCACCAAATCAGCACACTTCCTGCCAATAAGAGAAGATGACAAGATGGAGAAGTTAGCACGACTGTATTTGAAGGAAGTCGTCTCCAGACATGGAATACCAATCTCTATTATCTCTGATGGGGATTGCAGATTTATTTCAAGATTCTGGCAGACATTACAGCAAGCATTAGGAACTCGTCTAGACATGAGTACTGCCTATCATCCACAAACTGATGGACAGAGCGAAAGGACGATACAAACGCTTGAAGACATGCGACGAGCATGTGTTATTGATTTCGGAAACAGTTGGGATCGACACCTACCGTTAGCAGAATTTTTCTACAACAACAGTTATCATTCTAGTATTGAGATGGCACCGTTTGAGGCACTTTATGGTAGAAAGTGCAGGTCTCCGATTTGTTGGAATGAAGTGGGGGATAGACAGATTACGGGTCCGGAGATAATACAAGAAACTACCGAGAAAATCATCCAAATTCAACAACGGTTGAAAACCGCCCAAAGTCGACAAAAGAGCTACGCTGACATTAAAATAAAAGATATAGAATTTGAAATTGGAGAGATGGTCATGCTTAAAGTTTCACCTTGGAAAGGCGTTGTTCGATTTGGTAAACGGGGGAAACAAAATCCAAGGTACATTGGACCATTCAAGATTATAGATCGTGTCGGACCAGTAGCTTACCAACTGGAGCTACCTCAACAACTCGCAGCTGTACATAACACTTTCCACGTCTCAAATTTGAAGAAATGTTTTGCTAAATAAGATCTCACTATTCCGTTGGACGAAATCCAAATCAATGAAAAACTTCAATTCATTGAAGAACCCGTCGAAATAATGGATCGTGAGGTTAAGAGACTTAAACAAAACAAGATACCGATTGTTAAGGTTCTATGGAATGCCCGTAGAGGACCCGAGTTCACCTGGTAGCGTGAAGATCAGATGAAGAAGAAATACCCGCATTTATTTCCAGAAGATACGTCAACACCTCCAACTGCTTAAAATTTCGGGACGAAATTTATTTAACGGGTAGGTACTGTAGTGACCCGAACTTTTCCATGTTTATATATATATTAAATGAAATTGTTATTTACATGATTAAGTGTTTCCAACATGTTAAGTAATCAAACTTGTTAAGACTTGATTAATTGAAATAGTTTTCATATAGACAATTGACCACCCAAGTTGACCGGTGATTCACGAACGTTAAAACTTGTAAAAACTATACGATGACATATATATGGTTATATATATAGTTAACATGATTTTATTATAAGTATGTATCTCATTAGGTATTTTAACAATGAGTTATATACATAAAAATGAGACTATTAATTTAAGAAACTCAAAAACGATATATATAACGATTATCGTTATAACAACGTCTTACTAGGTACATATGAATCATATTAAGATATTAAATGATAAGTAAATATATTATTAAGTGTATTAACAATGAAATACATATGTAAAAATAAGACTACTAACTTAATGATTTCGAAACGAGACATATACGTAACGATTATCGTTGTAACGACATTTAACTGTATATATATCGTACTAAGATATATTATATATCATAATATCATGATAATATAACAATTTAACATCTCATTTGTTATAATAAACAATGGGTTAACAACATTCAACAAGATCGTTAACCTAAAGGTTACAAAACAACATTTACATGTAACGACTAACGATGACTTAACGACTCAGTTAAAATGTATATACATGTAGTGTTTTAATATGTATTTATACACTTTTGAAAGACTTCAATACACTTATCAAAATACTTCTACTTAACAAAAATGCTTACAATTACATCCTCGTTTAGTTTCATCAACAATTCTACTCGTATGCACCCGTATTCGTACTCGTACAATACACAGCTTTTAGATGTATGTACTATTAGTATATACACTCCAATGATCAGCTCTTAGCAGCCCATGTGAGTCACCTAACACATGTGGGAACCATCATTTGGTAACTAGCATGAAATATCTCATAAAATTACAAAAATATGAGTAATCATTCATGATTTATATGAAAACAAAATTACATATCCTTTATATCTAATCCATACATCAACGACCAAAAACACCTACAAACTCTTTCATTCTTCAATTTTCTTCATCTAATTGATCTCTCTCAAGTTCTATCTTCAAGTTCTAAGTGTTCTTCATAAATTCAAAAAGTTCTAGTTTCATAAAATCAAGAATACTTCCAAGATTGCAAGTTTACTTCCAAGTTTTCTAAATCCATTCCAAGTAATCATCCAAGATCAAGAAACCTTTGTTACTTACAGTAGGTTATCTTTCTAATATAAGGTAATAATCATATTCAAACTTTAATTCAATTTCTATAACTATAACAATCTTATTTCGAGTGGAAATCTTACTTGAAATTGTTTTCGTGTCATGATTCTGCTTCAAGAACTTTCAAGCCATCCAAGGATCCTTTGAAGCTAGATCTATTTTTATCATTTCCAGTAGGTTTATACAAGAAACTTGAGGTAGTAATGATGTTCATAACATCATTCGATTCATACATATAAAGCTATCTTATTCGAAGGTTTAAACTTGTAATCACTAAGACATAGTTTAGTTAATTCTAAACTTGTTCGCAAATAAAAGTTAATCCTTCTAACTTGACTTTTAAAATCAACTAAAAACATGTTCAATATCTATATGATATGCTAACTTAATGATTTAAAACCTGGAAACACGAAAAACACTGTAAAACCGAATTTACGTCGTCGTAGTAACACCGCGGGCTGTTTTGGGTTAGTTAATTAAAAACTATGATAAACTTTGATTTAAAAGTTTTTCTTCTGGGAAAATGATTTTTCTTATGAACATGAAACTATATCCAAAAATCATGGTTAAACTCAAAGTGTAAGTATGTTTTCTAAAATGGTCATTTATACGTCATTCTTTCGACTAAAATGACTACCTTTACAAAAACAACTTGTAATTTATATTTCTGACTATAAAACTATACTTTTTCTATTTAGATTCATAAAATAGAGTTCAATATGAAACCATAGCAATTTGATTCACTCAAAACGGATTTAAAATGAAGAAGTTATGGGTAAAACAAGATTGGATAATTTTTCTCATTTTAGTTACGTAAAAATTGGTAACAAATCTATTCCAACCATAACTTAATCAACTTGTATTGTATATTATGTAATCTTGAGATACCATAGACACGTATACAATGTTTCAACCTATCATGTCGACACATCTATATATATTTCGGAACAACCATAGACACTCTATATGTGAATGTTGGAGTTAGCTATACAGGGTTGAGGTTGATTCCAAAATATATATAGTTTGAGTTGTGATCAATATTGAGATATGTATACACTGGGTCGTGGATTGATCCAAGATAATATATATCGATTTATTTCTGTACATCTAACTGTGGACAACTAGTTGTAGGTTACTAACGAGGACAGCTGACTTAATAAACTTAAAACATCAAAATGTATTAAAAGTGTTGTAAATATATTTTGAACATACTTTGATATATATGTACATATTTGTTATAGGTTCGTGAATCGACCAGTGGCCAAGTCTTACTTCCCGAAGAAGTAAAAATCTGTGAAAGTGAGTTATAGTCCCACTTTTAAAATCTAATATTTTTGGGATGAGAATACATGCATGTTTTATAAATGATTTACAAAATAGACACAAGTACGTGAAACTACATTCTATGGTTGAATTATCAAAATCAAATATGCCCCTTTTTATTAAGTCTGGTAATCTAAGAATTAGGGAACAGACACCCTAATTGACGCGAATCCTAAAGATAGATCTATTGGGCCTAACAAACCCCATCCAAAGTACCGGATGCTTTAGTACTTCGAAATTTATATCATATTCGAAGGGTGTGCCGGAATGATGGGGATATTCTTATATATGCATCTTGTTAATGTCGGTTACCAGGTGTTCACCATATGAATAATTTTTATCTCTATGTATGGGATGTGTATTGAAATATGAAATCTTGTGGTCTATTATTATGATTTAATATATATAGGTTAAACCTATAACTCACCAACATTTTTGTTGACGTTTTAAGCATGTTTATTCTCAGGTGATTATTAAGAGCTTCCGCTGTCGCATACTTAAATAAGGACGAGATTTGGAGTCCATGCTTGTATGATATTGTATAAAAACTGCATTCAAGAAATTTATTTTGTTGTAACATATTTGTATTGTAAACCATTATGTAATGGTCGTGTGTAAACAGGATATTTTAGATTATCATTATTTGATAATCTACGTAAAGCTTTTTAAACCTTTATTGATGAAATAAAGGTTATGGTTTGTTTTAAAATGAATGCAGTCTTTGAAAAACGTCTCATATAGAGGTCAAAACCTCGCAACGAAATCAATTAATATGGAACGTTTTTAATCAATAAGAACGGGACATTTCAATTGTATCTCGACGATTACAATCAGCGTTCAAATCTATCATGATTCTTAAAAACACCTCAATCGAGAGGATAAACCAACCGCACTTCATCTACGGAAGAAAAGATTGATGCATATAGTTATGCACCTGAAAAACCCTCGGAAACTGAGTAAACGTTTGACACGTATCTGTTCTAGTTCCTTTGACATTTTTATTACCGAAGATCGTTTTGCAATCCCTTTCCAAAGTAGCTAATTTTGTCACAACTCCAGCAAGTCAACTCCGACTTTTCATCCGAAACAACTTTATTATAACCGCGATATATATGCGTACTCTTTATTGTTACTGGGGAACCTTTTATATTCCACAATATTACCATCAGTGATTAATCATTCTAAAAACACAATTCTCCTGAAACTACCTCGGTTTGATAACCGATGACCCAGATCAGTTAACCTTGAAAATGCTGACGAAGCAGCATGTTGTAGATGATCTTACTGGCCAAAAGTTTGATGATAAAGAAAGGAGTGTTAGGAACGCTCGATAGAAAATTTAGTACCGAAAAGCGGATTATGCGAAACTATGAAGAAAGCCGTGGACAAATCACAAAGAATAAGTTTTCCTTCAAAGAATCCAAATGATTCTGTGCCTGCTAAAATCGTTAGCAAACATCTTATTTCTCATTCTAAACCTTCACAGACAAATCTTCTTCATCATCCATTGATATTAGAAATTCTAAGATATTCTCGTATGTTCTATTATAAATATCCTCCATATTTCTGGCGATATTTTCACAACTATTCTTATCTGAGATCATTTATCTCTCCGTAATATCTGCAACATAAAAGAAACTGTGTTAGTTTCTAAATTCTGAAACCTTCGAGTTTAAAATATGAATGTTTTGAAGTAGTGTTGGGAACTGAAGCATGGATTAGTATAATATAATGATACTTGATCAACGTCATTATATTACAGTAAGTCATGCTGAGTTTCTAATGAAGCATGATGATTCACAGTACCGTCATCATATGCCATTTACACGACTCTTACATTCTATCTAATCTCTAAACATATCAAGAGAATATTTTTCTGGATGACTCGGTCTTCTCTAGGGTATTCTGGTAATTTAACAAATCAAAATCGTTCTATTACCATTTTCTTCTTAGAGCATTAGCTATGTTCATTCTGAATTTCATATCTACGAATTCCGAACCATTACTCGCTTGACTCGAAGTCGGGAAGAGAAAACGAAAGTATGAAGCTCCGAAAAATAATGAAGAATATAAACTCCGA
Source organism: Rutidosis leptorrhynchoides (assembly GCF_046630445.1). Taxonomy (NCBI): domain Eukaryota; kingdom Viridiplantae; phylum Streptophyta; class Magnoliopsida; order Asterales; family Asteraceae; genus Rutidosis; species Rutidosis leptorrhynchoides. Next base: position 138,920,285 of record NC_092342.1, on the reverse strand, counting down.
TAATAACCCCGAAATTACAAACCGTATATATCGATGCAGATAGCAATATAGAGACACGGGAGAATTAGAAACACTATAAACACAAGAGTATAGTAAAAGTAAATAGATTCTTCTAGTGGTAGATGAAAAAGAAGAATGACAGATATAAAAGTTAGGAGTATATCAAGAATCAGGACTGGATGGAGCATATTGATGAATGCTTTAAAGTAAGAATCAATGGAGAAAGAATAGAAGGTGTGAGTCGTGGAAAATAAGGAAAGGAAGGGGTGAATTTATAGTGAAATATCTGACAGAGCAATCGAAACAGATTATTGCATATAATCAAAGAAGATCCTGATTTCCTTAATCACCAAAGAACCAAATCTTATTACGTAAGATTCTCTTTAAATCCCTTAAATCCCGGAAATCAATCATAACTACGTCATCGGTTAAGACGAATATATTTTACTCATCTCACTCTTTTACGATAGTCTCATTTATATTCTTCGCATAATCGAATCGTTTTATCTACATTACCCAATGATGATAAAACTCCATTATCACCTTATATTTGTCATGAAAACCTTCTTATTGTTATCCATAACAACCTCTATCAAATTTCGGGGACGAAATTTCTTTAACGGGTAGGTACTGTAATGACCCAGAATTTTCCGACCAAATTATACTTATGAGATTAATATTTACATAAATTAAACCATACCAACATGATAAGAAATCCAAATTGTTGAGACTTGTGTTTTTGAAAAGAGTTTTACACAACGTTTGACCGTCCAATATGACTGATGATATCACGAACTATATAACATACGATAATTATACGTTTGTGTATATATATGTATTTATATATATTTAACATGATCTAAGGATGGTTTAACATCTCATTGTGTACTAATGACAATGAGTTATAAGTATATTTTGAAACTACTAACTTAAGTTTTCAAAACGATAACTATACGTAACATTCTTTGATATATATACTTATAATCTATAATGCTTATACATGTATCGTATATATAATGTATTTAATCACTTTTTAAGGACTTAAATACATAAAACAATATAAGTATATTCACAAAAGATAGCTATATTTGAATTCTCGTTCCGTTTCCTCAAGATTTCTATACGTATATCTAGGGTATATGTACCCGTATCATACCCAGCTTCTATACGTATTTACTATTGGTATATACACATAAAATCAACATCCTAATCAACATTATTACTGCCCTAGATATGAGGTAACTAGGATTTATCAAGTAGTATGAATTATTAGTAAGAAAACAAAATTAGGAATCCTTTTTCTTTCTTTATAAACTAAAAACGTTTTTATAAATGAACACCATTTCTTCACTCCATTTTCTCATACCTACACCCTCATTTCTCTCTCAAAATACTCCTAACTTCATACTTGATCATCTCCAAGCATTTTCCCCATCATTTAGCTTCAATTACAAGCCTTAAACACCATAAGAAAACTCTTTCAAGAACATATCAAAATAACCACCCATTTGAAGAAGTTTACTTCCAACCTTTTGATCTAACTCCACCACTCTTTGATTCCAAGATTATTTCTTATATTTTTTAGTAACTTTGTCCAAGTAACTTGAGGTAGTAACCTTGTTCATAATCTTATTCAATTCATATTCATATAGCTATCTTATTTTGTGGTATAAAATTTTAACAACAAGAACATAGTTTGAATGATTTCAAACTTGTTCGCAAACTAAATAGATCCTTCTAACTTGAATTTTAAAACACTTCAAGACCTATAATATAACATAATGATATGTTAACCTAACAAGATATAACTTGGTTTTACAAAGAACATCTTAAAAACTGAATCTACGTCGTCGGAGTGCAACCGGGGGCTGTTTTGGGTTGGATAATTAAAAACCATCTTGAACTTTGAATTGGAAGTTCATGTTCTGGAAAAATGATATTTCTTATGAATATGTTAACACATAAAAATTTCATGGTTTAACTCAAAGTGTAAGTATTTTTAGAAAAATGATCATTAAATGATGGAAAATGATCACTTTCATAAGTTTCACCAAAGTTTTACCTATAACCTATGATTTCGAATACAAACTAAGGTATTTTCAGTTCATATTCTTAAAATTTTACTCGATCCAAGGAAGTGGCAAGTTGAACCAACAAAAACGGAGTTGTAATGAAGAACCTATGACTAAAACAAGATTGGGTATCCGAAGCTAGTTTAGCTACGAAAATATTTGGAGAAAAAGTAAATTAATCATATCTTTTCTAATTAATATGATATTTTATATATAATTACTTATGATTTAATTTTATATATTTCAGGACCACCCGTAAACAACACGAGAAGATTAATCATAAGACCTCATGATTGTACGCAACACGTCATTTGACAACACGGTACTTTATGTACGCAACACGTCATTTGACAACATGGTACCATGGGTCGAGATTAATTCTGATCAATACGAATACGATGGGGTCTTTATTTATTTTATTTAAGCAACTAATTGTGGACCACTAACATCGGACTGCTAACTACGGACTAAGAAAATATTAAAAGCATTAAAAGTATATATATATGTAACGATTACTTTAAAAAAAATATGTTGATATATTATATATATGGTTAGGTTCGTGATATCTATCGGAGACCAAGTCGAATTAAATACCTTCAAGGTAAAAGTGAGTTTCATTTGCTCCCTTTTTAATTGCTTTTGCAACATATATTTTTTGGGCTGAGAATACATGCGCTGCTTTTAAAAATGTTTACAAAATAGACACAAGTACTTAAAAATATATTCTACGTTGAGTTGTACCACTGGCATATTTCCCTGTAGCTTGGTAACTATTATTTACATGGGTATTGTAAACGCGAATCCTGTTGATAGATCTATCGGGCCTGACAACCCCAACCGGACTGGATGACCAGTATTCAACGGTTGCACAGTACTTCGTTTTGGTGACTACACTTGGTACGGTGTAGTGAGATTTCATAATAAAGGGAATATGCGACGTTGATTAAATGTTAAGTATGGTTACCAAGTGCTCAACCACTTAGAATGCTTTACATACACTTGCGAGTGTATTATGTTTATGATTATGAAATCTTGTGGTCTATTAACATATTGAAATGATTGTTATGATAAACCTATGAACTCACCAACCTTTTGGTTGACACTTTAAAGCATGTTTATTCTCAGGTACGAATTAAGTCTTCCGCTGTGCATTTGCTCAATATAAGGACATTACTTGGAGCCGATCATCGCAATGGGACCAAATGTTGATGACTTCGTCCAGGTGGATTAGGACGGGTCCTTTCAATATCATCACCATCGGTCACCATCACCCTACAACCCTTATCACCACCCTACACAACCAAGAACCACCATCATCGACATATCTATTTTTTTCCTCTCTTTCACTTCTGATTATAACCGAGAACGTCACCAAACACAACCCAATTCTTGTGTTACTACTGCTTGTCTTTGTTGTTGCTGCTATAACCGCTAATGCTCGACAAACAACCGCCACAACCATCATAAACCACATCTGTAACTCGTTTATTACTGCTGCTGCTCTAATCTGTTTTTTCTGTTCGAAACAGACTCCAAAACTGCCACCAAACAGCTCCTTTATTTTTCGAATGCAGCTACTGCTACTATATTCTTTTGATTGTCGACTGGTCTACTATTTCTACTCTTGTTTTTTGCTGTAAATCGAAACCAAGAATATCTTTTTTCTTCTCGATCCGTTACTAAACCAAGTAACGAGGGAAGAAAATCACGATGAATAGTGTTGGGTTTCTGTTTCATGGCTGTACGATGAGAGATGATCATAGGATGATGTTGAGTTTAGGATGTTATGATGATTACGTGAAGTTGATGTCGTGAATGGATATATAAATGAAGACAATGAAGATGGAAGACGATGAACAGTAACATAAGTCGTATTGATGATGATTAGGATAACTTGATGATAATGTTGATTATACAAGTGGTGATGTACGTATTTACCTTAGGATACTTGTACAATTCATTTCTGTTATTAATTGATTCAGTTTAGGAGTTTGATAAATGATAATGACGATGTGATGATGAGAGGAAAATATAGAAAACAAAAGTAACGGTCTAAATTTATATGGGGTTCGTAATAATTCAGAAAAGTTGAGACAGTGTAGTGGTTATGGGGTGTTGGTGTTAATCGAGAGGTCGCGGGTTCGAGCCTGGGCAGGGACGTTTTTTTTAAAAGCTTGTTACATTGAGGTAGCATTTCTATTATCCTATTATTATTATTACTATTATATTATTATTGTTATTATTACTAATTTAAAAACTTGATGAATATAAATTTGGATATAATCATAATTATAATAATATGAAGATTATGATTCAGTTATTTAATATAATTATGAGGCAATTATGATTAAGAAGATATAAAGATTCGATTATGAATATAATTTTAATAAAAGTCATGATTAAAGGAATTATTATTATTATCAGTAGTATTAACATGATTTTAAGATTATAATTATTATTATTATTGTTATTATTATCATTATTCTTATAATTATTATTATTATTATTATTATTATTATTATTATTATTATTATTATTATTATTATTATTATTATTATTATTATTATTATTATTATTATTATTATTATTATTATTATTATTATTATTATTATTATTATTATTACTAGTATTATTATGATTATTGTTATTAAAATGTTAAGGTTAGGGTTAAATGTAAATTTAAGGATTAAGCTTATGATTTAAAATAGGTTAATGATATGATTATGATTATTAAGAAAAATTATGATTAAGTTTATGACAAATACCTATTATTATTTTTGAAATATTAAAACTAATATTATTATTATTATTAAGTATCATTATTATTACTATTAGAACTATCATTATTTCTATCATTATTATTTTATTATCCCTATTATTATTATTTTTAACATTAATATTATTATTACATTAATATTATTATTATTATTATTATTATTATCATTTTTATTATTACTAGTATTATTATTATTTTTTATAAATCATATTATTATTATTATTATTATTATCAATATTACTACTAATATTATTATCATTACTACAATAAAAAAAATTAGTCATATGGAAATATACTTAACTAAACTATATTAACCTTTTTATTTATTTAAAGTATATAAAATAAATACTTTTAATTAAGTTATTAATGAAACACATCAGTTATTAAAATAACAAGTATATCACTAATAATATATAAATTCATTCGATTACAATTATATGTGTTAATATATATATACTTGATATAGGTTCGTGAATTCGAGGCCAACCTTGCACTTGTTCAGTGCCGCCGTATGCATATTTTACTACAAATTTTGTATCGTGAGTTTCATTTGCTCCCTTTTTAAATGCTTTTGCAATATATATTTTGGGAGTGAAAATACATGCGCTGCTTTTATAACTGTTTTACGAAATAGACACAAGTACTGAAACTACATTCTATGGTTGAATTATTATACCGGATATCACCCTTTTAAGCTTGGAAGCCTAAGAATTAGGGAACAGACCCCCTAATTGACGCGAATCCTAAAAATAGATCTATTGGGCCTAACAAACCCCATCCAGGTTATGGATGCTTTAGTACTTCGATTTTATATACAGATGAGTGTACCTGTATATTTGGGGATATTTTAGATGCATTTGTTAATGTCGGTTACCAGGTGTTCACCATATGAATGTTTTTTAATTCGCAGGTTATGCATACTATTTTGTACTCGGGTTACGTGTAGAATTAAATATCTGAAATCTTGTGGTCTATTAAAATTATGGAAATGATTGATTTCGATAAACCTATGAACTCACCAACCTTTGGGTTGACACTTGAAAGCTTGTTTATTCTCTGGTATTAAGGAAATCTTCCGCTGTGCATTTGCTCATTTTAGAGATATTACTTGGAGTCATTCATGATGTATTTCAAAAGACGTTGCATTCGAGTCATTGAGTTCATCAAGATTATATTAAGTCAATTATAGTTGGATATATTATAAAATGGTATGCATACCGTCAACTTTCGATGAAATGAAAGTTTGTGTTTTTAAAAACGAATGCAATGTTTGTAAAATGTATCATATAGAGGTCAAATACCTCGCGATGTAATCATACGTTATTGTATTCATCCTTATAGATTAGGACGGGTCGCTTCACCTGGCCTCTAGTCTTGGATACTAAATTGTGTATAAACCCAATCTTAATTACTAAATTATCTGAATAAGCTCCATTTCAAATTCGACCGCTCAAGTAACGACCCTAGGTCATATTTGCCCTTGCTAACCTATAGGAAGGAATAATAGATTTAGGCCCAGTATATATAAATTAAACAATCAACTTCTTCTGTTGATATCCTGAATTGACATTTTGCGACCTACCGATACCGTAAAAATAAACCGTCGGATTCTGGCATATCATAAGGAGTAGTTAAATTTTTGGCGCCGCTGCTGAGGAGCGGTAGTACGATTTGGAGCTTGTTGAGATTAGTTAGTTTTTAAGAGACCCTTTTGACTAAGACTAGCTTTGTCAGAAGTTACTAGTTTACCGTAGTTAGGTTAGATAATATTAGCTTAATTTAGATTAATAAAAGTTTAAAATGGACTTCCTTATTAGTGAACCTTTAGGGTGGTTTAAGCTACTTAGACCGCTAAGAATTCTTCCGACACATCCTTTCTTCTATCCGATATCATACATTGTACCCATCCGACAAAATCCACACTTACCTGCCGATAGTTCGACGATGGCCGCACGCATCACTCTCGCTGACATCCCCAAACCCTCGTTAGAAGGACGAGGATGACCGATACTCTATCCAGAGGTTAATGGAGCGTCTTTTGTGCTTAAGCATAACATCATACAACTTATTCAGAATCACTGTCTATTCCATGGCTTACCAATTGATGATCCCAACTCTCACTTAGATAGATTCCTCTCCTTATCCAGCTCTTATAAGCAAAATGGGGTTGAACAAGATATAGTTCGTCTATATCTGTTACCCTATTCCTTAACTCTTCATACAAAAACCTGGTTCGAGGGATTAGAACCCAACTCTATCACCTCATGAGAGGAAATGACAACAACTTTCTTAATCAAGTACTTTCCCCCATCAAAACAAATCAGGCTTAGGAATGATATCGTAAACTTTCAACAAGCCTACAATGAATCACTCTACACTGCATGGGAAAGATTCAAACACTTGCTTCGAAGATGCCCAAACCACCGTCTTGAGAGCTCTGATCAGATTTTGACCTTCTATAAAGGTCTGAATCAGAACAACAAGTCTGCTCTTGATGCTGTTTCTCAAGGTAACTTCGTGAAATTCACTGCTGACGAGGCCTAGAGATTGATCGAGGAGATGACTATGCACCATCACGATTGGAACACGGAAGAGCACATTTCATCAGCAACACCGCTTTCCGCCTCCGATCCTATCGAAAATAAAACCATCAAATTTCTCTTGGACCAAATAGAAAACCTCACCAAAGAAGTTGGAGAGCTAAAGAAACTCCCACAACATATGTCTCAAGTGCAATTATGCCAGAATTGTACTGATCCACATCCGGCTAAGGTATATGAGGCTGAATGTGAGGACTCTGTTGTCTACTCTGATAAGATCCTAGCTCATCCACACAACCCACCTACCAAACCCACTACCCCACTAGAGACAAGTCTAGACGATGTTCTACTGCTAATCATCAACATGATCACAGCAAGACAAGACGCAACTGACTTAGTCATGACTAATCACTTGAGTAGTCATGAAAATCAAATAAGCCAGCTAAATCAACGTCTTGATTCTCTAGGTTGTCCTAAAAATGACTCAAAGGTGGCACATAGCCAACCTTTGATTTCTTCTAAGGAGAAGAAACTAACTAATACCCGTTCGGTAGTAGTCATTGAGTCATCACCTAAACCTACTGGGAAAACACCCATTCCATTCCCAAGCCGTCTCAAGAAAAGAAATAACAAGATGAAATCTTTCAAGCTTGATGGTAAATTCTTGGACACTGTGCCTAAAAATCCTCATAGTAAGAAGTATTTTAGGAAACTTCTATCAACCAAGGATAAGGTACCCGAAGTACCCAATGTACCGCTGAATGCGGATTGTTCTGCCATTATCTTAAATACTCTTCCTGAAAAACCTTCCTTATTCTATCTACCAATCTGGTACTATCTATTCTCTCGCTGACCTTGGTGCCAGCATCAATCTCATGCCCTACTCACTGTTCCATATACTCGAATTTGGAAACCTTAACCCTACCAAAATGAGCATCTAGCTCACAGACCAATCTACTAGATATCCTAAGGGAATACCTGAGAATGTCATGGTTAAGGTCGACAAATTCTTTTTTCCGACCGACTTTGTGGTTATGGATTTTAAAGAAGACGTGAAAACCCCTATCATCTTAGGAAGGCCTTTCATGAATACAGCCAAAGCGATCGTTGACGTTTATTCACGAACTATCACCTTGAGAGCCCGTGGAGAAGAGGTCACATTCACGATCGATGAGTCTGTATGTCCTTCTGATAGGAATGGTGAAGTAAATACCATCTCCACTAGAAAAGTCACCTTCTATTCCGAGAATGAAGAGAAGAAGATAGAAGTAGAAGACAAGAAGAATAACCACTCCACACTAACCCAATCTTCACTCCTACCTTATTTTATCTTTTAATAACTGGAGAGGACTTCATTCTAGAAGAACTCTTTGAACCAATTATTCTTGAAACTCCCGACCAGAGTGACGAGGAGGTGGATGAAGAAATAGAAATGGAGAGCCCAGATGAGAAGAAGGAGATGAAGGATTCTAGCATCGAAGTAGTTGCTAATGTTGTTACCGTATTGGTGACATCAATGGGCATCGTCCCACCTCCATCCTTAGAGTACAGCATTACAACCAACCTAAAGTCACATGGAAGAAATACGGGTTTTGTGTCAGGGCTACCTTATAAACCATCACTTAAATACATAATGGCATACACATCATTGAGTGATGAGGACCCCTTTGACCAAACCGCATAAATCAAGGAGGTAAAAGAAGTTGAGAACTTTGTTATACCTCGAGTTAAACAAAGCATTCACTTCAAACTACCTTCTCCTCTCATTGGACATACCATATTCCATGTTCGCTTCAATCTCATTGGTATGTTCCAATATTACCTCTTGTGTCTACCGATGGATGCAAGGGAGCCGCCTAGATTTCCTGAGAAATAAGGCTAGAGTCAGGCTCGTGACTCGAACAAAAACAAGCGCTTCTCAGGAGGCAACCCGTGTGTTTATTTTTATTTTTATAGCTTTAGTAGTAGTTAGATTAGGATAGTTAGGTTAACTTAATAAGTGAAAAGTGAAACTTAAAATACAATTTTCAACGTTTCTTAGGATGAATTCACTTCTCCTACTTATCTTAAGCTTAAATGCATTATTTGCTACATTATTTCAAAAGTCTTAAAATTAAAGGTAGTCAACACTCTAAGTGTGGGATTTTTAGTCATACACTGATTTGTTGAATTTTCAAAACCTAATTTCGAAACCCTCAAGTTTACAAATAACCTTTTCAATAAAACATAAATCAGTGAATCTATGGCCTAAAGCTTAATCACCTGTCTAGGTTTGATCTTTTCCATTTTTACAAGTAATAGACAGTTATTGATGCCTGAGGTGGAGACCCTTTGAATAATGATGAAACGATAAGAAAACTCGTTGATTATTTCATTTCAAGTATTGGTGGATGGTGTATGGAGGATGAGAACGCCCTAATGAGCTCGAGTACATTTCAAAAAGACCAATTCGGATCCAGCGGAAGATGGTTCCGACTCAGTCTACCTTCAGATCCTCAGATCACAGCCGCACCTAAGGGGAGTAATTCGTTTCTTTCTCTTCGTTTATTTATTTTGCTTCGTTATATCCTTAAACTATACCCTATCTTAATCTTATCACTAAGTGTGGGATTCCAACCCAATATTGAGCTTAGATACATTTTCTGACATGTTCAAACTCTAAGTGTGAGATTTTAGTCCCTAAAATCTAAGAATGAACATTATGGACAATGTTCCTCTAAGTGTGGGATAGCGGTGTAGTACACCGTAGTTAGCTAGGAGATGCTCGGAAAATGTTCTTAACATAAAAATTTTACTAAGCTTTTCGAGTATACCTACTATATAGATTCTTTGTTCTCGACGTAAATTTTTCAAAAATTTTGACTAAATGATACTTTCTGAAAAAATACTTTCGAAAATCAAGCGTGTTTGTTCTAAAATTAAGACAAATGAGGACATAAATATTCTTAAGGATGAACTGATTCTCTAAAAGAGCATTGCATAACTAGGAATTATCGACCCAATATAATCGTTGTGAGGCACCCCAAAAATGGTCCAATAAGCATTCATTTTTAATGCTTCATTATCTTTTCCGTTGAGAGTGCCGATGTTTGCATTTAGAGTAAGAACTTGACCTTGACATACATTTCAAGGCCAATGGTTAGTAAGCGCCATACGTGGTGTAGGTGCGATACTTCTTCCAAAATCATTCTGAATAGAGAACACAAAAATCATCCATTTCTGTTTCCACTCCACGCATTTAAACCGACCAACTCACGCCAAAGAGTTGATGAATCAGAAAATACTCACCCCAAATTCACTATCAAATACGTTACCCTTTCCACCCTCTTTCCTTTCTCATTTTCAATCTAGAAATTCAAAGAGATAGATCGACCAATTTTACTTCAAACAATTGTCAAAAAATTCCGAAATTCCAGACTGTTTTTGATAGGTCATAAAAGATCTATTTCTGGTGAAATACCTTTCTCTCTGGGCACAAGAAGAGATAGATAAAGTTATGAAGATGGGATATGCAAAAAAAATAAAAAAAAATAAAAAGTTGAGCGAAGTCTCCAAAATAAAGAAGAGAAAAGTCTTCAGTATATATCCCCAAGAAAATGAAGATTGTGACCCTGGAGGATTGCAGAAAAGAAGCAAAGTCTTTTCTGAAAATCAGCATCCTCTAAAGGAACTCTTCAACAAAAATAGAGTACCATCTTTCCTAGAAAAAGTATATCCTCATTGAAATCGAAATCTATCGAATCTCTCTAAATTTCAATGATTCGAAAATCACCCTTTTCGCCATATCAAAACCTTCACTTTTTCTCCGAAAATCAACCTTTAAACCCGCTCTTCCTCTTCAAAGAATGATTAGGGAGAAGATCAGTGTCGTGCTTATCTAACCGGTGGAGATTTGATTCTTGGTCAAGCCTATGACAATACTTGCAACATGACTGGCTATGAGAAAATTCATTTCATAGATTGATAGGGAACCTCAAACACTTGAGTGATTTGAGTGACCCGTGTAAGGAAGCCAATGTCATGTAACCTCCCCTTATGCTTGCAGAGATAGTTTCTACCCCTTTTAGAAGACGGTTTGTCTGATTTTGCTCTTATAATAAATAACAAGCCATTTGAATAATAGAACGAAAACCTCAGAAGCATCCTTGAACTCAAAATAAAAGAAAGGTTTGCTTGAGGACAAGCAAAGTCTAAGTGTGGAATATTTGATATCGGCTAAATAGTGACGTTTTTACCCCCGATATTAGCTCCATTTATGATAAAGCAATTGACTTTATCATCTAAATAAGCATTTATTTGCTTCATTTGGTATATTATGTCATTACAAAGGCTATGTTTCAAGAATCACTAAAAACGGATGAAAAACGAGGAAAAACGAGCAAAACCGGCTAAGACAATTAACTCGCGCTTAAATAACTTATTTTATAATTTTTGGAAAAGTTTATTTACTTAATTTCATGTTTTAGGATATTCAATTACGAACGCGTGGGCGCAAGAATCATCAGAATCGGAGCTAAAACGAAGATTCTAGAGCGAAACGGTGAAAGACCAGATACAATCCAGCAAACCCCTTGCCAAACGGCTTGCCACAATGGAAAACGGCCAGCCAGCAAATGGGCCCCAAAAACGGCTTGCCCGAGCAAACGGGCATCAAAAACAGCCTTGGCAAACGGCTTGCCAAACCCCTTGCCAAACGGCCTGCCAAACGGCCTGCCAGGGGTTTTTCAGCAATTTAATTACAATTTTGCCACCAAGCATTTCCTATAAATGGGGGCTTCATCCCACCATTTCAACACACCAATTATTCACTTCTCTCTCAAATATCTCTCTATAGTCGCTCTCTAGTGATCTATAGGAGATTAGTTCTCTCTACTTTCTCTCTCTAGATTCTAGAGAGAGAAAAGTACAGATATTAGGAAAAAAATTATCTCTCTATTGTTGCTCTCTAGTGATCAATAGGAGATTAGTATGTAGTTAGTAGTAGAAGCTATCGAGCATTATAACACTATGAATATTATGAAGAAATACAAGTGTTATTCTGACAACATTATTCGGTAACATCTATCGTTTCTTTTATTAATTTATTATAATATTTTTGTTTGATGTTTATGCTTTATTAATATTAGAAATGCTTGTTGCCATGATGTGTGAGTAATTGCTTGATTGTTTGCCACGATTTAATAATGTTATTTAGGGATGATTATCGTTTCGTATTTACTTTCTGTCTATGATATTAAACCTCGTTATTATCGTCTTTTCACCAATAAATTTGATTAAAACCTTTTATAAAGTCGACAATTATAAGGTAATTAATTATCTATGTTTATACATTGGTCAAGGTATGAACCCATCGGATATACTATAAAGTACATGGGGAATTACCGTAGGACCAGATCAAAACATTGGTCAAGAGTATAAGACTCGAGGAAATACTGTTGCAACAGTAGAGTACAGTGTTGACGTACTATAGGACCACTTGAGCATGGTCAAGGTTAGAAGCTATGGAACCACTATAAGTCTAGTACATGGTGGATAACTAAGGGATTTATTGGGTAGATTTAAGTAAGGGCTGGTTTAAATCATAAATGGGAATTTAACGCACTACAATACAAACTAAGCTTATAAATCTTTAAGGATGACTGAGAACTATCGGAGGTTCTAATTTGTCTACAAACCCTTAGATTTTACCAAACCATTGACAGAAAGGAATTCGAAACACAACCATAACCACCCATTTGGGTGATACACTAAGGTGTTAAGAAAGGTTGGATATTATATGTATATGGCTATGCTACTTTATTCGTGCGCCCAAGGTATGCACTGCATCCAAGATGGGCCGCTTATATCCTTAAATCGGATAAAGCGTCGGGAGTTGAGCATAGTCCATCCGATCAGAATCTTCAAAGCCTAGTTCCTCGTGACATGCTAATCGGGAAACCGTTTAGTAGGGAATCTAGTGTTCACACCAAGGTATATCTATCTAAAGAGTGTCTCATAATCATCCGGACACTACGTTATCTTAAATCATGGTGAACCACGTCTTCTCTGTCCTTAGCTATTGCATGCTAGCTAGCTTATTTTAAATATATTGCTTTATGATTTTAAATACAATTATAAATCAAATTAACCCAACTATTACCTTTACACAAATTGATATTCGGGATAAAGTGGTGTCTAGAATAAACCGATTGGACTTGGTTGTTGGATTTTCTGAACAGTCGCCAATTTATTGGGACCAAAAGGATCATGCCTCTCCACACAAGGTGTACCTGGCCACTAGTCTTGGATACTAAATTGTGTATAAACCCAATCTTAATTACTAAATTATCTGAATAAGCTCCGTTTCAAATTCGACCGCTTAAGGAATGACCCTAGGTCATATTTTCCCATGCTAACCCATAGGAAGGAATAATAGATTTAGGCCCAGTATATATAAATTAAACAATAAACTTCTTCTGTTGATATCCTGAATTGACGTTTTGCGACCTAACGACACCGCATAAATAAACCGTCAGATTCGGGCATATCATTTCCTTTCAAACTTTTAAATATATATAACCTTTATTTAATACACATTTAACACCCTAACGAGCAATAAGACCCGATCAGATGTAGTATTTTCGGTTATCGTCCCAAGAGAGCGTAGATGCGATTTTAAGTTGGTTTATTATGTAGTCTAGATCGTATTAAAGAACTAGAAATAGATTTTTTTTTTATGTTTTCGATTGTTAATTTGAATTTGAATATTATCTCTTAGGAAAGAGACAATTGAAGGTACGTTTTTAATGAATTGAATAATAAAATATTAAGAAAGAAATAAAGATTCAAGATAAACAATTATAAATAAAAACAGTTGCATGAACGAATAACTTCTAAGGGAATCATATTAGGCAAGTTTCATGACTTATATAAACAAAGCAAGATAATAATCATAGACAAACTATTATCCCTAAGCAAGTTAAGCTGAATGTTGCATATCATTTAATAGCTAGGACTTAAAGCATATATTAGTTAAGTAATGTTCAAAACTAATATCTTAATTCTTAGTGTTCAATTCAATCACATGATACATATCAATTTAATCTTATGATGAGGATCAATTAACATGCAAATAGATTAACAAATAAATATACTATTAAACTTAAGTAGATCAACTCAAGTTACTAGCTGAAAGCTGATCTTTATCAAGTTCTCATGTAATCATTAACCAAACACATCCAGACAAAGGATCTTTGACTAAGCCTAACAAAATTAAACTCTATTATATAAGCGTGATTCAAGTTCAACAAATTCATTACTACTAATGTTGTTTAACCTAGTTGCATGCAATCCAATTACCAAGTTTGATTGACTAGATCTAAACGAGTAAAGTGAATCGAATAATAGATCGTTCGATTAAGTGTTAGTCAACCATAAAATCATGTTATTTAATCATTAAGCATGACAAACTGGTATATTAAAACATAGCAGCTTCCAAACAGTTTAAATAATTATCACAGAAACTCTGTTTATACAGATCTGGAAAAACCAGAAACTGCACAGAATTAAGCACGATGCCGGCGGCTTTATCTCAGCCAAGCCGACAGCTTAGATTGAGAAAGCCGGCGGCTTCATCTGATTCCCAGACAAAGTTTAGTTTTCATCCATGTAACCACTATGAACGTTTAGTTCATAATGGTAGACGAACAGTGAGTATAAACAATAAATAAAATGGAAGAACAAAAGTAAAATAAGATAGACATGTACCTTAAAGGTAAACTGAAGAATAAACTTGAATTATAACTTGATTACAATGATAGAACTTGAATAAAAACCCTAAAAACTAAGAGTTTTCATTTTTAGGTGAAAACCCTAGAAAATAAACGAATTTGTACATTGAAAACTGTAAAAAAATGGCCTATATTTATAGTGTTCAGAATCGGTGGCCAAAGCCGGCATCTTCAAGGTGAAGCCGATGGCTTTCCTTGGTCGGTTACTCCTTCTCCAAGTTTAACTTAATCCGCAAGCCCAAAAACGCGTATCTGTCTTTGACCAAGCCGGCAGCTTAAATGACTAGCCGGCGGCTTCAGTGATCCGCAATCTTTCTGATTTTGTTGCCTTTTTAAGCTATTTCTTTGGCTTTAAGTACTCGAAACTGGAACCAAGCCGGCGGCTTAAGTGTCAAGCCGGTGGCTTCATCGGCTTTTCTTCAAAACCTTCATTTTTCTGTGTTTTTCTGGACTGCTCTAGAATATTCTTGATTTTATCATCAAGTCGGCGGCTTCCATGCCTTCATGCCTACGGCTTCATCCACTTTTCTGCAACTTTTTATCCTTTTTAATACATATCTTAAACAAAAAATTAAAAATACATTTTCCCCATTTTTACCCATTTTGGTGTGTTTAAGTATTAAAATGTCTTTAAAATACGAAGATAACTCCTTAAAATGTTATATAAAACCTGTATAATTTAAGAGTTATCATATCTGCAATCATCTTATTCTTGCTTATTCATATCCTAATGCCATTTTGTTTAAAATTGGGATGGCGCCAAGTTGGGAGCAGGGGCAGAAGAATCCCGTGATTTTACGTGGGGAGAAGAGTATGTGTTGTTACTTTAGCATGATTGATGCTTAATTTTTATTCCTCTGATTTTTCATGTTATTATTCGCAGAGGTGTCTTTGAGAAATGCTGTTAAATCTCACGGCCTTAAGGAGATGACTCTTGCTGCCCAAGCTATTTCCCATGTTGCGAAGGATGTTGAGTCCCCTACTTGTTCAAGTTTCGTGGAGGTTCATAGTAAACCCAAGGGTGAGACTGGCGATGCTGATTCTTCAAAGCCGAAGGTCAAGGTTAAGGGCATTTTGAGGTTAAGTACTGCTGGTGATAGTGCTCCAATTGATGGTCCGTTGAGTTCTGTTTCTTTAAAGGGTGTCGGGGCTAGGGTATCTAGAAGAAACAGGGCTGGTGTTAGCGTGAAGAAGGAGACACTTCCTTATATTTCTACAATGAAGAAGTTGAAGGTGGATTCTGGCTTGGGGGATCAGAACGTTGACGAAGAGTTTGTCGAAGTTGCTGATTCTAGTGAGGGTACTACTGATAATGCCCATTCAGTTATCCCTTATGGGTTCCTTTCTTACCCCCTTTCTTCATACTAAGAGGCTTATATACATGTAACGACCCAACCCGTTATCCGACCAAAAACATGCCTTAATTTTTCTTTTGTAGGACAGTACATCTGGACGGTGTCCAGTATTAAAGGACAGGATGGCGTCCAAGCTTCTTGGACGGCGTCCAAATGAACTGCAAGTTACTGATCAGTTTTACAAATACACGCGGGCGGAAAACCCGCTTCCCGATACTTTCACACGAAAACACTTTCACAATATGTTATAATAATTAAAACTAAGAGTTTTCCACGATAGAACCGAGTTTTACTACACCGGGCCCACATCGGCCGTTTTACGACTTTCGTACAAAATTACGAGTTTTCGACCATATAAGTTTAACACAAAAACGAAGACCGAGCATGGTGATTGGGGATACGCTACCCAATCCTAATCAAATCCAAAAGCACGTCTTCTAAGCAACTACGCAAGTCCACTAGTCCCCACTCTTACCCGAGCCACCGCATCCATGCAAATCTATAAAAATGTAAACAACGAGAGGGTAAGCTAATGCTTAGTGAGTGAGAATATACTACATACATATATATGAATAAAATGGATACGCCACATAAGTAATCAAATAACACACACTGGAGCATCCAAGCATAAAGGAAAGCTAAGCTAAGCATACCGTACGATCACTAAGCATCAAGCTAATAATAACAACAAATATAAGTTCACCAACGACGATGTGAACAACGCCAATAAGCTACACCCAGAGGGTTAGCTATAACACAACAATACGATAATATATGAACAATATACAAACATCTAAGGTTAACCCCTTAACCCAATACCGGAACCGACTACCAATTACCAACATGAAGATTGGTCGAACTACACGAGCCTGAGTAAATCCGCATCCAAACGAGATTACTATCTTTAATACCACAACAACATCGAGGTTGGCAGAACTACACGAGCCTTAGTGAATCCGCAACCACACGAGATCACTACCTCAATAAGATGACCGAACTACACGAGTCATCATGAATCCGAACTACACGAGACTCACTTTCTCAATAAGATGACAGAAACTACACGCGTCATCGTGAATTCGCATCCACACGTGATCCACTTCTCCAATCACAACTCAATACCAACCCTTTGCCATTGGGGTTGTATAATCCACATCACAAGCATATGTGATATCGTACACACAAAGTGTGCACCTCGCCAAAGGTGGTCAACCAAAACGCACAACCGTGCCAATTGGACCTATACGCAAGTCCATTAAAATCCACCTATATGTGAAGTGAGCTCTATAACTGAGAACCACTTCACCCGACCCGCACCCATCCTACACATACATATGCACATAGGATATTAACACTCACCTTATCGCCTTGATGAATGCAACCGAAATCCGCAACTCGCCGATGGAAAGTACCTATTCCATTATCACAACACAAACAAGACACTTAGAGTGGATTTACAAACCAACTCAAATCGACACTTAGTGCAATTTCGACCCATTGCACTTCCAAGCACCAACCTGCGCCCAAACTAACCAATAATCACTAACACAAGTGAAAATGGTCCTAATACGCCAATTAAACCTAAACACAAATGTTAAACACTCGTCTTACCCAAAATGACACCAAACCCTAATTTTGACCCATTTCAAAATTAGTCAACCAAATACTCCCAAAAGGGTTCCAACACTTCCATAATCACTAAACCTAGTGATTAAACCCAAATCAAAGCCTAAACATGGCCAAAACATCAACCAACCCAAAACTCGCCAAGTGACAAGAATAACTAGTCACCATAAACCCACTTCATCATCTAAAAGGGTTTCACAACTAATCAAGCTCAAACCCTAACATTGAACCTCAAATCAAACAAATGAAATTCGGAGTTTGAACTTACCAATACTACCACAACGTAGCCAAGAACCAGATGAACAACTTTAGAACCCGAGCTTTGGTGAGAATCCGACTCCTTCTTCTCCAAACCAAGCTCTCTCTCTCTCACTAAAAATGAGTTTCTCTCACTAGGGTTTGAAGAGAGTGTTTGTATGGGTGAAATGTGATTCACAATTGGCCAATGGATCAGCATTGAAGGCTCCAAACTGACAACCAAGTGAAATGACTATTTTGCCCCTTTTTAAAACAAAACTAACAGCTGGCCCGTCAGTTATGTTGGACGGCGTCCCAAATCTTGGACGACGTCCAACCTTTCTTCACTGGACGGCGTTCGAAAGTTTGGACGGCGTCCCATTCTACTGAAATAGGATCAGGGTCTTACAACTCTCCCCCACTTAATTTGGATCACGTCCTCATGATCTCCATCACTTAACCAACCGGACCAAAACTCAATGGTCGTCAAACATACGTTACAAAACGACTTCCGCCATACTTATCGTTAATCTCGAGGATTATTCCACTTACTAAATACACACGTGTACGCATGCCGGAACATGCAATGCACACAACATCCAAAATCTACCACAATCGCTTAACATACGCGGAAACATGGTGTTTCCTTCCTACTTCTCTAGGCAATCCTTCTCAATGAATCGCCTTTAACACTAAATCGTCATCCACGATTTATCAAACCCACAAATCCGAGCACTAAAACTTGCTCAATCCCTCACATCGGGAAAAACTCAAACAATCTCGTACCGAGATATCACCCCTTTAGCGTACCTCTAAAAAGTACAATGCTAAAGTAACCATATACCAAAGTAAAGTCAACCATCTAAACCGATGAAGACCGAATCCAAGCGAATCCTTACGAATAACACTTACCACCAAATATACCTCGTAGTGCGCAATACGACTAATACGCCACTATCATAACATCATAAGCAAACGGTTAAAACCGTTAGCGCACCAAACGACTATGGCAACGCAAATCCCAAGGTGTACAAAATCGACTATTGTCACACCCGTAACGACATGTGAGCAAAACACAGCTATCGCATCACTAAACACACAACATGGTCCTCACGACCCCACCATTGGTGTATAAAACAACCAATAGTTCACACAACATGGTCCTTACGACCCCACCATTGGCGTATAAAACAACCAATAGTTCACACAACATGGTCCTTACGACCCCACCATTGGCGTATAAAACAACCAATAGTTCACACATCCAACAACATGAAGGCTGGCCAAAAACTACACGCGC
Organism: Rutidosis leptorrhynchoides; assembly: GCF_046630445.1. Classification (NCBI taxonomy): domain Eukaryota; kingdom Viridiplantae; phylum Streptophyta; class Magnoliopsida; order Asterales; family Asteraceae; genus Rutidosis; species Rutidosis leptorrhynchoides. The sequence continues at coordinate 138,900,610 of NC_092342.1, read as the reverse complement.
CTTAGTAAATCCGCACCACACGCGACTCAACTACCTCCACCGCACAACAATCGGGATTAGCCGAACTACACGCGCCCTAGTGAATCCGAACTATACGAGAATCACTATCCCAAAAGAGTGACCATATCCACACGTGTCATTGTGAATCCGAACTACACGAGACTCACTTTCTTAATATAATGACCGCATCCACACGTGTCATTGTGAATCCGAACTACACGAGACTCACTTCCACAATAAGATGACCGAACTACATGCGTCACCATGAATCTGCAACCACACGTGATTCACCTCCCAAATCTCAACACAGGAATGGTACTCCCATTCCCCATCGGTACTCGCATTTCCCGATAATGTTATACCATACCGATATAACACTACTCCCAAGGTGAAGTTAGCGGACCACGTCAACGGCCATAACTCACCAATCACACACGCTCTTTTGGCCTCACACAACGAGTAGTGTAACATCGCGCACTGCTACACCATAGTGAATCCTAACGAATTACACTAACCATCCACCCCAAACAAATATCCATTAATGTACTTAACACCGCGTAACACTAACCACCATGTGGTGTCTTAACACCGCGACTAACCCACCCAAGTAAAATACATCATACACATACGCGCATCATACGTATGCGTATCAACGCCAACACAGTCGAGCAAGAACTGCCCATACCGCACATAGGCACAAAACAATAATTCCCTAGAAGAGAATCCGACATGCACATCCCTTAACCGAGGGATCTCACTTGCTCGTCAAACACGTCCATTATCTCTAAATGAGATTCACCACATTACCACCTCGGTGATAATTTAAATCCAAAACCATAAGTACAATTTATTCCAAATCGTACTATTACCACAATCGACTAACGTAGGTCTCAACGCTAGCTCCGAATCCATACGAGCATCGTCTAATATCAATACACTAGAACACCTTCGTGTGATAGTACAACTCCCCCACTTAGAACTCCGTTCCATAACCACATCATCGAGATAATATATCCCATGATATACACTTCACAATACCTTGCCCTATCCATGAGCATACAAAGGATTTTAACCTATCCTTAAACACATCGAACGAAGAGTTCACCACAAATTACACAAACTTTATTATTGCAATCCTCCGATTGCCAAAGCTTGTCAAATTTCCACCTAGTCACTCATATTCCTAAGGGTTTCTCTCCGGTACCCTAAGTACAATGTAACCGCAACATCATCGGAGTCGAATACCACGCTAGTAGGTATGAAAGAGGCACCTAACACCGTGTCATGTAGACTCCATTACCAACACACATCGAGATCAAACACTCGATCTTTAGGGTTTTATCTACCCGTCGAACCTCACGGTTCATCAACTTCGACACGAAAGCAAACACACGCTTAACGACCGAACACCAAACCCTATACACATGGCTTGGTAGAAACATTTCTCGAACACTAAGGAATGCTTGGCTGCACCAAGTCTTACGCCCTTCATCCACCAATCCATACGCCACCTTAGGGTAATTCCATTAGGAATGTCACCCCTAACAATAATATGCACAACACGATGTAATTAACAAATCCGAACTCAATCGGCACATAATAAATAATCAAAGGACATTTTTATTAAAACGAAACATACCTTAACGTCTCCTTGCCACACCCGTCCCTACTAACTCGGGACACTCCGACTTACGATGTCCTTCCTCTTGGCAATTAAAGCATACCGTGCCATCCCCCTTGGCACTGAACATTCCCAAGACTTGTGACCCCTCAAGCCACAATTGTAACACCTAGATGCACTAGAGTCCGATATACCCGTCCGTGTACCACCCGTGCTCACACTCGGACCGGACCCTGAGTCCTCTTACTTGGAGCACCATACGAAACAACCCTTCTCTCACTTGAAGGTTCACCAATCTTTGATCGCGAATACGACTCGAAACCCCTAGCCATGTTGAATAACTATGCAAACGAGTTCACTTGACCAACACTAATCTTGCCTTGCAAGTCATCATTCAAGGTTCGATAGAAATCTTCCATCAACATACGATCATTTCCAATATACTCTGGGCAAAAACGAGCCTTCGCCATAAAGGTCATCTTGAGAGTATTCAAGTCCATAGATCCCTGTTGTAAATTTCGCAACTCATTACGCATTTCTGACAAATCGGCTGAAGTCCGGAACTCCTCGAAGAATTCCTTCTTAAAATCGTCCCACGATAACCCCATAAATGCTTCTCCACCGACAAGATCAATTTTACCATCCAACCAATCCTTCGCCCTACCTCTCAACAAACTAGTAACAAGTCTTGTCCTCTTCTCGGGAGGGCATCCAATAGTGCAAAAACACCCTTCGACATTTGAGATCCAAGTTGTGCTTACCAAAGGATCCGGTTTCCCGTCATACATCGGAGGTTTAGTCCTCACGAAGCTCTTAAGACAACGCTCCATTTCACTACTACTCCGAAATTCGGAATACTTCCTATCCATTTCTTCTCGAAATGCAACCATTTACTCCGCAACGGCGGCCACAACTCTAGCGTTAAACTCAACGTCGTTCGTCTCAATCTCGTTTCACGTCGTCATTCTAAAGATTGCAAAACGATTAGTCCACGAACATATAAAACCACACGCACAACACCGCCCCATCTTGCTTAACACTCGTCGTACATCACTTGTTAGACACGATTTGCACCCGTAATAAGGTTTTCAAGTCCTTATTACGTACACACACCGTATCAACTTGTTAGTACAATGACCGCCTCGCTCGATGATATAAACAACACAACCAAAATATTCTACGCGACAAAAACATACGCAAGAATAATGTCACAACACAAGCCAATACCCTAGTTAGTTCACCTACACGCTAAGGCACTAACCAAATTCCCATTCTGACCCATACACCTACAAGTCCCGCAAAAAATAAGCACACACAAAAGTCTATGTCTAGTCACCTATCTCAAGTCACCTAAATCCCTTAGACCATGCTCTGATACCACTTGTAACGACCCAACCCGTTATCCGACCAAAAACATGCCTTAATTTTTTTTTGTAGGACAGTTTATCGGGACGGCATCCAGTTATCTGGACGGCATCCAGTATTAAAGGACAAGACGGCGTCCAAGCTCCTTGGACGGCGTCCAAATGAACTGCAAGTTACTGACCAGTTTTACAAATACACGCGGGCGGAAAACCCGCTTTCTGACACTTTCACACGAAAACACTTTCACAATATGTTATAATAATTAAAACTAAGAGTTTTCCACGATATAACCGAGTTTTACGACACCGGGCCCACATCAGCCGTTTTACGACTTTCGTGCAAAATTACGAGTTTTCGACCATATAAGTTTAACACCAAAATGAAGACCGAGCATGGTGATTGGGGATACGCTACCCAATCCTAATCAAATCCAAAAGCACGTCTTCTAAGCAACTCCGCAAGTCCACTAGTCCCCACGCTTACCCGAGCCACCGTATCCATGCAAATCTATAAAAATGTAAACAACGAGAGGGTAAGCTAATGCTTAGTGAGTGAGAATATACTACATACATATATATGCATAAAATATACACGCCACATAAGTAAGCAAATAATGCATACCGGAGCATCCAAGCATAAAGGCAAGCTTAAGCATAAACGCAAGCTAAGCTAAGCATACCGTACGATCACAAAGCATCAAGCTAATAATAACAACAAATATAAGTTCACCAACGACGATGTGAACAACGCTAATATGCTACACCCAGAGGGTTAGCTACAACATAACAATACGATAATATATAAACAATATACAAACGTCCAAGGTTAACCCCTTAACCCAATACTGGAACTGACTACCAATTACCAACATGAAGATTGGCCGAACTATACGAGCCTGAGTAAATCCGCATCCACACGAGATTACTATCTTCAATACCACAACAACATCGAGGTTGGTCGAACTACACGAGCCTTATTGAATCCGCAAGCACACGAGATCACTACCTCAATAAGATGACCGAACTACACCAGTCATCGTGAATCCGAACTACACGGGAATCACTTTCTCAATAAGATGAACGAATCTACACGCGTCATCGTGAATCCGCATCCACACGTGATCCACTTCTCCAATCACAACTCAATACCAACCCTTCGCCATTGGGGTTGTATAATCCATATCACAAGCATATGTGATATCGTACACACAAAGTGTGAACCTCGCCAAAGGTGGTCAACCAAAACACACAACTGTGCCAATTGGACCTATACGCATGTCCATCAAGATCCACCTATATGTGAAATGAGCTCCATAACTGAGAACCACTTCACCCGACCCGCACCCATCCTACACATACATATGCACATAGGATATTAACACTCACCTTATCGCCTTGATGAATGCAACCGAAATCCGCAACTCGCCAATGGAAAGTACCTATTTCATTATCACAATACAAATAAGACACTTAGAGTGGATTTACAAACCAACTCAAATTCACACTTAGTGCAATTTTGACCCATTGCACTTCCAAGCACCAACCCGCGCCCAAACTAACTAATAATCACTAACACAAGTGAAAATGGTCCTAATATGCCAATTAAACCTAAACACAAGTGTTAAACACTCGTCTTACCCAAAATGACACCAAACCCTAATTTTGACCCATTTCAAAATTAGTCAACCAAATACTCCCAACAGGGTTCCAACACTTTCATAATCACTAAACCTAGTGATTAAACCCAAATCAAAGCATAAACATGGCCAAAACATCAATCAACCCAAAACCCGCCAAGTGACAAGAATAACTAGTCACCATAAACACACTTCATCATCTAAAAGGGTTTCACAACTAATTAAGCTCAAACCCTAACATTGAACCTCAAATTTAACAAATGAAATTCGGAGTTTGAACTTACCAATACTACCATAATGTAGCCAAGAACGAGATGAACAACTTTAGAACCCGAGCTTTGGTGAGAATCTGACTCCTTCTTCTCCAAACCAAGCTCTCTCTCACTAAAAATGAGTTTCTCTCACTAGGGTTTGAAGAGAGTGTTTGTGTGGGTGAAATGTGATCCACAATTGGCCAATGGATTAGCTTTGAAGGCTCCAAACTGACACCCAAGTAAAATGACCAATTTACCCCTTTTTAAAACAAAACTAACAGCTGGCCCTTCAGTTATGGTGGACGAGGTCCCAAATCTTGGACGTCGTCCAACCTTTCTTCACTAGACGGTGTCCCAAAGTTTGGACGGCATCCCATTCTACTGAAACAGGATCAGGGTCTTACAATATATGTCATTTTTTCTGTAGATAATTCTCTTTTCTCTGATGTACCCTCGTCTTCAAATTGCTTAGATCTTTTTATTACACTTGTTCCAGACAAGTGAGGAGTTCTGTTTGCAAATGACATGAAAAAGTATCTTGATGCTCACGCTTTTTTGGATTATTAGTCTGTGGCTGTGAATAATTTGGTGGTTAATCAACTTAGGAAGTGCATTATATAGAATGAGGAGTTAAGGCGTATCAGTGCTTTGCAGGGTGCTCGTGTGAAACAATTAGAGGAAGAGTTATCATTGTCTCCTTATCAACAGGAACTTAAGTCTGCTAGGGAGGAGGTTTTAAGTCTTCAGAATCAGTTCAAAGCTAGGGCTGGTGAGTTGGTTACTTTGGGTGAGAAAAATTTACCTCTGCGTGGTAAGGTGGATAGTCTGACTGTTAGTGGTTCGAATGTGATGGACAAGATGAAAGAGTTGGAGTCGAATTATTCTCATATGATTTCGCAAGTTATACCACATGTTTGTAGCCAGTTGATCAAGAGTCCTGATTTGACTTCCCTTCTTTCTGATGTTTTACTGGCGGCAAGGTTGGATGTGCGAAGCAAGTTGTTGAGAGAGCTATTGGCCAAAGGGAAGTAAACTTGGAGAATTATCCCGAATATACTGATCTTGGAGTGCTCTCTTGGGGGACGCTTGTGATAAACTGGAGCAGGCCGAGCTGCCCTTCATTCAAAAGGTGTCTTCCCCCTGAGGTTGTTGAAGATGCTCCCAACGCTCCTACTGTTGACCCTGAGACTAAATCTGCCACACCTGAGTAGCATATATCCTTTTCATAGTTGTCTAGGATTTAGTTGGTTATGAAATGGCCCGAGTGCCTTAAGACAATATTTTCTTTTGTGTTAACTATGTATTGGGCTCTGTTTCCCTTTTAACAGTGCTTGTAATGTGAATGTTTCGCCACTTAGGCGCCTTCTATGTTATCTTCTTTCAAATAGGAACTATATAGGTTGTTCGAAGTTACTTTTGTGCCCCTTGAATGCATCTTTACAGTTCCTTCTTTTTGGATTCCCTTATGATAGGAACCCTTATCTTGAGGTATTTCTTCGTGATCTTTTCTTTGTATTTAGATCATTTGATTTTTCTAATGTTGCTTTTGTATCGCGAAGGTTATTCCTTTGTGATATTTTTTTTGATTCCTTTTGCTTGGAAATCCTTTAATTTTATACATGGTGAGATGTCCCGTTCATTTTTAAAACAACCATAACCTTTATTTTATCGATAATGGTTTAAAAAGCATTACGTAGATTATCAAATAATGATAATCTAAAATATACCGTTTACACACGACCATTACATAATGGTTTACAATAAGAATATATTACATCAAAATAAGTTTCTTGAATGCAGTTTTTACCCAATATCATACACGTATGGACTCCAAATCTTATCCTTATTTTAGTATGTAACAGCGGAAGCTCTTAATAATCACCTGAGAATAAACATGGTTAAAACGTCAACAAAATTGTTGGTGAGTTATAGGTTTAACCTACATATTATCAAATCATAATAATAGACCACAAGATTTCATTTTTATAACACATCTCATATCAAGCATTTCGCAAACTACATAGAGATAAAAATCATTCATATGTTGAACACCTGGTAACTGACCTTAAGAAGATGCATATAGAATATCCCCATCATTCCGGGACTCTCATCGGATATGATAAATCGAAGTACTAAAGCATCCGTAACTTGGATGAGGCTTGTTGGGCCAAATAGATCTATCTTTAGGATTCGCGTCAATTAGGGGTCATTTCCCTAATTCTTAGGCTACCAAGCTAAAAAGGGGCATATTCGGTTCGATAATCCAACATAGAAAGTATTTTCGATTACTTGTGTCAATTTTGTAAAACATTTATAAAATCGCATGTATTCTCACCTCAAAAAAATAACAGATTTTAAAAGTGGGACTATAACTCACTTTCACAGATTTTTACTTCGTCGGGAAGTAAGACTTGGCCACTGGTCGATTCGCGAACCTATAACAAATATGTACATATATATCAAAGTATGTTCAAAATATATTTACAACATTTTTAATACGTTTTAATGTTTTAAGTTTATTAAGTTAGCTGTCCTCGTTAGTAACCTACAACTAGTTGTCCACAGTTAGATGTACAGAAATAAATTGATATATATTATCTTGAATCAATCCACGACCCAGTGTATACACGTCTCAGGCTAGATCACAACTCAAAGTATAAATATTTTTGGAATCAACCTCAACCCTGTATAGCTAACTCAATCATTACTGCATATAGAGTGTCTATGGTTGTTCCAAATAATATATATACATGGGTCGATATGGTATGTCAAAACATTTGCATACGTGTCTATGGTATCCCAAGATTACATAAAATATTAGAATACATATATGATACAATATAAGTTAGCTAGGATATGATTAATATAGATTTGTTACCAATTTTCAAGTAGCTACATCAAGCAAAATTATCCAATCTTGTTTTACCCATAACTTCTTTGTTTTAAATCCGTTTTGAGTGATTCAAGTTGCTATGGTTTCATATTGAACTTAAGTTTATGAATCAAAACAGAAAAAGTATAAGTTTATAGTCGAAAATACAGATTACAAGTCATTTTTATAAAGGTAGTCATTTTAGTCGAAAGAACGACGTCTTGATGACCATTTTGAAAAACATACTTTCACTTTGAGTTTAACCATGATTTTTGGATATAGTTTCATGTTTTTAAGAAAAATCATTTTCCCAGAAGAAAAACTTTTAAATCAAAGTTTATCATAGTTTTTAATTAACTAACCCAAAACAGCCCTCGGTGTTACTAAGACGGCGTATGTCCGATTTTACGGTGTTTTTCGTGTTTCCAGATTTTAAATCATTAAGTTAGCATATCATATAGATATAGAACATGTGTTTAGTTGATTTTAAAAGTCAAGTTAGAAGGATTAACTTTGTTTGCGAATAAGTTTAGAATTAACTAAACTATGTTCTAGTGATTACATGTTCAAATCTTCGAATAAGATAGTTATACATATATGAATCGAATGATGTTATGAACATTATTACTACCTCAATTTTAGTAGGTAAACCTATTGGAAATGATGAAAAAATAACTTGAGCTTCAAAGGATCTTTGATGGCTTGGAACTTCTTGAAATAGAATCATGACACAAAAACAAGTTCAAGTAAGATTATTACTCGAATTAAGATAGTTATAGTTATAGAAATTGAATCAAAGATTGAATATAAATATTACCTTGATTTAGAAAGATAACCTACTGTAAATAACAAATGTTTCTTGATCTTAGATGATTGCTTGGAATGGATTAGGAAACTTGGAAGTAAACTTGTAAACTTGGAAGTATTCTTGATGTGTTCTTGAGTAATTGTTTTTATGATGATTATAGATAATAACCAAAGCTTGTATTTGATGATTTTTGCTGGAAAAATAGTAACTTAGACGTTCATGGAAGAGTGTGTATGTTTTGAGAGAGAATTGGGAAGAAAATTGGAAGTGAAAAGGAGTAGGTGGTGAGTGGTGAAGGTGAGTGGGGTTAAAAGAAGTTCTTATTTTTGTTTCCTTACTCATAAGTCATGCTAGTTGTCTAATTGTTGGTTCCACATGTTTGTTGACTATCTAGGGCTTCTAAAAGCTGAATTATTATGTGTATATACCAATAGTATATACGTCTGGAGCTGGGTATTGTACGAGTACGAATACGGTTGCATACGAGTAAAATTGTTGATGACATTGAACGAGAATGTAATTGTAAGAATTTTTCTTAAATAGAAGTACTTTGATATGTGTCTTGAAGTCTTCCAAAAGTGTATTATTACAACATAATACACTACATGTATATACATTTAATTGAGTCGTTAAATCATCGTTAGTCGTTACATGTAAGTGTTGTTTTGAAACCTTTAAGTTAACGATCTTGTTAAATGTTGTTAACCCATTGTTTATAATATCTAATGAGATGTTAAATTATTACATTATCATGATATTATGATGTATTAGTATATCTTAATATGATATATATACATTTAAATGTCGTTACAACGATAATCGTTACATATATGAATCGTTTCGAAATCCTTAAGTTAGTAGTCTTGTTTTTACATATGTAGTTCATTGTTAATACACTTAATGATATGTTAACTTATCATTTATCATATTTAAACATAGTGTAACAATATCTTAATATGATTCATATGTATTTAGTAAGACGTCATTATAACGATAATCATTATATATATCGTTTCGAGTTTCTTAATTCAATAAACTCATTTTTATGTATATCACTCATTGTTAACATACCTAGTGAGATACTTACTTATAATAATTTCATGTTAACCATATATATGTCTATATATATAACATCATATAGTTTTTACGAATTTGTAACGTTCGTGAATCGCCGGTTAATTTGGGTGGTCAATTCTCTATATGAAACCTATTTCAATTAATCAAGTCTTAACAAGTTTGATTGCTTAACATGTTGGAAATATTTAATCATGTAAATATCAATTTCATTTAATATATATAAACATGGAAAAGTTCGGGTCACTACAGTACCTACCAGTTAAATAAATTTCGTCCCGAAATTTTAAGCTGTTGAAGGTGTTGACGAATCTTTTGGAAATAAGTGCGGGTATTTCTTCTTCATCTGGTCTTCATGCTCCCAGGTGAACTCGGGTCCTCTACAAGCATTCCATCGAACCTTAACAATTGGTATCTTGTTTTGCTTAAGTCTTTTAACCTCACGATCCATTATTTCGACGGGTTCTTTGATGAATTGAAGTTTTTCATTGATTTGAATTTTGTCTAACGGAATAGTGAGATCTTCTTTAGCAAAACATTTCTTCAAATTCGAGACGTGGAAAGTGTTATGTACAGCTACGAGTTGTTGTGGTAACTCAAGTCGGTAAGCTACTGGTCCGACACGATCAATAATCTTGAATGGTCCAATGTACCTTGGATTTAGTGTCCCCCGTTTACCAAATCGAACAACGCCTTTCCAAGGTGAAACCTTAAGCATGACCATCTATCCAACTTCAAATTCTATGTCTTTTCTTTTAATGTCCGCGTAACTCTTTTGTCGACTTTGGGCGGTTTTCAACCGTTGTTGAATTTGGATGATCTTCTCGGTAGTTTCTTGAATTATCTCCGGACCCGTAATCTGTCTATCCCCCACTTCACTCCAACAAATCAGAGACCTGCACTTTCCACCATAAAGTGCTTCAAATGGCGCCATCTCAATGCTTGAATGGTAGCTGTTGTTGTAGGAAAATTCTGCTAACGGTAGGTGTCGATCCCAACTGTTTCCGAAATCGATTACACATGCTCATAGCATGTCTTCAAGGGTCTGTATCGTCCTTTCACTTTGCCCATCAGTTTGTGGATGATAAGCAGTACTCATGTCTAGACGAGTCCCCAATGCTTATTGCAATATCTGCCAAAATCTTGAAACAAATCTGCCATCCCTATCTGAGATAATAGAGACTGGTATTCCATGTCTGGAGACAACTTCCTTCAAGTATAATCGCGCCAACTTCTCCATTTTATCATCTTCTCTCATTGGCAGAAAGTGTGCTAACTTGGTGAGATGATCGACTATTACCCAAATTGTATCATAACCACTTGCGGTCCTTGGCAATTTAGTAATGAAGTCCATGGTAATGTTTTCCCATTTCCATTCTGGGATTTTAGGTTGTTGAAGTAGACCTGATGGTTTTTGATGTTCAGCTTTGACCTTAGATCACGTCAAACATTCTCCTACGCATTTAGCAATATTGGCTTTTATACCCGGCCACCAAAAGTGTTTCTTGAGATCTTTGTACATCTTCCCCTTCCGGGATGTATTGAATATCTGGTTTTATGTGCTTCCTTAAGTACCTTTTCTCTCACATCTCCAAAATTTGGTACCCAAATTCTTTCAGCTCTATACCGGGTTCCATCTTCCCGAATATTAAGATGTTTCTCCGATCCTTTAGGTATTTCATTCTTCAACTTTCCTTCTTTTACAACTCCCTGCCGCGCCTCCTTTATTTGAGTAGTAAGGTTAGTACGAATAATTATATTCATAGCTTTTACCCGCATAGGTTCTCTGTCCTTTCTACTCATAGTGTCGGATACCACATTCGCCTTCCCCGGGTGGTAACGAATCTCAAAGTCATAATCATTCAACAATTCAATCCACCTACGCTGCCTCATGTTCAGTTGTTTCTAATTAAATATGTGTTGGAGACTTTTGTGGTCGGTATATATAATACTTTTGACCCAATATAAGTTGTGCCTCCAAGTCTTTAATGCAAAAATAACAACGCCTAATTCCAAATCGTGTGTCGTATAATTTTGCTCGTGAATCTTCAATTGTCTAGACGTATAAGCAATTACTTTCGTTTGTTGCATTAATACACAACCAAGACCTTGCTTTGAGGCGTCACGATATATCACAAAATCATCATTCCCTTCAGGCAATGACAATATAGGTGTCGTAGTTAACTTTTTCTTCAACAATTAAAACGCTTTCTCCTGCTCATCCTTCCATTCAAATTTCTTCCCTTTATGTGTTAATGCAGTCAAGGGTTTTGCTATTTTGGAAAAATCTTGGATGAATCTTCTGTAGTAACCAGCCAATCCTAAAAATTGACGTATATGCTTTGGAGTTTTCGGGGTTTCCCACTTTTCAATGGTTTCGATCTTTGCCGGATCTACCTGAATACCTTCTTTGTTCACTATGTGACCGAAGAATTGAACTTCTTCCAACCAAAATGCACACTTTGAAAATTTGGCGTACAGTTTTTCTTTCCTTAACAACTCTAGCACTTTTCACAAATGTTCTTCGTGCTCTTGATCATTCTTTGAGTAAATAAGTATGACATCGATAAAAATAATGACAAACTTGTCAAGGTATGGTCCCAAACAGCATAACCATAAACTCGTAATGACCGTAACGCATTCTGAAAGCAGTCTTCAGAATATCATCCTCCTTCACTCGCATCTGATGATACCCAGAACATAAATCAATCTTCGAATAAACTGACGAGCCTTGTAGTTGATCAAATAAGTCGTCGATTCTTGGTAGTGGATAATGATTCTTGATGATAAGTTTGTTCAACTCTCGGTAGTCGATACACAACCTGAATGTACCATCCTTCTTTTTGACAAACAAAATAGGAGCTCCCCATGGTGATGTACTTGGTCGTATAAAACCACGCTCTAAAAGTTCTTGTAGTTGGCTTTGGAGTTCTTTCATTTCATTGGGTGCGAGTCTGTATGGAGCACGAGCTATTGGTGCAGCTCCTAGTACGAGATCTATTTGAAATTCAACAGATCGATGTGGAGGTAGTCCCGGTAATTCTTTCGGAAATACATCGGGAAATTCTTTTGCGACGGGAACATCATTGATGTTCTTTTCTTTGGGTTTGACTTCTTCGATGTGTGCTAGAACGGCATAGCAACCTTTTCTTATTAGTTTTTTGCGCCTTCAAATTACTAATAAGATTTAGCTTCGCGTTGCTCTTTTCTCCGTACACCATTATAGGTTTTCCTTTTTCTCGTACAATGCGAATTGCATTCTTGTAACATACGATTTATGCTCTCTCCTTTTTCAACTAGTCCATGCCGATTATCACATCAAAACTCCCTAACTCTACTGGTATCAAATCGATCTTAAACGTTTCGCTAACCAGTTTAATTTCTCGATTCCGACATATTTTATCTGCCGAAATTAATTTACCGTTTGCTAATTCGAGTAAAAATTTATTATTCATAGGCGTCAATGGACCACTTAATTTATCACAAAAATCTCTACTCATATAACTTCTATCCGCACCCGAATCAAATAAAACATAAGCAGGTTTTTCTTCGATAAGAAACGTACCCGTAACAAGCTCCGGGTCTTCCTGCGCTTCTTCCGTATTAATGTTAAAAACTCTCCCACGGCTTTGCCCATTATTATTTCCCTAGTTTGGACACACAGTTTTGTAGTGGCCCTTCTTCCCGCATCCATAACAAATAATGTGGGCATTACTTGTTCCTTTACCTGATGGTCCATAAATTTCACACTTCGTTGCATCATGACCCTTTCTATTACATTTGGTACATGTTGGTGGACAAAAAGTAGTTGGATGGTACCCTTCATGTAGTGACCCGAACTTTTCCATGTTTATATATATTAATTGAGATTGATATTTACATGATTAAATGTTTCCAACATGTTAAGCAATCAAACTTGTTAAGACTTGATTAATTGAAATATGTTTCATATAGACAATTGACCACCCAAGTTGACCGGTGATTCACGAACGTTAAAACTTGTAAAAACTATATGATGACATATATATGGATATATATATAGTTAACATGATACTATGATAAGTAAACATATCATTAAGTATATTAACAATGAACTACATATGTAAAAACAAGACTACTAACTTAATGATTTTTAAACGAGACATATATGTAACGATTATCGTTGTAAAGACATTTAATGTATATATATCATATTAAGAGATATTCATACACGATAATATAATAATTTAAAATCTCATTTGATATTATAAACATTGGGTTAACAACATTTAACAAGATCGTTAACCTAAAGGTTTAAAAACAACACTTACATGTAACAACTAACGATGACTTAACGACTCAGTTAAAATGTATATACATGTAGTGTTTTAATATGTATTTATACACTTTTGAAAGACTTCAATACACTTATCAAAATACTTCTACTTAACAAAAATGCTTACAATTACATCCTCGTTCAGTTTCATCAACAATTCTACTCGTATGCACCCGTATTCGTACTCGTACAATACACAGCTTTTAGATGTATGTACTATTGGTATATACACTCCAATGATCAGCTCTTAGCAGCCCATGTGAGTCACCTAACACATGTGGGAACCATCATTTGGCAACTAGCATGAAATATCTCATAAAATTACAAAAATATGAGTAATCATTCATGACTTATTTACATGAAAACAAAATTACATATCCTTTATATCTAATCCATACACCAACGACCAAAAACACCTACAAACACTTTCATTCTTCAATTTTCTTCATCTAATTGATCTCTCTCAAGTTCTATCTTCAAGTTCTAAGTGTTCTTCATAAATTCCAAAAGTTCTAGTTTCATAAAATCAAGAATACTTTCAAGTTTGCTAGCTCACTTCCAATCTTGTAAGGTGATCATCCAACCTCAAGAAATCTTTGTTTCTTACAGTAGGTTATCATTCTAATACAAGGTAATAATCATATTCAAACTTTGGTTCAATTTCTATAACTATAACAATCTTATTTCAAGTGATGATCTTACTTGAACTTGTTTTCGTGTCATGATTCTGCTTCAAGAACTTCGAGCCATCCAAGGATCCATTGAAGCTAGATCCATATTTCTCTTTTCCAGTAGGTTTATCCAAGGAACTTAAGGTAGTAATGATGTTCATAACATCATTCGATTCATACATATAAAGCTATCTTATTCGAAGGTTTAAACTTGTAATCACTAGAACATAGTTTAGTTAATTCTAAACTTGTTCGCAAATAAAAGTTAATCCTTCTAACTTGACTTTTAAAATCAACTAAACACATGTTCTATATCTATATGATATGCTAACTTAATGATTTAAAACCTGGAAACACGAAAAACACCGTAAATCCGGATTTACGCCGTCGTAGTAACACCGCGGGCTGTTTTAGGTTAGTTAATTAAAAACTATGATAAACTTTGATTTTAAAGTTGTTATTCTGAGAAAATGATTTTTATTATGAACATGAAACTATATCCAAAAAATTATGATTAAACTCAAAGTGGAAGTATGTTTTCTAAAATGGTCATCTAGACGTCGTTCTTTCGACTGAAATGACTACCTTTACAAAAATGACTTGTAACTTATTTTTCCGACTATAAACCTATACTTTTCTGTTTATATTCATAAAATAGAGTTCAATATGAAACCATAGCAATTTGATTCACTCAAAACGGATTTAAAATGAAGAAGTTATGGGTAAAACAAGATTGGATAATTTTTCTCATTTTAGCTACGTGAAAATTGGTAACAAATCTATTCCAACCATAACTTAATCAACTTGTATTGTATATTATGTAATCTTGAGATACCATAGACACGTATACAATGTTTCGACCTATCATGTCGACACATCTATATATATTTCGGAACAACCATAGACACTCTATATGTGAATGTTGGAGTTAGCTATACAGGGTTGAGGTTGATTCCAAAATATATATAGTTTGAGTTGTGATCAATACTGAGATACGTATACACTGGGTCGTGGATTGATTCAAGATAATATTTATCGATTTATTTCTGTACATCTAACTGTGGACAACTAGTTGTAGGTTACTAACGAGGACAGCTGACTTAATAAACTTAAAACATCAAAATATATTAAAAGTGTTGTAAATATATTTTGAACATACTTTGATATATATGTATATATTGTTATAGGTTCGTGAATCAACCAGTGGCCAAGTCTTACTTCCCGACGAAGTAAAAATCTGTGAAAGTGAGTTATAGTCCCACTTTTAAAATCTAATATTTTTGGGATGAGAATACATGCAGGTTTTATAAATGATTTACAAAATAGACACAAGTACGTGAAACTACATTCTATGGTTGAATTATCGAAATCGAATATGCCCCTTTTTATTAAGTCTGGTAATCTAAGAATTAGGGAACAGACACCCTAATTGACGCGAATCCTAAAGATAGATCTATTGGGCCTAACAAACCCCATCCAAAGTACCGGATGCTTTAGTACTTCGAAATTTATATCATATCCGAAGGGTGTCCCGGAATGATGGGGATATTCTTATATATATGCATCTTGTTAATGTCGGTTACCAGGTGTTCACCATATGAATGATTTTTATCTCTATGTATGGGATGTGTATTGAAATATGAAATCTTGTGGTCTATTGTTACGATTTGATACATATAGGTTAAACCTATAACTCACCAACATTTTTGTTGACGTTTTAAGCATGTTTATTCTCAGGTGATTATTAAGAGCTTCCGCTGTCGCATACTTAAATAAGGACGAGATTTGGAGTCCATGCTTGTATGATATTGTGTAAAAACTGCATTCAAGAAACTTATTTTGTTGTAACATATTTGTATTGTAAACCATTATGTAATGGTCGTGTGTAAACAGGATATTTTAGATTATCATTATTTGATAATCTACGTAAAGCTTTTTAAACCTTTATTGATGAAATAAAGGTTATGGTTTGTTTTAAAATGAATGCAGTCTTGGAAAAACGTCTCATATAGAGGTCAAAACCTCGCAACGAAATCAATTAATATGGAACGTTTTTTAATCAATAAGAACGGGACATTTCAGTTGGTATCCGAGCGTTGGTCTTAGAGAACCAGAATTTTTCATTAGTGTGTCTTATCGAGTTTGTTAGGATGCATTAGTGAGTCTGGACTTCGACCGTGTTTACTTGAAAAATGATTGCTTAACAAATTTTGTTGGAAACTATATATTTTTAACATGTGAATATTATGTGATATATTAATCTCTTAACGCGTTTGATATTATGTGATAGATGTCTACCTCTAGAACAAGTCCCATTGACTCACCTAATAATAATGAAGAGTCAAATGTAAATTGGAATGATTCGTGGACTGATTCACAAGTTCCCGAAGAGGAACCGGAAGAAGAGTCGGAACCGGAAGAAGAATCGGAACCGGATGAAGAAATAGAACCGGTGGGGGAAATAATAAAACGGTTAAGTAAAAGAAAATCCTCAACCAACCGACCAAGGTTAATTATGGTCAATGGTGTTTCCTCCAAGGAAGCAAAATATTGGGAGGATTACCAATTCTCCGATGAATCGGATTCCGACGAGAATTCCGATGATGTTATAGAAATTACCCCAACTGAATTTAAAAAGGCAAAAGAAAATAATAAGGGAAAGGGCATAAAAATAGAGAAATCTAATTCCAACCCCGATGAACTTTATATGTATCGTCAACCCCCGAAGTCCTTAAGTTGTAACAATGACCCGGGAACCTCTAAACCACCAGGTTTTTCTAAACCAATGTGGATAACGACGGCTCGTATTAGGGGAAAATCATATATCCCTAGAAACTTGGCAAAACGAACCAAAACCGAAGAAGAAGAAGAAACAAGCGAGTCGGAATAAGATAGTTGTATTCGTGTGGTGTAATATATGTAATATAGTGTTCTTATGCTTTAGGATATATGTAAAAATTGCTTGTATTAATAAGTATTTTTTTTATGAATCTAACTCTTGTCTATTTTACAGTTTAAAAACACAAATTGGATAGACAACCCAATATTTTAAGAGACCTACCCGGAGACATGATTGATGAAATCTTGTCTAGAGTCGGCCAGAATTCCTCGGCACAACTATTTAAGGCGAGATCAGTTTGTAAGACATTCGAAGAACGTTCCAAGAATGTCTTGGTTTATAAGAGACTTTCGTTTGAAAGATGGGGGATATCACATTGGGAAACCCATAAGTTACGATGTGTTTACTTTGACGCATATATTGCGGGGAACCCAAATGCTATTTTACGCAACGGGTTAAGAAATTATTTTGACTCAATATATCCGAATATTGGACTTCGTGATTTAGAAAAAGCGGCTAACATGCAACATAAAGAAGCATGTTATGCTTACGGATTAGTAATGTTCGCTTCTCACCAAAGTGAGAACAAGAACATCGGGCTACAACTATTAAACAAAACATTTCCACAAGTGACGGAGTCGGTAATTGGGGTAAGAAATGAGGTTTTTAGATTATTACGGGACTGTTGGACATTACGTAACCCTCGTCCCTTTGATGACGTTACAACACGCTGTCTTATCAACGGCCATAACGGTTATGTTGCACAAGACCAAGGATGGGAAGTAGTCCTAGTAAAACCAGAATGCATGACTTGTTTCTGGACGTATGAATTACGTGTCTTTATTGCCTTTGCTGAACGACTTGTGTACTAGCTAGAATTATCTTCACAACTATCTTGTATCAAAGTTATTATGTGCTATATTTCATGCTTTATGTAAAATAAGCGGTATTGTAAGTTTGTAAAATATTGTATAAAAGTTTGAACGCGAAATATTATTATAATCAGTTTTTCATATAGAATTGTAGTAGTTGAATTGTATATTAGCTACTAAGTATGAACTTAACGGGTAGGTACTACCCGAATTTAAACTTATAAAACGCTAATATGAAGAAAAAGCTTTTATAAATGAGTTCATATTATGCTACAAAATACTATTAACTACTCTTAATATTCTGTATGATTAACTTGTTCCATTTAACTATTTTGAAGGAAATGGCACCGACTACTCGACACACCGTGAATATGAATGAAGAGGAATTCCGTACTTTTCTAGCTTCAAACATAGCCGCAGTACAGGCTGCGCTACATACCAACAATAACCTTGGATCTAGCAGTACAGGAAATCGTGTAGGATGCACCTACAAAGAATTCACTGCCTGTAAACCTTTGGAATTTGATGGAACCGAAGGACCGATCGGATTGAAACGGTGGACCGAGAAGGTCAAATCGGTGTTTGCCATAAGTAAGTGTACTGAAGAGGACAAAGTAAAGTACGCTACGCATACCTTCACAGGTTCTGCGTTAACATGGTGGAATACCTATCTAGAGCAAGTGGGACAAGACGATGCGTACGCACTACCGTGGTCAGCATTCAAGCACTTGATGAATGAGAAGTACCGTCCCAGAACCGAGGTCAATAAGCTCAAGACAGAACTTAGAGGGTTACGAACCCAAGGATTTGATATTACCACGTACGAAAGACGATTCACAGAATTGTGCCTATTGTGTCCGGGAGCATTCGAAGATGAGGAAGAGAAGATCGACGCGTTTGTGAAAGGATTACCGGAAAGAATCCAAGAAGATATAAGTTCACACGAGCCCGCCTCCATACAACAGGCATGTAGAATGGCTCACAAACTAGTGAACCAGATTGAAGAAAGAATTAAAGAACAGACTGCTGAAGAGGCCAATGTGAAGCAAGTCAAAAGAAAGTGGGAGGAAAACGGTGATAAGAATCACCAATACAACAACAACAGCAATTATAACAATAATCGCAACAACTATCCTAACAATCGCAACATCAATCGCAACTACAACAAACGGCCCAACAACAACAACAACAACAACAACAACAACTACAACAATCATCCCAACAATAATAATAACCGCAACAACAACAACAATCAGAAGCCGCTATGCCAAAGGTGTGAAAAGTATCACTCGGGGTTCTGCACCAAATTTTGCAACAAGTGTAAAAGAAATGGTCATAGCGCGGTGAAGTGTGATGTCTACGGACCAGGGGTTAATAGAACGAAAGGAACAAATGGTGTCAGAACGAGTAATGGCGGAGCAAGTAGTGTCGGAGCAAGTTATGCCAATGTAGTTTGTTATAAATGTGGAAAACCGGGCCACATTATTAGAAATTGCCCGAACCAGGAGAACACGAATGGACAAGGCCGTGGAAGAGTTTTCAATATTAATGCGGCAGAGGCACAGGAAGACCCGGAGCTTGTTACGGGTACGTTTCTTATAGACAATAAATCTGCTTACGTTTTATTTGATTCGGGTGCGGATAGAAGCTATATGAGTAGAGATTTTTGTGCTAAATTAAGTTGTCCATTGACGCCTTTGAATAGTAAATTTTTACTCGAATTAGCAAATGGTAAATTAATTTCAGCAGATAATATATGTCGGAATCGAGAAATTAAACTGGTTAGCGAAACATTTAAGATTGATTTGATACCAGTAGAGTTAAGGAGTTTTGATGTGATAATCGGTATGGACTGGTTGAAAGAAGTGAAAGCAGAGATCGTTTGTTACAAAAATGCAATTCGCATTATACGAGAACAAGGAAAACCCTTAATGGTGTACGGAGAAAAGGGCAACACGAAGCTACATCTTATTAGTAATTTGAAGGCACAAAAACTAATAAGAAAAGGTTGCTATGCTGTTCTAGCACACGTCGAGAAAGTACAAACTGAAGAAAAGAGCATCAATGATGTTCCCATTGCAATAGAATTTCCCGATGTATTTCCGAAAGAATTACCGGGATTACCCCCACATCGATCCGTTGAATTTCAAATAGATCTTGTACCAGGAGCTGCACCAATAGCTCGTGCTCCTTACAGACTCGCACCCAGTGAGATGAAAGAACTGCAAAGCCAATTACAAGAACTTTTAGAGCGTGGTTTCATTCGACCAAGCACATCACCGTGGGGAGCTCCTGTTTTGTTTGTCAAGAAGAAAGATGGCACATTCAGGTTGTGTATCGACTACCGAGAGTTGAACAAACTTACCATCAAGAACCGCTACCCACTACCGAGAATCGACGACTTATTTGATCAACTACAAGGCTCGTCTGTTTATTCAAAGATTGACTTACGTTCCGGGTATCATCAAATGAGGGTGAAAGAAGATGATATTCCAAAGACTGCTTTCAGAACACGTTACGGTCATTACGAGTTTATGGTCATGCCGTTTGGTTTAACTAATGCACCAGCTGTGTTCATGGACCTTATGAACCGAGTGTGTGGACCATACCTTGACAAGTTTGTCATTGTTTTCATTGATGACATACTTATTTACTCAAAGAATGACCAAGAACACGGTGAACATTTGAGAAAGGTGTTAGAAGTATTGAGGAAGGAAGAATTGTACGCTAAGTTTTCAAAGTGTGCATTTTGGTTGGAAGAAGTTCAATTCCTCGGTCACATAGTGAACAAAGAAGGTATTAAGGTGGGTCCGGCAAAGATAGAAACTGTTGAAAAGTGGGAAACCCCGAAAACTCCGAAACACATACGCCAGTTTTTAGGACTAGCTGGTTACTACAGAAGGTTCATCTAAGACTTTTCCAGAATAGCAAAAACCTTGACCGCATTAACGCATAAAGGGAAGAAATTTGAATGGAATGATGAACAAGAGAAAGCGTTTTAGTTATTGAAGAAAAAGCTAACTACGGCACCTATATTGTCATTGCCTGAAGGGAATGATGATTTTGTGATTTATTGTGACGCATCAAAGCAAGGTCTCGGTTGTGTATTAATGCAACGAACGAAGGTGATTGCTTATGCGTCTAGACAATTGAAGATTCACGAACAAAATTATACAACGCATGATTTGGAATTAGGCGCGGTTGTTTTTGCATTAAAGACTTGGAGGCACTACTTATATGGGGTGAAAAGTATTATATATACCGACCACAAAAGTCTTCAACACATATTTAATCAGAAACAACTGAATATGAGGCAGCGTAGGTGGATTGAATTATTGAATGATTACGACTTTGAGATTCGTTACCACCCGGGGAAGGCAAATGTGGTAGCCGATGCCTTGAGCAGGAAGGACAGAGAACCCATTCGAGTAAAATCTATGAATATAATGATTCATAATAACCTTACTACTCAAATAAAGGAGGCGCAACAAGGAGTTTTAAAAGAGGGAAATTTAAAGGATGAAATACCCAAAGGATCGGAGAAGCATCTTAATATTCGGGAAGACGGAACCCGGTATAGGGCTGAAAGGATTTGGGTACCAAAATTTGGAGATATGAGAGAAATGGTACTTAGAGAAGCTCATAAAACCAGATACTCAATACATCCTGGAACGGGGAAGATGTACAAGGATCTCAAGAAACATTTTTGGTGGCCGGGTATGAAAGCCGATGTTGCTAAATACGTAGGAGAATGTTTGACGTGTTCTAAGGTCAAAGCTGAGCATCAAAAACCATCAGGTCTACTTCAACAACCCGAAATCCCGGAATGGAAATGGGAAAACATTACCATGGATTTCATCACTAAATTGCCAAGGACTGCAAGTGGTTTTGATACTATTTGGGTAATAGTTGATCGTCTCACCAAATCAGCACACTTCTTGCCAATAAGAGAAGATGACAAGATGGAGAAGTTAGCACGACTGTATTTGAAGGAAGTCGTCTCCAGACATGGAATACCAATCTCTATTATCTCTGATAGGGATGGCAGATTTATTTCAAGATTCTGGCAGACATTACAGCAAGCATTAGGAACTCGTCTAGACATGAGTACTGCCTATCATCCACAAACTGATGGGCAGAGCGAAAGGACGATACAAACGCTTGAAGACATGCTACGAGCATGTGTTATTGATTTCGGAAACAGTTGGGATCGACATCTACCGTTAGCAGAATTTTCCTACAACAACAGCTACCATTCAAGCATTGAGATGGCGCCGTTTGAAGCACTTTATGGTAGAAAGTGCAGGTCTCCGATTTGTTGGAGTGAAGTGGGGGATAGACAGATTACGGGTCCGGAGATTATACAAGAAACTACGGAGAAGATCATCCAAATTCAACAACGGTTGAAAATCGTCCAAAGTCGACAAAAGAGCTACGCTGACATTAAAAGAAAAGATATAGAATTTGAAATTGGAGAGATGGTCATGCTTAAAGTTGCACCTTGGAAAGGCGTTGTTCGATTTGGTAAACGAGGGAAATTAAATCCAAGGTATATTGGACCATTCAAGATTATTGATCGTGTCGGACCAGTAGCTTACCGACTTGAGTTACCTCAACAACTCGCGGCTGTACATAACACTTTCCACGTCTCGAATTTGAAGAAATGTTTTGCTAAAGAAGATCTCACTATTCCGTTAGATGAAATCCAAATCAACGAAAAACTCCAATTCATCGAAGAACCCGTCGAAATAATGGATCGTGAGGTTAAAAGACTTAAGCAAAACAAGATACCAATTGTTAAGGTTCGATGGAATGCTCGTAGAGGACCCGAGTTCACCTGGGAGCGTGAAGATCAGATGAAGAAGAAATACCCGCATCTATTTCCAGAAGATTCGTCAACACCTTCAACAGCTTAAAATTTCGGGACGAAATTTATTTAACGGGTAGGTACTGTAGTGACCCGAACTTTTCCATGTTTATATATATTAATTGAGATTGATATTTACATGATTAAATGTTTCCAACATGTTAAGCAATCAAACTTGTTAAGACTTGATTAATTGAAATATGTTTCATATAGACAATTGACCACCCAAGTTGACCGGTGATTCACGAACGTTAAAACTTGTAAAAACTATATGATGACATATATATGGATATATATATAGTTAACATGATACTATGATAAGTAAACATATCATTAAGTATATTAACAATGAACTACATATGTAAAAACAAGACTACTAACTTAATGATTTTTAAACGAGACATATATGTAACGATTATCGTTGTAAAGACATTTAATGTATATATATCATATTAAGAGATATTCATACATGATAATATAATAATTTAAAATCTCATTTGATATTATAAACATTGGGTTAATAACATTTAACAAGATCGTTAACCTAAAGGTTTAAAAACAACACTTACATGTAACGACTAACGATGACTTAACGACTCAGTTAAAATGTATATACATGTAGTGTTTTAATATGTATTTATACACTTTTGAAAGACTTCAATACACTTATCAAAATACTTCTACTTAACAAAACTGCTTACAATTACATCCTCGTTCAGTTTCATCAACAATTCTACTCGTATGCACCCGTATTCGTACTCGTACAATACACAGCTTTTAGATGTATGTACTATTGGTATATACACTCCAATGATCAGCTCTTAGCAGCCCATGTGAGTCACCTAACACATGTGGGAGCCATCATTTGGCAACTAGCATGAAATATCTCATAAAATTACAAAAATATGAGTAATCATTCATGACTTATTTACATGAAAACAAAATTACATATCCTTTATATCTAATCCATACACCAACGACCAAAAACACCTACAAACACTTTCATTCTTCAATTTTCTTCATCTAATTGATCTCTCTCAAGTTCTATCTTCAAGTTCTAAGTGTTCTTCATAAATTCCAAAAGTTCTAGTTTCATAAAATCAAGAATACTTTCAAGTTTGCTAGCTCACTTCCAATCTTGTAAGGTGATCATCCAACCTCAAGAAATCTTTGTTTCTTACAGTAGGTTATCATTCTAATACAAGGTAATAATCATATTCAAACTTTGGTTCAATTTCTATAACTATAACAATCTTATTTCAAGTGATGATCTTACTTGAACTTGTTTTCGTGTCATGATTCTGCTTCAAGAACTTCGAGCCATCCAAGGATCCATTGAAGCTAGATCCATATTTCTCTTTTCCAGTAGGTTTATCCAAGGAACTTAAGGTAGTAATGATGTTCATAACATCATTCGATTCATACATATAAAGCTATCTTATTCGAAGGTTTAAACTTGTAATCACTAGAACATAGTTTAGTTAATTCTAAACTTGTTCGCAAACAAAAGTTAATCCTTCTAACTTGACTTTTAAAATCAACTAAACACATGTTCTATATCTATATGATATGCTAACTTAATGATTTAAAACCTGGAAACACGAAAAACACCGTAAATCCGGATTTACGCCGTCGTAGTAACACCGCGGGCTGTTTTAGGTTAGTTAATTAAAAACTATGATAAACTTTGATTTTAAAGTTGTTATTCTGAGAAAATGATTTTTATTATGAACATGAAACTATATCCAAAAAATTATGATTAAACTCAAAGTGGAAGTATGTTTTCTAAAATGGTCATCTAGACGTCGTTCTTTCGACTGAAATGACTACCTTTACAAAAATGACTTGTAACTTATTTTTCCGACTATAAACCTATACTTTTCTGTTTAGATTCATAAAATAGAGTTCAATATGAAACCATAGCAATTTGATTCACTCAAAACGGATTTAAAATGAAGAAGTTATGGGTAAAACAAGATTGGATAATTTTTCTCATTTTAGCTACGTGAAAATTGGTAACAAATCTATTCCAACCATAACTTAATCAACTTGTATTGTATATTATGTAATCTTGAGATACCATAGACACGTATACAATGTTTCGACCTATCATGTCGACACATCTATATATATTTCGGAACAACCATAGACACTCTATATGTGAATGTTGGAGTTAGCTATACAGGGTTGAGGTTGATTCCAAAATATATATAGTTTGAGTTGTGATCAATACTGAGATACGTATACACTGGGTCGTGGATTGATTCAAGATAATATTTATCGATTTATTTCTGTACATCTAACTGTGGACAACTAGTTGTAGGTTACTAACGAGGACAGCTGACTTAATAAACTTAAAACATCAAAATATATTAAAAGTGTTGTAAATATATTTTGAACATACTTTGATATATATGTATATATTGTTATAGGTTCGTGAATCAACCAGTGGCCAAGTCTTACTTCCCGACGAAGTAAAAATCTGTGAAAGTGAGTTATAGTCCCACTTTTAAAATCTAATATTTTTGGGATGAGAATACATGCAGGTTTTATAAATGATTTACAAAATAGACACAAGTACGTGAAACTACATTCTATGGTTGAATTATCGAAATCGAATTTGCCCCTTTTTATTAAGTCTGGTAATCTAAGAATTAGGGAACAGACACCCTAATTGACGCGAATCCTAAAGATAGATCTATTGGGCCTAACAAACCCCATCCAAAGTACCGGATGCTTTAGTACTTCGAAATTTATATCATATCCGAAGGGTGTCCCGGAATGATGGGGATATTCTTATATATATGCATCTTGTTAATGTTGGTTACCAGGTGTTCACCATATGAATGATTTTTATCTCTATGTATGGGATGTGTATTGAAATATGAAATCTTGTGGTCTATTGTTACGATTTGATACATATAGGTTAAACCTATAACTCACCAACATTTTTGTTGACGTTTTAAGCATGTTTATTCTCAGGTGATTATTAAGAGCTTCCGCTGTCGCATACTTAAATAAGGACGAGATTTGGAGTCCATGCTTGTATGATATTGTGTAAAAACTGCATTCAAGAAACTTATTTTGTTGTAATATATTTGTATTGTAAACCATTATGTAATGGTCGTGTGTAAACAGGATATTTTAGATTATCATTATTTGATAATCTACGTAAAGCTTTTTAAACCTTTATTGATGAAATAAAGGTTATGGTTTGTTTTAAAATGAATGCAGTCTTTGAAAAACGTCTCATATAGAGGTCAAAACCTCGCAACGAAATCAATTAATATGGAACGTTTTTTAATCAATAAGAACGGGACATTTCACTTCACACCTTAGACACGGAATTTTCTGATTTTGATTACCAGTGTTGTTATTGAGATTGTTGTTGGGATTTTTGTTGTTGCGGTTGGTATTGTTTTTGGGATGATTGTTGTAGTTGTTGTTGTTGGATTGGTTTTTGTTGCATTTGTTGTTGCGAAAAATGGTGCGATTGTGGTTGTGATTGTGGTGTTGATTGTTGAACTTGTGACTCTTGTCACTGGGTTCTTCCCACTTTCTCTTGACTTGTTTCATTTTGGCCTCCTCGGCCGCCTGCTCTTTAATCCTTCCCTCGATCTGGTTTATAAGTTTGTGAGCCATTCGGCTTACCTTTTGCATTGAAGTGGGCGCACTTGCACTCACATCCTCCTGAATTCTCTTTGGTAACCCCTTTACAAACGCATCGATCTGCTCTTCTTCATCTTCGAACACTCTTGGGCACAATAGACACAACTCGGTGAATCGTCGTTCGTATGTAGTGATATTGAATCCCTTCGTTCGTAATTCTCTAAGCTCTGTCTTGAGCTTATTGACTTCGTTTCTGGGACGGTACTGCCCGTTCATCAAGTGTTTGAATGCTGACCACGGTAGTGCGTAAGCAGCATCTTGTCCCACTTGTTCGAGATAGGTATTCCACCATGTTAATGCAGTAGATGTGAAGGTATGCGTGGCGTACTTTACCTTATCTTCCTCAGCACATTTGCTTATAGCAAACACAGATTCGACCTTTTTGGTCCATCGTTTCAGTCCGACTGGTCCTTCAGTTCCATCGAATTCCAGAGGTTTACAGGCAGTGAAAGCCTTGTAGGAGCATCCTACACGGTTTCCTGTGGAGTTAACTCCACTGCTAGACCCTGAGTTATTGTTGTTTTGCATTGCATCATGTACTGCAGCTATATTTGCTGCAAGGAAAGCACGGAAGTCTTCCTCACTCATGTTCAAGTTCTGACGAGTAGTCGGTGCCATTTCCTTCAAAAATGGCCAAAATAATTAAGTTAATCATATAGAATATTAAGAGTAGTCAATAGTATTCCGTAGCATAATATGAACTCATTTATAAAAATATGAACTCATTTATAAAAGCTTTTTCTTCATTTTAGCGTTTTATAAGTTTTAATTCGGGTAATACCTACCCGTTAAGTTCATACTTAGTAGCTAACATACAATTCAACTACTACAATTCTATATGAAAAACTGATTATAATAATATTTAACATTTAAACTTTTATACAATATTTTGCAAACTTACAATACCGATATTTTACATATAGCATGAAATATAGCACATAAAAACTCTGATACAAAACAGTTGCGAAGACAATTCTAGTTAATACGCAAGTCGTTCAACAAAGGAAATAAAGACACGTAATTCATACGTCCAGAAACAAGTCATGCATTCTGGTTTTACTAAGACTACTTCCCATCCTTGGTCTTGTGGAACATAACCGTTGTGACCGTTGACAAGACAGCATGTTGTAATGTTGTCAAAGGGATGAGGGTTTCGTAATGTCCAACAGCCCCGTAATAATCTAAACACCTTGTTTCTCGACCCAACTACTGAATCCATCACTTGTGAAAAGGTTTTATTTAAAAGTTGTAATCTGATGTTCTTTTTCTCACTTTGGTGAGAAGCGAACATCACTAACCCGTATGCATAACATGCTTCCTTATATTGAATGTTAGAAGCTCTTTCTAACTCACAAAATCCTATGTTGGGATATGTTGAGTCAAAATAGGTGAAATGTCCCGTTCTTATTGATTAAAAATGTTCCATATTAATTGATTTCGTTGCGAGGTTTTTGAAATGTCCCGTTCTTATTGATTAAAAACGTTCCATATTAATTAATTTTGTTGCGAGGTTTTGACCTCTATATGAGACGTTTTTCAAAGACTGCATTCATTTTAAAACAAACCATAACCTTTATTTCATCAATAAAGGTTTAAAAAGCTTTACGTAGATTATCAAATAATGATAATCTAAAATATCCTGTTTACACACGACCATTACATAATGGTTTACAATACAAATATGTTACAACAAAATAAGTTTCTTGAATGCAGTTTTTACACAATATCATACAAGCATGGACTCCAAATCTCGTCCTTATTTAAGTATGCGACAGCGGAAGCTCTTAATAATCACCTGAGAATAAACATGCTTAAAACGTCAACAAAAATGTTGGTGAGTTATAGGTTTAACCTATATATATCAAATCATAATAATTGACCACAAGATTTCATATTTCAATACACATCCCATACATAGAGATAAAAATCATTCATATGGTGAACACCTGGTAACCGACATTAACAAGATGCATATATAAGAATATCCCCATCATTCCGGGACACCCTTCAGATATGATATAAATTTTGAAGTACTAAAGCATCCGGTACTTTGGATGGGGTTTGTTAGGCCCAATAGATCTATCTTTAGAATTCGCGTCAATTAGGGTGTCTGTTCCCTAATTCTTAGATTACTAGACTTAATAAAAAGGGGCATATTCGATTTCGATAATTCAACCATAGAATGTAGTTTCACGTACTTGTGTCTATTTTGTAAATCATTTATAAAACCTGCATGTATTCTCATCCCAAAAATATTAGATTTTAAAAGTGGGACTATAACTCACTTTCACAGATTTTTACTTCGTCGGGAAGTAAGACTTGGCCACTGGTTGATTCACGAACCTATAACAATATATACATATATATCAAAGTATGTTCAAAATATATTTACAACACTTTTAATATATTTTGATGTTTTAAGTTTATTAAGTCAGCTGTCCTCGTTAGTAACTTACAACTAGTTGTCCACAGTTAGATGTACAGAAATAAATTGATAAATATTATCTTGAATCAATCCACGACCCAGTGTATACGTATCTCAGTATTGATCACAACTCAAACTATATATATTTTGGAATCAACCTCAACCCTGTATAGCTAACTCCAACATTCACATATAGAGTGTCTATGGTTGTTCCGAAATATATATAGATGTGTCGACATGATAGGTCGAAACATTGTATACGTGTCTATGGTATCTCAAGATTACATAATATACAATACAAGTTGATTAAGTTATGGTTGGAATAGATTTGTTACCAATTTTCACGTAGCTAAAATGAGAAAAATTATCCAATCTTGTTTTACCCTTAACTTCTTCAATTTAAATCCGTTTTGAGTGAATCAAATTGCTATGGTTTCATATTGAACTCTATTTTATGAATCTAAACATAAAAATTATAGGTTTATAGTCGGAAAAATAAGTTACAAGTCATTTTTATAAAGGTAGTCATTTCAGTCGAAAGAACGACGTCTAGATGACCATTTTAGAAAACATACTTCCACTTTGAGTTTAACCATAATTTTTGGATATAGTTTCATGTTCATAATAAAAATCATTTTCTCAGAAAAACAACTTTTAAATCAAAGTTTATCATAGTTTTTAATTAACTAACCTAAAACAGCCCGCGGTGTTACTACGACGGCGTAAATCCGGTTTTACGGTGTTTTTCGTGTTTCCAGGTTTTAAATCATTAAGTTAGCATATCATATAGATATAGAACATGTGTTTAGTTGATTTTAAAAGTCAAGTTAGAAGGATTAACTTTTGTTTGCGAACAAGTTTAGAATTAACTAAACTATTTTCTAGTGATTACAAGTTTAAACCTTCGAATAAGATAGCTTTATATGTATGAATCGAATGATGTTATGAACATCATTACTACCTTAAGTTCCTTGGATAAACCTACTGGAAAAGAGAAAAATGGATCTAGCTTCAACAGATCCTTGGATGGCTCGAAGTTCTTGAAGCAGAATCATGACACGAAAACAAGTTCAAGTAAGATCATCACTTGAAATAAGATTGTTATAGTTATAAAAATTGAACCAAAGTTTGAATATGATTATTACCTTGTATTAGAATGATAACCTACTGTAAGAAACAAAGATTTCTTGAGGTTGGATGATCACCTTACTAGATTGGAAGTGAGCTAGCAAACTTGAAAGTATTCTTGATTTTATGTAACTAGAACTTGTAGAATATATGAAGAACACTTAGAACTTGAAGATAGAACTTGAGAGAGATCAATTAGATGAAGAAAATTGAAGAATGAAAGTGTTTGTAGGTGTTTTTGATCGTTGGTGTATGGATTAGATATAAAGGATATGTAATTTTGTTTTCATGTAAATAAGTCATGAATGATTACTCATATTTTTGCAATTTTATGAGATATTTCATGCTAGTTGCCAAATGATGGTTCCCAAATATGTTAGGTGACTCACATGGCCTACTAAGAGCTGATCATTGGAGTGTATATACCAATAGTACATACATCTAAAAGCTGTGTATTGTACGAGTACGAATACGGGTGCATACGAGTAGAATTGTTGATGAAACTGAACGAGGATGTAATTGTAAGAATTTTTGTTAAGTAGAAGTATTTTGATAAGTGTATTGAAGTCTTTCAAAAGTGTATAAATACATATTAAAACACTACATGTATATACATTTTAACTGAGTCGTTAAGTCATCGTTAGTCGTTACATGTAACTGTTGTTTTGAAACCTTTAGGTTAACGATCTTGTTAAATGTTGTTAACCCAATATTTATAATATCAAATGAGATTTTAAATTATTATATTATCATGATATTATCATGTATGAATATCTCTTAATATGATATATATACATTAAATGTCTTTACAACGATAATCATTACATATATGTCTCGTTTAAAAATCATTAAGTTAGTAGTCTTGTTTTTACATATGTAGTTCATTGTTAATATACTTAATGATATGTTTACTTATCATAGTATCATGTTAACTATATATATATATATATATATATATATATATATATATATATATATATATATATATATATATATATATATATATATATATATATATATATATATATCCATATATATGTCATCATATAGTTTTTACAAGTTTTAACGTTCGTGAAACACCGGTCAACTAGGGTGGTCAATTGTCTATATGAAACATATTTCAATTAATCAAGTCTTAACAAGTTTGATTGCTTAACATGTTGGAAACATTTAGTCATGTAAATATCAATCTCAATTAATATATATAAACATGGAAAAGTTCGGGTCACTACAGTACCTACCCGTTAAATAAATTTCATCCCGAAATTTTAAGCTGTTGAAGGTGTTGACGAATCTTCTGGAAATAGATGTGGGTATTTCTTCTTCATCTGATCTTCACGCTCCCAGGTGAACTCGGGTCCTCTACGAGCATTCCATCGAATCTTAACAATTGGTATCTTGTTTTGCTTAAGTCTTTTAACCTCACGATCCATTATTTCGACGGGTTCTTCGATGAATTAAAGTTTTTCGTTGATTTGGATTTCATCTAACGGAATAGTGAGATCTTCTTTAGCAAAACATTTCCTCAAATTTGAGACGTGAAAAGTGTTATGTACAGCTGCGAGTTGTTGAGGTAACTCAAGTCGGTAAGCTACTGGTCCGACACGATCAATAATCTTGAATGGTCCAATATACCTTGGATTTAATTTCCCTCGTTTACCAAATCGAACAACGCCTTTCCAAGGTGCAACTTTAAGCATGACCATCTCTCCAATTTCAAATTCTATATCTTTTCTTTTAATGTCAGCGTAGCTCTTTTGTCTACTTTGGGCGGTTTTCAACCGTTGTTGAATTTGGATGATCTTCTCGGTAGTTTCTTGTATAATCTCCGGACCCGTAATCTGTCTATCCCCCACTTCACTCCAACAAATCGGAGACCTGCACTTTCTACCATAAAGTGCTTCAAACGGCGCCATCTCAATGCTTGAATGGTAGCTGTTGTTGTAGGAAAATTCTGCTAACGGTAGATGTCGATCCCAACTTTTTCCGAAATCAATAATACATGCTCGTAGCATGTCTTCAAGCGTTTGTATTGTCCTTTCGCTCTGCCCATCAGTTTGTGGATGATATGCAGTACTCATGTCTAGACGAGTTCCTAATGCTTGCTGTAATGTCTGCCAGAATCTTGAAATAAATCTGCCATCCCTATCAGAGATAATAGAGATTGGTATTCCATGTCTGGAGACGACTTCCTTCAAATACAGTCGTGCTAACTTCTCCATCTTGTCATCTTCTCTTATTGGCAGGAAGTGTGCTAATTTGGTGAGACGATCAACTATTACCCAAATAGTATCAAAACCACTTGCAGTCCTTGGCAATTTAGTGATGAAATCCATGGTAATGTTTTCCCATTTCCATTCCGGGATTTCGGGTTGTTGAAGTAGACCTGATGGTTTCTGATGCTCAGCTTTGACCTTAGAACACATCAACATTCTCCTACGTATTTAGCAATATCGGTTTTCATACCCGGCCACCAAAAATGTTTCTTGAGATCCTTGTACATCTTCCCCGTTCCAGGATGTATTGAGTATCTAGTTTTATGAGCTTCTCTAAGTACCATTTCTCTCATATCTCCAAATTTTGGTACCCAAATCCCTTCAGCCCTATACCGGGTTCCGTCTTCCCGAATATTAAGATGCTTCTCCGATCCTTTGGGTATTTCATCCTTTAAATTTCCCTTTTTTAAAACTCCTTGTTGCGCCTCCTTTATTTGAGTAGTAAGGTTATTATGAATCATTATATTCATAGATTTTACTCGAATGGGTTCTCTGTCCTTCCTGCTCAAGGCATCGGCTACCACATTTGCCTTCCCCGGGTGGTAACGAATCTCAAAGTCGTAATCATTCAATAATTCAATCCACCTACGCTGCCTCATATTCAGTTGTTTCTGATTAAATATGTGTTGAAGACTTTTGTGGTCGGTATATATAATACTTTTGACCCCATATAAGTAGTGCCTCCAAGTCTTTAATGCAAAAACAACCGCGCCTAATTCCAAATCATGCGTCGTATAATTTTGTTCGTGAATCTTCAATTGTCTAGACGCATAAGCAATCACCTTCATTCGTTGCATTAAGTATCTTTTGTTGGTTAACTTAATGATAATAATAATAACAATATTATTAATAATAACAATGACATTATTGATAATAATAATAATAATAATATTGATAGTTTTATTGATAGCTTTAGTAGAATTGATAGTAATGATAGTATATTTCTAATAATAACAGTACAGATAATAATAATAATAATAATAATAATAATAATAATAATAATAATAATAATAATAATAATAATAATAAATATTAATGATGATACTTATAACAATAATAATGATAAATATGATATTAATAATTAATAATTATAAGTATATTGATAAAACTAATATTTATAAAATGATAACAATCCTAATGTTAATGATAATAATAATATATTTTTATTACCTTCATAATAATAATAATAATAATAATAATATTAATAATAATAATAATAATGATAATCATATTCATAATGATAATGATAATGATAATAATAATTTTAAAATGATAAGTTTACTACTAATAACAATATTACTAATTACTAATACTTATAATAATAATAATGATAATGATTATAATATTTTTACATATGGTAATAATATTAATAACTTTAACACTAATAGTAATAACAATAGTAATAACAATAATAATAATAATAATAATAATAATAATAATAATAATAATAATAATAATAATAATAATAATAATAATAATAATAATAATAATAATAATAATAATAATAATAATAATAATAATAATAATAATAATAATAATAATAATAATAATAATAATAATAATAATAATAATAATAATAAATGAAACTACCTTAATAGCCTTTCCCAAAAAAAATGCCAAGAACAAGGCTCGAACCCATAACCTCCCGCTCACATACAACACCCATAACCATTGAACCATATTCGTTTTTCTGTATAATATTCAAACCAATTTAATTATATCCTGTTATAATTCTGTTATATTTTCTTCTTCATCTCCCTCAAAATAATTTACCAGATTCAATCACCCTTTACAAACGAATTTAAATCTTGATTTTTGAACTTGCTAACAATTTAAAAACGACCTCTTTTAATACCTTTATTACTATACAACAGAGAAAATAACTAAAAATTTATAAAGTCGAAACAGTGAACCCGAATATATTTGTAAAACATGTTTCATCTTCCTCTTGAACTCGACCAAAGTTCTAATCCCTCTAATCGTTATTAGTTTCTTCAATTTAAGTTTTGAAAATAATACAAAATCACTTATAGATTTTGTGAATTAATTAAAGCATCAAAATATAAAAAAATTGATGTATCAGAATGAAAAGCTCGATATCATACAAAAATTCAAATTCGCAAATTGAATGTGTTTTAGACCAAAATCAAAACATGAAAAAGATGCTAAATCTTTATTAAAAACTTTCTCAATCCTTAATTTCACTTAAAATATAACAACGAGTTTGAATTTTTATCAAGAACATAAGGTTTGACTTTTGAAAATAAAAGTTTGACTCCCAAATTCGATCTTGATACAATGAATTGAGCTTTGAAACTTTGCAGACATTTTAAACGAAAGATTTCTAATATAATTGCATTTAAGGATTTTTAAAATTCACTAAAAATCGAGTTTTGGCTGAAAAGTGAATGAACACAGATGAACGATTTTTATTTAGATGTTTATTTGAGTTTTCTTTTCTATCTCTTCTACAGAATTGAGTCTACCCTAATATAAAGTGAAAATGAGATACTACACAGTAATAGATTCGTTAAGTTTTGTCTTGATTCAAAAAATGGGTCGACAGTTTGGCAAATCAGAAACCGAAAGGGAAGAAAAATTAAGAACAGGTTAAAATTCATTGATTCTATTCTCACCAAATCTAGATTTTATATATCAGATAATTAAGTTAAATATGCATGTGATATATATATAACATAAATACGTATTATCTGTATTTTTTATAACTTATAATGAATCTGTATCTGATTCTGTATTTTAATTTAATTTTATTATTAAATAATATGTTAATAAATTATAATGTTGTTAATAATTTAATAAAAATAATAATAGAGTTAACAATAAAGATATTAATAATAATAATATCAATATAATACTAATAATAAAAAAATAATCATATTAATAACTTAAATCATTATTATAATAATGATAATTTAGTAACAACAATATAAATAATAATAGCACTTATATTATTTATGATAATAATAATATTAGAAATTTTATCACATTATTTGTATCAAGTTTCGTATCTAATAATATTAATAATGTTGATATTAATATTAACATGAATATTATACAATAACGAAGTAATGATAATTATATTATTATTAACAACTATATTCTTCTTGAAACCACGTTTAATTTATATATATTACAATTCATTAGCCATGTAAATATTTAATAATTATATATTACATTTATGTTTACAATTATAGGTTCGTGAATCGTCAGGAATAGTCAAAGGTCAAATGATCTTATGAATATAGATTTCAAAACTTTCGAGACTCAACATTACAGATTTTGCTTATCATGTCGGAATCATATAAAGATTAAAGTTTAAATTTGGTCGGAAATTTCCGGGTCATTACAGTACCTACCCGTTAAAGAAATTTCGTCCCCGAAATTTGATAGAGGTCGTTATGGATACAGATAAGAATGTTTTCATGACGAATATGAGTTGATGAATAGAGTTTTATCATTTTGATTAATATAAATAAATCAATTTGTTTACTCGAAGAGTATGAATGAAGCTATCACTAAATAGTGAAATGAGAGGGACAAGTTTCATCATAACCTTTGATTAGTCATGGTTGAATTTCCGAAATTCAAGGGATTTAGAGAAAATCTTTGTAATAAGATTTGGTCTTTCAACGCTTAAGGAAATCAGGATCTTCTTTGATTAAATGAGATAATCTGTCTCGATTTCTCTGTCAGATATTTCACTATAAATCCACTCCTTATTTTCCCTATTTTCCACAACTCCCACCTTCTATTCTTTTTCCTCAATTCATACTTTATAGTATTTGTTAATATGCTCCATCCGGTTCTGCTTCTTGATATTTTCCTAACCTTCATATCGGTCATTCTTCTTTTTCACCTACCACCAGAAGAATCTATTTACTTCTACTATTACCTTGAGGTGATACTATTCTTAATTATACCGTGTCTTTTTATTACTATTCCTATTAATATCCACGGTTTGTAACCTCCGTGTTGTTATTGGGCTTAATATTTTCTCTTATATTTTGGAGCTCTTTGCCTTGTTATTATCCTTCCGACCTCTAGTAAAGCGAGTAACGGTCCAGAATTCATAAGTATGGAATTTTGGAT
This sequence comes from Rutidosis leptorrhynchoides, assembly GCF_046630445.1. Classification (NCBI taxonomy): domain Eukaryota; kingdom Viridiplantae; phylum Streptophyta; class Magnoliopsida; order Asterales; family Asteraceae; genus Rutidosis; species Rutidosis leptorrhynchoides. The sequence continues at coordinate 138,863,808 of NC_092342.1, read as the reverse complement.
AAACATCATGTTCTAAATAAAAAAAAAAATGTATTAGCACGATTTGATTTGTCAAATTACCAGAATCACTGAGAATAGAACTATCAAGAATATATTTTCTTGATATGTTCAAAAGTTAACCAGAATGAAAGAGTTATGTAACATGACACCTGATGACGTTATAATCTGTGAATCATCATGTTCCATTTAGAAACTCAGCATGACTTACTGTAATATAATCACGTTGATTAAGTGTCATTATATTATACTAACTCATACATCAGTTCCCAACATCACTTCAATAACATTCATATTTTAAACTCGAAGATTTTAAAATTTAGAAACTAAAATAGTTTCTTTTATGATGTTACACAGGAAGCACGAAGAGGTATAAAATTTCAGACAAGAATACTTATGAAAATATTCTCAGAAATATCTAAGATATTTATGATGATATTTTGGAATTTCTAAGTTCGAAGATTGATGAAGAAAAATTTTCTGTAAGATTTTAACATGACTTCGAGCAAGATATTCTCTAAAGATTTCAACGGATCCAGAATTACCTGGATTCTTTAAATATAGGGTATGGTCCTTGTATTTATCCTTGGTCTTCTTTACGGTTAGCTCAATCTGTTTTTCAATACCGAATTTTCTATCGAGCGTTCCCAACACTCCATACTTATTCATCAACCCTTGGCCATTTAGGCCATTTACAATTTTACTGTTTCCTCTGCATTTAATGCAGTCATTTTTGAATCGTCGGTTATCAATCCGAGGTGGTTTCAGGAGAATGGTGTTTTTAGATGATTAAACGCTGATGGTAATATGGTGGAATATAAAAGGTTCATTGGTAACGATAAAAGAGCACACATATATATCAAGTTCATAATAAGGTTGTTTCGAACGAAAAGTCGAAGTTGTCTTGCTGGAGCTGTGACAAAATTGGTTAATTTGGAAAGAGATTGAAAAGTTATTTTCGAAAATAACAATGCCTAAGAAGCTAGCACAGATATGTTTTAAGCTTTACTCAGGTTCCGAGTGTTTTTAGGTGCATAACTATATGCATCAATCTTTTCCCCCGTAGATGAAGTGCGGTTGATTCATCCTCTTGATTGAGGTGTTTTCAAGAATCATGAAAGGTTTGAACGCAGATTGTAATCAGCAAGATACAATTGAGGTTTAAGATGAGATCAAGTGGCAAACTTGAAGAATTGTTTAGTTCCATATGTTATAATCAATATTTTAATTCATTTTAATTGTCCAATGTCATTAGTCCACAGTCGATAGTCCACAGTAACAGTCCAATAATTCATATATAGTTTAATATATAATATACGAATTAATTAATACGTGTCGTGACCCGTATACGTCTCAGACTCGATCACAACTCAAACTATATATATTATTGTAGAATCAACCTCAACCCTGTATAGAGAACTTGATCATTACTGCATATAGAGTGTCTATGGTGATTCCAAATAATATATATAGATGCGTCGATATGATATGTCAAAACGTTGTATACATGTCCCGATATTTAAGTGCGTAAAATAAATAACAGAAATTAAAAGACGATAAATTAAATGCGTAAAGTAAATAACAGAATTTAAATGACAATAAATAAAATTGCGAGAATTAAATTGCGATAAAATAAATTACGATAATTAAAATGTAATAAGGAATTAACAGTTAGCTAGGAACAGTTAGCTAGGAACAGTTAGCGTGGATTCTTAACAAAATTCCTCATAGTTAATTTGTTTGTTTCTAACAAATTTTATTTTGCCAAATGTTTTCTTCATTATGCCACTTGTTGGATTCTGATAAATCAAAATCCAATTATGAAATTGAATGAAAATGATTACTCTGTGGTAAACAGATATGAATATATGTGGATGTAAGTAGGATAGTAAATGATTGTTGAATCAGATTCGCATAATGTACCGTGTAACTGATTAATGTGAAATCTAAATATTCCTCGGGTATTACCTACCCGTTAAAATATTTTCACAATTAACAATTTGTACGAAAGAATTTTTAATTACAATCTTTATGAAAACATATATTCATATATATTTCTTCAGATGTAATCATGGATTTAATGAGTTAATATGATATTAAACTCATTTGGTTTACCGTTAGAACAAGAATATATAATCTCTAAAGCATTAGAGATTACATAATCGCCATATCGAACGATAAATAAATGATGTAGAACGATACGTAGAACGATGATTATACTCGAGGTACAGAATGAGATGTTGAGGCGTGTGTTATTGATGGTACGGGTGCTGTTACTGATGGTACTGTTGGTGCCTGTGATATTGCTGAAGCTGGTATATTTTGCACCATATCTTCCAAGGCTACAACTCGGGCGCGTAGTTCGTTGACTTATTACTCCGGAATGATTGTCGGTCAGAACGAGTGGATGAATAAGGTTTAGAATTATGGATAGGATATAATCGTGTCGAAATACTCTGGAAATGAGGCTGAAAATGGTGTTTCGGATAGGTTCGCCGGTAAGTGTTTCAGGTTCATCGTCAAGAGGGCAATATGGTGGGTGGAAGGGATCACCTTCTTCTTGTCTCCAATAATTAAGTCAACTACGAACCCATCAGATAAATTGAGGATGGCTGATTGGTTGATTCATTCTAGTGACATTGTCTTCAGAGCTCGAGTGAGAATCCATATCGAAATTCGAGGGACTTGAACTAGTGGTGAGTTCCATTTCGTACGATTAGATAAAGTATTTTCGATAGGAAAAAGATTATAGGATTTAGTTTGGTATACTTCAATACATAACTTACATATGTATATATAATACTAAAATCCCATAAGTCACGGAGGAATCTTCGGAAGCTGTCAGGCAAAATTTATAGTATCGGATATGCTTAGATATGAATCTGTCTATACACTATCTATGCAATAAAGGCAGTAAGACGTGTCTAGACTCAGGAATGATAAGAAAATAATTTTCCACTAGGAATGATAATCAATACTTATAATATGCAGCTAAGGTCGAAGTCCAGACTCGCTAATGCATCCTAACAACTATCAGTTAGACACACTAATGCAAGACCTGGTTCACTAGGACCAACGCTCTGATACCACCTGTGAAGACCCGTCCTTATCCACCTGGACGAAGTCATCAACATCTGGTCCCATTGCGAGGTACTGTCCAAAGTATGCCATGAAGGACTCCAAGTAATGTCTTTAAAATGAGCAAATGCACAGCGGAAGACTTAATTCGTACCTGAGAATAAACATGCTTAAAAGTGCCAACCAAAAGGTTGGTGAGTTTATAGGTTTATCATAACAATCATTTCAGTTTATTAATAGACCACAAGATTTCATAATCATAAACATAATACACTCGCAAGTGTATGTAAAGCATTCTAAGTGGTTGAGCACTTGGTAACCATACTTAACATTTAATCAACGTCGCATATTCCCTTTATTATGAAATCTCCCTGCACTGTACCAAGTGTAGTAATGAAACGAAGTACTGTGCAACCGTTGAATACTGGTCGTCCAGTCCGGTTGGGGTTGTCAGGCCTGATAGATCTATCAACAGGATTCGCTTTTACAATACCACATGTAAATAGTAGTTACCAAGCTACAGGGAAGTATGCCAGTGGTACAACTCAACGTAGAATATATTTTTAAGTACTTGTGTCTATTTCGTAAACATTTATAAAAGCAGCGCATGTATTCTCAGAACAAAAATATATATTGCAAAAGCAATTAAAAGGGGAGCAAATGAAACTCACCTAATGTATTTTGTAGTAAAAATACATATTACAACATTGAACAATTGTAGGGTTGGCCTCGGATTCACGAACCTATATCATTTGTATATTTATTAATATACTTAATTGTAATCGAACCAATATATATATGTATTTATTTTATAAGTATCTTTTGTTGGTTAACTTAATGATAATAATAATAACAATATTATTAATAATAACAATGACATTATTGATAATAATAATAATAATATTGATAGTTTTATTGATAGCTTTAGTAGAATTGATAGTAATGATAGTATATTTCTAATAATAACAGTACAGATAATAATAATAATAATAATAATAATAATAATAATAATAATAATAATAATAATAATAATAATAATAATAAATATTAATGATGATACATATAACAATAATAATGATAAATATGATATTAATAATTAATAATTATAAGTATATTGATAAAACTAATATTTATAAAATGATAACAATCCTAATGTTAATGATAATAATAATATATTTTTATTGCCTTCATAATAATAATAATAATAATAATAATAATAATAATAATAATAATAATAATAATAATAATAATAATAATAATAATAATAATAATGATAATCATATTCATAATGATAATGATAATGATAATAATAATATTAAAATGATAAGTTTACTACTAATAACAATATTACTAATTACTAATACTTATAATAATAATAATGATAATGATTATAATATTTTTACATATGGTAATAATATTAATAACTTTAACACTAATAGTAATGACAATAGTAATAATAATAATAATAATAATAATAATAATAATAATAATAATAATAATAATAATAATAATAATAATAATAATAATAATAATAATAATAATAATAATAATAATAATAATAATAATAATAATAATAATAATAATAATAATAATAATAATAATAAATGAAACTACCTTAATAGCCTTTCCCAAAAAAAATGCCAGGAACAAGGCTCGAACCCATAACCTCCCGCTCACATACAACACCCATAACCATTGAACCATATTCGTTTTTCTGTATAATATTCAAACCAATTTAATTTTATCCTGTTATAATTCTGTTATATTTTCTTCTTCATCTCCCTCAAAATAATCGACCAGATTCAATCACCCTTTACAAACGAATTTAAATCTTGATTTTTGAACTTGCTAACAATTTAAAAACGACCTCTTTTAATACCTTTATTACTATACAACATAGAAAATAACTAAAAATTTATAAAGTCGAAACAGTGAACCCGAATATATTTGTAAAACCTGTTTCATCTTCCTCTTGAACTCGACCAAAGTTCTAATCCCTCTAATCGTTATTAGTTTCTTCAATTTAAGTTTTGAAAATAATACAGAATCACTTATAGATTTTGTGAATTAATTAAAGCATCAAAATATAAAAAAAAATTGCTGTATCAGAATGAAAAGCTCGATATCATACAAAAATTCAAATTCGCAAATTGAATGTGTTTTAGACCAAAATCAAAACATGAAAAAGATGCTAAATCTTTATTAAAAACTTTCTCAATCCTTAATTTCACTTAAAATATAACAACGAGTTTGAATTTTTATCAAGAACATAAGGTTTGACTTTTGAAAATAAAAGTTTGACTCCCAAATTCGATCTCGATACAATGAATTGAGCTTTGAAACTTTACAGACATTTTAAACGAAAGATTTCTAATATAATTGCATTTAAGGATTTTTAAAATTCACTAAAAATCGAGTTTTGGCTGAAAAGTGAATGAACATAGATGAACGGTTTTTATTTAGATGTTTATTAGAGTTTTCTTTTCTATCTCTTCTATAGAATTGAGTCTACCCTAATATAAAGTGAAAATGAGATACTACACAGTAATAGATTCGTTAAGTTTTGTCTTGATTCAACAAATGGGTCGACAGTTTGGCAAATCAGAAACAGAAAGGGAAGAAAAATTAAGAACAGGTTAAAATTCATTGATTCTATTCTCACCAAATCTAGATTTTATATATCAGATAATTAAGTTAAATATGCATGTGATATATATATAACATAAATACGTATTATCTGTATTTTTTATAACTTATAATGAATCTGTATCTGATTCTGTATTTTAATTTAATTTTATTATTAAATAATATGTTAATAAATTATAATGTTGTTAATAATTTAATAAAAATAATAATAGAGTTAACAATAAAGATATTAATAATAATAATATCAATATAATACTAATAATAAAAAAATAATCATATTAATAACTTAAATCATTATTATAATAATGATAATTTAGTAACAACAATATAAATAATAATAGCACTTATATTATTTATGATAATAATAATATTAGAAATTTTATCACATTATTTGTATCAAGTTTCGTATCTAATAATATTAATAATGTTGATATTAATATTAACATGAATATTATACAATAACGAAGTAATGATAATTATATTATTATTAACAACTATATTCTTCTTGAAACCACGTTTAATTTATATATATTACAATTCATTAGCCATGTAAATATTTAATAATTATATATTACATTTCTGTTTACAATTATAGGTTCGTGAATCGTCAGGAATAGTCAAAGGTCAAATGATCTTATGAATATAGATTTCAAAACTTTCGAGACTCAACATTACAGATTTTGCTTATCGTGTCAGAATCATATAAAGATTAAAGTTTAAATTTGGTCGGATACCAACAAACTCGATAAGACACACTAATAAAAATTTTCTGGTTCTCTAAGACCAACGCTCGGATACCAACTGAAATGTCCCGTTCTTATTGATTAAAAACGTTCCATATTAATTGATTTCGTTGCGAGGTTTTGACCTCTATATGAGACGTTTTTCAAAGACTGCTTTCATTTTTAAAACAAACCATAACCTTTATTTCATAGATAAAGGTTTTAAAAAGCTTTACGTAGATTATCAAATAATGATAATCTAAAATATCCTGTTTACGCACGACCATTACATAATGGTTTACAATACAAATATGTTACAATAAAATAAGTTTCTTGAATGCAGTTTTTACACAATATCATACAAGCATGGACTCCAAATATCGTCCTTATTTAAGTATGCGACAGCGAAAGCTCTTAATAATCACCTGAGAATAAACATGCTTAAAACGTCAACAAAAATGTTGGTGAGTTATAGGTTTAACCTATATATATCAAATCATAATAATAGACCACAAGATTTCATATTTCAATACACATCCCATACATAGAGATAAAAATCATTCATATGGTGAACACCTGGTAACCGACATTAACAAGATGCATATATAAGAATATCCCCATCATTCCGGGACACCCTTCGGATATGATATAAATTTCGAAGTACTAAAGCATCCGGTACTTTGGATGGGGTTTGTTAGGCCCAATAGATCTATCTTTAGAATTCGCGTCAATTTGGGTGTCTGTTCCCTAATTCTTAGATTACCAGACTTAATAAAAAGGGGCATATTCGATTTCGATAATTCAACCATAGAATGTAGTTTCACGTACTTGTGTCTATTTTGTAAATCATTTATAAAACCTGCATGTATTCTCATCCCAAAAATATTAGATTTTAAAAGTGGGACTATAACTCACTTTCACAGATTTTTACTTCGTCGGGAAGTAAGACTTGGCCACTGGTTGATTCACGAACCTATAACAATATATACATATATATCAAAGTATGTTCAAAATATATTTACATCACTTTTAATATATTTTGATGTTTTAAGTTTATTAAGTCAGCTGTCCTCGTTAGTAACCTACAACTAGTTGTCCACAGTTAGATGTACAGAAATAAATCGATAAAGATTATCTTGAATCAATCCACGACCCAGTGTATACGTATCTCAGTATTGATCACAACTCAAACTATATATATTTTGGAATCAACCTCAACCCTGTATAGCTAACTCCAACATTCACATATAGAGTGTCTATGGTTGTTCCGAAATATATATAGATGTGTCGACATGATAGGTCGAAACATTGTATACGTGTCTATGGTATCTCAAGATTATATAATATACAATACAAGTTGATTAAGTTATGGTTGGAATAGATTTGTTACCAATTTTCACGTAGCTAAAATGAGAAAAATTATCCAATCTTGTTTTATCCATAACTTCTTCATTTTAAATCCGTTTTGAGTGAATCAAATTGCTATGGTTTCATATTGAACTCTATTTTAAGAATCTAAACAGAAAAAGTATAGGTTTATAGTCGGAAAAATAAGTTACAAGTCGTTTTGTAAAGGTAGTCATTTCAGTCGAAAGAACGACCTCTAGATGACCATTTTAGAAAACATATTTCCACTTTGAGTTTAACCATAATTTTTTGATATAGTTTCATGTTCATAATAAAAATCATTTTCTCAGAATAACAACTTTTAAATCAAGGTTTATCATAGTTTTTAATTAACTAACCCAAAACAGCCCGCGGTGTTACTACGACGGCGTAAATCCGGTTTTACGGTGTTTTTCGTGTTTCCTGGTTTTAAATCATTAAGTTAGCATATCATATAGATATAGAACATTTGTTTAGTTGATTTTAAAAGTCAAGTTAGAAGGATTAACTTTTGTTTGCGAACAAGTTTAGAATTAACTAAACTATGTTCTAGTGATTACAAGTTTAAACCTTCGAATAAGATAGCTTTATATGTATGAATCAAATGATGTTATGAACATCATTACTACCTTAAGTTCCTTGGATAAACCTACTGGAAAAGAGAAAAATAGATCTAGCTTTAACGGATCCTTGGATGGCTCGAAGTTCTTGAAGCAGAATCATGACACGAAAACAAGTTCAAGTAAGATCATCACTTGAAATAAGATTGTTATAGTTATAGAAATTGAACCAAAGTTTGAATATGATTATTACCTTGTATTAGAATGATAACCTACTGTAAGAAACAAAGATTTCTTGAGGTTGGATGATCACATTACTAGATTGGAAGTGAGCTAGCAAACTTGAAAGTATTCTTGATTTTATGTAACTAGAACTTGTAGAATATATGAAGAACACTTAGAACTTGAAGATAGAACTTGAGAGAGATCAATTAGATGAAGAAAATTGAAGAATGAAAGTATTTGTAGGTGTTTTTGGTCGTTGCTGTATGGATTAGATATAAAGGATATGTAATTTTGTTTTCATGTAAATAAGTAATGAATGATTACTCATATTTTTGCAATTTTATGAGATATTTCATGCTAGTTGCCAAATGATGGTTCCCACATGTGTTAGGTGACTCACATGGGCTACTAAGAGCTAATCATTGGAGTGTATATACCAATAGTACATACATCTAAAAGCTGTGTATTGTACGAGTACGAATACAGGTGCATACGAGTAGAATTGTTGATGAAACTGAACGAGGATGTAATTGTAAGCATTTTTGTTAAGTAGAAGTATTTTGATAAGTGTATTGAAGTCTTTCAAAAGTGTATAAATACATATTAAAACACTACATATATATACATTTTAACTGAGTCGTTAAGTCATCGTTAGTCGTTACATGTAAGTGTTGTTTTGAAACCTTTAGGTTAACGATCTTGTTAAATGTTGTTAACCCAATATTTATAATATCAAATGAGATTTTAAATTATTATATTATCATGATATTATCATGTATGAATATCTCTTAATATGATATATATACATTAAATGTCTTTACAACGATAATCGTTACATATATGTCTCGTTTAAAAATCATTAAGTTAGTAGTCTTGTTTTTACATATGTAATTCGTTGTTAATATACTTAATGATATGTTTACTTATCATAGTATCATGTTAACTATATATATATATATCCATATATATGTCATCATATAGTTTTTATAAGTTTTAACGTTCGTGAATCACCGGTCAACTTGGGTGGTCAATTGTCTATATGAAACATATTTCAATTAATCAAGTCTTAACAAGTTTGATTGTTTAACATGTTGGAAACATTTAATCATGTAAATATCAATCTCAATTAATATATATAAACATGGAAAAGTTCGGGTCACTACAGTTTTGACCTCTATATGAGACGTTTTCAAAGACTGCATTCATTTTAAAACAAACCATAACCTTTATTTCAACAATAAAGGTTTAAAAAGCTTTACGTAGATTATCAAATAATAATAATCTAAAATATCCTGTTTACACACGACCATTACATAATGGTTTACAATACAAATATGCTACAACAAAATAAGTTTATTGAATGCAGTTTTTACACAATATCATACAAGCATGGACTCCAAATCTCGTCCTTATTTAAGTATGAGACAGCGGAAGCTCTTAATAATCACCTGAGAATAAACATGCTTAAAACGTCAACAAAAATGTTGGTGAGTTATAGGTTTAACCTATATATATCAAATCATAATAATAGACCACAAGATTTCATATTTCAATACACATCCCATACATAGAGATAAAAATCATTCATATGGTGAACACCTGGTAACTGACATTAACAAGATGCATATATAAGAATATCCCCATCATTCAGGGACACCCTTCGGATATGATATAAATTTCGAAGTACTAAAGCATCCGGTACTTTGGATGGGGTTTGTTAGGCCCAATAGATCTATCTTTAGAATTCGCGTCAATTAGGGTGTCTGTTCCCTAATTCTTAGATTACCAGAATTAATAAAAAGGGGCATATTCGATTTCGATAATTCAACCATTGAATGTAGTTTCACGTACTTGTGTCTATTTTGTAAATCATTTATAAAACCTGCATGTATTCTCATCCCAAAAATATTAGATTTTAAAAGTGGGACTATAACTCACTTTCACAGATTTTTACTTCGTCGGGAAGTAAGACTTGGCCACTGGTTGATTCACGAACCTATAACAATATATACATATATATCAAAGTATGTTCAAAATATATTTACAACACTTTTAATATATTTTGATGTTTTAAGTTTATTAAATCAGCTGTCCTCGTTAGTAACCTACAACTAGTTGTCCACAGTTAGATGTACAGAAATAAATCGATAAATATTATCTTGAATCAATCCAAAACCCAGTGTATACGTATCTCAGTATTGATCACAACTCAAACTATATATATTTTAGAATCAACCTCAACCCTGTATAGCTAACTCCAACATTCACATATAGAGTGTCTATGGTTGTTCCGAAATATATATAGATGTGTCGACATGATAGGTCGAAATATTGTATATGTGTCTATGATATGTCAAGATTACATAATATACAATACAAGTTGATTAAGTTATGGTTGGAATAGATTTGTTACCAATTTTCACGTAGCTAAAATGAGAAAAATTATCCAATCTTGTTTTACCCATAACTTCTTCATTTTAAATCCGTTTTGAGTGAATCAAATTTCTATGGTTTCATATTGAACTCTATTTTATGAATATAAACAGAAAAAGTATAGGTTTATAGTCGGAAAAATAAGTTACAAGTCGTTTTTGTAAAGGTAGTCATTTCAGTCGAAAGAACGACGTCTAGATGACCATTTTAGAAAACATACTTCCACTTTGAGTTTAACCATAATTTTTGGATATAGTTTCATGTTCATAATAAAAATCATTTTCTCAGAATAACAACTTTTAAATCAAAGTTTGTCATAGTTTTTAATTAACTAACCCAAAACAGCCCGCGGTGTTACTACGACGGCGTAAATCCGGTTTTACGGTGTTTTTCGTGTTTCCAGGTTTTAAATCATTAAGTTAGCATATCATATAGATATAGAACATGTGTTTAGTTGATTTTAAAAGTCAAGTTAGAAGGATTAACTTTTGTTTGCGAACAAGTTTAGAATTAACTAAACTATGTTCTAGTGATTACAAGTTTAAACCTTCGAATAAGATAGCTTTATATGTATGAATCGAATGATGTTATGAACATCATTACTACCTTAATTTCCTTGGATAAACCTACTGGAAAAGAGAAAAATGGATCTAGCTTCAACGGATCCTTGGATGGCTCGAAGTTCTTGAAGCAGAATCATGACACGAAAACAAGTTCAAGTAAGATCATCACTTGAAATAAGATTGTTATAGTTATAGAAATTGAACCAAAGTTTGAATATGATTATTACCTTGTATTAGAATGATAACCTACTGTAAGAAACAAAGATTTCTTGAGGTTGGATGATCACCTTACAAGATTGGAAGTGAGCTAGCAAACTTGAAAGTATTCTTGATTTTATGTAACTAGAACTTGTAGAATTTATGAAGAACACTTAGAACTTGAAGATAGACCTTGAGAGAGATCAATTAGATGAAGAAAATTGAAGAATGAAAGTGTTTGTAGGTGTTTTTGGTCGTTGGTGTATGGATTAGATATAAAGGATATGTAATTTTGTTTTCATGTAAATAAGTCATGAATGATTACTCGTATTTTTGTAATTTTATGAGATATTTCATGCTAGTTGCCAAATGATGGTTCCCACATGTGTTAGGTGACTCACATGGGCTGCTAAGAGCTGATCATTGGAGTGTATATACCAATAGTACATACATCTAAAAGCTGTGTATTGTACGAGTACGAATACGGGTGCATACGAGTAGAATTGTTGATGAAACTGAACGAGGATGTAATTGTAAGAATTTTTGTTAAGTAGAAGTATTTTGATAAGTGTATTGAAGTCTTTCAAAAGTGTATAAATACATATTAAAACACTACATGTATATACATTTTAACTGAGTCGTTAAGTCATCGTTAGTCGTTACATGTAAGTGTTGTTTTGAAAACTTTAGGTTAACGATCTTGTTAAATGTTGTTAACCCAATGTTTATAATATCAAATGAGATTTTAAATTATTATATTATCATGATATTATCATGTATGAATATCTCTTAATATGATATATATACATTAAATGTCTTTACAACGATAATCGTTACATATATGTCTCGTTTAAAAATTATTAAGTTAGTAGTCTTGTTTTTACATATGTAGTTCATTGTTAATATACTTAATGATATGTTTACTTATCATAGTATCATGTTAACTATATATATATATCCATATATATGTCATCATATAGTTTTTACAAGTTTTAACGTTCGTGAATCACCGGTCAACTTGGGTGGTCAATTGTCTATATGAAACATATTTTAATTAATCAAGTCTTAACAAGTTTGATTTCTTAACATGTTGGAAACATTTAATCATGTAAATATCAATCTAAATTAATATATATAAACATGGAAAAGTTCGGGTCACTACAGTACCTACCCGTTAAATAAATTTCGTCCCGAAATTTTAAGCTGTTGAAGGTGTTGACGAATCTTCTGGAAATAGATGCGGGTATTTCTTCTTCATCTGATCTTCACGCTCCCAGGTGAACTCGGGTCCTGTAAGATCATTCCATCGAACCTTAACAATTGGTATCTTGTTTTGCTTAAGTCTTTTAACCTCACGATCCATTATTTCGACGGGTTCTTCGATGAATTGGAGTTTTTCGTTGATTTGGATTTCATCTAACGGAATAGTGAGATCTTCTTTAGCAAAACATTTCTTCAAATTCGAGACGTGGAAAGTGTTATGTACAGCCGCGAGTTGTTGAGGTAACTCAAGTCGGTAAGCTACTGGTCCGACACGATCAATAATCTTGAATGGTCCAATATACCTTGGATTTAATTTCCCTCGTTTACCAAATCGAACACGCCTTTCCAAGGTGCAACTTTAAGCATGACCATCTCTCCAATTTCAAATTCTATATCTTTTCTTTTAATGTCAGCGTAGCTCTTTTGTCGACTTTGGGCGGTTTTCAACTGTTGTTGAATTTGGAAGATCTTCTCGGTAGTTTCTTGTATAATCTCCGGACCCGTAATCTGTCTATCCCCCACTTCACTCCAACAAATTGGAGACCTGCACTTTCTACCATAAAGTGCTTCAAACGGCGCCATCTCAATGCTTGAATGGTAGCTGTTGTTGTAGGAAAATTCTGCTAACGGTAGATGTCGATCCCAACTGTTTCCGAAATCAAGAACACATGCTCGTAGCATGTCTTCAAGCGTTTGTATCGTCCTTTCGCTCAGCCCATCAGTTTGTGGATGATAGGCAGTACTCATGTCTAGACGAGTTCCTAATGCTTGCTGTAATGTCTGCCAGAATCTTGAAATAAATCTGCCATCCCTATCAGAGATAATAGAGATTAGTATTCCATGTCTGGAGACGACTTCCTTCAAATACAGTCGTGCTAACTTCTCCATCTTGTCATCTTCTCTTATTGGCAGGAAGTGTGCTGATTTGGTGAGACGATCAACTACTACCCAAATAGTATCAAAACCACTTGCAGTCTTTGGCAATTTAGTGATGAAATCCATGGTAATGTTTTCCCATTTTCATTCTGGGATTTCGGGTTGTTGAAGTAGACCTGATGGTTTCTGATGCTCAGCTTTGACCTTAGAACACGTCAAACATTCTCCTACGTATTTAGCAACATCGGCTTTCATACCCGGCCACCAAAAATATTTCTTGAGATCCTTGTACCCAAATCCTTTCAGGATGTATTGAGTATCTGGTTTTATGAGCTTCTCTAAGTACCATTTCTCTCATATCTCCAAATTTTGGTACCCAAATCCTTTCAGCCCTATACCGGGTTCCATCTTCCCGAATATTAAGATGCTTCTCCAATCCTTTGGGTATTTCATCCTTTAAATTTCCCTATTTTAAAACTCTTTGTTGCGCCTCCTTTATTTGAGTAGTAAGGTTATTATGAATCATTATATTCATAGATTTTACTCGAATGGGTTCTCTGTCCTTCCTGCTCAAGGCATCGGCTACCACATTTGCCTTCCTCGGGTGGTAACGAATCTCAAAGTCGTAATCATTCAACAATTCAATCCACCTACACTGCCTCATATTCAGTTGTTTCTGATTAAATATGTGTTGAAGACTTTTGTGGTCGGTATATATAATACTTTTGACCCCATATAAGTAGTGCCTCCAAGTCTTTAATGCAAAAACAACCGCGCCTAATTCCAAATCATGCATCGTATAATTTTGTTCGTGAATCTTCAATTGTCTAGACGCATAAGCAATCACCTTCGTTCGTTGCATTAATACACAACCGAGACCTTGCTTTGATGCGTCACAATAAATCACAAAATCATCATTCCCTTCAGGCAATGACAATATAGGTGCCGTAGTTAGCTTTTTCTTCAATAACTGAAACGCTTTCTCTTGTTCATTATTCCATTCAAATTTCTTCCCTTTATGCGTTAATGCAGTCAAGGGTTTTGCTATTCTGGAAAAGTCTTGGATGAACCTTCTGTAGTAACCAGCTAGTCCTAAAAACTGGCGTATGTATTTCGGAGTTTTTGGAGTTTTCCACTTTTCAACAGTTTCTATCTTTGCCGGATCCACCTTAATACCTTCTTTGTTCACTATGTGACCGAGGAATTGAACTTCTTCCAACCAAAATGCACACTTTGAAAACTTAGCACACAATTCTTCCTTCCTCAATACTTCTAACACCTTTCTCAAATGTTCACCGTGTTCTTGGTCATTCTTTGAGTAAATAAGTATGTCATCAATGAAAACAATGACAAACTTGTCAAGGTATGGTCCACACACTCGGTTCATAAGGTCCATGAACACAGCTGGTGCATTAGTTAAACTAAATGGCATGACCATAAACTCGTAATGACCGTAACGTGTTCTGAAAGCAGTCTTTGGAATATCATCTTCTTTCACCCGCATTTGATGATACCCGGAACGTAAGTCAATCTTTGAATAAACAGACGAGCCTTGTAGTTGATCAAATAAGTCGTCGATTCTCGGTAGTGGGTAGCGGTTCTTGATGGTAAGTTTGTTCAACTCTCGGTAGTCGATACACAACCTGAATGTACCGTCTTTCTTCTTGACAAACAAAACAGGAGCTCCCCACGGTGATGTGCTTGGTCGAATGAAACCACGCTCTAAAAGTTCTTGTAATTGGCTTTGCAGTTCTTTCATCTCGCTGGGTGCGAGTCTGTAAGGAGCACGAGCTATTGGTGCAGCTCCTGGTACAAGATCTATTTGAAATTCAACGGATCGATGTGGGGGTAATCCCGGTAATTCTTTCGAAAATACATCGGGAAATTCTTTTGCAATGGGAACATCATTGATGCTCTTTTCTTCAGTTTGTACTTTCTCGACGTGTGCTAGAATAGCATAGCAACCTTTTCTTATTAGTTTTTGTGCCTTCAAATTACTAATAAGATGTAGCTTCGTGTTGCCCTTTTCTCCGTACACCATTAAGGGTTTTCCTTTTTCTCGTATAATGCGAATTGCATTTTTGTAACAAACGATCTCTGCTTTCACTTCTTTCAACCAGTCCATACCGATTATCACATCAAAACTCCCTAACTCTACTGGTATCAAATCAATCTTAAATGTTTTGCTAACCAGTTTAATTTCTCGATTCCGACATATATTATCTGCTGAAATTAATTTACCATTGCTAATTCGAGTAAAAATTTACTATCCAAAGGCGTCAATGGACAACTTAATTTAGCACAAAAATCTCTACTCATATAGCTTCTATCCGCACCCGAATCAAATAAAACGTAAGCAGATTTATTGTCAATAAGAAACGTACCCGTAACAAGCTGCGGGTCTTCCTGTGTCTCTGCCGCATTAATATTGAAAACTCTTCCGCGGCCTTGTCCATTCGTGTTCTCCTGGTTCGGGCAATTTCTAATAATGTGGCCCGGTTTTTCACATTTATAACAAACTACATTGGCATAACTTGCTCCGACACTACTTGCTCCACCATTACTCGTTCCGACACCATTTTTTCCTTTCGTTCTATTAACCCCTGGTCCGTAGACCTCACACTTCGCCGCTCTATGACCATTTCTTTTACACTTGTTGCAAAATTTGGTGCAGAACCCCGAGTGATACTTTTCACACCTTTGGCATAGCTGCTTCTGATTGTTGTTGTTGTTGCGGTTATTGTTGTTGTTGGGATGATTGTTGTAGTTGCTGTTGTTGTTGTTGTTGTTGTTGTTGTTGGGCTGTTTGTTGTAGTTGCGATTGATGTTGCGATTGTTGGGATAATTGTTGCGATTATTGTTGTAATTGCTGTTGTTGTTGTATAGGTGATTCTTATCACCGTTTTCCTCCCACTTTCTTTTGACTTGCTTCACATTCGCCTCTTCAGCAGTCTGTTCTTTAATTCTTTCTTCAATCTGGTTCACTAGTTTGTGAGCCATTCTACATGCCTGTTGTATGGAGGCGGGCTCGTGTGAACTTATATCTTCTTGGATTATTTTCGGTAATCCTTTCACAAACGCGTCGATCTTCTCTTCCTCATCTTCGAATGCTCCCGGACACAATAGGCACAATTCTGTGAATCGTCTTTCGTACGTGGTAATATCAAATCCTTGGGTTCGTAACCCTCTAAGTTCTGTCTTGAGCTTATTGACCTCGGTTCTGGGATGGTACTTCTCGTTCATCAAGTGCTTGAATGCTGACCACGGTAGTTCGTACGCATCGTCTTGTCCCACTTGCTCTAGATAGGTATTCCACCATGTTAACGCAGAACCTGTGAAGGTATGCGTAGCGTACTTCACTTTGTCCTCTTCAGTACACTTACTTATGGCAAACACCGATTCGACCTTCTCGGTCCACCGTTTCAATCCGATCGGTCCTTCGGTTCCATCAAATTCCAAAGGTTTGCAGGCAGTGAATTCTTTGTAGGTGCATCCTACACGATTTCCTGTACTGCTAGATCCAAGGTTATTGTTGGTATGTAGCGCAGCCTGTACTGCGGCTATGTTTGAAGCTAGAAAAGTACGGAATTCCTCTTCATTCATATTCACGGTGTGTCGAGTAGTCGGTGCCATTTCCTTCAAAATAGTCAAATGGAACATGTTAATCATACAGAATATTAAGAGTAGTTAATAGTATTTCGTAGCATAATATGAACTCATTTATAAAAGCTTTTTCTTCATATTAGCGTTTTGTAAGTTTAAATTCGGGTAGTACCTACCCGTTAAGTTCATACTTAGTAGCTAATATACAATTCAACTACTACAATTCTATATGAAAAACTGATTATAATAATATTTCGCGTTCAAACTTTTACACAATATTTTACAAACTTACAATACCGCTTATTTTACATATAGCATGAAATATAGCACACAATAAATTTGATACAAGATGGTTGTGAAGATAATTCTAGCTACTACACAAGTCGTCCAGCAAAAGCAATAAAGACACGTAATTCATACGTCCAGAAACAAGTCATGCATTCTGGTTTTACTAGGATTACTTCCCATCCTTGGTCTTGTGGAACATAACCGTTATGGCCGTTGATAAGACAGCGTGTTGTAACGTCGTCAAAGGGACGAGGGTTACGTAATGTCCAACAGTCCCGTAACAATCTAAAAACCTCATTTCTTACCCCAATTACCGACTCCGTCACTTGTGGGAACGTTTTGTTTAATAGTTGTAGCCCGATGATCTTGTTCTCACTTTGGTGAGAAGCGAACATTACTAATCCGTAAGCATAACATGCTTCTTTATGTTGCATGTTAGCCGCTTTTTCTAAATCACGAAGTCCAATATTCGGATATATTGAGTCAAAATAATTTCTTAACCCATTGCGTAAAATAGCATTTGGGTTCCCCGCAATATATGCGTCAAAGTAAATACATCGTAACTTATGGATTTCCCAATGTGATATCCCCCATCTTTCGAATGAAAGCCTTTTATAAACCAAGGCATTCTTGGAACGTTCTTCGAATGTATTACAAATTGATCTCGCCTTAAATAGTTGTGCCGAAGAATTCTGACCGACTCTAGACAAGATTTCATCAATCATGTCTCCGGGTAGGTCTCTTAAAATATTGGGTTGTCTATCCATTTTGTGTTTTTATACTGTAAAATAGACAAGATTTAGATTAAAAAAAAATACTTATTAATACAAGCAATTTTTACATATATCATAAAGCATAAGCACACTATATTACATATATTACACCACACGAATACAACTATCTTATTCCGACTCGCTTGTTTCTTCTTCTTCGGTTTTGGTTCGTTTTGCCAAGTTTCTAGGGATATATGATGTTCCCCTAATACGAGCCGTCGTTTTCCACATTGGTTTAGAAAAACCCGGTGGTTTAGAGGTTCCCGGGTCATTGTTACAACTTAAGGACTTCGGGGGTTGACGATACATATAAAGTTCATCGGGGTTGGAATTAGATTTCTCTATTTTTATGCCCTTTCCCTTATTATTTTCTTTTGCCTTTTTAAATTCAGTTGGGGTAATTTCTATAACATCATCGGAATTCTCGTCGGAATCCGATTCATCGGAGAATTGGTAATCCTCCCAATATTTTGCTTCCTTGGCGGAAACACCATTGACCATAATTAACCTTGGTTGGTTGGTTGAGGATTTTCTTTTACTTAACCGTTTTATTATTTCCCCCACCGGTTCCGATTCTTCTTCCGGTTCCGATTCTTCTTCCGGTTCCGACTCTTCTTCCGGTTCCTCTTCGGGAACTTGTGGATCAGTCCACGAATCATTCCAATTTACATTTGACTCCACATTATTATTAGGTGAGTCAATGGGACTTGTTCTAGAGGTAGACATCTATCACATAATATCAAACGCGTTAAGAGATTAATATATCACATAATATTCACATGTTAAAAATATATAGTTTCCAACAAAATTTGTTAAGCAATCATTTTTCAAGTAAACACGGTCGAAGTCCAGACTCACTAATGCATCCTAACAAACTCGATAAGACACACTAATGCAAAATTCTGGTTCTCTAAGACCAACGCTCGGATACCAACTGAAATGTCCCGTTCTTATTGATTAAAAACGTTCCATATTAATTGATTTCGTTGCGAGGTTTTGACCTCTATATGAGACGTTTTTCAAAGACTGCATTCATTTTAAAAAAAACCATAACCTTTATTTCATCAATAAAGGTTTAAAAAGCTTTACGAAGATTATCAAATAATGATAATCTAAAATATCCTGTTTACACACGACCATTACATAATGGTTTACAATACAAATATGCTACAACAAAATAAGTTTCTTGAATGCAGTTTTTACACAATATCATACAAGCATGGACTCCAAATCTCATCCTTATTTAAGTATGCGACAGCGGAAGCTCTTAATAATCACCTGAGAATAAACATGCTTAAAACGTCAACAAAAATGTTGGTGAGTTATAGGTTTAACCTATATATATCAAATCATAATAATAGACCACAAGATTTCATATTTCAATACACATCCCATACATAGAGATAAAAATCATTCATATGGTGAACACCTGGTAACCGACATTAACAAGATGCATATATAAGAATATCCCCATCATTCCGGGACACCCTTCGGATATGATATAAATTTCAAAGTACTAAAGCATCCGGTACTTTGGATGGGGTTTGTTAGGCCCAATAGATCTATCTTTAGGATTCGCGTCAATTAGGGTGTCTGTTCCCTAATTCTTAGATTACCAGAATTAATAAAAAGGGGCATATTCGATTTCGATAATTCAACCATTGAATGTAGTTTCACGTACTTGTGTCTATTTTGTAAATCATTTATAAAACCTGCATGTATTCTCATCCCAAAAATATTAGATTTTAAAAGTGGGACTATAACTCACTTTCACAGATTTTTACTTCGTCGGGAAGTAAGACTTGGCCACTGGTTGATTCATGAACCTATAACAATATATACATATATATCAAAGTATGTTCAAAATATATTTACAACACTTTTAATATATTTTGATGTTTTAAGTTTATTAAATCAGTTGTCCTCGTTAGTAACCTACAACTAGTTGTCCACAGTTAGATGTACAGAAATAAATCGATAAATATTATATTGAATCAATCCACGACCCAGTGTATACGTATCTCAGTATTGATCACAAATCAAACTATATATATTTTGGAATCAACCTCAACCCTGTATAGCTAACTCCAACATTCACATATAGAGTGTCTATGGTTGTTCCAAAATATATATAGATGTGTCGACATGATAGGTCGAAACATTGTATATGTGTCTATGATATCTCAAGATTACATAATATACAATACAAGTTGATTAAGTTATGGTTGGAATAGATTTGTTACCAATTTTCACGTAGCTAAAATGAGAAAATTATCCAATCTTGTTTTACCCATAACTTCTTCATTTTAAATCCGTTTTGAGTGAATCAAATGTCTATGGTTTCATATTGAACTCTATTTTATGAATATAAACAGAAAAAGTATAGGTTTATAGTCAGAAAAATAAGTTACAAGTCGTTTTTGTAAAGGTAGTCATTTCAGTCGAAAGAACGACGTCTAGATGACCATTTTAGAAAACATACTTTCACTTTGAGTTTAACCATAATTTTTGGATATAGTTTCATGTTCATAATAAAAATAATTTTCTCAGAATAACAACTTTTAAATCAAAGTTTATCATAGTTTTAATTAACTAACCCAAAACAGCCCGCGGTGTTACTACGACGGCGTAAATCCGGTTTTACGGTGTTTTTCGTGTTTCCAGGTTTTAAATCATTAATTTAGAATATCATATAGATATAGAACATGTGTTTAGTTGATTTTAAAAGTCAAGTTAGAAGGATTAACTTTTGTTTGCGAACAAGTTTAGAATTAACTAAACTATTAGCTAGTGATTACAAGTTTAAACCTTCGAATAAGATAGCTTCATATGTATGAATCGAATGATGTTATGAACATCATTACTACCTTAAGTTCCTTGGATAAACCTAATGGAAAAGAGAAAAATGGATCTAGCTTCAACGGATCCTTGGATGGCTCGAAGTTCTTGAAGCAGAATCATGACACGAAAACAAGTTCAAGTAAGATCATCACTTGAAATAAGATTGTTATAGTTATAGAAATTGAACCAAAGTTTGAATATGATTATTACCTTGTATTAGAATGATAACCTACTATAAGAAACACAGATTTCTTGAGGTTGGATGATCACCTTACAAGATTGGAAGTGAGCTAGCAAACTTGAAAGTATTCTTGATTTTATGTAACTAGAACTTGTAGAATTTATGAAGAACACTTAGAACTTGAAGATAGAACTTGAGAGAGATCAATTAGATGAAGAAAATTGAAGAATGAAAGTGTTTGTTGGTGTTTTTGGTCGTTGGTGTATGGATTAGATATAAAGGATATGTAATTTTGTTTTCATGTAAATAAGTCATGAATGATTACTCATATTTTTGTAATTTTATGAGATATTTCATGCTAGTTGCCAAATGATGGTTCCCACATGTGTTAGGTGACTCACATGGGCTGCTAAGAGCTAATCATTGGAGTGTGTATACCAATAGTACATACATCTAAAAGTTGTGTATTGTACGAGTACGAATACGGGTGCATACGAGTAGAATTGTTGATGAAACTGAACGAAGATGTAATTGTAAGCATTTTTGTTAAGTAGAAGTATTTTGATAAGTGTATTGAAGTCTTTCAAAAGTGTATAAATACATATTAAAACACTACATGTATATACATTTTAACTGAGTCGTTAAGTCATCGTTAGTCGTTACATGTAAGTGTTGTTTTGAAACCTTTAGGTTAACGATCTTGTTAAATGTTGTTAACCCAATGTTTATAATATCAAATGAGATTTTAAATTATTATATTATCATGATATTATCATGTATGAATATCTCTTAATATGATATATATACATTAAATGTCTTTACAACGATAATCGTTACATATATGTCTCGTTTAAAAATCATTAAGTTAGTAGTCTTGTTTTTACATATGTAGTTCATTGTTAATATACTTAATGATATGTTTAATTATCATAGTATCATGTTAACTATATATATATCCATATATATGTCATCATATAGTTTTTACAAGTTTTAACGTTCGTGAATCACCGGTCAACTTGGGTGGTCAATTGTCTATATGAAACATATTTTAATTAATCAAGTCTTAACAAGTTTGATTGCTTAACATGTTGGAAACATTTAATCATGTAAATATCAATCTCAATTAATATATATAAGCATGGAAAAGTTCGGGTCACTACAATAGGTTCTTAACCCATAGCGTAAAATTGTATTTGGGTTCCCCGCACTTAACACTTTAAAGAAAACACGGCGTAACTTACGGTCTCCCCAATGTGATATACCCCACCTATCAAAGGAAAGCCTTTTATAAACTAAGGCATTTCTGGAAAGTCTTTCAAATGTTTGACAAGTTAATTTCGCCATAACTAATTGTGCTGATGAATTCTGACCGACTCTAGACAAGATTTCATCAATCATATCCTCTGGTAGGTCTTCTAAAATATTCGGTTGTCTACCCTTAACCTCCATTTTGTGTTTTTATACTGTAAAATAGATAAAGATTAGATTCGTAAAAGATAATTAACAAACAATACAAGCAATTTTTACATAGAACATAAAAGTACAAGCATACTACAATACATATAATACACAACATGATTACAACCCTATAATCTGAATCACTGGTTTCTTCTTCTACGGACTTGGTTCGTTTTCCTAATTTTCTAGGGATATATGGTGTTCTTCTAATACGAGTCGTCATATTTCACAATGGTTTAGAAAAACCTGGTGGTTTAGAGGTTCCCGGGTTATTGTTGCAATTTAGGAAATACGGATGTTGCCGATACATATAAAGTTCATCGGGGTTGGAATCAGGTTTCTCTATTTTTATATCTTTTCCCTTATTATTTTCTTTTGCTTTATTAAATTGGGTCGAGGTAATTTCTATAACATCATCGGAATCCTCATCGGGATCCGATTCATCGAAAAATTGGAAATCTTCCCAATATTTTACTTCCTTGGCGGAAACACCATTGACCATTATTAACTTTGGTCCATTGGTTGAGGATTTTCTTTTATTTATCTATTTTTCTGTGGTTCCTAATATTTCCTCCTCCGGAACCTCTTCTTCCGGTTCCTCTTCTGCCGGTTCCTCCTCTTCCAGTTCCTCCTCTTCCGGTTCCTCTTCTTCCGGTTCCTCTTCTTCCGGTTCCTCTTCGGGAATTTGTGAATCTTCCCAAAATATATTCGACTCTTCATTATTATTAGGTGATTCGATGGGATTTATACTAGAGGTATACATCTATCACACAATATCAAACACGTTAAGAGATTACTATATCACATAATATTTACATGTTAATAATATATAGTTTCCAACAAAAAAATGTTAAGCAATCGTTTTTGAAGAAAAACACGGTCGAAGTCCAGACTCACTAATGCATCCTAACAAACTCAGTAAGACACACTAATGTAAAAATGCTGGTTCTCTAAGACCAACGCTCGAATACCAACTGAAATGTCCCGTTCATATTGATTATAAACGTTCCATATTTATTGATTTCCTCGCGAGGTTTTGACCTCTATATGAGACGTTTTTCAAAGTCTGCATTCATTTTTAAAACAACCATAACCTTTCTTTTATCGATAATGGTTTAAAAAGCATTACGTAGATTATCAAATAATGATAACCTAAAATATACCGTTTACACACGACCATTACATAATGGTTTACAATAAGAATATATTACATCAAAATAAGTTTCTTGAATGCAGTTTTTACACAATATCATACACGTATGGACTCCAAATCTTGTCCTTATTTTAGTATGCAACAGCGGAAGCTCTTAATAATCACTCGAGAATAAACATGCTTAAAACGTCAACAAAATTATTGGTGAGTTATAGGTTTAACCTAAATATTATCAAATCATAATAATAGACCACAAGATTTCATTTTTATAACACATCTCATATCAGGCATTTCGCAAACTGCATAGAGATAAAAATCATTCATATGTTGAACACCTGGTAACCGACCTTAATAAGATGCATATAGAATATCCCCATCATTCCGGGACTCTCATCGGATATGATAAATTGAAGTACTAAAGCATCCGTAACTCGGATGAGGCTTGTTGGGCCAAATAGATCTATCTTTAGGATTCGCGTCAATTAGGGGCCATTTCCCTAATTCTTAGGCTACCAAGCTAAAAATGGGCATATTCGGTTCGATAATCCAACATAGAAAGTGTGATGCCCCGTACAAAACCATCGTGTACGAATCATCAACAACAGGATCATTACAAGGTTAAGTACTACATGTTGTAATAAAAGAAGTTGCATTCATGATAAAAAGATGACGTCATAACCGACGTCAATTGTTTTACACCAACAGTATGCTTCTACGAATAGCAAGCATGAATAAATGTATGTGACCCTTAGGTCGTTACAAAACATAGTTCAAAAGTAATAAAGTTTGAATGCAAGATAAACTATTCATGCGGTGATAACACTAGAGCAGCGGGTGTCTACGGCAAGACTAGCACGACAGCGGAAGCAAATAACCTTAAGCACCTGAGAAAAACATGCTTAAAAATGTCAACACAAAGGCTGGTGAGCTATAGTTTAAGTATAACAGTGTGTAAGGTAGGCCACGAGATTTCAGTGCTACAAAGAGCGTTTCAAAACAGTATGATAAAGTATATGTTAACCGTGGGCACTTGGTAACTAACTTAACGTTTATACCCCCTGAAAGTACACTTGGCAAGTGCGTATGTCTACGAAGTATTAAACACTCGTTAAATGCTAGCGCGACTAGCACGAGTGGGGATGTCAAACCCTATGGATCCATATCTAAGATTCGCGTTCACGGTTCAAAAACCAATGATTAAACGTTACCGAGCTAAAGGGAATGTTTATGCAGTTGTATAACCCACACATATATAAAGTTTAAGTACTCGTGCCTAGTATGTAAAACATAAAATTCACATGTATTCTCAGTTCCCAAAATAAGTTAAAGTAAAAAGGGAATGCTATAACTCACAATGATAAAGTAGCGGTAAAGTATGACTCGGAAAGTAAGCAAGTAATGAAGGTTGTCCAAATGGGTCCTCAACCTAAGTCAAATAGTACTAAGTCAGTAAATCGTCCAAGTAGGTTTAAAAATATGTAAATAAGGTCTTAAAGGTCATCATCATTCATCATTAAACAAAAGGCGTAAAGTAAGTTTCGTTCATAAAGAGAGTTTAAAACAAAGGCTGAGTTCGGTCAGTCACCACGGAATCTGTACCTACTGAAATAAGGTGAGACCAGTGGCCATGGCTCCGTATATAAGTCCTTTAAGTGTGGGAAAAATTACAGAAGCAAACCCGTCTTTGTTTGACCGTGGCGACGGTCTAAGTGCGAGTAGGTCAGAATTTTCAGCACAACGTTAAATGGACATAGTGACGATCGGAGGGCCATAAATCCTAAACCGTAACTCAGATTAAGAAGAGTCCTATATGAAGAGTTATCTACTCGAACAGAGCTATCTGAAAATCATAATTACAGTAGCCCAGGTAGTACGGGTCAGACACAGAAATAGTAGAACTGTAGGGTCAGTAGGTTCCGGTGGTTCTTGGTGCTCGATGCTTATCACGGTTCTCATCCTTGATGCATATAGCTTCAAGTGTACAACTCGTTGATGTGTTTGCATCATTTTCACCAAGGTTTGACCATCATAACCCTAGTGTAAGTCTAAGACATGAAGCACAACTCACTTAAGTGTTGCAAGTGTTTTGATGAACCAAAGTTACATCAAAGTCTTAGATCTAACACAAACATGAACTTTAAAACTAATAATAAGTTACAAACTTGAAAGTGAACTTATGAAATAAAGATCTTAAGATGTAGAACATAGTTCTTAGTTTGATCTTGAAGATCCAAGACTTAAAATTCTAGATCTAATATAAGTGTACAAAGTTATAATTAAAGAAATCTTACTTACATGTTCTTGAACTTTTAAAGTTAACTTTAGTTCAAGATTAATGAGATCAAAGTTAACTAGTAACATTTGACCAATATTAACCAACAAAAAGAATTTAAAGTGCATAATATGAAGTAATAAACTAAGTAAACAAGTAAATAATTCATGGTGGTTCATACTTTAAAGATTCAAACCAAAGTTTGATCTTTAAGAAAGTAAACTTTAAAGTTTACTAACATGAATTACAAGTATGAGTTTAACAACTATGAACTTACAATCTTTTGATACTTTAAGTGTAGAACATAAACTAGTAAGTTTATGTTCTTGAGTGTTCTTGTAAAAACAAGATAAAAGAAGAATGAAACTAGTAAGTTTGATTCTTGAAACCAAATAAGTAAATAACAAACAACTACTAGTAATCAACACAAGTAACAAAAGATTGAAACAACAAAGAATGATGATGATTATGTGAGTTCATGGCTGTGATGACCCGGGAATTTCCGACCAAATTTAAACTTAATCTTTATATGATTCCGACACGATAAGCAAAGTGTGTAAAGTGAAATCTCAAAAACTTTGAAATTTATGTTCATGTAATCAATTACCCTTTGACTAGTTCCGATGATTCACGAACAATTACTTGTAAATAGATATGTATATATTTATATATATATATAGATATAATAATCTGAATTATAAATTGAAACATTATATAATGTCATTATGAGCATTAATATTGTAAAATAAAAATAATATATAATAATTACTGTTAAAAGTATATCTATATATATATATATATATATATATATATATATATATATATATATATATATATATATATATATATATATATATATATATATATATATATATATATATATATATATATATATATATATAGTTTCAAATTTAGTTAATAAACGACAATAGCACTCTTTTATTATTCGATTGATATTAAACAAGTAACATACAAATCATGAAAATTTACTAAATAACGCAATATAAAATGTAATGTTGCTAAAAATATATTTATTTAATTTAAGGTGAATTCTAATACTTCGTACATTTTTGATTGGATTATTTCCGTGTGCTTTTATCCATCACTGATTAATACGAAGTACGAATATTGACAACTGGATTTCTTTTACATGATATTTAGTTATATAAATTAATATTATTATTTATATTGAGATTGGGACTGAATAAATAGACAACCAGTTTTATTTTTATAATGATGATAATAATAAATAATTATTAATCATCGTAGTTTAATTGTAATTTACAATTAATTTATATGTACAAAAAAATATTGTAATATTTCATACTAGATACATAATTATAATTAGTTAGTTATACTAATAATAATATTATTGTTATTATTAATATTATTAATATTGTTATTATTAATTATTAATATTAACATATTATTATATTTAATATATTTATTAATTATTTATATTAAAAATAATGTATCTTTATAAGAAATGTATGGATGCATTATTTGAGCAGAGATATTATTTTTGTTTGTCTTCTTCGACCCCTCCCATTTTTCTTTTCTGCTTACCCGTGATCTTGCAAATCCACAGCTGCAATACGTATCATTTTTTTTCCTACTTCTTCTGTAATCATCATCTATTTCAATTATAGCTGTAAGTGGACATCCCTGACTGTTTAAATCCTTCGTGATATTTTTATTTCTATATTATTATTTTTTTTCATTATCCCTGTACGTTCAATTTTTTTTTTGCTATAACTCGAATTCGAATGACACTTTAAAATCTATAAATGTCATATTGTTAGAAATCATTCTTTTAAACTATCTGCAAGATTTGAGTTTCCAATTTTCTATATCGAATCCGAATTTT
The DNA here is from genome assembly GCF_046630445.1 of Rutidosis leptorrhynchoides. Classification (NCBI taxonomy): domain Eukaryota; kingdom Viridiplantae; phylum Streptophyta; class Magnoliopsida; order Asterales; family Asteraceae; genus Rutidosis; species Rutidosis leptorrhynchoides. The sequence continues at coordinate 138,835,425 of NC_092342.1, read as the reverse complement.
CAAGTCAAAATTTTGAAGTCAAAAGTCAATCGAATTGTTCTTCGTAAAATTCGCGATTTTCTTGATGTTTCAAGATCAATTGTCGATTCCAAATGTTTTTAGGATTGATTTGAAAGGTATCTTGTGTTATCATCTCTGTCTAAAACATTATATAAAGTGAAATCAATTTTTTTTTCTCTTAAAACAGCGACGACAGGTGGTGTTCTTTTTTTGTTTTTGTTTTTTGTTTTTAATCCATTTAATCATTTATAATTGTTTCTGTGTTGGTCATTAAACCCTAAACTAATTATTAAACTCACTGATTGAATGATTATGGGATTTGGTCGATTGTTATTGATGAAGAGGAAGGAGATAACGAGTGAATAATAAACATGGGTTAATTAGATTAGGAGTCAGATTTAGATCAAAAATAATGAAGCAGAGGAATGGTTAGGCACATGACGGGTGGGTGAGAGGTCTTGGGTTCGAGACCTGGCAGGAGCGTTTAATTCTTTTTTGTGGCTTATTTTCCTTAAGGTAGTTCTTTAAATATTTTAATTATTATGTTATTATTATTATTATTAATTATTATTCTTATTATTGTTATTAGTATTATTATTAGTTATAGTTATAGTTATTATTATTATCACATATATTATATTTATTATTAATATTAATGTTAAAATATGTATTGGTTATCATTATTATGATTAGGACATTACTATTATTAGTAAGTATCTGAATTATTATTAATAAGTATTATGAATGTTAATTATTATTATTATTACCGTTAATATAAGTAGTAGTTACCAACTATTATTATCGTTAACATAACCCTAGTTGCAATTATAATTATTATTATTATTGTTATTACTAATAATATTATTATCAAAATAGGTATTAATATTAAATAATATGATTATTAATATTACCTTTATTAATCTCAAAAACTATCATTTTTAGGTGAATAAATATTTTGTACATAAAATGTATTTATTATATATACTACACTTATATTAAAACTTCACCTAACTATATATATAAAACCTATTAAAATTATTTATATAAACACTTATAAACAACAAATTATCGATTTTTTTAAATATAATATTAAACAAGTATGCATATGAATATATTTATATAATTATACAAAATATTAAACATTTGAATGTACATACAAATTAAAAAAATATATGTTATTAATATAAAAATAATGTAATTAATGAATTTATAAAAATATTCATTCGAATACGATTATATGTATTAATGAATATACAAATGATTTAGGTTCGTGAATCCGAGGCCAACCCTGCATTGTTCAACATAGTCATATGTATTTTTACTACAAAATACATTAGGTGAGTTTCATTTGCCTTTTTACCCTTTATATTTTTGGGCTGAGAATACATGCGCAATTTTTATAACTGTTTTACGAAATAGACACAAGTAAATGAAACTACATTCTATGGTTGGATTATTAAACCGAATATACCCCTTTTTAGTCTGGTAATCTAAGAATTAGGGAACAGACACCCTAATTGACGCGAACTCTAAAGATAGATCTATCAAGCCCAACAAGCCCCATCCAAAGTACCGGATGCTTTAGTACTTCAAAATTTATATCATGTCCGAAGGAGGATCCCGGAATGATGGGGATATTCTTATATGTATATTGTGAATGTTGGTTACCAGGTGTTCAATCCATATGAATGATATTTTGTCTCTATGCATGGGACGTATATTTATGAGAACTGATTATGGAAATCTTGTGGTCTATTAAAATAATGATAATGATTATTTATGTTAAACTAATGAACTCACCAACCTTTTGGTTGACACTTGAAAGCATATTTATTCTCAGGTACGAAAGAAATCTTCCGCTGTGCAATTACTCATTTAAAAGATATTACTTGGAGTCATTCATGACATATTTCAAAAGACGTTGCATTCGAGTCGTCGGGTTCATCAAGATTATTATTTAGTCAATTATAGTTAAATATATTATGAAATGATTTGCATGTCATTAATTTTTGATATAAAGCAAGTTTGTCTTTTAAAAACGAATGCAATGTTTGTAAAATGTATCATATAGAGGTCAAGTACCTCGCGATGTAACTAACTATTGTGAATCGTTTGTAATCGATATGGACTTTGTCCAGATGGATTAGGACGGGTCCTTTCAGTTGGTATCAGAGCGGTGGTCTTAGTGAACCGGGTCTGTATTAGTGTGTCTAACTGATAAGTCGTTAGGATGCAATAGTGAGTCTGGACTTTGACCGTGTCTGCATGTCAAAAGTTTTGCTTATCATTTTGTGTCGAAATTTTCCTGCTTATCATTCTTAGAGAATCACTTGCTTATCATCCTTAGTCTAGACACATCTTATTGCATTAATTGCATGATTAGTGTATAGACAAAAATTTATATCTTAGCATATCTACTAATTCATATCTTAGCGTACCTATTATTGTTATCAATGCCTGACAGCTTCCGTAGATTCCTCCGTAACTCATGGGATTTTAGTATTATATATGCATATGTAAATTATGTACTGCAGAGTACTAATCTATATCCTATAATCTATTTTTTTATCGAAAATCCTTCATCTGATCGTACGGGATGAATCCCTAAACCAGTTCGAGTCCCTCAGATTCCGATAGCTATTCCGATAGTTATTCCGACAGCTATTCCGACATAGATGTTCACCTAAGCTCCGAAAACAGCGTCATCGCCATGAATCAACCAATCAACCATTATCAATTCATCTGATGGGTTCGTAGTCGACTTAATTAATGGAAACGCGCAGAAGGCAATCCATTTCACCAACCGAATTCACCTCTTGACAATGAACCTGAAGCGTTTACCGGCGAACCTGTTCGAGACACCATTTTCAGTCTCATTTCCGGGGTAACTTGACAAGATTATATTTTATCCACAATTCTGAACCTTATTCATCCACTCGTTCCGACCGACAATCATCCTGGAGTAATAAGTCAACAACCTTCTCGCTCGAATAATCAATTCGGAGGATATGGTGCAAAATGTACCAGCTTCAGCAACATCACCGGCACCAACAGTACAATCAATAACAGCACCAGTACCATCAACAATCCATTCTTCAATATCATCATCTGTACTTTGAGTATGATCTTCGTTCGACATGTCGAATTTGTAATCTCTAAAGTTTTAAAGATTATTTATTCTAGTTCCAACCGAAAAGCAAATGAGTTTAATATTATATTAACTCATTAAATCCATGAATACATCTGAAGAAAATATATATGTATATATGTTTTCATAAAGATTGTAATTAAAAATTCTCTTGTACAAACTGTTAATGGTGAAAATATTTTAACGAGTAGGTAATACCCGAGGACTATTTAAATTTCACATTAATAAGTTACATTGTACGTTCTTCGAATCTGTTTCAACAGTCATATACTATCCTACTTACATCCACAGATATACAAATCCGTTCACCACAGAATAACCATATTCATCCAATTACATATTTGGATTTTGACCTATCAGAATCCAACAAGTGGCATAATGAAGAAATAATGAACACAATAAAAATTGATTAGAAACAGATTAATTAACAATATGAAATTCTATTAAGAATCCACGCTAACAAAATCCTAGCTAACTGTTCCTAGCTAACTGTTAATTCCGTATTACCATTTAATTATCGCAATTTATTTATCGCAGTTTATTTATCGCAATTTACATTCACGCAATTTTATTTATCGTCATTTAATTTCTGTTATTTACTTTACGCACTTTATTTATCGTCATTTAATTTCTGTTATTTATTTTACGGACTTTAAATATCGGGACACGTATACAAGGTTTTGACATATCATATCGACGCATCTATATATATTATTTGGAATCACCATAGACACTCTATATGTAGTAATGATCGAGTTCTCTATACAGGGTTGAGGTTGATTCTCAAATAATATATATACTTTGATTTGTGATCGAGTCTGAGACATGTACACGGGTCACGATATTTATTAATTAATTTGAATATTATATATTAAACTATATATGAATTACTGGACTGTTGCTGTGGACTATCAACTATGGACTACCAACACTGGATGTAGTGACCCGAACTTTTCCATGTTTATATATATATTAAATGAAATTGTTATTTACATGATTAAGTGTTTCCAACATGTTAAGCAATCAAACTTGTTAAGACTTGATTAATTGAAATAGGTTTCATATAGACAATGGACCACCCAAGTTGACCGGTGATTCACGAACGTTAAAACTTGTAAAAACTATATGATGACATATATATGGATATATATATATAGTTAACATGATATTATGATAAGTAAACATATAATTAAGTATATTAACAATGAACTACATATGTAAAAACAAGACTACTAACTTAATGATTTTGAAACGAGACATATATGTAACGATTATCGTTGTAACGACATTTAATGTATATATATCTTATTAAGAGATATTTATACATCATAATATCATGATAATATAATAATTTAAAATCTCATTTGATATTATAAACATTGGGTTAACAACACTTAACAAGATCGTTAACCTAAAGGTTTCAAAACAACATTTACATGTAACGACTAACGATGACTTGACGACTCAGTTAAAATGTATATACATGTAGTGTTTTAATATGCATTCATACACTTTTGAAAGACTTCAAGACACTTATCAAAATACTTCTACTTAACAAAAATGCTTACAATTACATCCTCGTTCAGTTTCATCAACAATTCTACTCGTATGCACCCGTATTCGTACTCGTACAATACACAGCTTTTAGATGTATGTACTATTGGTATATACACTCCAATGATCAGCTCTTAGCCGCCCATGTGAGTCACCTAACAAATGTGGGAACCATCATTTGGCAACTAGCATGAAATATCTCATAAAATTACAAAAATATGAGTAATCATTCATGACTTATTTACATGAAAACAAAATTACATATCCTTTATATCTAATCCATACACCAACGACCAAAAACACCTACAAACACTTTCATTCTTTAATTTTATTCATCTAATTGATCTCTCTCAAGTTCTATCTTCAAGTTCTAAGTGTTCTTCATAAATTCCAAAAGTTCTAGTTTCATAAAATCAAGAAAACTTCCAAGATTGCAAGTTTACTTCCAAGTTTTCTAAATCCATTCCAAGTAATCATCCAAGATCAAGAAACCTTTGTTACTTACAGTAGGTTATCTTTCTAATACAAGGTAATAATCATATTCAAACTTTAATTCAATTTCTATAACTATAACAATCTTATTTCGAGTGGAAATCTTACTTGAAATTGTTTTCGTGTCATGATTCTGCTTCAAGAACTTTCAAGTCATCCAAGGATCCTTTGAAGCTAAATCTATTTTTCTCATTTCCAGTAGGTTTATCCAAGGAACTTGAGGTAGTAATGATGTTCATAACATCATTCTATTCATACATATAAAGCTATCTTATTCGAAGGTTTAAACTTGTAATCACTAGAACATAGTTTAGTTAATTCTAAACTTGTTCGCAAATAAAAGTTAATCCTTCTAACTTGACTTTTAAAATCAACTAAACATGTGTTCTATATCTATATGATATGCTAACTTAATGATTTGAAACCTGGAAACACAAAAAACCACCGTAAAACCGGATTTACGCCGTCGTAGTAACACCGCGGGCTGTTTTGGGTTAGTTAATTAAAAACTATGATAAACTTTGATTTAAAAGTTGTTATTCTGGGAAAATAATTTTTATTATGAACATGAAACTATATCCAAAAATTATGGTTAAACTCAAAGTGGAAGTATGTTTTCTAAAATGGTCATCTAGACGTCGTTCTTTCGACTGAAATGACTACCTTTACAAAAACGACTTGTAACTTATTTTTCCGACTATAAACCTATACTTTCTCTGTTTAGATTCATAAAATAGAGTTCAATATGAAACCATTGCAATTTGATTCACTCAAAACGGATTTAAAATGAAGAAGTTATGGGTAAAAATCTGTGAAAGTGAGTTATAGTCCCACTTTTAAAATCTAATATTTTTGGGATGAGAATACATGCAGGTTTTATAAATGATTTAAAAAATAGACACAAGTACGTGAAACTATATTCTATGGTTGAATTATCGAAATCGAATATGCCCCTTTTTATTAAGTCTGGTAATCTAAGAATTAGGGAACAGACACCCTAATTGACGAGAATCCTAAAGATAGATCTATTGGGCCTAACAAACCCCATCCAAAGTACCGGATGCTTTAGTACTTCGAAATTTATATCATATCCGAAGGGTGTCCCGGAATGATGGGGATATTCTTATATATGCATCTTGTTAATGTCGGTTACCAGGTGTTCACCATATGAATGATTTTTATCTCTATGTATGGGATGTGTATTGAAATATGAAATCTTGTGGTCTATTGTTACGATTTGATATATATAGGTTAAACCTATAACTCACCAACATTTTTGTTGACGTTTAAAGCATGTTTATTCTCAGGTGAATACTAAGAGCTTCCGCTGTTGCATACTAAAATAAGGACAAGATTTGGAGTCCATGTTTGTATGATATTGTGTAAAAACTGCATTCAAGAAACTGATTTCGATGTAACATATTTGTATTGTAAACCATTATGTAATGGTCGTGTGTAAACAGGATATTTTAGATTATCATTATTTGATAATCTACGTAAAGCTTTTTAAACCTTTATTTATGAAATAAAGGTTATGGTTTGTTTTAAAAATGAATGCAGTCTTTGAAAAACGTCTCATATAGAGGTCAAAACCTCGCAACGAAATCAATTAATATGAAACGTTTTTAATCAATAAGAACGGGACATTTCAGTTGGTATCCGAGCGTTGGTCTTAGAGAACCAGAAAATTTGCATTAGTGTGTCTTATCGAGTTTGTTAGGATTTATTAGTGAGTCTGGACTTCGACCGTGTTTTCTTTAAAAATGATTGCTTAACATTTTTGTTGGAAACTATATATTATTAACATGTATATATTATGTGATATATTAATCTCTTAACATGTTTGATATTGTGTGATAGATGTCTACCTCTAGCACAAATCCCATTGACTCACCTAATAATAACGAAGAGTTGAATATATATTGGACTGATTCACAAGTTCCTGAAGAAGAACCGGAAGAAGAATCAGAACCGGAAGAAGAATCAGAACCGGAAGAGGAGGAACCGGAGGAAATAGAACCGGTGGGGGAAATAATAAAACGATTAAGTAAAAGAAAATCCTCAACCAATCGACCAAGGTTAATTATGGTCAATGGTGTTTCCGCCAAGGAAGCAAAATATTGGGAGGATTACCAATTCTCCGATGAATCGGATTCCGACGAGAATTCCGATGATGTTATAGAAATTACCCCAACTGAATTTAAAAAGGCAAAAGAAAATAATAAGGGAAATGGCATAAAAATAGAGAAATCTAAATCCAACCCCGATGAGCTTTATATGTATCGTCAACCCCCGAAGTCCTTAAGTTGTAACAATGACCCGGGAACCTCTAAACCACCAGGTTTTTCTAAACCGTTGTGGAAAACGACAGTTCGTATTAGGGGAACATCATATATCCCTAGAAACTTGGCAAAACGAACCAAAACCGAAGAAGAAGAAACGAGCGAGTCGGAATAAGATAGTTGTATTCGTGTGGTGTAATATATGTAATATAGTGTGCTTATGCTTTATGATATATGTAAAAATTGCTTGTATTAATAAGTATTTTTTTTTATGAATCTAACTCTTGTCTATTTTACAGTATAAAAACACAAAATGGATAGACAACCCAATATTTTAAGAGACCTACCTGGAGACATGATTGATGAAATCTTATCTAGAGTCGGTCAGAATTCTTCGGCACAACTATTTACGGCAAAATCAGTTTGTAAGACATTCGAAGAACGTTCCAAGAATGTCTTGGTTTATAAGAGACTTTCGTTTGAAAGATGGAGGATATCACATTGGGAAACCCATAAGTTACGATGTGTTTACTTTGACGCATATATTGTGGGGAACCCAAATGCTATTTTACGCAACGGGTTAAGAAATTATTTTGACTCAATGTATCCGAATATAGGACTTCATGATTTAGAAATAGTGGCTAACATGCAACATAAAGAAGCATGCTATGCTTGCGGGTTAGTAATGTCCGCTTCTCACCAAAGTGAGAAAAAGAACATCGGGCTACAAATATTAAACAAAACGTTCCCACAAGTGACGGAGTCGGTAATTGGGGTAAGAAATGAGGTTTTTAGGTTATTACGAGACTGTTGGTCATTACGTAACCCTCGTCCCTTTGACGACGTTACAACACGCTGTCTTATCGACGGCCATAACGGTTATGTTTCACAAGACCAAGGATGGGAAGTAGTCCTAGTAAAACCAGAATGCATGACTTGTTTCTGGACGTATGAATTACGTGTCTTTATTGCCTTTGCTGAACGACTTGTGTACTAGCTAGAATTATCTTCACAACTATCTTGTATCAAAGTTATTGTGTGCTATATTTCATGCTTTATGTAAAATAAGCGGTATTGTAAGTTTGTAAAATATTGTATAAAAGTTTGAACGCGAAATATTATTATAATCAGTTTTTCATATAGAATTGCAGTAGTTGAATTGTATATTAGCTACTAAGTATGAACTTAACGGGTAGGTACTACCCGAATTTAAACTTATAAAACGCTAATATGAAGAAAAAGCTTTTATAAATGAGTTCATATTATGCTACGAAATACTATTAACTACTCTTAATATTATGTATGATTAACTTGTTCCATTTGACTATTTTGAAGGAAATGGCACCGACTACTCGACACACCGTGAATATGAATGAAGAGGAATTCCGTACTTTTCTATCTTCAAACATAGCCGCTTTACAGGCTGCGCTATATACCAACAATAACCTTGGATCTAGCAGTACAGGAAATCGTGTAGGATGCACTACAAAGAATTCACTGCTTGCAAACCTTTGGAATTTGATGGAACTGAAGGACCGATCGGATTGAAACGGTGGACTGAGAAGGTCGAATCGGTGTTTGCCATAAGTAAGTGTACTGAAGAGGACAAAGTGAAGTACGCTACGCATACCTTCACAGGTTCTGCGTTAACATGGTGGAATACCTATCTAGAGCAAGTGGGACAAGATGATGCGTACGCACTACCGTGGTCAGCATTCAAGCACTTGATGAACGAGAAGTACCGTCCCAGAACCGAGGTCAATAAGCTCAAGACAGAACTTAGAGGGTTACAAACCCAAGGATTTGATATTACCACGTACGAAAGACGATTCACAGAATTGTGCCTATTGTGTCCGGGAGCGTTCGAAGATTAGGAAGAGAAGATCGACGCGTTTGTGAAAGGATTACCGGAAAGAATCCAAGAAGATATAAGTTCACACGAGCCCGCATCCATACAACAGGCATGTAGAATGGCTCACAAACTAGTGAACCAGATTGAGGAAAGAATTAAAGAACAGACGGCTGAAGAGGCCAATGTGAAGCAAGTAAAAAGAAAGTGGGAGGAAAATGGTGATAAGAATCACCAATACAACAACAACAACAATTACAATAATAATCGCAACAATTATCCCAACAATCGCAACATCAATCGCAACTATAACAAACGGCCCAACAACAACAACAACAACAACAACAACAATAACAACAACAACAACAACAACAACAACAGCAACTACAACAATCATCCCAACAACAATAACAACCGTAACAACAACAACAACAACAACAACAATCAGAAGTAGCTATGCCAAAGGTGTGAAAAGTATCACTCGGGGTTCTGCACCAAATTTTGCAACAAGTGTAAAAGAAATGGTCATAGCGCAGCGAAGTGTGAGGTCTACGGACCAGGGGTTAACAGAACGAAAGGAACAAATGGTGTCGGAACGAGTAATGGCGGAGCAAGTAGTGTCGGAGCAAGTTATGCCAATGTAGTTTGTTATAAATGTGGAAAACCGGGCCACATTATTAGAAATTGCCCGAACCAGGAGAACACGAAGGGACAAGGCCGCGGAAGAGTTTTCAATATTAATGCGGCAGAGGCACAGGAAGACCCGAAGCTTGTTACGGGTACGTTTCTTATTGACAATAAATCTGCTTACGTTTTATTTGATTCGGGTGCGGATAGAAGCTATATGAGTAGAGATTTTTGTGCGAAATTAAGTTGTCCATTGACGCCGTTGGATAGTAATTTTTTACTCGAATTAGCAAACGGTAAATTAATTTCAGCAGATAATATATGCCGGAATCGAGAAATTAAACTGGGTAACGAAATATTTAAGATTGATTTGATACCAATAGAGTTAGGGAGTTTTGATGTAATAGTTGGCATGGACTGGCTGAAGAAGGTGAAAGCAGAGATCGTATGTTATAAAAATGCAATTCGCATTGTATGAAAAGAAGGAGAACCCTTAATGGTGTACGGAGAAAAGGGCAACATGAAGCTACATCTTATTAGTAATTTGAAGGCACAAAAACTAATAAGAAAAGGTTGCTATGATGTTCTAGCACACGTCGAGAAAGTACAAACTGAAGAAAAGAGCATCAATGATGTTCCCATCGCAAAAGAATTTCCCGATGTATTTCCGAAAGAATTACCGGGACTACCTCCACATCGATCTGTTGAATTTCAAATAGATCTTGTACCAGGAGCTGCACCAATAGCTCGTGCTCCTTATAGACTCACACCCAGCGAGATGAAAGAACTGCAAAGCCAACTGCAAGAACTATTTGAACGTGGTTTCATTCGACCAAGCACATCACCATGGGGAGCTCCTGTTTTGTTTGTCAAGAAGAAAGATGGTACATTCAGGTTGTGTATCGACTACCGAGAGTTGAACAAACTTACCATCAAGAACCGCTACCCCTACCAAGAATCGACGACTTATTTGATCAACTACAAGGCTCGTCTGTTTATTCAAAGATTGACTTACGTTCCGGGTATCATCAAATGCGGGTGAAAGAAGATGATATTCCAAAGACTGCTTTCAGAACACGTTATGGTCATTACGAGTTTATGGTCATGTCGTGTGGTTTAACTAATGCACTAGCTTTGTTCATGGACCTTATGAACCGAGTGTGTGGACCATACCTTGACAATTTTGTCATTGTTTTCATTGATGACATACTTATTTACTCAAAGAATGACCAAGAACACGGTGAACATTTGAGAAAGGTGTTAGAAGTATTGAGGAAGGAAGAATTGTACGCTAAATTTTCAAAGTGTGCATTTTGGTTGGAAGAAGTTCAATTCATCGGTCACATAGTGAACAAAGACGGTATTAAGGTGGATCCGGCAAAGATAGAAACTGTTGAAAAGTGAGAAACCCCGAAAACTCCGAAACACATACGCCAGTTTTTAGGACTATCTGGTTACTACATAAGGTTCATCCAAGACTTTTCCAGAATAGCAAAACCCTTGACTGCATTAACGCATAAAGGGAAGAAATTTGAATGGAAGGATGAACAAGAGAAAGCGTTTCAGTTATTGAAGAAAAAGCTAACTACGGCACCTATATTGTCATTGCCTGAAGGGAATGATGATTTTGTGATTTATTGTGACTCATCTAAACAAGGTCTCGGTTGTGTATTAATGCAACGAACGAAGGTGATTGCTTATGCGTCTAGACAATTGAAGATTCACGAACAAAATTATACGACGCATGATTTGGAATTAGGCGCGGTTGTTTTTGCATTAAAGACTTAGAGGCACTACTTATATGGGGTCAAAAGTATTATATATACCAACCACAAAAGTCTTCACCACATATTTAATCAGAAATAACTGAATATGAGGCAGCGTAGGTGGATTGAATTGTTGAATGATTACGACTTTGAGATTCGTTACCACCCGGGGAAGGCAAATGTGGTAGCCGACGCCTTGAGCAGGAAGGACAGAGAACCCATTCGAGTAAAATCTATGAATATAATGATTCACAATAACCTTACTACTCAAATAAAGGAGGTGCAACAAGGAGTTTTAAAAGAGTGAAATTTAAAGGATGAAATATCCAAAGGATCGGAGAAGCATCTTAATATTCGGGAAGACGGAACCCGGTATAGGGCTGAAAGGATTTGGGTACCAAAATTTGGAGATATGAGAGAAATGGTACTTAGAGAAGCTCATAAAACCAGATACTCAATACATCCTGAAATGGGGAAGATGTACAAGGATCTCAAGAAACATTTTTGGTGGCCGGGTATGAAAGCCGATGTTGCTAAATACGTAGGAGAATGTTTAATGTGTTCTAAGGTCAAAGCTGAGCATCAGAAACCATCAGGTCTACTTCAACAACCCGAAATCCCGGAATGGAAATGGGAAAACATTACCATGGATTTCATCACTAAATTGCCAAGGACTGCAAGTGGTTTTGATACTATTTGGGTAATAGTTGATCGTCTCACCAAATCAGCACACTTCCTGCCAATAAGAGAAGATGACAAGATGGAGAAGTTAGCACGACTGTATTTGAAGGAAGTCGTCTCCAGACATGGAATACCAATCTCTATTATCTCTGATAGGGATGGCAGATTTATTTCAAGATTCTGGCAGACATTACAGCAAGCATTAGGAACTCGTCTAGACATGAGTACTGCCTATCATCCACAAACTGATGGGCAGAGTAAAAGGACGATACAAACGCTTGAAGATATGCTACGAGCATTTGTTATTGATTTTGGAAACAGTTGGGATCGACATCTACCGTTAGCAGAATTTTCCTACAACAACAGCTACCATTCAAGCATTGAGATGGCGCCGTTTGAAGCACTTTATGGTAGAAAGTGCAGGTCTCCAATTTTTTGGAGTGAAGTGGGGGATAGACAGATTACGGGTCCAGAGATAATACAAGAAACTACCGAGAAGATCATCTAAATTCAACAACGGTTGAAAACCGCCCAAAGTCGACAAAAGAGCTACGCTGACATTAAAAGAAAAGATATAGAATTTGAAATTGGAGAGATGGTCATGCTTAAAGTTCACCTTGGAAAGGCGTTGTTCGATTTGGTAAACGAGGGAAATTAAATCCAAGGTATATTGGACCATTCAAGATTATTGATCGTGTCGGACCAGTAGCTTACCGACTTGAATTACCTCAACAACTCGCGGCTGTACATAACACTTTCCACGTCTCGAATTTGAAGAAATGTTTTGCTAAAGAAGATCTCACTATTCCATTAGATGAAATCCAAATCAACGAAAAACTTCAATTCATCGAAGAACCCGTCGAAATAATGGATCGTGAGGTTAAAAGACATAAACAAAACAAGATACCAATTGTTAAGGTTTGATGGAATGCTCGTAGAGGACCCGAGTTCACCTGGGAACGAGAAGATCAGATGAAGAAGAAATACCCGCATTTATTTCCAGAAGATACGTCAACACCTCCAACTGCTTAAAATTTCGGGACAAAATTTATTTAACGGGTAGGTACTGTAGTGACCCGAACTTTCCATGTTTATATATATATTAAATGAAATTTTTATTTACATGATTAAGTGTTTCCAACATGTTAAGCAATCAAACTTGTTAAGACTTGATTAATTGAAATAGGTTTCATATAGACAATGGACCACCCAAGTTGACCGGTGATTCACGAACGTTAAAACTTGTAAAAACTATATGATGACATATATATGGATATATATATATATATAGTTAACATGATATTATGATAAGTAAACATATAATTAAGTATATTAACAATGAACTACATATGTAAAAACAAGACTACTAACTTAATGATTTTGAAACGAGACATATATGTAACGATTATCGTTGTAACGACATTTAATGTATATATATCATATTAAGAGATATTTATACATCATAATATCATGATAATATAATAATTTAAAATCTCATTTGATATTATAAACATTGGGATAACAACACTTAACAAGATCGTTAACCTAAAGGTTTCAAAACAACATTTACATGTAACGACTAACGATGACTTAACGACTCAGTTAAAATGTATATACATGTAGTGTTTTAATATGTATTCATACACTTTTGAAAGACTTCAAGACACTTATAAAAATACTTCTACTTAACAAAAATGCTTACAATTACATCCTCGTTCAGTTTCATCAACAATTCTACTCGTATGCACCCGTATTCGTACTCGTACAATACACAGCTTTTAGATGTATGTACTATTGGTATATACACTCCAATGATCAGCTCTTAGCAGCCCATGTGAGTTACCTAACACATGTAGGAACCATCATTTGGCAACTAGCATGAAATATCTCATAAAATTACAAAAATATGAGTAATCATTCATGACTTATTTACATGAAAACAAAATTACATATCCTTTATATCTAATCCATACACCAACGACCAAAAACACCTACAAATACTTTCATTCTTCAATTTTCTTCATCTAATTGATCTCTCTCAAGTTCTATCTTCAAGTTCTAAGTGTTCTTTATAAATTCCAAAAGTTCTAGTTTCATAAAATCAAGAAAACTTCCAAGATTGCAAGTTTACTTCCAAGTTTTCTAAATCCATTCCAAGTAATCATCCAAGATCAAGAAACCTTTGTTACTTACAGTAGGTTATCTTTCTAATACAAGGTAATAATCATATTCAAACTTTAATTCAATTTCTATAACTATAACAATCTTATTTCGAGTGGAAATCTTACTTGAAATTGTTTTCGTGTCATGATTCTGCTTCAAGAACTTTCAAGTCATCCAAGGATCCTTTGAAGCTAGATCTATTTTTCTCATTTCCAGTAGGTTTATCCAAGGAACTTGACGTAGTAATGATGTTCATAACATCATTCTATTCATACATATAAAGCTATCTTATTCGAAGGTTTAAACTTGTAATCACTAGAACATAGTTTAGTTAATTCTAAACTTGTTCGCAAATAAAAGTTAATCCTTCTAACTTGACTTTTAAAACCAACTAAACACATGTTCTATATCTATATGATATGCTAACTTAATGATTTGAAACCTGGAAACACAAAAAAACACCGTAAAACCGGATTTACGCCGTCGTAGTAACACCGCGGGCTGTTTTGGGTTAGTTAAATAAAAACTATGATAAACTTTGATTTAAAAGTTGTTATTCTGGGAAAATGATTTTTATTATGAACATGAAACTATATCCAAAAATTATGGTTAAACTCAAAGTGGAAGTATGTTTTCTAAAATGGTCATCTAGACGTCGTTCTTTCGACTGAAATGACTACCTTTACAAAAATGACTTGTAACTTATTTTTCTGACGATAAACCTATACTTTTTCTGTTTAGATTCATAAAATAGAGTTCAATATGAAACCATAGCAATTTGATTCACTCAAAACGGATTTAAAATGAAGAAGTTATGGGTAAAACAAGATTGGATAATTTTTCTCATTTTAGCTACGTGAAAATTGGTAACAAATCTATTCCAACCATAACTTAATCAACTTGTATTGTATATTATGTAATCTTTAGAGACCATAGACACGTATACAATGTTTCGACCTATCATGTCGACACATCTATATATATTTCGGAACAACCATAGACACTCTATATGTGAATGTTGGAGTTAGCTATACAGGGTTGAGGTTGATTCCAAAATATATATAGTTTGAGTTGTGATCCATACTGAGATACGTATACACTGGGTCGTGGATTGATTCAAGATAATATTTATCGATTTATTTCTGTACATCTAACTGTGGAAAACTAGTTGTAGGTTACTAACGAGGACAGCTGACTTAATAAACTTAAAACATCAAAATATATTAAAAGTGTTGTAAATATATTTTGAACATACTTTGATATATATGTATATATTGTTATAGGTTCGTGAATCAACCAGTGGCCAAGTCTTACTTCCCGACGAAGTAAAAATCTGTGAAAGTGAGTTATAGTCCCACTTTTAAAATCTAATATTTTTGGGATGAGAATACATGTAGGTTTTATAAATGATTTACAAAATAGACACAAGTACGTGAAACTACATTCTATGGTTGAATTATCGAAATCAAATATGCCCCTTTTTATTAAGTCTGGTAATCTAAGAATTAGGGAACAGACACCCTAATTGACGCGAATCCTAAAGATAGATCTATTGGGCCTAACAAACCCCTTCCAAAGTACCGGATGCTTTAGTACTTCGAAATTTATATCATATCCGAAGGGTGTCCCGGAATGATGGGGATATTCTTATATATGCATCTTGTTAATGTCGGTTACCAGGTGTTCACCATATGAATGATTTTTATCTCTATGAATGGGATGTGTATTGAAATATGAAATCTTGTGGTCTATTGTTACGATTTGATATATATAGGTTAAACCTATAACTCACCAACATTTTTGTTGACGTTTAAAGCATGTTTATTCTCAGGTGAATACTAAGAGCTTCCGCTGTTGCATACTAAAATAAGGACAAGATTTGGAGTCCATGTTTGTATGATATTGTGTAAAAACTGCATTCAAGAAACTGATTTCGATGTAACATATTTGTATTGTAAACCATTATGTAATGGTCGTGTGTAAACAGGATATTTTAGATTATCATTATTTGATAATTTACGTAAAGCTTTTTAAACCTTTATTTATGAAATAAAGGTTATGGTTTGTTTTAAAAATAAATGCAGTCTTTGAAAAACGTCTCATATAGAGGTCAAAACCTCGCAACGAAATCAATTAATATGGAACGTTTTTAATCAATAAGAACGGGACATTTCACTGGACAATTAAAATGAATTAAAATATTGATTATAACATATGAAACTAAACAATTCTTCAAGTTTTCCACTTGATTTCATTTTAAACCCCATTCGTATCATCACAATTACAATCTGCGTTCAAACCTTTCATGATTTCTTGAAAACACCTCAATCGATAGGATGAATCAACCGCACTTCATCTACGGGAGAAAAGATTGATGCATTTAGTTATGCATCTGAAAACACTCGGAACCTGAGTAAACGTTTAACACGTATCTGTGCTGACTCCTTGACGTTGTTATTACCGAAAGTAACTTTACAATCTCTCTTCAAATTAGCAAATTTTGTCACAGCTCCAACAAGTCAACTTCGACTTTTCAGTTGGATTAACCTTATTATAAACTCGATATATATACGTGCTCTTTTATTGTTACCGGAGAACCTTTTATATCCCACCATATTATCCGTAGACGTACCAGCAACCTCGATACTCCTTGGATTAAATCTCTCCGACAAATCACTATATTTATCTACTAAAGCCTCATCATGTACTCATCCGCATCTTGTAACAAGAATTACCATACCAATTGCCAGGAATCAGCAAATCGGTATTATGAGTCTCACAACGTTTCTACATCAAAAGTTATATGTATACATATAACATTTACCTCTTAGAATTATGATCTTCCATTCTAAAATCCTGAAAAGCACCTAGTCTGCAAATCAATACTCTAAATGTTGAAAAGTCTGAATGAAACAGCAGAAACCGTAGACAACCGTAAATGACCTTAATCGTCGGAAGTTGATGATAAAGAATTGTAGGTTGGCAAAGCTCAGAAAAAGTTTGAAACTGAAAAACTGATTGAACAAACTATGAAGGAAGCGGTGGACAAATCACAAAGAATAAGTTTGACTTCAAAAAAAAAATCTAAATGATTTAGTACCTGCTGAAGTCATTAACGAATACATTGCTTCTGACTCCAAACTCTTGCGGACAAATTTTTTTTCACCATCCTTCGATATTAGAAATTCCAAGATATCATCGTATCTTTCATTATAAATATCCTCCATATTTCTGAAGATATTTTCATAACTATTCTTATCTGAAATCATTAATCTCTTAGTGCTATCAGTGTTACATCATATAGAAACTGTTAGTTCCTATATTCTGTAAACTTTTGAGCTTAAATATGAATGTTATTGAAGCAATGATGGGGACTGAAGCATGAGTTAGTATAATATAATGACACTTGATCAACGTGATTATATTACAGTAAGTCATGCTGAGTTTCTAATGGGACGTGATGATTACAGATCATAACGTCATCATGTGCCATGTTATATAACTCTTTCATTCTACTCAACTCCTGAACAAATCAAGAAAATGTATTCTTGATGGTTCTATCTTCCGTGATGCTGATAAATTTAAAAATCAAATCGTGCTATCACGTTTCATCCTGCTAAGAACATTATAATCATTCGAAACTCTATATCTACAAATTCTGGACCATTATTCGCTTGACTTGAGGTCGGGAGGAGAAAACAAAAGCATAGAACTTTGAAATATAAGGGAGAAAATAATGCCCGATAACAACACATAAATTACAAACCGTGTATATCAATGTTTATCGCAACATAAAGACACGGGAGAATTAAAACATTATAATCCCAAAGGCGAAGTAGAAGAAAGCAGATTCCTCTGGTGGAAGTTGGAAAAGGAGAATGATTGTTGCGATAATTAGGACAAGGACAAGGATCAGAACTGGATTAAGCATTTTCACGATCTTTTGAATTTAGGAATTGAGTATTGAAGTGGTGAAAATTAATGGAACGGAAAAGGTAAAATTTATAGTAAAAATATCAGACAGAGGAATCGAGGCAGATCACCGCATTTAAATATAGAAATCTAAATTTCCTTATTCGCAGGAGAATCAAATCTTTTAGATTTCGAAGATTTTCTTCAAATCCCTTAAATTCCGGAAATTCAACCAAAACAACGTCAAAAGTTAAGACACATCATGTTTTCTAAATTCAATCGTGACTACGTCAAAAGTTAAGATGTATCTTACTTTCAAAAAAATTCAACCCTGACTCTATCAAAAGTTACGACGAATCTTTACTTATCCTATTTCAATCTTTTGTGATAATTTCACTCGTACGCTTCGAATAATTGAGTTGTTTTATTCAAATCACCCGATGGTGATAAAACTTTAATTATTGACTCATATTCGTCATGAAAACATTTTTATTGTTAGCCATGACGACCACACTCAAATTTCGAGACGAAATTTCTTTAACGGGTAGGTACTGTGATGACCCGGGAATTTCCGACCAAATTTAAACTTAATCTTTATATGATTCCGACACGATAAGCAAAGTGTGTAAAGTGAAATCTCAAAAACTTTGAAATTTATGTTCATGTAATCAATTACCCTTTGACTAGTTCCGATGATTCACGAACAATTACTTGTAAATAGATATGTATATATTTACATATAGATAGATATAATAATCCGAATTATAAATTGAAACATTATATAATGTCATTATGAGCATTAATATTGTAAAATAAAAATAATATATAATAATTACTATTAAAAGTATATATATATATATATATATATATATATATATATATATATATATATATATATATATATATAAATGAAGTATATCTAATATATAGATATTGTTTTGAATTTAGTTAAAAACGACAATAGCACTCGTTTATTATTCGATTGATATTAAACAAGTAACATACAAATCATGAAAATTTACTAAATAACGCAATATAAAATGTAATGTTGCTAAAAATATATTTATTTAATTTAAGGTGAATTCTAATACTTCGTACATTTTTGATTGGATTATTTCCGTTTGCTTTTATCCATCACTGATTAATATGAAGTACGAATATTGACAACTGGATTTCTTTTACATGATATTTATTTATATAAATTAATATTATTATTTATATTGAGATTGGGACCGAATAAATTGACAACCAGTTTTATTTTTATAATGATGATAATAACAAATAATTATTAATCATCGTAGTTTAATTGTAATTTACAATTAATTTATATGTACAAAAAAAATTGTTATATTTCATACTAGATACATAATTATAATTAGTTAGTTATACTAATAATAATATTATTGTTATTATTAATATTATTAATATTGTTATTATTAATTATTAATATTAACATATTATTATATTTAATATATTTATTAATTATTTATATTAAAAATAATGTATCTTTATAAGAAATGTATGGATGCATTATTTGAGCAGAGATATTATTTTTGTTTGTCTTCTTCGACCCCTCCCATTTTTCTTTTCTGCTTACCCGTGATCTTGCAAATCCACAGCTGCAATACGTATCATTTTTTTTTCCTACTTCTTCTGTAATCATCATCTATTTCAATTATAGCTGTAAGTGGATATCCCTGAATGTTTAAATCCTTCTTGATATTTTTATTTCTATATTATTATTTTTTTCATTATCCCTGTACGTTCAATTTTTTTTTTTGCTATAACTCGAATTCGAATGACACTTTAAAATCTATAAATGCCATATTGTTAGAAATCATTCTTTCAAACTATCTGCAAGATTTGAGTTTCCAATTTTCTATATCGAATCCGAATTTTCAAGTCAAAGTTTTGAAGTCAAAAGTCAATCGAATTGTTCTTCGTAAAATTCGCGATTTTCTTGATGTTTCAAGATCAATTGTCGATTCCAAATGTTTTTAGGATTGATTTGAAAGGTATCTTGTGTTATGATCTCTGTCTAAAACATTATATAAAGTTAAATCAATTTTTTTTCTCTTATAAACAGCGACGACAGGTGGTGTTCTTTTTTTTTTAATTTTATTTTTAATCCATTTAATCATTTATAATTGTTTCTGTGTTGGTCATTAAACCCTAAACTAATTATTAAACTCACTGATTGAATGATTATGGGATTTGGTCGATTGTTATTGATGAAGAGGAAGGAGATAAAGAGTGAATAATAAACATGGGTTAATTAGATTAGGAGTCAGATTTAGATCAGAAATAATGAAGCAGAGGAATGGTTAGGCACATGACGGGTGGGCGAGAGGTCTTGGGTTCGAGACCTGGCAGGAGCGTTTAATTCTTTTTTGTGGCTTATTTTCCTTAAGGTAGTTCTTTAAATATTTTAATTATTATGTTATTATTATTATTATTATTAATTATTATTCTTATTATTGTTATTAGTATTATTATTAGTTATAGTTATTATTATTATCACATATATTATATTTATTATTAATATTAATGTTAAAATATGTATTGGTTATCATTATTATGATTAGGACATTATTATTAATAAGTATTATGAATGTTAATTATTATTATTATTACCATTAATATAAGTAGTAGTTACCACTCGTTAACATAACCCTAGTTGCAATTATAATTATTATTATTATTGTTATTACTAATAATATTATTATCAAAATAGGTATTAATATTAAATAATATGATTATTAATATTATCTTTATTAATCTCAAAAACTATCATTTTTAGGTAAATAAATATTTTGTACATAAAATGTATTTATTATATATACTACACTTATATTAAAACTTCACCTAACTATATATATAAAACCTACTAAAATTATTTATATAAACACTTATAAACAACAAATTATCGATTTTTTTTAAATATAATATTAAATAAGTATGCATATGAATATATTTATATAATTATAAAAAATATTAAACATTTGAATGTACATACAAATTAAAAAAATATATGTTATTAATATAAAAATAATGTAATTAATGAATTTATATAAATATTCATTCGAATACGATTATATGTATTAATGAATATACAAATGATTTAGGTTCGTGAATCCGAGGCCAACCCTGCATTGTTCAACATAGTCATATGTATTTTAACTACAAAATACATTAGGTGACTTTCATTTGCCTTTTTACCCTTTATATTTTTGGGCTGAGAATACATGCGCAATTTTTATAACTGTTTTATGAAATAGACACAAGTAAATGAAACTACATTCTATGGTTGGATTATTAAACCGAATATACCCCTTTTTAGTCTGGTAATCTAAGAATTAGGGAACAGACACCCTAATTGACGCGAACTCTAAAGATAGGTCTATCGGGCCCAACAAGCCCCATCCAAAGTGCCGGATGCTTTAGTACTTCGAAATTTATATCATGTCCGAAGGAGGATCTCGGAATGATGGGGATATTCTTATATATATATTGTGAATGTCGGTTACCAGGTGTTCAATCCATATGAATGATATTTTGTCTCTATGCATGGGACGTATATTTATGAGAACTGATTATGAAAATCTTGTGGTCTATTAAAATAATGATAATGATTATTTATGTTAAACTAATGAACTCACCAACCTTTTGGTTGACACTTGAAAGCATGTTTATTCTCAGGTACGAAAGAAATCTTCCGCTGTGCAATTACTCATTTAAAAGATATTACTTGGAGTCATTCATGACATATTTCAAAAGACGTTGCATTCGAGTCGTCGGGTTCATCAAGATTATTATTTAGTCAATTATAGTTAAATATATTATGAAATGATTTGCATGTCATCAATTTTCGATATAAAGCAAGTTTGTCTTTTAAAAACGAATGCAATGTTTGTAAAATGTATCATATAGAGGTCAAGTACCTCGCGATGTAACCAACTATTGTGAATCGTTTGTAATCGATATGGACTTTGTCCGGATGGATTAGGACGGGTCCTTTCAATGGCTACGGTTTTAGCAAGGAAAGGAGAAAGAAAGAAAGTTCAAGTTACTTACTAAGTATAGAGAGAAAAAGAGAGTAAAAGAGTTTGTGAGAAAAAGAGAGCAAAATGCAAGTAGAAGTAATACAAAAAAAATGAATGAAAACTCCTCTAAAACACCCCTAGGCTGACGGTTTGTCCAAGCATAGGGGGGAGGAGAATACACACTAGGTTCTTGCATGTAATTGTCCTTAAAGGTGGTTACTAGATGGTTGTTTATGGGGATTATGGTAACTAGATTCTCATTTGAACAAAACTAGCTAGTTTCCATCTAAATAATACTTAAAAGTGTAAGACATGGGCTAACTAGTCCAACTAAGAAGTAGGGTGGGCTTATAAGCCCATATTCAAGAGTCCATTTACATTAATCAAGTCCAAGTTCCATTAATTAACAAATAAATCCAATTAAAGCCCAAATAACTAACTAATCACCATAGTTAATTAAAATGATTAATAAAATCAATCATGAATGTAAATAATATTCTAAAAATATTATTCGTGAAAGTTTCGTGTGTCACAAGACGTTTCGAGCATTTAAAAGTCAAGTATGGGCAATCATGGTAACAAGTAAATGTAATAACATACATTTGTTTAATCACAAGTATTAATAATAATAATTATTAATAAATAAACGTTGGAAAATCCAAGGTCGTTACATTACCCACATGTTAAAGAAAATTTCGTCCTGAAATTTTAAGCTGAGGTAGATGGAGGAGTCGGGAAAAGGTGAGGATACTTCTGCATCATTTGATCCTCTCGCTCCCAGATAAACTCAGGTCCTCGTTTGGCATTCCATTATACTCGGATGATCGGAATCTTATTGCGTTTTAAAGTTTTGATCTCACGATCCATAATTTCAACAGGTTCTTCCACAAAGTGAAGTTTGTCGTCAATCGTAAGTTCCTCAAGTGGTATGATAAGTTCAGGTGCAGCAAGACACTTCTTCAAGTTTGACACGTGGAAGGTAGGATGAACTGAGCTCAATTGTGCTGGTAGATCCAAACGGTACGCAACGGGTCCAACACGTTCCAAAATTTCAAAAGGACCAATGTATCGTGGGTTCAACTTTCCACGTTTTCCAAAACGAATCACACCTTTCCAAGGTGCAACTTTCAACATTACACGGTCACCGACATTGAATTCAAAGTCTTTACATTTAAGATCGGCATAACTCTTCTGACGATCGCGGGTAGTCTTAAGTCTCGCTTGTATCTGAGCAATCTTTTTCGTTGTTTCATGGACTACTTCGGGTCCGGTGATTTTCTTTTCGCCTACTTTGGCCCAACAAATAGGAGATCGGCACTTACGGCCATACAATGCTTCAAAAAGTGCAGCATTAATGCTCGATTGATAACTGTTGTTGTACGAGAATTCGGCTAGTGGCAAATGCCTTTCCCAGGCCTTTCCAAAATCGATGACACATGCACGCAACATGTCTTCCAAGGTCTGAATCGTTCGTTCACTTTGCCCGTCAGTCTGTGGATGATAAGAAGTACTCATGTCGAGACGGGTTCCCATGGCTTCTTGTAAAGAACGCCAAAATCTAGAAGCAAAACGGGGATCACGATCCGAGATGATCGATAAAGGTACACCATGACGATATACAACCTCCTTGATGTATAGTTGAGCAAGTCTTTCCATTGTATCCGTCTCCTTCATCGCTAGAAAGTGTACAGATTTGGTAAGGCGGTCAACAATAACCCAAATAGTATCGTATCCGCCCACCGTCTTTGGTAGCTTGGTGATGAAATCCATTGTTATCCGTTCCCACTTCCATTGTGGGATTTCTAGTTGTTGAAGTAAACTAGAAGGTCTCTGATGCTCGGCTTTAACCTTCGAGCAAGTCAAACACTTACCAACATAAGTCGCAATGTCCTTCTTAAGATTTGGTCACCAATACTGTCCTTTAAGGTCATGGTACATCTTGCCCGCTCCAGGATGAATCAAATATCTCGATTTGTGTGCTTCATCAAGTATAAGGTTCCGTAGATCTCCATAACAAGGTACCCAAATTCTTCCGGCATAACATCGGGGTCCAGACTCCCTAAGCTCAAATCGAGAGACAAGTATGTTCAAATGTTTGTGAGATATGTTCTCCTCCTTGAGAGCCTCATCTTGGGCTACTCTGATTTGGTTGTTGAGGTTTGAATGGATGGTGATGTTCAGAGCCCTAACACGAAGAGGTGCTGTCCTCTCCTTTCGACTTAAAAAGTCAGCTACAACATTGGCCTTGCCGGGATGATAACGGAGTTCACAATCGTAGTCGTTGAGCGTCTCGATCTATTGACGCTGTCTCATATTCAGTTGCTTCTGATCAAAGATATGCTGGAGACTCTTGTGATCGGTGAAGATAGTGCTCTTAGTTCCATAAAGATTGTGTCTCCACAATTTGAGTGCAAAGACAATGGCCCCAAGTTCAAGATCATGCGTAGTGTAGTTCTGCCCGTGAATCTTCAGTTGGCGGGAGGCATAGGCAATAACTTTTGATCGTTGCATCAGTACACAACCAAAACAACTCTTCGATGCATCACAATAAACAACAAAGTCGTCACTGCCCTCAGGAAGTGATAGGATATGTGCGGTGGTTAACTTCTTCTTCAAAGTTTGGAATGATGATTCGTGTGTGGGTTCCCAAATGAACTTCTTGCCCTTGTGAGTCAGCGCAGTCAAAGGACGCGCAATCAGAGAAAATCCTTCAATGAACCTTCGGTAGTAACTGGCGAGACCTAGGAATTGGCGAATGTGGGTCGGAGTAGTGGGAGTGTCCCACTTGCTGATAGCTTCAATCTTGGCGGGGTCAACTTTGATACCCTGGTCGCTCACAACATGACCCAGAAACTGGACTTCCTTCAACCAAAATTCACATTTGGAGAATTTGGCGTAAAGTTGCTTTTATCTCAAGAGTTCAAGTACTAATCGGAGATGTTGCTCATGCTCTTCTTCGCTCTTAGAGTAGATGAGGATATCTCTATGAAGACGAAAACAAACTTATCCAAGTACGGCTTGCAGACACGATTCATGATGTCCATGAACACGGCAGGTGCATTTGTCAAACCGAATGGCATCACGAGAAACTCATAATGACCATAACGGGTTCTAAATGCAGTTTTCATCACGTCACTTTCCTTCACCCTCAACTGGTGATAACCGGATCATAAATCGATCTTTAAGTAAACGCTCGATCCTTGTAGTTGATCAAAAAGATCATCAATTCTAGGAAGAGGATACCGATTCTTGATTGTCAATTTGTTAAGTTCACGGTAGTCGATACACATACGGAAGGATCCATCCTTCTTCTTCACAAACAACACAGGTGCGCCCCAAGGCGAGAAACTTGGTTGGATAAATCCTCAATCAAGTAGTTCTTGTAGTTGGCTTTGTAATTCTTGCATCTCGGAAGGTGCGAGTCTATAAGGTGCGCGAGCTACAGGTGCAGCTCCTGGCACTAAGTCAATTTGAAACTCTACTGCTCTTGGCGGCAGTAATCCAGGCAATTCTTCAGGGAAGACATTGGAAAATTCGTTCACAATTCGAACGTCGTTCACGCTCTTCACCTCAGTTTCTACTGTTTTCACATGCGCTAGGACAGCAAGACGTCCCTTCTTCATAATCTTTTGCGCTTTCACGCAACTAATGAGGTTCAACTTCGAGGTACATCTCTCTCCATAGATAACTAGTGGCTCGCCATCTCCTTGCGGTATACGAAGTGCTTTATCTCCACAGATAATATCGGCCCTTATCTTACTCAACCAATCCATACCGACGATCACCTCAAAACTTCCCAATTTGATGGGTATCAAATCAATTTCGAAATCTGCACCAGCTATGTTGATAATAGCTCCACGACTAATATGGTCAACCTTTTCAAGTTTTCCATTGGCGACCTCGACAAGCATACTCTCTTTTAACGGGACTAATGACCAATTAATCTTATCGCAAAAATGTCTACATACATAACTTCTATCCGCACCGGTATCAAACAAGACAGAAGCTAAAAGATTGTTGATTTTGAATATACCTGTCACTAAGTCGGGGTTTTCGTGTACGTCCCTTGCATTAACATTGAAAGCTCTAGCGTGTGGTGGTCCGCCATCTTTTTGCTTATTTGGACACGCATTTCTGAAATGGCCCGTCTGTCCGCATTCATAACACTTCTTCGGTCCATTGGTGCTCGGCTCCCCATTCAAAGTGGTGACCTTGCAGTCCTTTCCGATATGCCCAGACCGTTGGCACTTCTCACAGACAACATTGCAATACCCAGTGTGGTGTTGGTAACACCTCTTGCATTGAGGTAGGGTTCCCATGTAGTTCGGGTTGGAGTTGGTGTTGTTGTTGGGGTTGGGGTTTCCACCGTTGTTGTTTCCTCTGAAACCCTCATGTTGTTTCGCCGGGTTCTGTTCATAGTTCCTTCCCCTGTTGTTGTTGTTGTGGTTATCCCATTTGCGCTTCTCACTAGTACCCGCTTCAGACTTAGTTTTTTTCGGTTCATCGATGGTTATTTGATTCATTAAAGTATGCGCCATGCGCATCGCTTCTGGGACATTTAGTGGTTTGGATGAGGTGACGTTTCCCTTAATGCTCTTAGGGATTCCCCAGAAGTATCTCTCCATTCGCTTGAATTCTGGGGTGACCATTGTCGGACACATCAGGGCTAGTTCCAAAAATCTCCTGTTGTAACCATCAAGGTCGTTCCCAACGGCCTTTAACTGCATGAATTCCATTTCCATCTTTTGGATTTCGGTTCTCAGACAATACTCCTCAATCATGGCACATTTAAATTCTTCCCATGGCGTAGCATACGCCTCATCAATGCCTTGTGCCTGTGCCATTGTGTTCCACCACGTGAGCGCGCCGTCAGACAGCGTGCAAGAAGCAAATTTGGTTTTGTTGTCCTCCGAACAGTTGCTAACTCGGAATACTAATTCAAGTTTCTTGAACCATCTGGTGAGACCAACCGGTCACTCAGTTCCACTGAAGTTATGTGGTTTACAGCTCTGTAATTCCTTGTAAGTACACCCATTTCGATTGGGCTGCATAACCGGTGGCGGTGGCGGTGGCGGTGGAGCTTGGGGTTGCATTTCCGCAATGGCTGCGGCTACACGTTCTTGGATCATCTCTTCAATTTGAGTAGCAGTAGGTGTGGATCGACCGTTAGCCATTGTGTTCTAAACAAAAATTTTGACTCAAGTCAAAATCCAGCATTCAAATAGTAATAATACAGTATATAGTAACCAACATGGAATCGAAACATCACAAGTTATTAAATAACACATCTAGGTACAAATACCACGGAATCATCGTACAGTAATGTAAATAGAACATCGTGCAAGAATTAAATAACGCAAAGTTCCATTCATAATAATAAGTTTCATACATCATGATAGATTCGTACAATACATAAGTGAAATATGAAACTACAACTAGATTACATCATGAAATCTAATACAAAAGGTCCTACGGTGAAGGTGGGTGTAGGATGTCTAAAACCTGAGCCAACTGCTCCTCGAGCTCAGTAACCCTAGCTCGGAGGATTCCCACCTCCCTCCTCAGTTCCTCGTTAGAGGGAGATGGTGGGGCAGGCGGTGCAGGTGGTGCGGGTGGTGCCGGTGGTGCAGACCGCACGAAACGGGGTGCAGACATTCCGGCTCCAGAAATAGTCAGTACTTAACGGGGTGCCTTACGCACTTGTGGGTCGGCAGGGTACGGCACAAGCCGCTTACAAGCAGTAACCCTACGACACCGACCAAATGCGTCAGTGAAGGCTCGTCCTACGTTGATCCCCGGAATGATGGTACCGTCGAAGCGATACCGCTTCTTCGGCGGGGTGGAGGGTGGCTGAATAGGTATATCAGCAGGGTCCTCATCATCACTGGAGTCGTCTGAGGAGGTGTCGTCGGATGAAGCATCAGTGGATGACGGGTCGTCCGAATCATGTGGTGGCTGTACGGGTGGCTGAACTGGTCGTCCTTGAGCAGCCATCATCTGTTGGTAACGAGCGGGTCCGATCG
Organism: Rutidosis leptorrhynchoides; assembly: GCF_046630445.1. Lineage (NCBI taxonomy): Eukaryota > Viridiplantae > Streptophyta > Magnoliopsida > Asterales > Asteraceae > Rutidosis > Rutidosis leptorrhynchoides. The sequence continues at coordinate 138,806,885 of NC_092342.1, read as the reverse complement.
GAATGAGACGTCCATCAGGGGTGTGTCGGCACCAATGGCGATACCGGTTACGGAAAGGACCTTCCCCGAACTCCGCGGGAATCACAATCTCACCGGAGCGGGGCTGTGATCCTGAGGGTCCGGGGGCAGATGGAGCTGGAATCTCCGAAGGGTCCAGGGCTCCGCTAGAAGTAACCACTGGGGCTGGTGCCTGGCTGCTAGTCCCGGAAGATGAAGCGCCGGGGTCACTCGTGGGTAGCGGGATCGGTGTGTCGGCAGCAGCAGCAGGTGGGGTGGCTGACGAGTCTGAACTGCCCAAAACGATAGCAGGTGGAATATCCGACATCTGAACAAGGAAAAATAAATTTTTCCATGTCAGTAAGTCATAAAGCAAGCATGTATTAGGCCAACAGTAAAATCATATATAACAATAAGTAGCATGGCAATAATAACGAATCGTATGAAAGTAGCATGCAATCGAAAGCAAGTAATATCATACAGTAGTGAAATTGATAGTTAAAGCTAAGGGGTGTAAAATACTATTAAATTTTAGCAGGAGATACTATTAAATACGATACAATTTTACTCAAGATATTTATTTATTTATTGAATGGATATACTTAAACCTTGCTACAACACTTATAGGCAGTGTACCTAATCGTACAGTTGTGTAGTTTTTAGTAAGTCCGGTTCGTTCCACAGGGAAAATCTTTTAATCAAAGCTTAACGCTATATTAGTTTTATTTTATAAAAATACAAATATATATATATATAAGTAATATTATTATTATAAAGGGGGGTTTTTACCGTTTAATGACCGGTTTGTCGATTTTAAAACTTTAGTCGCAGTTAAAACCAAATGTAAAATATTAAATAAATAAAAGACTTAATTTAAAGCGTAAAGTAAATAACGATAATGAAATTGCGATAAATAAAAGTGCGATAAAATAAACTTGTGATAATTAAAAAGTACGATAATTAAAAGTGCAATTAAATACAATAACAAAAAATAAAAGTGCGATAATTAGAAGTGCAATTAAATATAAAATAAAGAAAATTAAATATGAAATAAAAGAATTATGCTTATTTAAACTTCCGTAATCATGATGTTTGACGTGTTGATTTAAGTTTTATGCCCATGGGTTAATTGTCCTTTGTCCTGGATTATTTAATATGTCCGTCTGGTTTTTGTCCATAACAGTCCATCAGTCATAAATATAAAGTGCGAGTGTCCTCGTCAAATTATCCTTATACCCGAAGTTAAATATTCCAACTAATTGGGGACTTAAACTGTAACAAGATTTTAATACTTTGTTTAATAATTACACCAGGATGTCGACTGAATGTAACCCAAGGTTTTAATACTTTGTTATCAATTATGCCAAGTGTCCTTGTACATAATTTCACCCCTGTTTTAATAATTCTAGTGGCTATTAATCCATTCCCGTGTCCGGTTAAATGAACGATTATTCGTACATATAAATACCCCGCCCATCGTGTCCGATCGAGTGTAAATGGTTATTTATAGGGACGCCCAATTGTAAATCTTTATATTAACATTAACAAACTATCATTTAGTTAAACAAATATAAATCCCATTAATAGCCCATAGTCTAATTTCCACAAGTGTCGTTCTTTTGTCCAAACCCCAATTATGGTACAAAGCCCAATTACCCAATTTTAATATTTTTAGCCCAACATCATGATTACTTCGGATTAAATAAGCATAATAATAACTTAGCTACGAGACATTAAATTAAAAAGGTTGAACATAACTTACAATGATTAAAAATAGCGTAGCGTTACACGGACAGAATTTCGACTTACACCCTTACAACATTCGCTAACATACCCTTATTATTAGAATTAAAATTATAATTAAAATTAAAATTAAAATATAAATATATACTACGTATGAATGAGGAGAAGAAAAAGATATGTTTTTGCGTCCAAAACTCGCGAACTTTATAGGACAAGCCTGGAAAAAGGGCTCATGCGATCGCATGGGCTTTGCCCTTCAAGGCCATGCGATCGCATGGCCAGCTGGGGAGGCTCAAAAGTATTTGTTTTTTTATGCCGACGGTTTTATAATATAATATAATATATATATTAATTTTAAGAATTAATTATATATTATATTATATTCATGTGCATAGTTGACTTGTAATTTTTAGTTCGTTGCGTCAAGCGTTGAGAGTTGACTTTGGTCCTGGTTCCGGATTTTCGAACGTCCTTGCGTACAATTTAATATCTTGTACTTTGCGTTTTGAATCTTGTACTCTTGTAATTTTGAGACGTTTCTTATCAATAATTGGAACCTCTTTGATTGTCTTTTGTACTTTTGAGCTTTTTGGTCGTTTGCGTCTTCAATTCGTCGAATCTGCCTTTTGTCTTCACCTTTTATTATTTAAACGAATATCACTTGTAAATAGGACAATTACAACTAAAAGCTTGTCTTTCTTGAGGGATAATGCTATGAAATATATGTTCGTTTTTAGCATTATCAAATATTCCTACACTTGAGCGTTGCTTGTCCTCAAGCAATATAGTCTTGAAATACTAGAATCACTTCTTTATTCTTCACACTTTGTACATCAGTGATTTCTTTACGGCGGTATAAACAATGGTAGTAACGATGTGGTTTACAGTCCCACATGACTATAAAATTTAGATCCATTAAGGAAATTGGATCTTTATGAAAATATTTGATCTTTTGAAAATTAAATCTAGTTTTTACCCTAGATAAGTTTTATGGAATAACCCTTCACCGGTGTTTGCAAAATATTTTTGTGGGTTTGGTGGGTTTCAGATTTGAAAATTTTAGCTCAAAACTTGTGATTTTGTGTCACCCACTTGCTAACCTTGTATTAGGAAAGCAACACGTCCAGTATACTTGCTCCGAATATTACCTTTCGATAAACTACCATCCGGTTGTAAAGGAAAGCGTTGAACAAGCAACTGTTAAGGCAATGTCCCGTGACATGCTTTTGATTATGGTCTTTAACGTGTCGGACGCAATTACTATCCTTTGTAGGAGCAATAGTAAAGCTCACCCTTATAATTTTCAGGTCTGGCACAAGGTCCTGTCTTTGACCATGCTATGCAACCACCGTTCTTACGGTTGACACCCGATTTGGTTCAGGTGACCTCATGAATTCCAGGTGAATTCCTAGGATTTTACGTTCAATGGTAATGAATGCATTGAAAATGGGTTTTCAGAAAACAAATCGGTTTATAATTTGGTCAAAATATTTTCTCGTTCAAGCTCGTGTTTAGATATCATTGAATTCCATGAGTTTGTAATTCTCAATCTTTAAGGTCAATCTCTAGGATTGAGTAATATCAGTCTTAAAAGCTGATTTTTGATCTTTAAAGGAGATTATCCTTTCTGGGGATCTGATTTATTAGTCTTATCAAGCTAATTTGCACGGTGCCCCCCATTGTACGAGATAAATCCTTCTCATGGTTAGGATAAATCTGACCACTTGGCAACCCTGTTTTATGCTGAGGTCCGTGGATTTCCTGCTGATTTTAGAGATGACTTTTATAGATTTTTCATCAACCTACAGCTGGTCTGGACGACAACTTCATGACCTAAATCAAGAAGCGCGTTTCTTTTTCGAAAGACTTTACTTCCTTTTAATGATGGAATTGATTCATCGTGTAGATCCATCTCTTCTTTTCTTTCATCGGGTAAAACAGTTTAGTTTAGTCCAAAGCAAAAGTATCTTCAATTATTTGTTACAGAAATATGTGACATATGTTTAAGATAACTTGGTAATTTTTCCCACACTTGACTTTTATTTTCCTTTTTATTGTCCTCTATTCCATTTTTTTTTCCTTTTTTTTAATGTTTTTTGCATACTTTAATTCAATAAGATTAAAAATAATGATAATAAAAGTTCTCGTCCCTCCCTCGGGTAAAGCAATTTCGGTTCAACGACCTAGTCTTCAACTCACGACGAATTTTAAAAATCATATTTTTAACTTAGCGAAATAAAGTAAATTTTTGTTTTTAAATTCACACCAAACTTAAATTTTAAATGCATAAAATTAAAAATTCACACCAAACTTAATTAAAAATTCATATTATTAATTCACACCAAACTTATATTATATTTTTGTTTTTATACATACAAACTTATATTAAAAAGATTAATTTTTCAAATATTTACAAACTTAAATATATTGATTTTACAAAGTTCACAATATTATTTTAATTTTTATATATTAATTTTAAAACATGGTAAAAATAAAATTAAAAATCTTTTTTTTTATCCCACTTTAATCAATCAAATATTATCAAAAATATACGCCCCTCTTTTCGGTAAAGTAATTTCGGTTCCATGACCTAATTTAACTCATGACGAATTTTTGAAATATTTTGGGTTGATTGATTAAAGATATTTATACCTTAAGAATAAACGTTAAATTTCGCAGTGATGTAATAAATTTTTGTATGATATCAATAATTTCGGTCGCCAAACCTAGTTTTATTCAATACCAATTTAATACTTTATAGCGAACAATTTAGCGTTTATTATCAAAAGGTTAAAAATAAAAATAAAAAATAAAAGCTGTACAGACTTACCTGTGAGATAGTATTCTTAGTTATATGATCTATCTCATTCATAAGATAGTCGATTTAATTGGTTTTCCATAGCTACATAGGCGTAACTTCGAGCATTCAGTGTTTTTTCTTCTAAACATATGAATGGTCCGTCTCGGCATAAAGTAACAAATTCGATATTTGAATAGGTTTGATTATTTGAACATTTACCTCCATGTGACCATTTTCTGCATTTGTGACATCTTTCAAGGTGTCGTGCTCTTCTTTTCGCTGTGGATTTTGATTTTCCTTTACCAAATTGTAACTTATTATCTTCGCATCTGGATTCTTTTCTTACTCCGTCCAATCTTTTTCTGATTACTGATACTAGTTCACTTGGAAGTGTGTCATTATTACGTTTAGTGATCAAAGCGTGTTTCATTAGACCATGGTTTAGTTCACAGGCAGTCTTCATTTCGTAAAAACCTAAAAAAAAAAAAATATTCAGAATGGGGGAGAAGACTAGTTCTTTAGGGTCTGCTAGGGAAAGACCATTCGGGTTCCATTTTCGAGAACTACACGAAAACAGAAAATCTAACTCTAACAGAAATACATATTATGCTTTAAAGACTTGATTCTCCTCACACTTAGTTAGCTGTGGTATCGAAATTGTGATTAACTTCGTTGTCGACTTCCATCGGATTATCTATGTAATGTTTAACTCTGTGACCATTAACTTTAAATTTAATTCCATTTGAATTTATTAATTCTATCGTTCCGTATGGGAAAACTCTTTTGACTATGAATGGTCCAGACCATCTTGATTTCAATTTTCCAGGAAATAGCTTGAATCGTGAATTGAAAAGAAGAACTCTGTCTCCTTCTTTAAATTCTTTTGAACTTCTGATTCTTTTATCATGCCATTTCTTTGTTCTTTCCTTATAGATTAACGAATTTTCGTATGCTTCATGTCTTAATTCTTCTAATTCATTTAGTTAACTTAATCGTAGACATCCAGCTTCATATAAATCAAGATTACATGTCTTCAAAGCCCAAAATGCTTTGTGTTCAATTTCTACTAGAAGATGACATGCTTTTCCATAAACGAGTCTAAAAGGTGTGGTTCCAATTGGAGTTTTGTAGGCTGTTCTAAAAGCCCAGAGTGCATCCTCCAATTTAATGGACCATTCCTTCGAATTTGATCCTACGGTTTTTTCTAGAATACGTTTTAAAGCTCGGTTGGTATTTTCAACTTGTCCACTTGTTTGTGGATGATATGCGGTGGAGATTTTATGAGTTACTCCATATCTTTTGAGAACTTTCTCAAGTTGATTATTACAGAAATGAGTTCCCCGATCACTTATTAAAGCTTTCGGTGTTCCAAACCTTGCAAAAAGACGTTTTAAAAAGTTGACTACAACTAGTGCATCGTTAGTTGGGAGAGCTTGTGCTTCCGCCCATTTAGATACATAATCAATGACTACGAGAATGTAGAGATTATTATGAGATTTTGGAAATGGACCCATAAAGTCAATACCCCAAATGTCAAATACTTCACATACTTGAATGACATTTTGTGGCATTTCATCAAGTTGACTTATTTTTTTGGCCCTTTGACAAGCATCACAGGATTTGCAAAGAAGGTGTGCGTCTTTGTAAATTGTAGGCCAATAGAATCCAGCATCATAAACTTTTCTTGCTGTTAGTTGAGGCCCATAGTGCCCTCCTGTTGGTCCTGTGTGACAATGGTTTAACATTTTACTAGCTTCATCTCTGAATACACATCGGCGTATTATTCCATCGGGACAACTTTTAAACAAATGTGGATCTTCCCAGAAATAGTGTTTTATATTACTGAAGAATTTCTTTCGTTTTTGGTACGATAATCCTTTTTCAAGGAATCCACATACTAAGTAGTTTGCATAGTCTGCAAACCATGGAATTTCATTATAATCTATCTTCAATAGATATTCAACATGAAAGTTATCCTGTATGGCCGATTCATTTAGAACTTCTAATTCGGGATTTTCAAGACGAGAAAGATGATCAGCGGCGAGATTTTCTGCTCCTCTTTTATCTCGGATTTCAATATCGAACTCTTGTAAGAGTAAGATCCAACGGATTAATCTTGGTTTGGCATCTTCTTTCGAAAATAGGTATCTAAGAGCAGAATGGTCGGTATAGACCACCGTTTTTGCTAGAACGAGATATGAACGAAATTTGTCAAAAGCAAAGACAATAGCAAGGAGTTCTTTTTCAGTAGTTGTGTAATTCGTTTGTGTTCCTTGTAACGTCTTACTAGCATAATATATAGGTTGAAATCGTTTTTCAATCCTTTGTCCTAAAACGGATCCCATTGCAAAATCACTTGCATCGCACATTAGTTCAAACGGTAAATTCCAATTCGGTTTTATCATGATCGATGCATTAGTGAGTTTCTCTTTAAGAATATTAAAAGATTTGATGCATTCATCTGAAAAGATGAATGGAGCATCTTTTTCTAGGAGTTTAATCATAGGAGTGGCAATTTTAGAAAAATCTTTTATGAAACGTCGGTAAAAACCGGCATGCCCTAGAAAACTCCTAACTCCTCTAACATTGGTGGGGTGTGGAAGTTTAGCAATTACATCTACTTTTGCTCTATCCACTTCAATTCCTTCTTTTGAAATTTTATGTCCAAGAACGATGCCTTCTTTAACCATGAAATGGCATTTCTCCTAATTAAGAACTAGATTTGATTGTTTGCATCTAATAAGCATTCGTTCTAGATTAACTAGACATGATTCAAATGTATCACCGAAGACTGAAAAGTCATCCATGAAAACTTCCATGCATTCTTCTATCATGTCGTGAAAAATCGTAATCATGCACCTTTGAAAGGTTGCAGGGGCGTTGCAAAGTCCAAATGGCATGCGTCTGTTAGCAAAAGTACCATAAGGGCACGTGAACGTGGTTTTCTCTTGATCTTCGGGTGCTATTGGAATTTGAAAATATCCAGAAAATCCATCAAGAAAACAATAGTAACTGTTTCTGGCTAATCTTTCCAACATTTGATCATTAAAAGGTAAGGGAAAGTGATCTTTTCTGGTGGCGTCATTTAATTTTCTATAATCAATACATACACGCCATCCTGTTACAGTCCTAGTAGGAATAAGCTCATTTTTCTCATTTGTAATGACAGTCATGCCACCCTTCTTAGGCACGCATTGAACTGGGCTTACCCATGGACTATCAGAAATTGGATAAATTAAACCTGCATCTAGCAGTTTAATAATTTCTTTTTTAACTACATCTTGCATATTCGGATTTAGTCTTCGTTGGTGTTGCACATACGTTTTATGACCTTCTTCCATAAGGATTTTATGTGTGCAATACGAAGGACTTATTCCTTTAATATCATGAATCTTCCATGCAATGGCTGGTTTATGAGCTTTCAACACAGAAATGAGTTGTGATTTCTCATTTTCAGTAAGAGAAGACGATATTATTACAGGTAATTCAGATTCACCATGTAAATAAGCGTATTCCAAATGGTTTGGAAGTGGCTTTAACTCTAATTTCGGTGGTTCTTCTATCGATGATTTATATCGATATATGTCTTCTTCTTTTAGCATTTGAATTTCTTCTGTTGTTGGTTCATATCCGTTAGCTATAAGTGTAGCTAACATTTCATCTTCATCAATTGGTTCATTACCTTCTCCTAAAGAACATTCTCCTGTTCCTTGTAATTCTGGAAATTCCTCCAACAATTCTGCATGTGAATCTATAGTTTGAATATAATAACATGTATCATCTGCAGATTGTGGTTGTTGCATTGCTCTATCAACTGAAAAGGTAACACTCTCGTCCTCTATACTTAGGGTCAATTTTTTACCGAACACGTCTATCATTGCTTTAGCCGTGTTTAAGAATGGTCTTCCTAATATGAGAGGAACTTGAGAATCTTCTTCCATGTCCAGAACAACAAAATCTACTGGAAATGCTAAAGTACCAACTTTAACTAGCATGTTCTCCATTATCCCTCTAGGATATTTTATTGTTCGATCGGCTAGTTGTATACTTATTCTGGTTGGTTTCAATTTTCCAAGGTCTAGTTTAGTGTATAGTGAATACGGCATTAAATTTATACTAGCACCTAAGTCTGCTAATGCTTCTATTGAACTAAGACTACCCAGAAAACATGGAATTGTGAAACTTCATGGATCAGATAGTTTTTCTGGTATCTTATTCAACAGCACTGCTGAACAATTAGAATTCATAGTAACAGCCGAGAGTTCTTCCATTTTCTTTCTATTTGAGATTAGATCTTTCAAGAATTTAGCATATCTAGGCATTCCTGAAATCACATCAATGAAAGGAACATTTACATTTATCTGTTTAAACATATCCAAGAATTTGGATTGCTCGGCTTCAAGTCTCTCTTTTTTCATTTTACTCGGGTAAGGAAGTGGTGGTTGGTATGGTTTAACATAAGGTTTAGCCTTAACTGTGTTATCTTCATTAACCTTTTCAACTACTGGTTCTTTTTCCTTATCTTGATCAGGTTGTGGTTCTTGTGGAGTAGGAATAGCTTCATCAGAAGTTACAGGTATTTCAGGTGGTTTAAGTGTTGTACCACTTCTTGTGGTAATGGCTTTAGCTGTTTCATTCCGGGGGTTTGCATTTGTATCACTAGGTAGACTTCCCGGTTTTCTTTCACCTATTAACCTTGCTAGGTTACTTACTTCTTGTTTCAAGTTTTGAATAGAAGCTTGTTGATTTCTAAATGCTTGAGCATTTTGTTCATTGATTTGTTTCTGAGATGTGAAAAACTGCGTTTGAGTTTCAACCAGCTTCGTCATCATATCTTCTAAATTCGGCTTTTTATCATCGGTTTGTGGTGGTTTGTTTTGAAAATTAGGTCTTTGCTGATTGTAAGTATTATTGGATACTTGTTGATTGTTAGGACCTTGTTGGTTATTGTATGGAATATTTCGGTTATAATTCTGGTTTTGATTGTAAATCGGTCTTGGCGGTTGATAATTATTCTGATAATTATTTCCAGGCCTTTGGTTTAGATATGAAACATTCTCTCTTTGTTCCATTGTTAATTCAATACTGAGACAATCTTTTGTCAAATGTGGTCCTCCACACTGCTCACAACTAATTCGTATTGAGTGGATATCTTTAGTCATCTTTTCCATTCGTCTCTCGACAGCATCTATCTTTGCGGAAATGGAATCTAAGTCATGGCTAGAATCGGCTCTAGCTGCTTTAGATGATCTAACGATATCTTTTTCTTGGTGCCACTCATGTGAGTGGGAAGCAGTGTTATCAATAATTTTGTAAGCATCAGTTTTGGTTTTCTTCATAATAGAACCACCAGCTGCTATATCTATGTCTTTTCTTGTAGTGATGTCGCATCCTTGGTAGAATATTTGTACTATTTGACAGGTGTCTAAACCATGTTGCGGACATCCTCTTAATAACTTTCCAAATCTTGTCCACGCCTCATATAGAGTTTCATTTGGTTTCTGTGTGAACGTAACAATTTCTCCTTGAAGTCTTACGGCTTTAGATGCCGGAAAGAATTGTTTAAGAAATTTTTCAACTAAAACGTCCCATGTATCGATCGCCCCTTCAGGTAACGATTCCAACCAATCTTTGGCTTCTCCCTTTAAAGTCCGGGGAAATAACATGAGATATATTTGTTCATTCTCTACTTCTCGGATTTTAAATAGAGTGCAGATCCTATTAAAGGTACGAAGATGTTCATTTGGATCTTCCTTCGGCGCACCACTAAATTGGCATTGATTAGTCACCATGTGTAGAATTTGTCCTTTGATTTCATAATCTGGCGCATTAATGTCAGGATGAGTAATTGCGTGACCTTGGCCAGTACGTTTAGCTCTCATTCGGTCTTCCATACTTAAAGGTTCCAGATTCTCCATAATTGAATTTGTTGAATCGGAATCACTAGAGGATTCTGATTTAATGGTTCGTTCCTCAACAATCTCTGTTTGAATGATTGGTGGTTCCGGAGGAAAATTTAGTGGTTCAGGATCTATGAATCATCCCTGAATATTCTCCGGATTCTCAATTGTGAGGTCGGGTTCAAAAAATGGATTATCGAAAATTTGAACTGGAGTACTTGGTTGACTGGATGATGATTCTAAAGAAAAATTAACGGCGATAATATTTGCTAGATGTCTTGATCTAGTTACAGGTGGTGAACGTACAAAAGGTGGTGAACATCTTGCTCGGTGCATTCACTGAATATCCTATTAGTTTTTAAAAGGAAAGAAAAATTATATAAGTTATCCAATTAATAGACTTTTCTGATTTTGCCCACGTTTCGAATAGCCAAAAGATGCAGCAGAGGGGCAGGATTCGTTTGGTCTCAATATAATTGAGGACTGTTTGGCTCCAATAACCCGGTCCACGTACAAATACAACTATTACTACGAACCACAAAATTTTGATGTCTATCAATTTAACCACTTAAAATAAATTTTCGTAATTTTAAGAAATTTAGATAAGAAGTAGAATAAAAATCTATGTCCTAAAACTAGAATGGCGAGAAATAAGAAAGAAAAAGAGCGCGTCGAAAAAGGTCGAAAAAGAAAAGATCGAAAAAAAATAAAAGGCGTCGAAAAATAAAAGAGTGACTTATAAAACTTAAAAATACTTGACTAACCCAACCTTATTACTATCACTAACTTAAAATTATAATCGCAAATTGAGATTACTAATTGGAGTGATAATTGATACATAGGTAAAAGGTGTCTAAAAATATTAAAGCTTACAGGAAAAACTATATCCCAAATGGCAATATCTTAAAAAGGTACTAAAACTTAAAAAGGCGTCGCAGAATTCTAAAGCACTTAAATCTTAGTCTAAAGAAAAAGCACTTAAGGGATTTTACGGCAGAGCCTAAAAATCTAGAAATAACTATGGCAAAAACTATGTCTTAAAACTAAATACGAGCGAAAAATACAAAAGTTACGCTAAAACAATTAAAAAGGGACAAAATATAAAAATATACTAAAAGTTGCAAAAAGTACAATTTTTATAAAAATATTATTTTTATATTATTTATTTTATAAAACTATTAATTTTAAAATTTAATTAAACTAATTAAACTAAATATATAAATTAAATCTAAAAACTAATAACTAATTAAATAATAAAACCTAGTTAGGGTTTATTAAATAATAATAATAATAATAATACACCGTAATAAATGCAGTTTTAGGGTTGCAGTTGGCGTGTCAGACACTCTCATGCGATCGCATGAGTTTATGCCTTCGTGCTCATGCGATCGCATGAGCTGAGGTTTTGGGCCAGGTTACGGGCTGCTACAGTAGCAGGCCCGAGTGTTTTTATATTTTTTTTTTTTGCTGTTTTGAATTTTCTGTTTTATATATTTATGTAATATATTTATATAAATTAAATAAAACTTATATTTTTATAAAATAAAGATAAAGAAACTTTTATAGAACTTAAATATTTAACAAACTCTTAAAAATATTTATATTTTTGTTTTCTTTTTATATTTTCGAATATTTAAAACGTATTTTTACAAAAGCGTATTTTTGTTATAAAAGTAAACTAAAAAGAAAAATATTTATATATATATATATATATATATATATATATATATATATATATATATATATATTAGCGTAGCGCTTCCGGCTTTTAAGCTAGATTGTTCCCCGGCAGCGGCGCCAAAAATACTTGATAGTTAAAGCTAAGGGGTATAAAATACTATTAAATTTTAGCAGGAGATACTATTAAATACGATACAATTTTACTCAAGATATTTATTTATTTATTGAATGGATATACTTAAACCTTGCTACAACACTTATAGGCAGTGTACCTAATCGTACAGTAGTGTAGTTTTTAGTAAGTCCGGTTCGTTCCACAGGGAAAATCTTTTAATCAAAGCTTAACGCTATATTAGTTTTATTTTATAAAAATACAAATATATATATAAGTAATATTATTATTATAAAGGGGGGTTTTACCGTTTAATGACCGGTTTGTCGATTTTAAAACTTTAGTCGCAGTTAAAACCAAATGTAAAATATTAAATAAATAAAAGACTTAATTTAAAGCGTAAAGTAAATAACGATAATGAAATTGCGATAAATAAAAGTGCGATAAAATAAACTTGTGATAATTAAAAAGTACGATAATTAAAAGTGCAATTAAATACAATAACAAAAAATAAAAGTGCGATAATTAGAAGTGCAATTAAATATAAAATAAAGGAAATTAAATATGAAATAAAAGAATTATGCTTATTTAAACTTCCGTAATCATGATGTTTGACGTGTTGATTTTAGTTTTATGCCCATGGGTTAATTGTCCTTTGTCCTGGATTATTTAATATGTCCGTCTGGTTTTTGTCCATAACAGTCCATCAGTCATAAATATAAAGTGCGAGTGTCCTCGTCAAATTATCCTTATACCCGAAGTTAAATATTCCAACTAATTGGGGACTTAAACTGTAACAAGATTTTAATACTTTGTTTAATAATTACACCAGGATGTCGACTGAATGTAACCCAAGGTTTTAATACTTTGTTATCAGTTATGCCAAGTGTCCTTGTACATAATTTCACCCCTGTTTTAATAATTCTAGTGGCTATTAATCCATTCCCGTGTCCGGTTAAATGAATGATTATTCGTACATATAAATACCCCGCCCATCGTGTCCGATCGAGTGTAAATGGTTATTTATAGGGACGCCCAATTGTAAATCTTTATATTAACATTAACAAACTATCATTTAGTTAAACAAATATAAAGCCCATTAATAGCCCATAGTCTAATTTCCATAAGTGTCGTTCTTTTGTCCAAACCCCAATTATGGTACAAAGCCCAATTACCCAATTTTAATATTTTTAGCCCAACATCATGATTACTTCGGATTAAATAAGCATAATAATAACTTAGCTACGAGACATTAAATTAAAAAGGTTGAACATAACTTACAATGATTAAAAATAGCGTAGCGTTACACATTCGCTAACATACCCTTATTATTAGAATTAAAATTAAAATTAAAATTAAAATATAAATATAAATATATACTACGTATGAATGAGGAGAAGAAAAAGATATGTTTTTGCGTCCAAAACTCGCGAACTTTATAGGACAGGCCTGGAAAAAAGGCTCATGCGATCGCATGGGCTTTGCCCTTCAAGGCCATGCGATCGCATGGCCAGCTGGGGAGGCTCAAAAGTCTTTGTTTTTTTATGCCGACGGTTTTATAATATAATATAATATATATATATATTAATTTTAAGAATTAATTATATATTATATTATATTCATGTGCATAGTTGACTTGTAATTTTTAGTCCGTTGCGTCAAGCGTTGAGAGTTGACTCTGGTCCCGGTTCCAGATTTTTGAACGTCCTTGCGTACAATTTAATATCTTGTACTTTGCGTTTTGAATCTTGTACTCTTGTAATTTTGAGACGTTTCTTATCAATAATTGGAACCTCTTTGATTGTCTTTTGTACTTTTGAGCTTTTTGGTCGTTTGCGTCTTCAATTCGTCGAATCTGCCTTTTGTCTTCACCTTTTATTATTTAAACGAATATCACTTGTAAATAGGACAATTGCAACTAAAAGCTTGTCTTTCTTGAGGGATAATGCTATGAAATATATGTTCGTTTTTAGCATTATCAGAAATCATGTGGTAGCATACGGCATGTAGCAGTAAAAGTAAGCAGCAGCATGCAGTAAGTTCAGCAGAAACACGTAAACTAGCAAGTTGTAGATTAGTCCTATTGGTGAATCCTACTCGGGTCGGTCTTAGACTCACTAATGCAACCTAATTCCCTACAACCAATGATCTGATACCAAATGTAATGCCCCGTACAAAACCATCGTGTACGAATCATCAACAACAGGATCATTACAAGGTTAAGTACTACATGCTGTAATAAAAGAAGTTGCATTCATGATAAAAAGATGACGTCATAACCAACGTCAATTGTTTTACACCAACAGTATGCTTCTACGAATAGCAAGCATGAATAAACGTATGTGACCCTTAGGTCGTTACAAAACATAGTTCAAAAGTAATAAAGTTTGAATGAAAGATAAACAGTTCATGCGGTGATAACACTAGAGCAGCGGGTGTCTATGGCAAGACTAGCACGACAGCGGAAGCAAATAACCTTAAGCACCTGAGAAAAACATGCTTAAAAACGTCAACACAAAGGTTGGTGAGCTATAGTTTAAGTATAACAGTATGTAAGGTAGGCCACGAGATTTCAGTGCTAAAAAGAGCGTTTCAAAACAGTATGATAAAGTATATGTTAACCGTGGGCACTTGGTAACTAACTTAACGTTTATACCCCCTGAAAGTACACTTGGCAAGTGCGTATGTCTACGAAGTATTAAACACTCGTTAAATGCTAGCGCGACTAGCCCGAGTGGAGATGTCAAACCCTATGGATCCATATCTAAGATTCGCGTTCACGGTTCAAAAACCAATGATTAAACGTTACCGAGCTAAAGGGAATGTTTATGCCGTTGTATAACCCACACATATATAAAGTTTAAGTACTCGTGCCTAGTATGTAAAACATAAAATCCGCATGTATTCTCAGTTCCCAAAATAAGTTAAAGTAAAAAGGGAATGCTATAACTCACAATGATAAAGTAGCGGTAAAGTATGACTCGGAAAGTAAGCAAGTAATGAAGGTTGTTCAAACGGGTCCTCAACCTAAGTCAAATAGTACTAAGTCAGTAAATCGCCCAAATAGGTTTAAAAGTATGTAAATAAGGTCTTAAAGGTCATCATCATTCATCATTAACCAAAAGGCGTAAAGTAAGTTTCGTTCATAAAGAGAGTTTAAAACAAAGGATGAGTTCGGTCAGTCACCACGGCCTCTGTACCTACTGAAATAAGGTGAGACCAGTGGCCATGGCTCCGTATATAAGTCCTTTAAGTGTGGTAAAAATTACAGAAGCAAACTCGTCTTCGTTTGACCGTGGCGAAGGTCTAAGTGCGTGTAGGTCAGAATTTTCAGCACAACGTTAAATGGACATAGTGACGATCGGAGGGCCATAAATCCTAAACCGTAACTCGGATTAAGACGAGTCCTATATGAAAAGTTATCTACTCGAACAGAGATATCTGAAAATCATAATTACATTTGCCCAGGTCGTACGGGTCAGACACAGAAACAGTAGAACTCTAGGGTCAGTAGGTTCCGGAGGTTCTTGGTGCTCGATGCTTATCACGGTTCTCATCCTTGATGCATATAGCTTCAAGTGTACAACTCATTGATGTGTTTGCATCATTTTTACCAAGTTTTGACCATCATAACCCTAGTGTAATTCTAAGACATGAAGCACAACTCACTTAAGTGTTGCAAGTGTTTTGATTAACCAAAGTTACATCAAAGTCTTAGATCTAACACATACATGAACTTTAAAACTAATAATAAGTTACAAACTTGAAAGTGAACTTATGAAATCAAGATCTTAAGATGTAGAACATAGTTCTTAGTTTGATCTTGAAGATCTAAGACTCAAAAGTCCAGATCTAACATAAGTGTACAAAGTTATAATTAAAGAAATCTTACTTACATGTTCTTGAACTTTTAAAGTTAACTTTAGTTCAAGATTAATGAGATCAAAGTTAACTAGTAACATTTGACCAATATTAACCAACAAAAAGAATTTAAAGTGCATAATATGAAGTAATAAACTAAGTAAACAAGTAAATAATTCATGGTGGTTCATACTTCAAAGATTCAAACCAAAGTTTGATCTTTAAGAAAGTAAACTTTAAAGTTTACTAACATGAATTACAAGTATGAGTTTAATAACTATGAACTTACAATCTTTTGATACTTTAAGTGTAGAACATAAACTAGTAAGTTTATGTTCTTGAGTGTTCTTGTAAAAACAAGATAAAAGAAGAATGAAACTAGTAAGTTTGATTCTTGAAACCAAATAAGTAAATAACAAACAACTACTAGTAATCAACACAAGTAACAAAAGATTGAAACAACAAAGAATGATGATGATTATGTGAGTTCATGGCTACGGTTTTAGCAAGGAAAGGATAAAGAAAGAAAGTTCAAGTTACTTACTAAGTATAGAGAGAAAAAGAATGTAAAAGAGTTGTAAGTATGAGAGTGTTTTGTGTATGAGAAAAATAGAGCAAAATGCAAGTAGATGTAATACAAAAAAAATGAATGAAAACTCCTCTAAAACACCCCTAGGCCGACAGTTTGGCCAAGCATGGGGGGAGGAGAATACACACTAGGTTCTTGCATGTAATTGTCCTTAAAGGTGGTTACTAGATGGTTGTTTATGGGGATTATGGTAACTAGATTCTCATTTGAACAAAACTAGCTAGTTTCCATCTAAATAATACTTACAAGTGTAAGACATGGGCTAACTAGTCCAACTAAGAAGTAGGGTGGGCTTATAAGCCCATATTCAAGAGTCCATTTACATTAATCAAGTTCAAGTTCCATTAATTAACAAATAAATCCAATTAAAGCCCAAGTAACTAACTAATCACCATAGTTAATTAAAATGATTAATAAAATCAATCATGAATGTAAATAATATTCTAAAAATATTATTCGTGAAAGTTCAGTGTGTCACAAGACGTTTCGGGCATTTAAAAGTCAAGTATGGGCAATCATGGTAACAAGTAAATGTAATAACATACATTTGTTTAATCACAAGTATTAATAATAATAATTATTAATAAATAAACGTTGGAAAATCCAAGGTCGTTACAGAAAGTATTTTCGATTACTTGTGTCTATTTTGTAAAACATTTATAAAATCGCATGTATTCTCATCCCAAAAAAATAATAGATTCATGAACCTATAACAAATATGTACATATATATCAAAGTATATTCAAAATATATTTACAATATTTTTAATACGTTTTAATGTTTTAAGTTTATTAAGTCAGCTGTCCTCGTTAGTAACCTACAACTAGTTGTCCACAGTTAGATGTACAGAAATAAATCGATATATATTATCTTGAATCAATCCACAACCCAGTGTATACACGTCTCAAGCTTGATCACAACTCAAAGTATATATATTTTTAGAATCAACCTAAACCTTGTATAGCTAACTCAATCATTACTGCATATAGAGTGTCTATGGTTGTTCCAAATAATATATATACATGGGTCGATATGATATGTCAAAACATTTGCATACTTGTCCATGGTATCTCAAGATTACCTAATATATTAGAATACATGTATGATACAATATAAGTTAGCTAGGATATGATTATTATAGATTTGTTACCAATTTTCACGTAGCTACATCAAGCAAAATTATCCAATCTTGTTTTACCCATAACTTCTTCGTTTTAAATCCGTTTTGAGTGATTCAAGTTGCTATGGTTTCATATTGAACTTAAGTTTATGAATCTAAACATAAAAAGTATAAGTTTATAGTCGAAAATACAGGTTACAAGTTGTTTTTGTAAAGGACCATTTTGAAAAACATACTTTCACTTTGAGTTTAACCATGATTTTTGGATATAATTTCATGTTTATAAGAAAAATCATTTTCCCAGAAGAACAACTTTTAAATCAAAGTTTATCATAGTTTTTAATTAACTAACCTAAAACAGCCCGTGGTGTTACTACGAGGCGTATGTCCGGTTTTACGGTATTTTTCGTGTTTTCAGATTTTAAATCATTAAGTTAGCATATCATATAGATATAGAACATGTGTTTAGTTGATTTTAAAAGTCAAGTTAGAAGGATTAACTTTGTTTGCGAACAAGTTTAGAATTAACTAAACTATGTTCTAGTGATTACATGTTCAAATCTTCGAATAAGATAGTTATACATATATGAATCGAATGATGTTATGAACATCATTACTACCTAAAGTTTAGTAGGTAAACCTACTGGAAATGATGAAAAAATAACTTGAGCTTCAAAGCATCTTTGATGGCTTGGTAGTTCTTGAAATAGAATCATGACACAAAAACAAGTTCAAGTAAGATTATTACTCGAATTAAGATAGTTATAGTTATAGAAATTGAATCAAAGCTTGAGTATAAATATTACCTTGACTTAGAAAGATAACCTACTGTAAATAATAAAGGTTTCTTGATCTTAGATGATTGCTTGGAATGGATTAGGAAACTTGGAAGTAAACTTGTAAACTTGAAAGTGTTCTTGATGTGTTCTTGAGTAATTGTTTTTATGATGATTATAGATAATAACTAAAACTTGTATTTGATGATTTTTGCTACAAAAATAGTAACTTAGACGTTCATGGAAGAGTGTGTGTGTTTTGAGAGAGAATTGGGAAGAAAATTGGAAGTGAAAAGGAGTAGGTGGTGAGTGGTGAAGGTGAGTGGAGTTAAAAGGAGTTCTTGTTTTTGTTTCCTTACTCATAAGTCATGCTAGTTGTCTAATTGTTGGTTCCACATGTTTTTTGACTATCTAGGGCTGCTAAGAGCTGAATTATTATGTGTATATACCAATAGTATATACGTCTGGAGCTGGGTATTGTACGAGTACGAATACGGTTGCATACGAGTAAAATTGTTGATGAAATTGAACGAGAATGTAATTGTAAGCATTTTTGTTAAATAGAAGTACTTTTATATGTGTCTTGAAGTCTTCCAAAAGTGTATTATTACAACATAAAACACTACATGTATATACATTTAACTGAGTCGTTAAGTCATCGTTAGTCGTTACATGTAAGTGTTGTTTTGAAACCTTTAAGTTAACGATCTTGTTAAATGTTGTTAACCCATTGTTTATAATATCTAATGAGATGTTAAATTATTACATTATCATGATATTATGATATATTAATATATCTTAATATGATATATATACATTTAAATGTCGTTACAACGATAATCGTTACATATATGACTCGTTTCGAAATCCTTAAGTTAGTAGTCTTGTTTTTACATATGTAGTTCATTGTTAATACACTTAATGATATGTTTACTTATCATTTATCATATTTAAACATAGTGTAACAATATCTTAATATGATTCATATGTATTTAGTAAGACGTTGTTATAACGATAATTGTTATATATATCGTTTCGAGTTTCTTAATTCAATAAACTCATTTTTATGTATATCACTCATTGTTAACATACCTAGTGAGATACTTACTTATCATAATTTCATGTTAACCATATATATGTCTATATATATAACATCATATAGTTTTTACGAATTTGTAACGTTCGTGAATCGACGGTCAATTTGGGTGGTCAATTGTCTATATGAAACCTATTTCAATTAATCAAGTCTTAACAAGTTTGATTGCTTAACATGTTGGAAATATTTAATCATTTAAATATCAATTTCATTTAATATATATAAACATGGAAAAGTTCGGGTCACTACACATGGGTACTTTCTTGTCTTTTTGTTTTAATAATCACGAAGGTTATTCCTTCGTGATGTTTTGTTTGGGTTCCCTTCGCATGGGAATCTGATGATGTAGCGTGGGGGTACGAAATATACTATATTTTTACTATGAAATACTACAAAATATGACAAGTTTTAATTATTTATTTACAGATGGGATATACCTAAACCTTGCTACAACACTATAGGCAGTGTACCTAATCGTAGAGTAGTATAGTTTTTAGTAAGTCCGGTTCGTTCCATAGGGAGCTAGCTGAGTTTAACGCTATATTTTTAACGACTATATTATATAAAATATATATAATTATATATAGTAATATTATTATAAAAGGGGGTTTTTACCGTTTAATGACCGGTTTGTCGATTTTAAATAAAGCGTGAAGATAAATGACGATAATATAAATGATAGAATTTAAATTGCGATAAAGTAAATTGCAGTAATTAAAATGACAGTAAATAAAGGTACGATGAAATATAAAATAAAAGTATTATGCTTATTTAAACTTCCGTAATCATGATGTTTGACGTTTTGATTTTAATTTATTACCCTGGGTTAATTGTCCTTTGTCCTGGATTATTTGATACCTATTTGGTTTTTGTCCATAATAGTCCATCGGTCATAATTATAAAGTGCGAGGGTCTTCGCCAAATTAACCTTATACCCGAAGTCAAATATTCCAACTAATTGGGGATTCGAACTGTAACAAGGTCTTAATACTTTGTTTAATGAATACACCAGGTTATCGACTGTGTGTAATCCAAGGTTTTAATACTTTGTTAACAATTATACCAATTACCCTTGAATGTAATCCACCCCTGTTTTAATGAGTCCAGTGACTATTAATTCATCCCCGTGTCCGGTCAAATGAACAATAATTCGTATTTATAAATATCTCGCTCATCGTATCCGATCGAGCGTATGTGGTTATATATAACTAGGTCAAATTGTAAATCTCGATATTAATCAAATATAAAGTCCATTAATAACCTATAGTCCCATTTCCACAAGTGTCATTCTTTTATCTAAACCCCAATTATGGTCCAAAGCCCAATAACCCAGTCTTTAATATTTAGTCCAACATCATGATTACTTCGGCTTAAATACTTAAGTACGAGACATTAATTTAAAAAGGAGAACATAGCTTACATTGATTATTTATCGCGTAGTGTTACACGGACAGAACTTCGACTTCAAAACCCGTAATTAACCGTTACATTTACTAAACTAATCTAATATAAAACTAAACTAATAATAAATATATTATATATATATATATATATATATATATATATATATTGATAGAGAGATTGATGGATGGATTGCAACTTGGCAGAATTCGTGGCCTTTTATAGGCAGATTTTGAAACAGACAGCTCCGGGAGTGCGGAGTTTTTACCCTTTACAGCTCCGCGAGTGCGGAGCTTCGGATTCCAGCTCACCAAATTTTGGATCCTAGCTTTGTCGACATATTTATTATATATATAATATATAAATAATTTATATAATTATTTATATATTATATTTTATTCTTGTGCATAGTTGACGTGTAATTTTAGGTCCGTTGCGTCGTGCATTTACGCCCGGTTTATGTCCCGGTTCCGGATTTTCGAACGTCCTTTCGTATGCGTAGATATCTTGTACTTTGCGTTTCGTGACTTGTACTCTTGTAATTTTTTGACGTTTGTCATCAATAATTTGAACCACTTGAATTGTATGTTGTACATTTGAGCTTTTTGGACGTTTGCATCTTCAAATCGTCGTTTTCGCCTTTTATCTTCGCACTTATTTATTTAAATGAACATTACATAAAAATAGAACAATTGCAACTAAAAGCTTTACATATTGGAAGGATATTGCAACTAAATATATGTTCATTTGGAGAACTATCAAATATCCCCACACTTGAACATTGCTTGTCCTCAAGCAATACAGAACTTGAAATTAAATCACACTTCACTCGAATCACTCAAATCACACTTTATACATCAGTGATTTTGATACGACGGTATAAACAATGATAGTAACGATGTGGTTAAAGTCCCACATAACTATGAAAATTTTGATCCTTTAAGGAAATTGGATCTTTATGAAAACATTTGATCTTTTGAAAATTCATTCTAGCTTTTACCCTAGATAAGTTTTCTGATTTGACCCACCATCGGTGTTGCAAAATATATTTGTGGATCAATATTTTGGCTAAAAACTTTTAGGTTCGTGTAATCCACTGCTATCCCTGTATCGGAAAGCACACATCCAGTTTACTTGTTCCGTATATTACCTTTCGGCAAACTACCGTCCGGTTGTAAAGGAAAGCGATGAACAAGAAACTGTTAAGGCAATGTCTAATGACATGCATTTGTTCATGGTCAAAAACGTGTTGGATGCAGTTACTATCCTTTGTAGGAGCAATAGTAAAGATCACCCTATGATTTTTCGGTCTGACATAAGGTCATGTCTCCGACCATGCTATGCAACCATCGTTCTTAAGGTTGACACCCGATTTGGTTCAGGTGACCTAATGAATTTCGGTGAATTCTTAGGATTTTACGTTCAATGGTAATGAACGCATTGAAAATAGGTTTTCAGAAAACAAATCGGTTTTAATTTGATCAAAATATTTTCTCGTTCAAGCTCGAGTTTAGATATCATCGAATTCCATGAGTTTGTAATTCTCAATCTTTAAGGTCAATCTCAAGGATTGAGTAATATCAGGCTTAAAAGCTGATTTTTAAACTTTTAGGAGATTATCCTTTCTGGGGGTCTGATTCATTAGTCTTATCAAGCTAATTTGCACGGCACCCTCCCCATTTTACGAGACAGATCCTCTCATGGTTAGGATAAGTCTGACCACTTGGCGACCCTGTTTGATGCTGAGGTCCGTGGATTTCCTGCTGATTTTAGTGATGACTTTTCTAGATTTTTCGTCAACCTACAGCTGGTCTGGACGACAACTTCTTGACCTAAATCAAGAAGCGTGTGTCTTTTTAGGAAGACTTTACTTCCTTTTAATGATGGAATTGATTCAACGTGTAGATCCATATCTTTTTCAAATATATTACAGTAAACCAGGTAAAACAGTTAATTTAGTCCAAAACAAAAGCACCTGCAATAAACTTTATAGAAACATGTGATAGATAGTTTTTAATTGAATAACTTGGTACATTCTCCCCACATTTGGCTTTTTTCATGCGTCTTTTTATATCTTAATAAATAAATTCAAGCGTTTTAGTTGTTTCTCAATTTATGTCCTTTTCGAGGTAACGATAATTTCGACATTAACACCTAGTTTTATCGTTCATAAATATGTATAAACATGATTTTGAATTCATTTAGTTGAAAATTTTTCAAATTTTCATAAAATTTAGAAAATAAACCAAGTATAAACCCGAGAGAATTTATAACCCTTCCCCACACTTGAGATCATGCAATGCCCTCATTTGCATGAAATTAGACTATAATTATAAATTCATGAGGGTGATTAGTGTAGAAAAGTGATTAAGAATACCCAGTTTGTAATTTAAAAGCTCGTCGAATGATAGATGGTGCACCTCATCGTTCATTCCTTCTTGTTTTATCACACATGTTTTTCTTCAAAAATGGCTGCTTTTCTGAACTGTTTACCAATATTTGAAAATGCGTCTTTTACCCTAATCGTGCATTTTTATTAACGAGTTATGCACTAACCCGAACCCCTAATTTAACGTTAAGTGGGGTTAGACTTTCCCACACTTAGCTGATGACATGTGAAGTCGGTAGAATAAGTTCCAAGAATTAAAATAGTGAGTCAGTTATTTACATCTCGGGTGGTGTATAATATATCAATGGGTTTAAAGTTTAGACCCACCCGATCGTCACTACTTAATTCTTTTCTAAGTGTAGCTTTTAGTAAATGGATATGTCTCTTTTCTGGTTATTAGTCAAATGGATCGATATACATTGACATACATATTATAGGGTGGACAATTCCTAACATTTCCTTCCGTTCATTCTCGGGATCAAAGGTTTCACCTCTATTACCCAATTGGGTGAAATCCGAGGTGTCATTATCTATTACAGCTCGTAGTTCATCTTCGATAGATGAATCATCTATTGAGAATATTGGGTTGGAAGGTTGTGGAATGGTGAATTTCGGGATCGAAGTAGATTCTTCTTCATTAACGGTACTTATCGGTCCCACCATTTTGGTCTCGGGGGTAAAATTTTCAACGTTATCGTTTTCCCAAGAGTACCAATTTTTCACCCTTACTTCTTCTTCATCCATTGATGGATCGATGATTTCGTCAGTAGAGGCTAATGTGTCGATATGTTGTGAAATTGGTAAAACTGAATAAAAAGTATCATCGGGATAATTGGTGATTTCGGAGCTCTCGAATTCAATAAAATTCGATGATATGAGATTTTCTTGCACAATACTCCTCAGATCAACAAGTGTGTAATCTGATAGAGTTTCAGCTTACCTATTTACAAACTCTCTCATTTGTTCATTTTGAGCATCAAGTTCTTCGAGTTTGATTTTCATATAATCTAAAGAATTTTCAGACCCATAAATTTCCTCGTCCTCTGGTTGTTGAGTTTGGATATATTCTTGGGAATAATCCCAATTTGAATTGTATTCTTCATAATCATTCCATTCAGGTTCCATGGGTGCGTAATTTTCAATAGGAACATAATAATAACATTCCCATGTTGAATGATAATCTCCACAGATTTCACAACCAGTTATTGTTTCGTCATTCGTGATCCAAGATTGACCGAACGAATTTTCATCAACACCCGTTTGAGAGTATTGATTTCGTATGTCATAAAGAGTTTCCAAAATATTTTCTAGATTTTCCATACTACACTTATTACCAAATTTTAGCTACAATGTGGTGCATTTACTAATTATCCTATTAGTTATAAACTAAAAATTATATAAGTTATCAAATTAATAGACTTTTCTGCTTTTGCCCACATTTCGAATAGCCAATAGATGCAGCAGGTAGCCAGGACCCTTTAAATCGGAAGCCCACAACTCGCGACTAACAAATCCAACTATTACTACGAACTAGAAAATTTTGGATGTCTATCAATTTAACCACTTAAAATAATTTTTCGTCGAAATTTAAAAAAATAAAGAAAATTCTAGGTCCTAAAAACTAGAGCGTCGAAATGAAAAAGAAAAAGCGCGTCGAAAAACAAGAAGTTGAAAAAAATAAGCGTCGAAAAATAAAAGTCGAAAAATAATAATAAAGTAGCGCGTCGAAACTTAAGAGGTACTAAAATTTATAAACAGCGTCGCAAAATTCTAAAGCACCTAAATCTTAATCTAAAGAAAAAGTACTTAAGGGATTTTACGGCAAAGCCTAAAAATCTAGAAATATAAAATAACTACAGCAAAATAATAATCTTAAAACTAATTATGAACGATAAATATATAAATGACGAATTAACGATTAAAAAGATACGAAATATAGAAATAAAGCTTAAAGTTATAAAAATACAAATTTAAAAAAAAATATTATTTTTATATTATGATTTTATAAAAGTATTAATTTATATAATTAATAATAATGAAAACACTTAATATTACAAATAAAATTAAAACTAAACTAAATATATTAATTAACTAAAAACCCTAATTAGGTTAAATATTAATAATAATAAAATTATTAACCCTAATCTGTAATTAATGTGTACTAGGTTTGCTGCCAGAGCAGGCTCCGCGAGTGCAGAT
Source organism: Rutidosis leptorrhynchoides (assembly GCF_046630445.1). Classification (NCBI taxonomy): domain Eukaryota; kingdom Viridiplantae; phylum Streptophyta; class Magnoliopsida; order Asterales; family Asteraceae; genus Rutidosis; species Rutidosis leptorrhynchoides. The sequence goes on along the minus strand of NC_092342.1, from coordinate 138,781,222 downwards.
GTCTGCTGCCCAAAAACTCCGCGAGTGCAGAGGATGCAGATTCAAATTACGCAGGTTCAGTTTTTTTTTACTTTTTTACTTTTAATTTTTTTTAATTTTATATTGTTTTTCTAAAAATATATTTATACAAATATATATTAAAATATAGTGTTTAGCCGAGTCCCCGGCAGCGGCGCCAAAAATTTGATGATGTAGCGTGGGGGTACGAAATATACTATATTTTTACTACGAAATACTACAAAATATGACAGGTTTTAATTATTTATTTACAGATGGGATATAACTAAACCTTGCTACAACACTATAGGCAGTGTACCTAATCGTAGAGTAGTATAGTTTTTAGTAAGTCCGGTTCATTCCACAGGGAGCTAGCTGAGTTTAACGCTATATTTTTAACAACTATATTATATAAAATATATATAATTATATATAGTAATATTATTATAAAAAGGGGGTTTTTTACCGTTTAATGACCGATTTGTCGATTTTAAATAAAGCGTAAAGATAAATGACGATAATATAAATGATAGAATTTAAATTGCGATAAAGTAAATTGCATTAATTAAAATGATAGTAAATAAAGGTACGATGAAATATGAAAAAAAAGTATTATGCTTATTTAAACTTCCGTAATCATGATGTTTGACGTTTTGATTTTAATTTATTATCCTTGGTTAATTGTCCTTTGTCCTGGATTATTTGATACCTATTTGGTTTTTGTCCATAATAGTCCATCGGTCATAATTATAAAGTGCGAGGGTCTTCGCCAAATTAACCTTATTCCCGAAGTCAAATATTCCAACTAATTGGGGATTCGAACTGTAACAAGGTCTTAATACTTTATTTAATGAATACACCAGGTTATCGACTGTGTGTAATCCAAGGTTTTAATACTTTGTTAATAATTACACCAATTACCCTTGAATGTAATCCACCCCTGTTTTAATGAGTCCAGTGACTATTAATTCATCCCCGTGTCCGGTGAAATGAACAATAATTCGTATTTATAAATATCCCGCTCATCGTATCCGATCGAGCGTATGTGGTTATATATAACTACGTCAAATTGTAAATCTCTATATTAATCAAATATAAAGTCCATTAATAACCCATAGTCCCATTTCCACAAGTGTCGTTCTTTTATCCAAACCCCAATTTTGGTCCAAAGCCCAATAACCCCGTCTTTAATATTTAGTCCAACATCATGATTACTTCAGCTTAAATACTTAAGTACGAGACATTAATTTAAAAAGGAGAACATAGCTTACATTGATTATTTATCGCGTAGTGTTACACGGACAGAACTTCGACTTCAAAACCCGTAATTAACCGTTACATTAACTAAACTAATCTAATATAAAACTAAACTAATAATAAATATATATTATATATATATATATATATATATATATATATATATATATATATATATATATATATATATATATATATATATATATATATATATATATATATATATATATATATTGATAGACAGATTGATGGATGGATTGTAACTCGGCAGAATTCGTGGCCTTTTATAGGCAGATTTTGAAACAGACAGCTCCGCGAGTGTGGAGTTTTTACCCTTTACAGCTCCGAAAGTGCGGAGCTTCGGATTCCAGCTCACCAAATTTTGGATCCTAGCTTTGTCGACATATTTATTATATATATATAATATATAAATAATTTATATAATTATTTATATATTATATTTTATTCTTGTGCATAGTTGACTTGTAATTTTAGGTCCGTTGCGTCGCGCATTTACGCCCGGTTTATGTCCCGGTTCCGGATTTTCGAACGTCCTTTCGTACGCGTAGATATCTTGTACTTTGCGTTTCGCGGCTTGTACTCTTGTAATTTTTAGACGTTTCTCATCAATAATTTGAACCACTTGAATTGTATCTTGTACATTTGAGCTTTTTGGACGTTTGCATCTTCAAATCGTCGTTTTCGCCTTTTGTCTTCGCACTTATTTATTTAAACGAATATTACCTAAAAATAGAACAATTGCAACTAAAAGCTTTACATATTGGAAGGATATTGCTACTAAATATATGTTCATTTGGAGAACTATCAGAATCCTTTAATTATAGACAAGGGTACTTTCATATCCCTTTTTTTGATACTCACAAAGATTATTTCTTCGTAGTGTTTTGTTTGGATTCCTTTCGCGTGGGAATCCTTTAATCTTTCGCAATGGTACTTTCGTAACCCTTGTTTTAATAATCACGAAGGTTATTCCTTTGTGATGTTTTGTTTGGATTCCTTTCGAATGGGAATCCTTTAATTTTTCGCAAGGGTACTTTCATATCCCTTATTTTAATAATCACGAAGGTTATTCCTTCGTGATGTTTTGTTTGGATTCCTTTCGAATGGGAATCCTTTAATTTTGCACAAGGATACTTTCGTATCCCTTGTTTTAATAATCACGAAGGTTATTCCTTCGTGATGTTTTGTTTGGGTTCCCTTCGAATGGGAATCCTTTAACTTTAGACAAGGGTACTTTCGTATCCCTTGTTTTAATAATCACCAAGATTGTTCCTTCATGATGTTTTGTTTGGATCCTTTCGAATGGGAATCCTTTAATTTTGCACAAGGGTACTTTCGTATCCATTTTTTTAATAAACACAACGGTTATTCTTTCGTGATGTTTTGTTTAGATTCCCTTCGAATGGGAATCCTTTAATTTTGCACAAGGGTAATTTCGTATCCCTTGTTTTAATAATCACGAAGGTTATTCCTTCGTGATATTTTATTCGGATTCCTTTTGTGTGGGAATCCTTTATTTTTGCACAAGGGTACTTTCGTATCCCTTGTTTTAATAATCACGAAGGTTATTCATTCGTGATAGTTTTTTGGATTCCCTTTGAATGAGAATCCTTTAATTTTGCACAAGGGTACTTTCGTATCCCTTGTTTTAATAATCACGAAGGTTATTCCTTCGTGATGTTTTGTTTGGATTCCTTTCGAATGGGAATCCTTTAATTTTTCGCAAGGGTACTTTCGTATCCCTTATTTTGATAATCACGAAGATGTCTCTTTGTAATTTATTTGGGCATCCTTTAAACGAGGATTCCTAATTTTTTTCCATGGTGTTTTTACCTACCAGGGTGGGTTTATTTGCCCTTTCCTTCTTTTAGGTTTTTAATATTTGTGATCATAGGTGTGTATGGTTGGTATTCCCTTTAGTGGGGAATCCTTGGTAATATTTTGGGGATATATTTTTAACTCCTAATCTGGCTACTGTCGAGACACCGCTTTTTCATCCCATTATTTAGTGATTCACTTCATAATGTTGGATTTGATGTGACGATCTTTTATTCAAACATGTAGGAAGTGCATTAAGTTTTCTAGTAGGAAGTTTATAGGCTTCAACTACATTTTACATTTACTTCGACTACATAATAATCATAAGCATAGACTGAATCGTAATGATGGGACGTCCGACTTTTTCAGTCATGTGGTATAGGTTTTTCCTTTCCACCCTCCTTTTTGACTAGGTTGTTAATTTCTTCCAGATTCCCTATCGCCAGTTCGTAAGTTGTGCCATGGAAGTGACGTGCTTCGATTTCCCTTGCATGTCTTAAACCATTGAATAATGCCTTGCTTTCAACTTCACCTCTTGTCTTGGTCGGATATGTTGATCCACATGTATCTTGTTTACATTTCATCGAAGCTTGCAGATTTAATGCTGTAACTTCTGTCTCGTCATCTCTCTCCTCCGTTGGTGTGTTTATGGTTCTTTCTTCTTTCTCTTGCGACACAAAACTGAATATTGTCTTGCCTTTTGGTACTTTCCCATGGATGTTTCCATGATGCATCCCCTGGGTTCCTCCATTGATCTGTTTATGAATAGTAAGACCTTCTCTCTGTCGTAGGTAGAAGTCAGTGTCCCCATCCCTTCAGAAGTATGGAATTTTACTAACTGGTGTATCGTCGAGACTATTATCACCATTTTCAGCATGGCTACCCTTCCAAGCAAGATGTTTTGTGGGGAAGTAGATCGTATGATGGAGAGGTTGAGAGTTTAAGTCATTGAGAACAATGACTCTCCTATAGTAAGCTCCAGCTTGATTTCCCCAGTGGGCCAACACCTTTCCCCTGAAAATCCTACCAAGGGAGCTCGAGCTGGCGATATACGAGTTCTGATAGCCAGGCTTAATTGAGCGTAGAAATGTTCATACATGACATCACAAGCGCTTCCTCCGTCGAGATATATCCTATGAACCCGCCTATTGTAGATTTTTCCGTTTATTGTGACCGGGAGGTCTGATGGGATAATAGTGTCTAACGCTGGAAAGAAAACTTCATCGTATCCCATGATCCCATAGTTGCTGCCTCTTTTCTTCTAAGGTTGATGCGAATCTAACACGAGGATGGCTTTGTCTATCCGTGGTTTCTTTTCTTCGTCCAGTGGCTCGTCTGCTCTTTCTTTCTTCGGGTTTCGTATACCCTTGATGAGGTGGGATAACTTCCCGGATCGAACCGCCTCTTCGATTGCTGTTTTGAGATTGAAGCACTCGTCTATATCGTGCCCTTAGTCATTGTGAAAATCGCAGAATGTATTCATATCCCTTGGTTTTTCTTTAATTGACACTCGTCCCGGGGCTTTGAAGTGATTCCCTGCTTTCTTGGTGGCTAGTATTTCCTTTGGGGATTTTATGAGTGTCCCCATTATTCTAGCTCCAGAATCTCTTTGATACGGTCCAAAATTGTTTATGTCATCCTTTTTTCCGTTCCTTTACCCTCTTCGCTCTGAACTTTCATTCCGTTTGTGTGTTGACGGTTCATCTTGAAAAAAGTTCCCTGCCGTTTCTTTAGCATCCAGCCATACGTATGATTTGTTTAATAAGGCTTTGTTTAATAAGGCTTCGTAGGTGCAGGGATAGTCTCTGCTTAAGTGCTCAATACGATTGAGGACTTTCGATCCATACAATAATCCCGAGATCCTCTGGGATTCCGGTAGGTCTGGAATCTGTTGGGTTTCGTTGGTGTATCTGATAAGGAAGGAACTTGTACCTTCGTTATCTCTTTTCCTTATGCTGTGAGCTGCCACATGGTTTTTCTTGTGGCGCTTCTGCTGACTAAACTTAGATCTGAATTGACGCTTAAGGTGTTCGAAGCTTGAAATTGAATCTTTGAGGAGAGAATCGAACCAGACTCTGGCGTAAGCTTTCAACATGTAGGAAAAAGCATGACATGCTACTGGTATGCTCCATTTTGACATCCTTGCTGCCCCTTTGAAGATATTCGGGAAGTCGTTTTGGTCATCTTTCCCTTCATAATATACCAAGTGAGCTGGTATCTTCATCCCATCGAGGAACGGACAGCAATGGATGCTTGGGACAAATGGGGTATTCTATGCTCGGAATTTCTAAAGGTCGGGCGGTTCGTCCTTAGTTGTATGTCTACGCGGTTGGTTAAGGGTTTTATGGCATGTTCTAGGTCTGATAATAGCAGGGATTGGTTCCGGGTGCTAGGGAAAAATTCTGTGGGGTTAGTATGGGCACGGTTCCTATGATAGTAATGTTTTAGTTCACACACGGTATTCCCTGAGGCATACGTATTGAATTTTGGGGTAGTGGTCCACTCCAATTTGGATGTTGAGGTGGAACAAAGGTGTTAGGCGCACGAGGTACAGTAGTTGTGGTAGTGGAAACCACGCTCTAGTTATAAAGGGGGCATGTAGTGATTTCCAAGGTTACCTAAGGTTGTTGTAACGACCCCAAATCCGTTTACCAAAAAAGAATCACATCGTTTTTAAGTTAGCTCCCATTTAAACGTTCATAATACATAACACCTCTAACTCCGTTTTAACCAAAAACATAATATCGTAATGATATGTTTAACAATTTATAATGGCCCTTGGTACACAAATGACATATTACCAAAGCATTTGTAATAATGACCCAGTCACATGAAATACTAGTTAATACTCAATAACCCAACACGATACTAAGAGCATAATCCCGGGGACTACCAAATCCCCAAACCGCGTCCAAATATCCAAAAGCTAATCCTCCAAGCTTAAGCAACGTCTATCAACCCTAGTCTAGCAACTAGGTAACTCTGCATCAACGATACCAATAAAAAGGTAAACAACGAGAGGGGTAAGCATAAAGTTTAGTGAATGCAATAATTACACATATACATATATAAACAACTTACTTGCATACACTTACACAAATACCGCATACGAGCTAGCAATTCAACAACCATGCAATCACAATGCAAAACTAAATTTTCGCAATTCACAATAATCTAGCATTGCCAATAGCATATAGTTCAAAATTTAATATTCTAATACAAAACTCACACAACCATGGTTAACCAATAGTACAAGGGAATGGTGCTCGCGAAAGACCATTGATGTGCAACGAGGTGTATATAAAATAGTTATTATTTTACTAGGAAAATACTATTAAATACGATACAATTTTACACAAGATATTTATTTATTTATAGAATGGATATACTTAAACCTTGCTACAACACTTATAGGCAGTGTACCTAATCGTACAGTAGTGTAGTTTTTAGTAAGTCCGGTTCGTTCCACAGGGAAATCTTTAAACAAAGCTCAACGCTATATTAGTTTACTTTTATAAAAATACAAATATATATATAAGTAATATTATTATTATAAAGGGGGGTTTTTACCGTTTAATGACCGGTTTGTCGATTTTAAAACTTTAGTCGCAGTTAAAACCTAATGTAAAATATAAAATAAATACAAGACTTTAAATTAAAGCGTAAAGTAAATAACGATAATGAAATTGCGAATAATAAAAATGCGATAAAATTAAATTGCGATAATTAAAAGTACGATAATTAAAAGTGCGATTAAATAAAATAACAATAAATAAAAGTGCGATAATTAGAAGTGCAATTAAATATAAAATAAAGGAAATTAAATATGAAATAAAAGAATTATGCTTATTTAAACTTCCGTAATCATGATGTTTGACGTGTTGATTTTAGTTTTATGCCCATGGGTTAATTGTTCTTTGTCCTGGATTATTCAATATGTCCGTCTGGTTTTTGTCCATAACAGTCCATCAGTCATAAATATAAATTGCAAGTGTCCTTGTCAAATTATTATTATACCCGAAGATAAATATTCCAACTAATTGGGGATTCGAATTGTAACAAGGTTTTAATACTTTGTTTAATGAATACACCAGGTTATCGACTGCGTGTAAACCAAGGTTTTACTACTTTGTTAACAATTACACCAATTACCCTTGAATGTAATTTCACCCCTGTTTTAATTATTCTAGTGGCTATTAATCCATTCCCGTGTCCGGTTAAATGAACGATTATTCGTACATATAAATACCCCGCCCATCGTGTCCGATCGAGTGTATATGGTAATTTATAGGGACGCCCAATTGTAAATCTTTATATTAACATTAACAAACTTTCATTTAGTTAAACAAATATAAAGCCCATTAATAGCCCATAGCCTAGTTTCCACAAGTGTCGTTCTTTTGTCCAAACCCCAATTATGGTACAAAGCCCAATTACCCAATTTTAGTAATTAGCCCAACATCATGATTACTTCGTTTTAAACAAGCATAATAATAACTTAGCTACGAGACATTAATGTAAAAAGGTTGAACATAACTTACAATGATTAAAAATAGCGTAGCGTTACACGGACAGAATTTCGACTTACACCCTTACAACATTCGCTAACATACCCTTATTATTAGAATTATAATTAAAATTAAAATATAAATTATAAATATAAATATATTACGTATATATTGAGAGAGATTGAGAAAAATAATATGTAAAATTCGATCAGAATTCGGTTGGCTTTATAGCCAGAAATGATTTTTGGGGCTCCGCGACTCGCGGCCAAATAGCCTTCAAACTCCGCGAGTCGCGGAGAGGTATTTTCATTTCACACCCTTGGAGTTTCTGGCTGCCGACGGTTTTAATAATATATATATATAATATATATATAATTAATATAATTAATTATATATTATATTATATTTATATACATAGTTAACTTGTAATTTTTAGTCCGTTGCGTCGAGCGTTAAGAGTTGACTCTGGTCCCGGTTCCGGATTTTCGAACGTCCTCGCGTACAATTTAATATCGTGTACTTTGCGTTCCGCAACTTGTACTCTTGTCATTTTGAGACGTTCCTCATCAATATTTTGAACCTTTTTAGTTGTATCTTGTACTTTTTAGCTCTTTGGACCTTTTTGTCTTCAATTTGTCGAATCTGTCTTTTGTCTTCACCTTTTATTATTTAAACGAATATTGCTTGTAAATCGAACAATACCAACTAAAATCTTGTCTTTCTTGGGGAATAATGCTATGAAATATATGTTCGTTTTTAGCATTATCAAATATTCCCACACTTGAGCGTTGCTTGTCCTCAAGCAATATTGTCTTGAAATACTAGAATCACTTTTTTATTCTTCACACTTTGTACATCAGTGATTTCTATACGGCGGTATAAACAATGGTAGTAACGATATGGTTTACAGTCCCATATGACTATAAAAATTTAGATCCATTAATGAAATTGGATCTTTATGAAAACATTTGATCTTTTGAAAATTAAATCTAGTTTTTACCCTAGATAAGTTTTCCGGAATAACCCTTTACCGGTGTTTGCAAAATATTTTTGTGGGTTTGGTGGGTTTCAGATTTGAAAATTTTAGCTCAAAACTTGCGGTTTTGTGTCACCCACTTGCTAACCTTGTATTTGGAAAGCAACACGTCCAGTTTACTTGTCCCGTATATTACCTTTCGGCAAACTACCGTCCGGTTGTAAAGGAAAGCGTTGAACAAGCAACTGTTTAAGGCAATGTCCCGTGACATGCTTTTGATTATGGTCTATAACGTGTCGGACGCAATTACTATCCTTGGTAGGAGCAATAGTAAAGCTCACCCTTATAATTTTTCGGTCTGGCACAAGGTCCTGTCTTTGACCATGCTATGCAACCACCGTTCTTACGGTTGACACCCGATTTAATTCAGGTGACCTAATGAATTCCAGGTGAATTCCTAGGATTTTACGTTCAATGGTAATGAACGCATTGAAAATAGGGTTTTCAGAAAACAAATCGGTTTGTATTTTTGATCAAAATATTTTCTCGTTCACGCTCGAGTTTAGATATCATTGAATTCCATGAGTTTGAATTCTCAATCTTTAAGGTCAATCTCTAGGATTGAGTAATATCAGTCTTAAAAGCTGATTTTTAATCTTTAAGGAGATTATCCTTTCTGGGGATCTGATTCATTAGTCTTATCCAGCTAATTTGCACGGTGCCCCCCCATTGTACGAGATAAATCCTTCTCATGGTTAGGATAAATCTGACCACTTGGCGACCCTGTTTAATGCTGAGGTCCGTGGATTTCCTGCTGATTTTAGTGATGACTTTTCTAGATTTTTCGTCAACCTACAGCTGGTCTGAACGACAACTTCATGACCTAAATCAAGAAGCGCGTTTCTTTTTCGGAAGCCTTTACTTCCTTTTAATGATGGAATTGATTCATCGTGTAGATCCATCTCTTCTTTTCTTTCATCGGGTAAAACAGTTTAGTTTAGTTCAAAGCAAAAGTATTTTCAGTTATTTGTTACAAATATATGTGGCATATGTTTAAAATAACTTGGTAAATTTTCCCACACTTGGCTTTTTATTTTTTCTTTTTATCGTCCTCTATTCCATTTTAAATGAATTTTAACATTTTAGTTTGTTTCTCAATTTATGTCCTTTCCTAGGTAACAATAATTTCGGTGTTAAAACCTAGTTTTATCGTTCATAAATATGTATAAACATGATTTTGAATTCATTTAATTGAAAATTTTTACTAGAATTGGGTAGTCAGTATATAAGACTAGGGCTGTTCTTTTTTATCAGAGAGCACTAGATTCTAATACAACTACTGCTTTACTAGTATTTTTAATGGTAACCAAGTGTTTAATATAAAAATTTTAAAATCCGAAAGAATTTAACCCCTTCCCACACTTAAGATCTTGCAATGCCCTCATTTGCAAGAAATCAGTAACAATTTAAATTATTGAGGGTGATTTGTGTGAAAATGATTAAATTTTTACCAAAGTTTCCAAATATATTGGCGTTTGTTTGCTGAATGATAAATGGTGCACATCATTTGTTCATTCCGTCTTGTTGTTATTTCACATATATTTTGCATCTTTGTCGTCAAAATTACTTGCTTTTGCTGAACTTAATGCCAGTCTTTGAAAATGCGTTGTTTTACCCTGTTGTGTACATAAGATAAACTGCAAACATATATACATATTTTTGAAGTTTGGTATATTACCCCACATTCAAAAATTATTAAAATCTAAGAATAAAAGTTAGATAAATATAAAAATGATTACAATATTAACAAAAAATATTAAACATATCAATAATTACAAATTACAAACTAAAAATAAAAATAAGTAAACTAAGGATGATATTGGTACCAATAGGGGTTCCACGCATAACCATAAGTGCTATAGAATGCCTCGGCAGGGTCATACGTAGGATATGGTGGCTGCATCTCTATCGACCAAGGAGGGAAGACGGGTTTCGGTGTAGGAATATAGTTTCTACCTATGTGTTGGCAATGTGCTATGATCTGGTTCTGATGAACTTGCCAATCTTCAAATGCTCTCTGTCTAGCATTTTCGTATTCCTGAGAAGCTATAAACCTTTGCATTTCTTGCATCTGGTTCCCCCCTCCTACATTACCTTGTTCCTGGTTTCTCTCTACCTGTGGATGTCTACCATTGTATCGTACTGCGGCGTTATTTCGCCGCTTTAACACTTTCGCACCATGGTATACATTTAATCCTATAGTGTCGCGGGGTTCCGGCTCTTCTACTAATAATCCCCCCCGACTTATATCCACACCGAGATATTCACCAATCAAAGTAATAAAAATACCACCTCCTATTATGCTATGTGGACGCATCCCTCGAACCATAGCTGATAAATAATAACCCACACAATATGGTATACTTACAGCGCTGTGTGGGTCTCGAATACACATATGGTAAAACAAATCTTGTTCATTTACCTTTTCTTTGTTTTTACCCCTTTGTGTAATCGAATTAGCTAAAAATCTATGTATTACTCTTAATTCGGCTCTATCTATATCCAAATAAGAGTAGTTTCCCCCTTTAAAACGGTGGTGGCTTGTCATTTGACTCCACACACCGTGTGTATCAAAATTCTCATCTATTTTCCTACCGTTTAGTATCAATCCTCTACAATCGGCAGACGCTAATTCCTCAGGCGTATATATACGTAAAGCCTGAGCCATGTCCAGTAAAGACATGTGGCGCATCGAACCGCCTAACAAAAATCTAATAAAAGAACGATCGGTTAAACTAGCTACCCGATCATTCAACTCTATACTACATAACAACTCTTCACACCATACTTTATATACAGGTCTGCGTATGGTGAATAAACATATCCAGTCATTAAAATAAGAATTACCATACCTCTGTACCAGTAATTCCCTAATTGGCCCGGCCAATTCTACAGCTTCCAAGGGTCCCCATTCTATGACCCTCGGTACCTCAACAACCTTAGAGTGAAGAGTATGCAAACCCCGTTGATATTTTGGATAATCTATCCAAAGTCTGTCAAATCGCAGGTTCGGGTGCAACTGTTCCAAGTGCATATCTGAAAAGGTCATGACTGGATGAGGTACATCCTGCTTGTAGTAGTTATCTACCTCCTGTTGTTCCAAGTTCTCAGCAGGAGCATGGCGGGCTTGGGATGAAGATTCACCCCTTTCATTCTGCAATACACATCAAACACAAATTTTGTGCATCCAAATATGCATTAGTGTCAGCAAAATCATCAATAATTACAATGACATTATCAATTTATATCAAACTTAAGCTTATTTTCACATTTTTATCAAATCTACACTTTTTCAAATAAGCATATACGAAAATTTTCGCCAAGTTCATAAGCATTCAACTCAAATAACATGTCAAAATAATCATTACTAGCAAATAAACAAGTCTCAAATGGCATTATCTTTCAAAAATCAAGTTCATGAATTTTGGACTTGAAAAAGTCCACTTTAATTCTCAAAATCATGTTTAGGCTCAAAGTTTGGATCATTTAACTACCTAGACATGTTACACTACTCAATTTAGCAACAATTCATGACAAAAATCGGCCATAACCTGTTTATATCAAAAAGCCCCAAATTTGCTCAAGAACACAAACCCTAGATTCTAAAGATTTTGAAGTTTTTGGCTTCAAATCATGTTAACAAGCATCAATCTAGGTTATACATGCATAATATACTAACAATTTAACACTAATTACACTAAAAATTAACAAAATTCAAATTATGAAAATATGCTCAAGAACACACTAAAATTCGGATTTAAAGGTGATTTGGGGTGTAATTGTACCTGTTTTCTTGAGTAGTTCCTAGATATCATCCTTCTCAACATGATTGTAGTGAAAAATTTGAAGATTAACGGTGAAAAATTGAGTTTTTGGGATGATTTTTGTGGGTTTTTTCGGGTTTTTTCGAAGTGCAGTATGTGTGTGTGTGTTATTCTGTTCGTGCAGCTGGTTATATTTTTTTTTCTGTAATTTTGTCCCTCCGCGAGTCGCGGAGGTTTTCACTCAAAACTCCGCGAGTCGCGGAGTTATTTTTTTTTTTTTTTTTTTTTTTTTTTTTTTTTTTATAATCTTTAACTTATAAAACAATTAAGAAATTAATTTTAAAATTTTGTTTCCCTTGTTATTTAGGACGAGGTCGTTTCGGATTGATGTCCTAGTCCGTCCCTCGACAAAATTTTAAAATTTGTCTTTTTGTAGCGATTGTTTTAAAAGCTAAGATTTTTGGATTTTTTAATGTTTTTGGCATACTTTAAATCAATAAGATTAAAAATAATGATAATAAAAGTTCTCGTCCCTCCCTCGGGTAAAGCAATTTCGGTTCAGAGACCTAGTCTTCAACTTACGACGAATTTTAAAAATCATATTCTTAACTTAATGAGATAAAGTAAATTTTTGTTTTTAAATTCACACAACTTAAATATAAAATTCAAAATTAATATTAAAAATTCAAAATTCACACCAAACTTAAAATTTGAAATGCATAAAATTAAAATTTCATATTTTAAAACTTAAAAATTCACACCAAACTTAATTTAAAAATTCATAAATTCATACCAAACTTATATTAATTTTTCAAATATTTACAATTTTAAAAATATTGTTTTTACAAAGTTTACAATATTAATTTAAGATTTAAATATTAATTTTAAAAACATGGTAAAAATAAAATTAAAAATCTTTTTGTCTTTTTATCCCACTTTAATCAATCAAATATTATCAAAAATATGTGCCCCTCTTTTCGGTAAAGTAATTTCGGTTCCAAGACCTAATTTAACTCATGACGAATTTTTGAAATATTTTGGTTTGATTGATTAAAGATATTTATACCTTAAGAATAAACGTTAAATTTCGCAGTGATGTAATAAATTTTTGAACGATATCAATAATTTCGGTCGCCAAACCTAATTTTATTTAATACCAATTTAATACTTTTTAGCGAACAAATTAGCGTTTATTATCAAAAGGTTAAAAGTAAAAATAAAAATAAAAACTATACAGACATACCTGTGAAATAGATTTCTTAGTTATATGATCTATTATATTCATAAGATAGTCGGTTTAATTGGTCTTCCATGGCTGCATAGGCGTAACCTCGAGCATTCATTGTCTTTTCTTCTAAACATATGAACGGTCCGTCTCTGCATAAAGTAACAAATTCGGTATTTGAATAGGTTTGATTATTTGAACATTTACCTCCATGTGACCATTTTCCGCATTTATGACATTTTTCTAGGTGTCGTGCTCTTCTTTTCGCTGCGGATTTTGATTTTCCTTTACCAAATTGTAACTTATTATCTTCGCATCTGGATCCTTTTCTAACTCCGTCCATTCTTTCTCTGATTACTGATACTAATTCACTCGGTAGTATGTCATTATTTCTTTTAGTGATCAAAGCGTGTAGCATTAGACCATGGTTTAGTTCACAGGCAGTCTTCATTTCGTAAAAACCTAAAAAAAAATAAAAATTCAGAATGGGGGGAGAAGACTAGTTCTTTAGGGTCTGCTAGGGAAAGACCATACGTGTTCCATTTTCGAGAATTACACGAAAACAGACAATCTAACTCTAACAGAAATATATATTATCCTTTAAAGACTTGATTCTCCCCACACTTAGTTTGCTGTGGTGTCGAAATTGTGATTAACTTCGTTGTCGACTTCCATCGGACCATGTATGTAATGTTTAACTCTGTGACCATTAACTTTAAATTCAATCCCATTTGAATTTATTAATTCTATCGTTCCGTATGGGAAAACTCTTTTGACTATGAATGGTCCAGACCATCTTGATTTCAATTTTCCAGGAAATAGCTTGAATCGTGAATTGAAAAGAAGAACTCTGTCTCCTTCTTTGAATTCTTTTGATCTTCTGATTCTTTTATCATGCCATTTCTTCGTTCTTTCTTTATAGATTAACGAATTTTCGTATGCTTCATGTCTTAATTCTTCTAATTCGTTTAGTTGACTTAATCGTAGATGTCCGGCTTCATGTAAATCAAGATTACATGTCTTCAAAGCCCAAAATGCTTTGTGTTTAATTTCTACTGGAAGATGACATGCTTTTCCATAAACAAGTCTAAAAGGTGTGGTTCCAATTGGAGTTTTGTAGGCTGTTCTAAAAGCCCAGAGTGCATCCTCCAATTTAATGGACCATTCCTTCGGATTTGATCCTACGGTTTTCTCTAGAATACGTTTTAAAGCTCGGTTGGTATTTTCAACTTGTCCACTTGTTTGTGGATGATATGCGGTGGAGATTTTATGAGTTACTCCATATCTTTTAAGAACTTTCTCAAGTTGATTATTACAGAAATGAGTACCCCGATCACTTATTAAAGCTTTCGGTGTTCCAAACCTTGCAAAAAGACGTTTTAAAAAGTTGACTACAACTCGTGCATCGTTAGTTGGGAGAGCTTGTGCTTCCGCCCATTTAGATACATAATCAATGGCTACGAGTATATATAGATTATTATGAGATTTTGGAAATGGACCCATAAAGTCAATACCCCAAATGTCAAATACTTCACATACTTGGATGACATTTTGTGGCATTTCATCACGTTGACTTATTTTTCCGGCCCTTTGACATGCATCACAGGATTTGCAAAGAAGGTGCGCGTCTTTGTAAATTGTAGGCCAATAGAATCCAGCTTCATAAACTTTTCTTGCTGTTAGTTGAGGCCCATAATGCCCTCCTGTTGGTCCTGTGTGACAATGGTTTAAAATTTTACTAGCTTCATCTCCAAATACACATCGGCGTATTATTCCATCGGGACAACTTTTAAACAGATGTGGATCTTCCCAGAAATAGTGTTTTATATCACTGAAGAATTTCTTTCGTCTTTGGTACGATAATCCTTTTTCAAGGAATCCACAAACTAAGTAGTTTGCATAGTCTGCAAACCATGGGATTTCTTTATAATCTATCTTCAATAGATATTCATCAGGAAAGTTGTCTTGTATGGCTGATTCATTCAGAACTTCTAATTCGGGATTTTCAAGACGAGAAAGATGATCAGCGGCGAGATTTTCTGCTCCTTTTTTATCTCGGATTTCAATATCAAACTCTTGTAAGAGTAAGATCCAACGGATTAATCTTGGTTTAGCATCTTGTTTTGAAAATAGGTATCTAAGAGCAGAATGGTCGGTATAGACCACCGTTTTTGCTAGAACGAGATATGATCGAAATTTGTCAAAAGCAAAGACAATAGCAAGGAGTTCTTTTTCAGTAGTTGTATAGTTCGTTTGTGCTCCTTGTAATGTCTTACTAGCATAATATATAGGTTGAAATCGTTTTTCAATCCTTTGTCCTAAAACGGCTCCCATTGCAAAATCACTTGCATCGCACATTAGTTCAAATGGTAGATTCCAATTTGGTGTTATCATGATTGGTGCATTAGTGAGTTTTTCTTTAAGAATATTAAAAGATTTGATACATTCATCTGAAAAGATGAATGGCGCATCCTTTTCTAGGAGTTTATTCATAGGAGTGGCAATTTTAGAAAAATCTTTTATGAAACGTCGGTAAAAACCGGCATGCCCTAGAAAACTCCTAACTCCTCTAACATTGGTGGGATGTGGAAGTTTAGCAATTACATCTACTTTAGCTCTATCCACTTCAATTCCTTCTTTTGAAATTTTATGTCCAAGAACGATGCCTTCTTTAACCATGAAATGGCATTTCTCCCAATTAAGTACTAGATTTGATTTTTCGCATCTAATTAGCATTCGTTCCAGATTAACTAGACATGATTTAAATGTATCACCGAAGACTGAAAAGTCATCCATGAATACTTCCATGCATTCTTCTATCATGTCGTGAAAAATCGCCATCATACACCTTTGAAAGGTTGCAGGGGCGTTACAAAGTCCAAATGGCATGCGTTTGTAAGCAAAAGTACCATAAGGGCACGTGAATGTGGTTTTCTCTTGATCTTCGGGTGCTATTGGAATTTGAAAATATCCGGAAAATCCATCAAGAAAACAATAGTAACTATTTCCGGCTAATCTTTCCAACATTTGATCTATGAAAGGTAAGGGAAAGTGATCTTTTCTGGTGGCGTCATTTAATTTTCTATAATCAATACATACACGCCATCCTGTTACAGTCCTAGTAGGAATAAGCTCATTTTTCTCATTTGTGATGACAGTCATGCCACCCTTCTTAGGCACGCATTGAACTGGGCTTACCCATGGACTATCAGAAATTGGATATATCAAACCTGCATCTAGCAGTTTAATAATCTCTTTCTTAACTACATCTTGCATATTAGGATTTAGTCTTCGTTGGCGTTGCACATACGTTTTATGACCTTCTTCCATAAGGATTTTATGTGTGCAATACGAAGGACTTATTCCTTTAATATCATGAATCTTCCATGCAATGGCTGGTTTATGAGCTTTCAACACAGAAATGAGTTGTGATTTCTCATTTTCAGTAAGAGAAGACGATATTATTACAGGTAATTCAGATTCACCATGTAAATAAGCGTATTCCAAATGGTTTGGAAGTGGCTTTAACTCTAATTTCGGAGGTTCTTCTATCGATGATTTATATCGATATCTGTCTTCTTCTTTTAGCATTTGAATTTCTTCTGTTGTTGGTTCATATCCATTAGCTATAAGTGTAGCTAACATTTCAGCTTCATCAATTGGTTCATTACCTTCTCCTAAAGAACATTCTCCTGTTCCTTGTAATTCTGGAAATTCTTCTAATAATTCTGCATGTGCATCTATAGTTTGAATATAATAACATGTATCATCTGCAGATTGTGGTTGTTGCATTGCTCTATCAACTGAAAAGGTAACACTCTCATCCTCTATACTTAGGGTCAGTTTCTTACCGAACACGTCTATCATTGCTTTAGCCGTGTTTAAGAATGGTCTTCCTAATATGAGAGGAACTTGAGAATCTTCTTCCATGTCTAGAACAACAAAATCTACTGGAAATACTAAAGTACCAACTTTAACTAGCATGTTCTCCATTATCCCTCTAGGATATTTTATTGATCTATCGGCTAGTTGTATGCTTATTCTTGTTGGTTTCAATTCTCCAAGGTCTAGTTTAGCGTATAGTGAATACGGCATTAGATTTATACTAGCACCTAAGTCTGCTAATGCTTCTATTGAACTAAGACTACCCAGAAAACATGGAATTGTGAAACTTCCTGGATCAGATAGTTTTTCTGGTATCTTATTTAACAGCACTGCTGAACAATTAGCATTCATAGTAACAGCCGAGAGTTCTTCCATTTTCCTTCTATTCGTGATTAGATCTTTCAAAAATTTAGCATATCTTGGCATTCCTGAAATCACATCAATGAAAGGAAGATTTATATTTATTTGTTTAAACATATCCAAGAATTTGGATTGCTCGGCTTCAAGTTTTTCTTTCTTCATTTTACTCGGATAAGGAAGTGGTGGTTGGTATGGTTTAACATAAGGTTTATCCTTAACTGTGTTATCTTCATTAACCTTTTCAACTACCGGTTCTTTTTCCTTATCTTGATCAGGTTGTGGTTCTTGTGGAGTAGGAATAGTTTCATCAGAAGTTACAGGTATTTCAGGTGGTTTAAGTGTTGTACCACTTCTTGTGGTAATAGCTTTAGCTGTTTCATTCCGGGGGTTAGCATTTGTATCGCTTGGTAAACTTCCCGGTTTTCTTTCACCTATTAACCTTGCTAGGTTACTTACTTCTTGTTCTAGATTTTGAATAGAAGCTTGTTGATTTCTAAATGCTTGAGCATTTTGTTCATTGGTTTGTTTTTGAGATGTGAAAAACTGCGTTTGAGTTTCAACTAGCTTCGTCATCATATCTTCTAAATTCGGCTTTTTATCATCGGTTTGTTGTGGTGGTTTGTTTTGAAAATTCGGTCTTTGCTGATTGTAAGTATTGTTGGATACTTGTTGATTGCTAGGACCTTGTTGGTTATTGTATGGAATATTTCGGTTATAATTCTGGTTTTGATTGTAAATCGGTCTTGGCGGTTGATAATTATTCTGATAATTATTTCCAGGCCTTTGGTTTATGTATGAAATATTCTCTCTTTGTTCCATTGTTAATTCAATATTGAGACAATCTTTTGTCAAATGTGGTCCTCCACACTGCTCACAACTAATTCGTATAGCATGAATATCTTTAGTCATCTTTTCCATTCGTCTCTCGAAAGCATCTATCTTTGCGGAAATGGAATCTAAGTCATGGCTAGAATCGGCTCTAGCTGCTTTAGATGATCTAATGATATCTTTTTCTTGGTGCCACTCATGTGAGTGGGAAGCAGTATTATCAATAATTTTGTAAGCATCGGTTTCGGTTTTCTTCATAATAGAACCACCAGCTGCTATATCTATGTCTTTTCTTGTAGTGATGTCGCATCCTTGGTAAAATATTTGTACTATTTGACAGGTGTCTAAACCATGTTGCGGACATCCTCTTAACAACTTTCCATATCTTGTCCACGCCTCATATAGAGTTTCATTTGGTTTCTGTGTGAACGTAACAATTTCTGCTTGAAGTCTTACGGCTTTAGATGCAGGAAAAAATTGTTTAAGAAATTTGTCAATTAAAACATCCCATGTATCAATCGCCCCTTCGGGTAACGATTCCAACCAATCTTTGGCTTCTCCCTTTAAAGTCCAGGGAAATAACATGAGATATATCTGTTCATCCTCCACTTCTCGGATTTTAAATAGTGTGCAGATCCTATTAAAGGTACGTAGATGTTCATTTGGATCTTCCTTCGGTGCACCACTAAATTGGCATTGATTAGTCACCATGTGTAGAATTTGTCCTTTGATTTCATAATCTGGCGCATTAATGTCTGGATGAGTGATTGCGTGACCTTGGCCAGTGCGTTTAGCTCTCATTCGGTCTTCCATACTTAAAGGTTCCAGATTCTCCATAATTGAATTTGTTGAATCGGTATCACTAGATGATTCTGATTTAATAGTTCGTTCCTCAACAATCTCTGTTTGAATGATTGGTGGTTCCGGAGGAAAGTTTAATGGTTCAGAATCTATGAACCGTTCCTGAATATTTTCTGGATTCTCAATTGTGAGGTTTGTTTCAAAAACTGGATTATCGGAAATTTGAACTGAAGTACTTGGTTGACTGGATGACGATTCTAAAGAAAAATCAACGGCGGTTATATTTGTTAAACGATGTCTTGATCGAGTTACAGGTGGTGAACGTACAAAAGGTGATGAACGTCTTGCTCGGTGCATTCACAGAATATCCTATTAGTTTTTAAAAGGAAAGAAAAATTATAATAAGTTATTCAATCAATAGACTTTTCTGATTTTGCCCACGTTTCGAATAGCCAAAAGATGCAGCAGAGGGGCAGGATTCGTTTGGTCTCAATATAATTGAGGACTGTTTGGCTCCAATAACCCGGTCCACGTACAAATCCAACTATTACTACGAACCAGAAAATTTTGATGTCTATCAATTTAACCACTTAAAATAAATTTTCGTAATTTTAAGAAATTTAGATAAGAAGTAGAAAAAATTCTAAGTCCTAAAAACTAGAATAGCGAGAAATAAGAGAGAAAAAGAGTTCGTCGCAAAAGGTCGAAAAAGAAAAATGATTGAAAAATAAAAGGTGACGAAAAAATAAAAGAAACTTATAAAAACTTAAAAATACTTAACTAATTTAACCTTATTACTACAACTAACTTAAAATTATAATCGCAAATTGAAATTACTAATTGGAATGATAATTGATACATAGTAAAAGGTCTAAAAATATTAAAGCTTACAAGCAAAAACTAAATCCCAAATGGAAATAACTTAAAAAGAAGCTAAAACTTAAAAAGGCGTCGCAAAATTCTAAAGCACCTAAATCTTAGTCTAAAGAAAAAGCACTTAAGGAATTCTACGGCAAAGCTTAAAAATCTAGGAGTAAAAATAACTATAGCTAAAACTAAGTTTAAAATTAATTATGAGCTAAAAAATACAAATATTACGCTACAACGATTAAAAAGGTACAAAATATAAAAATATACAAAAAGTTGTAAAAAGTACAATTTTTATAAAAATATTATTTTTATATTATTTATTTAATAAAACTACTAATTTTATAATTTATTAAAACTAATTTAACAAAATACAACAAATTAAATAAAAAGTAAAATTAAATCTAATAATAATAATAATAGTAATTAGGTTTTAATAATAATAATAATAATAATAATAAATAATAACCCGTGATTAGGGTTTTTGTCCGAGTGTCAGAGGCCCTCCGCGAGTTGCGGTGAATAAAGAGGAAAACCCCGCGAGTCGCGGGGATCCAGAATTCAGTTGACAGGTGATAATTTTTACGCGTTTTCTTTAATTTTTTTTCTTTTTTTATTTTCTTTTTTTCTGTTTTTAGTTTAAATAAACGATTTTTAATAAAATTTATATTTTTATAAATTAAAATAAAGATAAAGAAACTTATAAAACTTAAATATTTAACAAAATCCTAAAAATACTTATATTTTTGTTTTTCTTTTTATATTTTTGAATAATTAAAACGTAATTTTTACAAAAACGACTTTTAATAAAAGTAGATAAAAATCTTTTTTTTTTTTTTATATTAGCGTTGCGCTTCCGGCTTTTAAGAGTAGTTCCCCGGCAGCGGCGCCAAAAATACTTGATGTGCAACGAGGTGTATATAAAATAGTTATTATTTTACTAGGAAAATACTATTAAATACGATACAATTTTACACAAGATATTTATTTATTTATAGAATGGATATACTTAAACCTTGCTACAACACTTATAGGCAGTGTACCTAATCGTACAGTAGTGTAGTTTTTAGTAAGTCCGGTTCGTTCCACAGGGAAATCTTTAAACAAAGCTCAACGCTATATTAGTTTACTTTTATAAAAATACAAATATATATATAAGTAATATTATTATTATAAAGGGGGGTTTTTACCGTTTAATGACCGGTTTGTCGATTTTAAAACTTTAGTCGCAGTTAAAACCTAATGTAAAATATAAAATAAATACAAGACTTTAAATTAAAGCGTAAAGTAAATAACGATAATGAAATTGCGAATAATAAAAATGCGATAAAATTAAATTGCGATAATTAAAAGTACGATAATTAAAAGTGCGATTAAATAAAATAACAATAAATAAAAGTGCGATAATTAGAAGTGCAATTAAATATAAAATAAAGGAAATTAAATATGAAATAAAAGAATTATGCTTATTTAAACTTCCGTAATCATGATGTTTGACGTGTTGATTTTAGTTTTATGCCCATGGGTTAATTGTTCTTTGTCCTGGATTATTCAATATGTCCGTCTGGTTTTTGTCCATAACAGTCCATCAGTCATAAATATAAATTGCAAGTGTCCTTGTCAAATTATTATTATACCCGAAGATAAATATTCCAACTAATTGGGGATTCGAATTGTAACAAGGTTTTAATACTTTGTTTAATGAATACACCAGGTTATCGACTGCGTGTAAACCAAGGTTTTACTACTTTGTTAACAATTACACCAATTACCCTTGAATGTAATTTCACCCCTGTTTTAATTATTCTAGTGGCTATTAATCCATTCCCGTGTCCGGTTAAATGAACGATTATTCGTACATATAAATACCCCGCCCATCGTGTCCGATCGAGTGTATATGGTAATTTATAGGGACGCCCAATTGTAAATCTTTATATTAACATTAACAAACTTTCATTTAGTTAAACAAATATAAAGCCCATTAATAGCCCATAGCCTAGTTTCCACAAGTGTCGTTCTTTTGTCCAAACCCCAATTATGGTACAAAGCCCAATTACCCAATTTTAGTAATTAGCCCAACATCATGATTACTTCGTTTTAAACAAGCATAATAATAACTTAGCTACGAGACATTAATGTAAAAAGGTTGAACATAACTTACAATGATTAAAAATAGCGTAGCGTTACACGGACAGAATTTCGACTTACACCCTTACAACATTCGCTAACATACCCTTATTATTAGAATTATAATTAAAATTAAAATATAAATTATAAATATAAATATATTACGTATATATTGAGAGAGATTGAGAAAAATAATATGTAAAATTCGATCAGAATTCGGTTGGCTTTATAGCCAGAAATGATTTTTGGGGCTCCGCGACTCGCGGCCAAATAGCCTTCAAACTCCGCGAGTCGCGGAGAGGTATTTTCATTTCACACCCTTGGAGTTTCTGGCTGCCGACGGTTTTAATAATATATATATATAATATATATATAATTAATATAATTAATTATATATTATATTATATTTATATACATAGTTAACTTGTAATTTTTAGTCCGTTGCGTCGAGCGTTAAGAGTTGACTCTGGTCCCGGTTCCGGATTTTCGAACGTCCTCGCGTACAATTTAATATCGTGTACTTTGCGTTCCGCAACTTGTACTCTTGTCATTTTGAGACGTTCCTCATCAATATTTTGAACCTTTTTAGTTGTATCTTGTACTTTTTAGCTCTTTGGACCTTTTTGTCTTCAATTTGTCGAATCTGTCTTTTGTCTTCACCTTTTATTATTTAAACGAATATTGCTTGTAAATCGAACAATACCAACTAAAATCTTGTCTTTCTTGGGGAATAATGCTATGAAATATATGTTCGTTTTTAGCATTATCAACCATCGGTGTTCACAACAACCATTAGTGTACAACGACATATATCACTAACCCCGGGGTGGTATCTGTGATGACCCGGGAATTTCCAATCAAAATTAAACTTAATCTTTATATGATTTCGATACGATTAGCAAAGTATGTAATGTTGAGTCTAAAAAATTTTGAAACAATGTTCATATATGCATTTGACCTTTGACTATTCCCGACGATTCACGAACAATTTTGTGTAAATAGATATGTATATGTATATATATGTATATATATAAATAAATATAACTATGTATATAATATTTTAAATTGATAAAGTACACTTTAATCATTTGAATTAAAAATATAATATAATAAATAGAATTACCAAGTTATTATTAAAATGAATATATATATATATATATATATATATATATATATATATATATATATATATATATATATATATATATATATATATATATATATATATATATGAATTCTATATAATGTTTGAAAAATTAAATATTCAATGTATGTTAGTATATATATTATATAATAATAAGAAGTAATATTAATAAGTTTAATTGTATGTTAAATTATAATTGTTATAGTAATACCTTTAGTACTAATATCTAAATTAGTATTATTAATATAAAAATATATTTATATATTTATATAAATTGTTATACTATCATCATCACTAATATTATTATAATTAGTATTATTATTGATAGCATTACTAATATTAGTATTATAATTTTAATTTTTATTATATTCATAGTAGCATTTTGATAAAATTATTATTAATATTACTAGTATTATATTTTTATTATTATTATTATTAGTAATTATTAGTAATTAGTAAATATGTTAAAATTTATCACATTCTCAGATTTATTAATAAATTCATATTACTAATCCATATTACAAAATGTAATATAACAGATATATATAAATATATAAATATAGTTATATAAATACTGTTATATAATTAGATATATAAAATACAGTTATTAATATATATATATATATATATATATATATATATATATATATATATATATACAGATTTATATACAAAAACGAATACAGTGAGATTATTACGGATTATGTACAGGTCTTGATCAACTTTATTAGTATTATTTTCTGTCACAAATCTTGTTATCAAATCGAATTTATCACTGATATAAAAACAAAGAAACTGGACATCAAAGTCCATAACTTGTACGACTTAATTGTAGCTTTTATCTGTTTTATATTTTTTTCATTATTCCTGATTGAAAAAGTGTCCTACCTGTCTGCATTTGGTTACTAGTCGACATCAGTTAATTCAGACGTAATTCTATCTCAATTATTCGATACCTTATACATAACTCTAACTGTAATTGGGAATTAAAGAGAAAAATAGGAGACACAGGAGCTCAATAACCTGTTCTTTAACTTTATAGTCAAAACCCATATTCGAATCCAATTTCAAAAAACAAAAAATGCAGTCATGTTAGGAATCTCGTGCTCAAACTATCTGGAAAGTTTCATATCCTAATTTCTTATATCAAGTGTGAATTTTGAGGTCAAAGTTCCTATGTCAAAAGTCAAACAATTGGTTCTTCATAAAATTCGATTTCGTTTGAAAGTTTTTGAGGCAATTAATGATTGAGAAAGTTTCTATAAAGGATTTGGAATGTATTTCGTTTTGAAATTGTGAGCTCAAACATTCTTAATTTCAAAAATCGCTGAGTGAGTTCATTTTTTATTTATTTTTCGTTACAGCAACTGCTGTTGTTTTTTTTTTTTTTTGATTGTTATTAATGTAGAAATTACGGATGGCTTATAAGATTCAATTAATCGAGCTAAACCCAATTTTAAACTCGCTGGTATATTTGCAAACTGATTCCTATCGAGTCAAGAATATTAAGGAAGAAGATAGAATAGGAAATATAAGACATACGGTTTATAATAAATTCGATGGGCTTATAAATCAGAAAATCGACAATAGCCGAATGGTCATGGGTGTTTGTCGTGGAGCAAGAGGTCGCGGGTTCAAACCCGGCTTGGTGCAATTTTTTTTCTGAAAGGCATATGGAGGTAGTTTTCAAAATCAAAATTTTTATTATTATTATTATTATTGTTAATTATTATTATTATTAGTATTATTATTGTTATGGAATTTACTTTAAATTCATGTTATTATGATTATATTTGTAGATCAAAAGTTTAATGATAATAAACGACATAATTACAATTATAGTTTCAAGTATGAAAATATATATGAAAGGTACTATGAAGTAATTAAAAATATGGTTAATGATATGATAATATTTATGATTATGGCTATAATTATTATAAATAAACTATGGATATGAATATAAAGTTAATATGTTTATTTCAAGGTTGTAATGCAAGTATAATCGAATTAGGATTAAACTTTAAGATTTTAGTTATTAAATATAAGAAAGTATTATTATTAAAATTTCTATTATTAGTAGTAAACTTGTTAT
This sequence comes from Rutidosis leptorrhynchoides, assembly GCF_046630445.1. Lineage (NCBI taxonomy): Eukaryota > Viridiplantae > Streptophyta > Magnoliopsida > Asterales > Asteraceae > Rutidosis > Rutidosis leptorrhynchoides. The sequence goes on along the minus strand of NC_092342.1, from coordinate 138,755,492 downwards.
TATTATAGTTATTATTATTATTATCAGTATTATTATTATTATCATTATTACTATCATTATTATTAAAAGTAGTATTATTTTTAAATATAGTATTTTTATTAAAATTAGTATTATCACTAAAATTAATATTTTTATTAAAATTATCATTTTTATTGAAATTATCATCATTATTATTATTATTATTATTATTATTATTATTATTATTATTATTATTATTATTATTATTATTATTATTATTATTATTATTATTATTATTATTATCATTATTATTAACATTATTACTAACATGACCATAATTACTATCATTAATAAGTAATTGCTATTATTATTATTATTATAGAAATACAACTCTTTATTTATTATTAACATATTATCAAATAAATATTAGTTACATAAAAACATATTTAATACATATAACATAACTATATTAATATGTTTACAATAAATATTAATTATTCATCTAAGGTATATATAAATTAACTATACTTAATTAACAAATAAAACCTATAAACTATTAAATATAACAATATACATATATGTATATAAATTTGTTTGATTACCATTACATGTGTTAATATACATAATTGAATATAGGTTCGTGAATCCAAGGTCAACCCTGCATTGTTCCGTTTCGTCATATGTATTTTTACTATAAAATACAGTAAGGTGAGTTTCATTTACTCCCCTTTTACTCTTTACATTTTTGGGGCTGAGAATACATGCAAATGTTTTATTAACTGTTTTACAATAATTATATGCGTGAGTTTCATTTGCCTTTTTACCCTTTATATTTTTGGGCAGAGAATACATTCGCAATTTTTATAAATAATTTACAAAATAGACACAAGTACGTGAAACTACATTCTATGGTTGAATTATCGAAATCGAATATGCCCCTTTTTATTAAGTCTGGTAATCTAAGAATTAGGGAACAGACACCCTAATTGACGCGAATCCTAAAGATAGATCTATGGGCCTGACGAACCCCATCCAAAGTACCGGATGCTTTAGTACTTCGTTTTGTTTATATCATGTCCGAAGGAGGATCCCGGAATGATAGGGGATATTCTTATATGCATATTGTTAATGTCGGTTACCAGGTGTTCAATCTATAAGAATGATATTTTTGTCTCTATGCATGGGACGTTCATTTAATGAGAAATGGAAATAAGAAATCTTGTGGTCTATTAAAATTATGAAAGGATTATTTATGTTAAACTAATGAACTCACCAACCTTTTGGTTGACACTTTAAAGCATGTTTATTCTCAGGTACGAAAGAAATCTTCCGCTGTGCTTTTGCTCATCTTAGAGATATTAATTGGAGTCATTCATGACATATTTCAAAAGACGTTGCATTCGAGTCGTTGAGTTCATCAAGATTATTGTTAAATCAATTATAGTAAGATATGTTATGAAATGGTATGCATGTCGTCAACTTTAGATGTAATGAAAGATTGTTTTTTTTTTCAAAACGAATGCAATGTTTGCAAAATGTATCATATAGAGGTCAAGTACCTCGCGGTGTAATCAACTGTTGTGAATCGTTTATAATCGATATGGACTTCGTTCGGATGGATTAGGACGGGTCTCTACAGTTGGTATCAGAGCGGTGGTCTTAGAGAACCAGGTCTTACATTAGTGTGTCTAACTGATAGTCGTTAGAATGCCTTAGTGAGTCTGGACTTCGACCGTGTCTGCGTGTCAAAAGTTTTGCTTATCATTTCTAGTCGAAAATCATCTGCTTATCATCCTTAGAAAATTACCTGCTTATCATTCTTAGTCTAGACATGTCTTACTGCCTCTATTGCATAGACAGTGTATAGATAAATTCATATCTTAGCGAAACTGTTATTGTTACCTTTGCCTGACAGCTTCCGTAGATTCCTCCGTAACTTATGAGATTTTAGTATTATATATGCATATGTAAATTATGTATTGCAAGGTACTAATCTACATCCTATAATCGGTTTCTTATCAAAAATCCTTCATCTGATCATACGAGGTGAATCCCTCAACTAGTTCGAGTCCCTCAGATTTCGATAGCTATTTCGATAGTTATTCCAACAGCTATTCCGACACGGATATTGAAATGTCCCTTTCATATTGATTATAAACGTTCCATATTAATTGATTTCGTTGCGAGGTTTTGACCTCTATATGAGACGTTTTTCAAAGACTGCATTCATTTTTAAAACAACCATAACCTTTATTTTATCAATAAAGGTTTCAAAAGCATTACGTAGATTATCAAATAATGATAATCTAAAATATACTATTTACACACGACCATTACATAATGGTTTACAATAGAAATATATTACATCGACATATGTTTCTTGAATGCAGTTTTTACATAATATCATACAAATATGGACTCCAAATCTTGTCCTTATTTTAGTATGCAACAGCGGAAGCTCTTAATATTCACCTGAGAATAAACATGCTTTAAACGTCAACAAAAATATTGGTGAGTTATAGGTTTAACCTATATATATCAAATCGTAACAATAGACCACAAGATTTCATATTTCAATATACATCCCATACATAGAGATAAAAATCATTCATATGGTGAACACCTGGTAACCGACATTAACAAGATGCATATATAAGAATATCCCCATCATTCCGGGACACCCTTCGGATATGATATAAATTTCAAAGTACTAAAGCATCCGGTACTTTGGATGGGGTTTGTTAGGCCCAATAGATCTATCTTTAGGATTCGCGTCAATTAGGGTGTCTGTTCCCTAATTATTAGATTACCAGACTATAAAGGTGTAGTGACCCGAAATTTTCCATGTTTATATATATTAATTGAGATTGATATTTACATGATTAAATGTTTCCAACATGATTAAGCAATCAAACTCGTTAAGACTTGATTAATTGAAATAGGTTTCATATAGACAATTGACCACCCAAGTTGACCGGTGATTCACGAACGTTAAAACTTGTAAAAACTATATGATGACATATATATGGTTATATATATAGTTAACATGATATTATGATAAGTAAACATATCATTAAGTATATTAACAATGAACTACATATGTAAAAACAAGACTACTAACTTAATGATTTTGAAACGAGACAGATATGTAACGATTATCGTTGTAACGACATTTAATGTATATATATCATATTAAGAGATATTCGTACATCATAATATCATGATAATATAATAATTTAAAATCTCTTTTGATATTATAAACATTGGGTTAACAACATTTAACAAGATCGTTAACCTAAAGGTTTCAAAACAACATTTACATGTAACGACTAACGATGACTTAACGACTCAGTTAAAGTGTATATACATGTAGTATTTTAATATGTATTCATACACTTTTGAAAGACTTCAAGACACTTATCAAAATACTTCTACTTAACAAAAATGCTTACAATTACATCCTCGTTCAGTTTCATCAACAATTCTACTCGTATGCACCCGTATTCGTACTCGTACAATACACAACTTTTAGATGTATGTACTATTGGTATATACACTCCAATGATCAGCTCTTAGCAGCCCATGTGAGTCACCTAAAACATGTGGGAACCATCATTTGGCAACTAGCATGAAATATCTCATAAAATTACAAAAATATGAGTAATCATTCATGACTTATTTACATGAAAACAAAATTACATATCCTTTATATCTAATCCATACACCAACGACCAAAAACACCTACAAACACTTTCATTCTTCAATTTTATTCATCTAATTGATCTCTCTCAAGTTCTATCTTCAAGTTCTAAGTGTTCTTCATAAATTCCAAAAGTTCTAGTTTCATAAAATCAAGAATACTTTCAAGTTTGCTAGCTCACTTCCAATCTTGTAAGGTGATCATCCAACCTCAAGAAATCTTTGTTTCTTACAGTAGGTTATCATTCTAATACAAGGTAATAATCATATTCAAACTTTGGTTCAATTTCTATAACTATAACAATCTTATTTCAAGTGATGATCTTACTTGAACTTGTTTTCGTGTCATGATTTTGCTTCAAGAACTTCGAGCCATCCAAGGATCCATTGAAGCTAGATCCATTTTTCTCTTTTCCAGTAGGTTTATCCAAGGAACTTAAGGTAGTAATGATGTTCATAACATCATTCGATTCATACATATAAAGCTATGTTATTCGAAGGTTTAAACTTGTAATCACTAGAACATAGTTTAGTTAATTCTAAACTTGTTCGCAAACAAAAGTTAATCCTTCTAACTTGACTTTTAAAATCAACTAAACACATGTTCTATATCTATATGATATGCTAACTTAATGATTTAAAACCTGAAAACACGAAAAATACCGTAAAACCGGATTTACGCCGTCGTAGTAACACCGCGGGCTGTTTTGGGTTAGTTAATTAAAAACTATGATAAACTTTGATTTAAAAGTTGTTATTCTGAGAAAATGATTTTTATTATGAACATGAAACTATATCCAAAAATTATGGTTAAACTCAAAGTGGAAGTATATTTTCTAAAATGGTCATCTAGACGTCGTTCTTTCGACTGAAATGACTACCTTTACAAAAACGACTTGTATCTTATTTTTCCGACTATAAACCTATACTTTTCTGTTTAGATTCATAAAATAGAGTTCAATATGAAACCATAGCAATTTGATTCACTAAAACGGATTTAAAATGAAGAAGTTATGGGTAAAACAAGATTGGATAATTTTTCTCATTTTAGCTACGTGAAAATTGGTAACAAATCTATTCCAACCATAACTTAATCAACTTGTATTATATATTATGTAATCTTGAGATACCATAGACACGTATACAATGTTTCGACCTATCATGTCGACACATCTATATATATTTCAGAACAACCATAGACACTCTATATGTGAATGTTGGAGTTAGCTATACAGGGTTGAGGTTGATTCCAAAATATATATAGTTTGAGTTGTGATCAATACTGAGATACGTATACACTGGGTCGTGGATTGATTCAAGATAATATTTATCGATTTATTTCTGTACATCTAACTATGGACAACTAGTTGTAGGTTACTAACGAGGACAGCTGACTTAATAAACTTAAAACATCAAAATATATTAAAAGTGTTGTAAATATATTTTAAACATACTTTGATATATATGTATATATTGTTATAGGTTCGTGAATCAACCAGTGGCCAAGTCTTACTTCCCGACGAAGTAAAAATCTGTGAAAGTGAGTTATAGTCCCACTTTTAAAATCTAATATTTTTGGGATGAGAATACATGCAGGTTTTATAAATGAGTTATAAAATAGACACAAGTACGTGAAACTACATTCTATGGTTGAATTATCGAAATCGAATATGCCCCTTTTTATTAAGTCTGGTAATCTAAGAATTAGGGAACAGACACCCTAATTGACGCGAATCCTAAAGATAGATCTATCGGGCCCAACAAGCCCCATCCAAAGTACCGGATGCTTTAGTACTTCGAAATTTATATCATATCCGAAGGGTGTCCCGGAATGATGGGGATATTCTTATATATGCATCTTGTTAATGTCGGTTACCAGGTGTTCACCATATGAATGATTTTTATCTCTATGTATGGGATGTGTATTGAAATATGAAATCTTGTGGTCTATTATTATGATTTGATATATATAGGTTAAACCTATAACTCACCAACATTTTTGTTGACGTTTTAAGCATGTTTATTCTCAGGTGATTATTAAGAGCTTCCGCTGTCGCATACTTAAATAAGGACGAGATTTGGAGTCCATGCTTGTATGATATTGTGTAAAAACTGCATTCAAGAAACTTATTTTGTTGTAACATATTTGTATTATAAACCATTATGTAATGGTCGTGTGTAAACAGGATATTTTAGATTATCATTATTTGATAATCTACGTAAAGCTTTTTAAACCTTTATTGATGAAATAAAGGTTATGGTTTGTTTTAAAATGAATGCAGTCTTTGAAAAACGTCTCATATAGAGGTCAAAACCTCGCAACGAAATCAATTAATATGGAACGTTTTTAATCAATAAGAACGGGACATTTCAGTTGGTATCCGAGCGTTGGTCTTAGAGAACCAGAATTTTGCATTAGTGTGTCTTATCGAGTTTGTTAGGATGCATTAGTGAGTCTGGACTTCGACCGTGTTTACTTGAAAAATGATTGCTTAACAAATTTTGTTGGAAACTATATATTTTTAACATGTGAATATTATGTGATATATTAATCTCTTAACGCGTTTGATATTATGTGATAGATGTCTACCTCTAGAACAAGTCCCATTGACTCACCTAATAATAATGAAGAGTCAAATGTAAATTGGAATGATTCGTGGACTGATTCACAAGTTCCCGAAGAGGAACCGGAAGAAGAGTCGGAACCGGAAGAAGAATCAGAACCGGAAGAGGAGGAACCGGATGAAGAAATAGAACCGGTGGGGGAAATAATAAAACGGTTAAGTAAAAGAAAATCCTCAACCAACCGACCAAGGTTAATTATGGTCAATGGTGTTTCCGCCAAGGAAGCAAAATATTGGGAGGATTACCAATTCTCCGATGAATCGGATTCCGACGAGAATTCCGAAGATGTTATAGAAATTACCCCAACTGAATTTAGAAAGGCAAAAGAAAATAATAAGGGAAAGGGCATAAAAATAGAGAAATCTAATTCCAACCCCGATGAACTTTATATGTATCGTCAACCCCCGAAGTCCTTAAGTTGTAACAATGACCCGGGAACCTCTAAACCACCAGGTTTTTCTAAACCAATGTGGAAAATTACGGCTCGTATTAGGGGAACATCATATATCCCTAGAAACCTGGCAAAACGAACCAAAACCGAAGAAGAAGAAACGAGCGAGTCGGAATAAGATAGTTGTATTCGTGTGGTGTAATATATGTAATATAGTGTGCTTATGCTTTATGATATATGTAAAAATTGCTTGTATTAATAAGTATTTTTTTTATGAATTTAACTCTTGTCTATTTTACAGTTTAAAAACACAAAATGGATAGACAACCCAATATTTTAAGAGACCTACACGGAGACATGATTGATGAAATCTTGTCTAGAGTCGGTCAGAATTCCTCGGCACAACTATTTAAGGCGAGATCAGTTTGTAAGACATTCGAAGAACGTTCCAAGAATGTCTTGGTTTATAAGAGACTTTCGTTTGAAAGATGGGGGATATCACATTGGGAAACCCATAAGTTACGATGTGTTTACTTTGACGCATATATTGCGGGGAACCCAAATGCTATTTTACGCAACGGGTTAAGAAATTATTTTGACTCAATATATCCGAATATTGGACTTCGTGATTTAGAAAAAGCGGCTAACATGCAACATAAAGAAGCATGTTATGCTTACGGATTAGTAATGTTCGCTTCTCACCAAAGTGAGAACAAGAACATCGGGCTACAACTATTAAACAAAACGTTTCCACAAGTGACGGAGTCGGTAATTGGGGTAAGAAATGAGGTTTTTAGATTGTTACGGGACTGTTGGACATTACGTAACCCTCGTCCCTTTGATGACGTTACAACACGCTGTCTTATCAACGGCCATAACGGTTATGTTCCACAAGACCAAGGATGGGAAGTAATCCTAGTAAAACCAGAATGCATGACTTGTTTCTGGACGTATGAATTACGTGTCTTTATTGCCTTTGCTGAACGACTTGTGTACTAGCTAGAATTATCTTCACAACTATCTTGTATCAAAGTTATTGTGTGCTATATTTCATGCTTTATGTAAAATAAGCGGTATTGTAAGTTTGTAAAATATTGTATAAAAGTTTGAACGCGAAATATTATTATAATCAGTTTTTCATATAGAATTGTAGTAGTTGAATTGTATATTAGCTACTAAGTATGAACTTAACGGGTAGGTACTACCCGAATTTAAACTTATAAAACGCTAATATGAAGAAAAAGCTTTTATAAATGAGTTCATATTATGCTACGAAATACTATTAACTACTTTTAATATTCTGTATGATTAACTTGTTCCATTTGACTATTTTGAAGGAAATGGCACCGACTACTCGACACACCGTGAATATGAATGAAGAGGAATTCCGTACTTTTCTAGCTTCAAACATAGCCGCAGTACAGGCTGCGCTACATACCAACAATAACCTTGGATCTAGCAGTACAGGAAATCGTGTAGGATGTACCTACAAAGAATTCACTGCCTGCAAACCTTTGGAATTTGATGGAACCGAAGGACCGATCGGATTGAAACGGTGGACCGAGAAGGTCGAATCGGTGTTTGCCATAAGTAAGTGTACTGAAGAGGACAAAGTGAAGTACGCTACGCATACCTTCACAGGTTCTGCGTTAACATGGTGGAATACCTATCTAGAGCAAGTGGGACAAGATGATGCTTACACACTACCGTGGTCAGCATTCAAGCACTTGATGAACGAGAAGTACCGTCCCAGAACCGAGGTCAATAAGCTCAAGATAGAACTTAGAGGGTTACGAACCCAAGGATTTGATATTACCAAGTACGAAAGACGATTCACAGAATTGTGCCTATTGTGTCCGGGAGCATTCGAAGATGAGGAAGAGAAGATCGACGCGTTTGTGAAAGGATTACCGGAAAGAATCCAAGAAGATATAAGTTCACACGAGCTCGCCTCCATACAACAGGCATGTAGAATGGCTCACAAACTAGTGAACCAGATTGAAGAAAGAATTAAAGAACAGACTGCTGAAGAGGCCAATGTGAAGCAAGTCAAAAGAAAGTGGGAGGAAAACGGTGATAAGAATCACCAATACAACAACAACAGCAATTACAACAATAATCGCAACAATTATCCCAACAATCGCAACATCAATCGCAACTACAACAAACGGCCCAACAACAACAACAACAACAACAACAACTACAACAATCATCCCAACAACAATAATAACCGCAACAACAACAACAACAATAATCAGAAGCAGCTATGCCAAAGGTGTGAAAAGAATCACTCGGGGTTCTGCACCAAATTTTGCAACAAGTGTAAAAGAAATGGTCATAGCGCGGCGAAGTGTGAGGTCTACGGACCAGGGGTTAATAGAACGAAAGGAACAAATGGTGTCGGAACGAGTAATGGCAGAGCAAGTAGTGTCGGAGCAAGTTATGCCAATGTAGTTTGTTATAAATGTGGAAAACCGGGCCACATTATTAGAAATTGCCCGAACCAGGAGAACACGAATGGACAAGGCCGCGGAAGAGTTTTCAATATTAATGTGGCAGAGGCACAAGAAGACCCGGAGCTTGTTACGGGTACGTTTCTTATTGACAATAAATCTGCTTACGTTTTATTTGATTCGGGTGCGGATAGAAGCTATATGAGTAGAGATTTTTGTGCTAAATTAAGTTGTCCATTGACGCCTTTGGATAGTAAATTTTTACTCGAATTAGCAAATGGTAAATTAATTTCAGCAGATAATATATGTCGGAATCGAGAAATTAAACTGGTTAGCGAAACATTTAAGATTGATTTGATACCAGTAGAGTCAGGGAGTTTTGATGTGATAATCGGTATGGACTGGTTAAAAGAAGTGAAAGCAGAGATCGTTTGTTACAAAAATGCAATTCGCATTATACGAGAAAAAGGAAAACCCTTAATGGTGTACGGAGAAAAGGGCAACACGAAGCTACATCTTATTAGTAATTTGAAGGCACAAAAACTAATAAGAAAAGGTTTCTATGCTATTCTAGCACACGTCGAGAAAGTACAAACTGAAGAAAATAGCATCAATGATGTTCTCGTCGCAAAATAATTTCCCGATGTATTTCCGAAAGAATTACCGGGATTACCCCCACATCGATCCGTTGAATTTCAAATAGATCTTGTACCAGGAGCTGCACCAATAGCTCGTGCTCCTTACAGACTCGCACCCAGCGAGATGAAAGAACTACAAAGCCAATTACAAGAACTTTTAGAGCGTGGTTTCATTCGACCAAGCACATCACCGTGGGGAGCTCCTGTTTTGTTTGTCAAGAAGAAAGATGGTACATTCAGGTTGTGTATCGACTACCGAGAGTTGAACAAACTTACCATCAAGAACCGCTACCCACTACCGAGAATCGACGACTTATTTGATCAACTACAAGGCTCGTCTGTTTATTCAAAGATTGACTTACGTTCCGGGTATCATCAAATGCGGGTGAAAGAAGATGATATTCCAAAGACTGCTTTCAGAACACGTTACGGTCATTACGAGTTTATGGTCATGCCGTTTGGTTTAACTAATGCACCAGCTGTGTTCATGGACCTTATGAACCGAGTGTGTGGACCATACCTTGACAAGTTTGTCATTGTTTTCATTGATGACATACTTATTTACTCAAAGAATGACCAAGAACACGGTGAACATTTGAGAAAGGTGTTAGAAGTATTGAGGAAGGAAGAATTGTACGCTAAGTTTTCAAAGTGTGCATTTTGGTTGGAAGAAGTTCAATTCCTCGGTCACATAGTGAACAAAGAAGGTATTAAGGTGGATCCGGCAAAGATAGAAACTGTTGAAAAGTGGGAAACCCCGAAAACTCCGAAACACATACGCCAGTTTTTAGGACTAGCTGGTTACTACAGAAGGTTCATCCAAGATTTTTCTAGAATAGCAAAACCCTTGACTGCATTAACGCATAAAGGGAAGAAATTTGAATGGAATGATGAACAAGAGAAAGCGTTTCAGTTATTGAAGAAAAAGCTAACTACGGCACATATATTGTCATTGCCTGAAGGGAATGATGATTTTGTGATTTATTGTGACGCATCAAAGCAAGGTCTCGGTTGTGTATTAATGCAACGAACGAAGGTGATTGCTTATGCGTCTAGACAATTGAAGATTCACGAACAAAATTATACGACGCATGATTTGGAATTAGGAGCGGTTGTTTTTGCATTAAAGACTTGGAGGCACTACTTATATGGGGTCAAAAGTATTATATATACCGACCACAAAAGTCTTCAACACATATTTAATCAGAAACAACTGAATATGAGGCAGCGTAGGTGGATTGAATTGTTGAATGATTACGACTTTGAGATTCGTTACCACCCGGGGAAGGCTAATGTGGTAGCCGATGCCTTGAGCAGGAAGGACAGAGAACCCATTCGAGTAAAATCTATGAATATAATGATTCATAATAACCTTACTACTCAAATAAAGGAGGTGCAACAAGGAGTTTTAAAAGAGGGAAATTTAAAGGATGAAATACCCAAAGGATCGGAGAAGCATCTTAATATTCAGGAAGACGGAACCCGGTATAGGGCTGAAAGGATTTGGGTACCAAAATTTGGAGATATGAGAGAAATGGTGTCATAACCCGTCCTTAACCATAAGAACGAGTTAGATAACGTATGATTTCATTGCGAGGTATTGACCTCTATATGCGACATTTTTAAAAGAACAACTGCATTTATTTTACATTACAAACCATAACTCTTATTTTAATACAAGCTTTAGACAATATAAAGATGATTATCGTTTAGCGATAATCTTAGACTTATAAACTTTACATGTGATGATAACAATACGATTTCTAGCATATTTTACATTACAATTCCTCGGATATGCAGTTTTATTTTTGACACAAATATGCATACTCAAGATCTTGCTTAAATTCAACATGTTGCAGCGGAAGCTTTTAATTATCACCTGAGAATAAACATGCTTAAAATGTCAACATAAAGTTGGTGAGATATAGGTTTAATGCCGGCAGCAATATATATATAGACCACAAGATTTCGTATATAAACAGTTTAATAAAAGTATTCTAAGTGGTTGAGCACTTGGTAACCATACTTAACATTTTCACGTCGCATATTCCCTTTAATATGAAATCTTACTACACCGTACCAAGTGTAGTCACAAAACGAAGTACTGTGCAACCGTTGAATACTGGTCGTCCAGTCCGGTTGGGGTTGTCAGGCCCGATAGATCTATCAACAGGATTCGCGTTTACAATACCGCTGTACATATTAGTTACCAAGCTACAGGGAAGTATGCCAGTGGTACAACTCAACGTAGAATATATTTTTCAGTTACTTGTGTCCATATCGTAAAACATAAAATACATGTATTCTCATCCCGAAATATTTAGAGTTTAAAAGTGGGACTATATACTCACTCTTGTCTTGATGATATATATAATTTGACTCGGTCTTCCGGTTGATATCACGAACCTATCCATATATAATATATCAATATGTTTTCATTTTAAAACAAACGTTATATATATATACTTGTTATACTTTTAATACTTTGAATATTTCCTTAGTCCGTAGTTAGCAGTTCGTTGTTAGTAATTCAATTTTAATGGTTCATTTTTAGATGTTTAATATACCCGCAATGAAATAAATAAAACCCCCAACGAAATAAATAAAACCCCATCGTATATGTATTGGTCGAGATTAATCTTGACCCATGGTACCGGTGTTGTCAAATGACGTGTTGCGTACATAAAGTACCGGTGTTGTCAAATGACGTGTTGCGTACAATCATGGGATCTTATGATTAATCTTCTCGTGTTGCTTACGGGTGATCCTGAACCATATGAAATTGAATTATGAGTACATATATATAAAATATCATGTTATCTTAGAAGTATGTGATTTTATGTAAATTTTTCCAATGAATCCCGAAGTTGAAAATGTCTAGGATAGCCAATTTTGTTTCGGTCATAGTTTCTTCGTTACAAGTCCGTTTTCGTTGATTCAAATTGCCATCTTCTTGGATCGAGTTCTTCTTTAAGACTATGAACTGTAAATACCTTGGTTTGTATTCAAAATCATACGGCATAAGTGAAAGTTTAGTGAAACATATGAAGTTAAACATTTTTGTTACAACAAAATCATTTAATGACCATTTTTCCAAAAATACTTATACTTTGAAAAACCAAGTTTTACCTTGTTAAATTAACATATAAATAAGTTATGTTACATGTCTTGAAGTATTTTAAAAGTTAAGTTAGAAGGATCTATTTAGTTTGCAAACAAGTTTGAAAACATTCAAACTATGTTCTTGTTGTTAAACTTTTGTACCACAAAATAAGATAGCTATATATATATGAATCGAATAAGGTTATGAACATAGATTCTACCTCAAGTTCCTTGGATAAGTTTGCTGTAAAAGAGGAGTAAGAAGCTAGAATCAAAAGGGTGATGGAAGTGGATGAAAGATTGGAAGTAAGTTGGTGTTCTTGGAAGGTTTTCTTGAAGTGTTTTTGTATGGTTTTCTTATGGTGTTTTAGTATGGTTTTTGAAGCTAGATCTTCATGGAACTTTGCTGGATTGTTGAAGGTGTTTAAGGCTTCAAAGTTTGTGTGTGTTTTAGCTAAAAAGTTGAAGTAAAAATGAACCAAAATGATCATGTATAAATACTACAAAAAAACGTGGCATAAGGAGTATATGGACAAAATTTTCAAGTAATCATTTTATGTATCTAGTCCTAATTGCTTCCAAGTTCAATTACCTAGCCCTCATGGCATGAATAATGGCTGGTTAGGTGGTGATTTTGATGTGTATTTACTATTAGTAAATACGTATAGGAGCTTGGTATGATACGAGTACAAATACTCTAAGTATACGTATAGAAATTTTGTGAAAAATGGAATGAGGATTCAAATATAGCTATCTTTTGTGAATACACTTATATGGTTTTATGTATTTAAGTTCTTAAAAGTGATTAAATACATTACTTATACAATATATGTATAAACATTATAGTCTTAAGTATTTAAGTCAAATAACGTTACGTATTGTTATCGTTTTGAAAACTTAAGTTAGTAGTTTCAAAATACACATATAACTTGTTGTTATTAATACAAAATGAGATATTAAAACATTTATTAATCATGTTAAATATGTATATATACATTTATATACACAAACGTATAATTATCATATATTGTATAGTTCGTGATATCATCGGTCAAACTAGACGGTCAAACGTTGTGTAAAACTCTTTTCGGAAATATAAGTCTCGACAATTTGGATTGCTTATCATGTTGGCAAGGTTTAATTTATGTAAATATTAATCTTATAAGTATAGTATGATCGAAAAAGTGCGGGTCGTTACATTACCTCCCCGTTAAATAAATTTCGTCCCGAAATTTTAGAATTGTACCTATTTTGCGTCATCGAGAAACAAGTGTGGATACTTTCGTTTCATCTGATCCTCTCGTTCCCAAGTAAACTCAGGACCTCTTCTAGCATTCCAACGAACCTTAACAATCGGTATATTGCTCTGTTTGAGCTGTTTAACTTCACGGTCCATGATTTCGATTGGTTCTTCGACGAACTGTAGTTTCTCGTCGACATGGATTTCTTCAAGAGGAATGGTGAGGTCTTCCTTTGCAAGACACTTCTTAAGGTTCGAGACGTGAAAGGTATTATGTACTCCGGCGAGTTGTTGCGGTAACTCGAGTCGATAAGCTACCGGTCCAATGCGTTCGATGATCTTGAACGGGCCTACGTACCTTGGGTTCAGTTTACCCCTTTTGCCGAAACGTATTACACCTTTCCAAGGTGACACCTTTAGCATAACCATGTCCCCGACCTGAAACTCTAATGGTTTCCTTCGAACATCGGCGTAGCTCTTTTGGCGACTACGAGCTGTTTTCAATCTCTCCTTGATTTGTACTATCTTCTCGGTCGTTTCGTGTATGATTTCGGGACCAGTTAAATGTCGATCTCCTACTTCATTCCAACAGATAGGAGATCTACACTTCCTTCCGTACAATGCTTCGAATGGCGCAGCTCCAATGCTCGCATGATAACTATTATTATACGAGAATTCTGCTAACGGTAGATATTTATCCCATCCGTTTCCAAAATCGATCACACATGCCCTGAGCATGTCTTCGAGAGTCTGAATCGTTCTCTCACTCTGTCCATCGGTTTGTGGATGATATGCGGTACTCATATCCAACCGAGTTCCTAGTGCCTCCTGTAGTGATTGCCAGAATTTTGAGGTAAATCTACTATCACGATCGGATATAATGGAAATAGGTATTCCATGCCTTGAAACAACTTCCTTTATATACGATCGTAATAGTTTCTCCATTCTATCTGTTTCCTTTATAGGCAAGAAATGTGCAGACTTGGTGAGACGATCAACAATCACCCAAATGGTGTCGTATCCCCAGGCAGTCTTTGGTAACTTCGTGATGAAATCCATGGTAATACCATCCCATTTCCATTCTGGGATTTCTGGTTGTTGAAGTAACCCTGACGGCTTTTGATGTTCTGCTTTGACCTTAGAACAAGTTAAACACTCCCCAACATATGTTGCAACGTCGGTCTTTAAATTAGGCCACCAATAACGTGTCTTAAGATCTTGATAAATCTTTCCAACTCCAGGATGTATCGAGTATCTTGTCTTATGTGCCTCGTTCAATATTAACTTCCTTAATCCACCCAACTTCGGTACCCAAATACGATTTGCAAAATACCGAATTCCATCTTCCCGTACAACAAGTTGTTTCTCGTACTTTTTCATTATTTCATTCTTTATGTTTTCTTCATTGAGTGCTTCTCGTTGAACTTCTTTGATTTGTGAGTTGAGATTCATACGAATTTTTATGTTCATTGCTCGAACTCGAATTGGTTCTCGTTCTTTTCTGCTTAAAGCATCAGCCACCACATTCGCCTTCCCGGGATGATAACGAATTTCACAATCATAGTCGTTTATTAACTCGACCCACCTACTTTGCCTCATGTTCAATTGTTTCTGATCAAAAATATGTTGAAGGCTTTTATGATCAGTAAACACAGTGAATTTAACCCCATACAAGTAATGTCTCCACATCTTCAATGCAAACACGACTGCTCCTAGTTCTAGATCATGCGTCGTATAATTCCGCTCGTGAATCTTCAATTGTCGGGATGCAAATGCAATTACTTTCTTTCGTTGCATAAGAACACAACCAAAACCTTGTCGCGAAGCGTCACAATATATTTCAAAATCATCGTTCCCTTCAGGTAACGATAAAATAGGCGCCGTAGTTAACTTCTTCTTCAGTAATTGAAATGCGTTCTCCTGCTCCGAGGTCCATTCATATTTCTTCCCTTTTTGCGTTAACGCTGTCAACGGCTTAGCTATTCGGGAAAAATCTTGAATAAACCTTCTATAATAACCGGCTAAACCCAAAAATTGACGTATCTGCGTTGGTGTCTTAGGAGTCTCCCATTTTTCAATAGCTTCAGTTTTTGCTGGATCAACCTGAATTCCTTCGCTATTAACAACGTGACCAAGAAATTGCACTTCTTTCAACCAGAAAGCACACTTAGAAAATTTAGCATAAAGTTGTTCTTTTCTCAACAATTCCAGTATCAACCTTAAATGCTCTTCATGCTCTTGCTCACTCTTGGAGTAGATAAGAATATCATCAATGAAAACGATAACAAACTTATCTAAATACGGACTACAAACTCGATTCATGAGGTCCATGAATACAGCTGGCGCATTCGTCAATCCAAACGGCATAACCAAAAATTCGTAATGACCATAACGTGTCCGAAAAGCAGTTTTCGGAATATCCTCTTCTTTGACGCGTAGTTGATGATAGCCCGATCTTAAGTCGATTTTCGAATAAACACATGATCCTTGCAATTGATCAAATAAGTCATCAATTCTCGGTAGTGGATATCGATTCTTGATAGTTAACTTATTCAATTCACGATAGTCTATACACATCCTAAAAGATCCATCTTTCTTCTTAACAAACAAAATTGGAGCTCCCCACGGTGAAGTACTCGGTCGTATGAATCCACGGTCCAGTAATTCTTTTAACTGACTTTGAAGTTCTTTTAATTCGGACGGTGCAAGTCTATATGGAGCACGAGCCACTGGTGCAGCTCCTGGTACTAAATCTATTTGAAATTCTACCGATCTAAATGGAGGTAATCCCGGCAATTCTTCCGGAAAAACTTCAGGAAAATCTCTTGCCACAGGCACATCGTTGATACACTTTTCTTTCTTTTCAACTTTATTAACATGTGCTAGAATAGCATAACATCCCTTTTCTAAACACTTCTTGGCTTTCAAACAGCTAATGAGTTTTAGCTTTGAATTACCCTTCTCTCCATAAATCATCACTGGCATTTTATCCTTACCAGGAATACGAATTGCCTTCTTGGCACAAACAACTTCCGCTCCTATTTTGGACATCCAGTCCATGCCGACTATTACATCAAAACCTCCTAATTCTACAGGTATTAAGTCGATTTTAAACGTTTCTCCGGCTAGATTTATTTCACAATCACGACAAATTTTATCGGCTTTGATTAGTTTACCATTAGCTAACTCAATCAAGTACTTAGCATCTAGAGGTAATGATGAACAATTCAATTTAGTGTAAAAATTTATACACACGTAACTTCTATCGGCGCCAGTATCAAATAAAATAGATGCTGATAAGTTATTAATGGTAAACGTACCCGTAACAAGCTCCGGGTCTTCTCGTGCCTCTCTAGCATTAATAACAAACGCTCTTCCACGTGCAGGTCCGCCATTCTGATCCGGGCACTGGCTCTTATAGTGACCTTGTTTTCCACACCCAAAACAAGTAATGTTAGCCAAAGCAGTTCTATTTGCGTTGGTGGCAGGAGTCTTGCTACCGTTTGCATTTGTAACGAGAGCCTTACAATCTTCAGCAAGATGTCCCTGTCTATTGCATTTAGTGCACAACACACTACAGTAACCAAAATGATGTTTGTGACAACGGTTGCATAAAGGACTTTGTCCTTTATAAGCAAAGCCTGAACCACTACCCGCACCTTTCGTGGTTTCTTGTTTCTTATAAGGTTGTTGTTGGTTACCTCGATCATAACCTCCATTCCACTTTTTCTTGTTCCCCAATACCTTCACCTCAGTATTAAATGCTTTCTTGTCCAAAATGACCTGATCCATTAGCTCGTTCGCCATGGTTATAGCTTCATGAATTGTTTTAGGTTTCGATGCCGTAACGTTTGCCTTGACCTTTCTGGGCAAACCACCTTTGTACATTTCAATCTTCCGTTCTTCGGTTGGAACCAATTCAGGACATAGTAAAACCAATTCCATGAATCGCTGATTGTAGTTGGTGATTTCAGTACCAACCACCTTCAAACTTCGTAACTCATCTTCTAACTTAATAACCTCATTCCTTGGACAATACTCGGTGATTATCATCGCTTTGAATTCTTCCCATGGAGTATCATAAGCTACATCTCCTCCTACCGCCTTCACATAATTCTTCCACCATGTGAGTGCACTATCTTGTAAAGTGCACGATGCAAACTTGGTCATGTCTTTTTCATCACAACCACTGATTTTGAACACCGTCTCCATCTTTTCTATCCATCGGGTTAAACCGATCGGTCCTTCCGTTCCACTGAATGATGATGGCTTGCAAGCTTGAAACGTCTTGTAGGAGCATCCTACACGAGGATTTGGATTAACTGCAGCAGCTCTTGCAGCCTCAACCCATAACATTCTGTCGTTCACTCGCTGGTTGATGAGTTCCTCGAGTTCTTGTTCCGTCATTCGATTCAATCGCGCCATTTCCTAATGAAAGAAAATAATTATTCACATGGAATATTATAGATGTAGTGTGTATTTATAGTACATTTATAGCTTGTTAATAATATGAACCAGGTATTATTATAAAAGCCTTTTCTTCTTATTAGCGTTTTATAATTATATCTTGGGTAGTACCTACCCGTTAATGTTCATACTTAATAGCTTAGTACAGAATCAATTACTACAATCTAAATAATAATTAACCATGGAAAATTATTGCATTTCATACTTCGCTATTTTACATATGCTTACATCAAACTTTAAACAAACCACACTAATAATATTATACAAAACATTATGTGATTCCATGGTTTAATACGGCAGCGCATCATTTGGTCTATTTCCCAAAACATTTATGTCCAGGGAATCCCCCAACGCGAATCCTAGCTGTCTCCCTACGTTTTGGCTGAGGTGCCGAAGAACTAGATGCGGGGATAGCACTAATAGGAATAGCGGGGATAGGGGTGGTAGTGTTGAGTGGAATTGGTGCCACTTCATTCTCATTAAACTCGGGATTTGGATTTTCTAATTCACTAGCTTTTCGTTTCTTTCCTAGTTCGAACTCGTCCTTTGTAATTTCCTGTATTTCTTCCTCGGGTTCACTTTCCTCCTCGGGTTCACTTTCCTCCTCGGGTTCACTTTCCGATATTTCTATAGTTGGTTCATCCGGAAATTGTGAGTCTTCTCCAAAAATACCACTTTCGTCATCGGATATGTTAATGACTGAAACACAATCTGAAGGTTCTGATTCGGAGTCGCTGAATGTGATAATAAGTTTTGAGCCCGACATCTATCACACAACAACTAACCCATTAGTACTACATAATATTTACATATAAATTTTAACCAACAATGATAAGCAATGGTTTTTAAAATCAGACCCGGTCAAAGTCCAGACTTACTAATGTATCCTAACGACTTCTCGGTTAGACACACTAATGCAAACCTGGTTCGCTAAGACCACCGCTCTGATACCACATGTCATAACCCGTCCTTAACCATAAGAACGAGTTAGATAACGTATGATTTCATTGCGAGGTATTGACCTCTATATGCGACATTTTTAAAAGAACAACTGCATTTATTTTACATTACAAACCATAACTCTTATTTTAATACAAGCTTTAGACAATATAAAGATGATTATCGTTTAGCGATAATCTTAGACTTATAAACTTTACATGTGATGATAACAATACGATTTCTAGCATATTTTACATTACAATTCCTCGGATATGCAGTTTTATTTTTGACACAAATATGCATACTCAAGATCTTGCTTAAATTCAACATGTTGCAGCGGAAGCTTTTAATTATCACCTGAGAATAAACATGCTTAAAATGTCAACATAAAGTTGGTGAGATATAGGTTTAATGCCGGCAGCAATATATATATAGACCACAAGATTTCGTATATAAACAGTTTAATAAAAGTATTCTAAGTGGTTGAGCACTTGGTAACCATACTTAACATTTTCACGTCGCATATTCCCTTTAATATGAAATCTTACTACACCGTACCAAGTGTAGTCACAAAACGAAGTACTGTGCAACCGTTGAATACTGGTCGTCCAGTCCGGTTGGGGTTGTCAGGCCCGATAGATCTATCAACAGGATTCGCGTTTACAATACCGCTGTACATATTAGTTACCAAGCTACAGGGAAGTATGCCAGTGGTACAACTCAACGTAGAATATATTTTTCAGTTACTTGTGTCCATATCGTAAAACATAAAATACATGTATTCTCATCCCGAAATATTTAGAGTTTAAAAGTGGGACTATATACTCACTCTTGTCTTGATGATATATATAATTTGACTCGGTCTTCCGGTTGATATCACGAACCTATCCATATATAATATATCAATATGTTTTCATTTTAAAACAAACGTTATATATATATACTTGTTATACTTTTAATACTTTGAATATTTCCTTAGTCCGTAGTTAGCAGTTCGTTGTTAGTAATTCAATTTTAATGGTTCATTTTTAGATGTTTAATATACCCGCAATGAAATAAATAAAACCCCCAACGAAATAAATAAAACCCCATCGTATATGTATTGGTCGAGATTAATCTTGACCCATGGTACCGGTGTTGTCAAATGACGTGTTGCGTACATAAAGTACCGGTGTTGTCAAATGACGTGTTGCGTACAATCATGGGATCTTATGATTAATCTTCTCGTGTTGCTTACGGGTGATCCTGAACCATATGAAATTGAATTATGAGTACATATATATAAAATATCATGTTATCTTAGAAGTATGTGATTTTATGTAAATTTTTCCAATGAATCCCGAAGTTGAAAATGTCTAGGATAGCCAATTTTGTTTCGGTCATAGTTTCTTCGTTACAAGTCCGTTTTCGTTGATTCAAATTGCCATCTTCTTGGATCGAGTTCTTCTTTAAGACTATGAACTGTAAATACCTTGGTTTGTATTCAAAATCATACGGCATAAGTGAAAGTTTAGTGAAACATATGAAGTTAAACATTTTTGTTACAACAAAATCATTTAATGACCATTTTTCCAAAAATACTTATACTTTGAAAAACCAAGTTTTACCTTGTTAAATTAACATATAAATAAGTTATGTTACATGTCTTGAAGTATTTTAAAAGTTAAGTTAGAAGGATCTATTTAGTTTGCAAACAAGTTTGAAAACATTCAAACTATGTTCTTGTTGTTAAACTTTTGTACCACAAAATAAGATAGCTATATATATATGAATCGAATAAGGTTATGAACATAGATTCTACCTCAAGTTCCTTGGATAAGTTTTCTGTAAAAGAGGAGTAAGAAGCTAGAATCAAAAGGGTGATGGAAGTGGATGAAAGATTGGAAGTAAGTTGGTGTTCTTGGAAGGTTTTCTTGAAGTGTTTTTGTATGGTTTTCTTATGGTGTTTTAGTATGGTTTTTGAAGCTAGATCTTCATGGAACTTTGCTGGATTGTTGAAGGTGTTTAAGGCTTCAAAGTTTGTGTGTGTTTTAGCTAAAAAGTTGAAGTAAAAATGAACCAAAATGATCATGTATAAATACTACAAAAAAACGTGGCATAAGGAGTATATGGACAAAATTTTCAAGTAATCATTTTATGTATCTAGTCCTAATTGCTTCCAAGTTCAATTACCTAGCCCTCATGGCATGAATAATGGCTGGTTAGGTGGTGATTTTGATGTGTATTTACTATTAGTAAATACGTATAGGAGCTTGGTATGATACGAGTACAAATACTCTAAGTATACGTATAGAAATTTTGTGAAAAATGGAATGAGGATTCAAATATAGCTATCTTTTGTGAATACACTTATATGGTTTTATGTATTTAAGTTCTTAAAAGTGATTAAATACATTACTTATACAATATATGTATAAACATTATAGTCTTAAGTATTTAAGTCAAATAACGTTACGTATTGTTATCGTTTTGAAAACTTAAGTTAGTAGTTTCAAAATACACATATAACTTGTTGTTATTAATACAAAATGAGATATTAAAACATTTATTAATCATGTTAAATATGTATATATACATTTATATACACAAACGTATAATTATCATATATTGTATAGTTCGTGATATCATCGGTCAAACTAGACGGTCAAACGTTGTGTAAAACTCTTTTCGGAAATATAAGTCTCGACAATTTGGATTGCTTATCATGTTGGCAAGGTTTAATTTATGTAAATATTAATCTTATAAGTATAGTATGATCGAAAAAGTGCGGGTCGTTACAAATGGTACTTAGAGAAGCTCATAAAACCAGATACTCAATACATCCTGGAACGGGGAAGATGTACAAGGATCTCAAGAAACATTTTTGGTGGCCGGGCATGAAAGCCGATGTTGCTAAATACGTAGGAGAATGTTTGACGTGTTCTAAGGTCAAAGCTGAGCATCAGAAACCATCAGGTCTACTTCAACAACCCGAAATCCCGGAATGGAAATGGGAAAACATTACCATGGATTTCATCACTAAATTGCCAAGGACCGCAAGTGGTTTTGATACTATTTGGGTAATAGTTGATCGTCTCACCAAATCAGCACACTTCCTGTCAATAAGAGAAGATGACAAGATGGAGAAGTTAGCACGACTGTATTTGAAGGAAGTCGTCTCCAGACATGGAATACCAATCTCTATTATCTCTGATAGGGATGGCAGATTTATTTCAAGATTCTGGCAGACATTACAGCAAGCATTAGGAACTCGTCTAGACATGAGTACTGCCTATCATCCACAAACTGATGGGCAGAGCGAAAGGACGATACAAACGCTTGAAGACATGCTACGAGCATGTGTTATTAATTTCGGAAACAGTTGGGATCGACATCTACCATTAGCAGAATTTTCCTACAACAACAGCTACCATTCAAGCATTGAGATGGCGCCGTTTGAAGCACTTTATGGTAGAAAGTGCAGGTCTCCGATTTGTTGGAGTGAAGTGGGGGATAGACAGATTACGGGTCCGGAGATTATACAAGAAACTACCGAGAAGATCATCCAAATTCAACAACGGTTGAAAACCGCCCAAAGTCGACAAAAGAGCTACGCTGACATTAAAAGAAAAGATATAGAATTTGAAATTGGAGAGATGGTCATGCTTAAAGTTACACCTTGGAAAGGCGTTGTTCGATTTGGTAAACGAGGGAAATTAAATCCAAGGTATATTGGACCATTCAAGATTATTGATCGTGTCGGACCAGTAGCTTACCGACTTGAGTTACCTCAACAACTCGCGGCTGTACATAACACTTTCCACGTCTCGAATTTGAAGAAATTTTTTGCTAAAGAAGATCTCACTATTCCGTTAGATGAAATCCAAATCAACGAAAAACTCCAATTCATCGAAGAACCCGTCGAAAAAATGGATCGTGAGGTTAAAAGACTTAAGCAAAACAAGATACCAATTGTTAAGGTTCGATGGAATGCTCGTAGAAGACCCGAGTTCACCTGGGAGCGTGAAGATCAGATGAAGAAGAAATACCCGCATCTATTTCCAGAAGATTCGTCAACACCTTCAACAGCTTAAAATTTCGGGACGAAATTTATTTAACGGGTAGGTACTGTAGTGACCCGAAATTTTCCATGTTTATATATATTAATTGAGATTGATATTTACATGATTAAATGTTTCCAACATGATTAAGCAATCAAACTCGTTAAGACTTGATTAATTGAAATAGGTTTCATATAGACAATTGACCACCCAAGTTGACCGGTGATTCACGAACGTTAAAACTTGTAAAAACTATATGATGACATATATATGGTTATATATATAGTTAACATGATATTATGATAAGTAAACATATCATTAAGTATATTAACAATGAACTACATATGTAAAAACAAGACTACTAACTTAATGATTTTGAAACGAGACAGATATGTAACGATTATCGTTGTAACGACATTTAATGTATATATATCATATTAACAGATATCCGTACATCATAATATCATGATAATATAATAATTTAAAATCTCTTTTGATATTATAAACATTGGGTTAACAACATTTAACAAGATCGTTAACCTAAAGGTTTCAAAACAACATTTACATGTAACGACTAACGATGACTTAACGACTCAGTTAAAGTGTATATACATGTAGTGTTTTAATATGTATTCATACACTTTTGAAAGACTTCAAGACACTTATCAAAATACTTCTACTTAACAAAAATGCTTACAATTACATCCTCGTTCAGTTTCATCAACAATTCTACTCGTATGCACCCGTATTCGTACTCGTACAATACACAACTTTTAGATGTATGTACTATTGGTATATACACTCCAATGATCAGCTCTTAGCAGCCCATGTGAGTCACCTAACACATGTGGGAACCATCATTTGGCAACTAGCATGAAATATCTCATAAAATTACAAAAATATGAGTAATCATTCATGACTTATTTACATGAAAACAAAATTACATATCCTTTATATCTAATCCATACACCAACGACCAAAAACACCTACAAACACTTTCATTCTTCAATTTTCTTCATCTAATTGATCTCTCTCAAGTTCTATCTTCAAGTTCTAAGTGTTCTTCATAAATTCCAAAAGTTCTAGTTTCATAAAATCAAGAATACTTTCAAGTTTGCTAGCTCACTTCCAATCTTGTAAGGTGATCATCCAACCTCAAGAAATCTTTGTTTCTTACAGTAGGTTATCATTCTAATACAAGGTAATAATCATATTCAAACTTTGGTTCAATTTCTATAACTATAACAATCTTATTTCAAGTGATGATCTTACTTGAACTTGTTTTCGTGTCATGATTTTGCTTCAAGAACTTCGAGCCATCCAAGGATCCATTGAAGCTAGATCCATTTTTCTATTTTCCAGTAGGTTTATCCAAGGAACTTAAGGTAGTAATGATGTTCATAACATCATTCGATTCATACATATAAAGCTATCTTATTCGAAGGTTTAAACTTGTAATCACTAGAACATAGTTTAGTTAATTCTAAACTTGTTCGCAAACAAAAGTTAATCCTTCTAACTTGACTTTTAAAATCAACTAAACACATGTTCTATATCTATATGATATGCTAACTTAATGATTTAAAACCTGAAAACACGAAAAATACCGTAAAACCGGATTTACGCCGTCGTAGTAACACCGCGGGCTGTTTTGGGTTAGTTAATTAAAAACTATGATAAACTTTGATTTAAAAGTTGTTATTCTGAGAAAATGATTTTTATTATGAACATGAAACTATATCCATAAATTATGGTTAAACTTAAAGTGGAAGTATATTTTCTAAAATGGTCATCTAGACGTCGTTCTTTCGACTGAAATGACTACCTTTACAAAAACGACTTGTATCTTATTTTTCAGACTATAAACCTATACTTTTCTGTTTAGATTCATAAAATAGAGTTCAATATGAAACCATAGCAATTTGATTCACTCAAAACGGATTTAAAATGAAGAAGTTATGGGTAAAACAAGATTGGATAATTTTTCTCATTTTAGCTACGTGAAAATTGGTAACAAATCTATTCCAACCATAACTTAATCAACTTGTATTGTATATTATGTAATCTTGAGATACCATAGACACGTATACAATGTTTCGACCTATCATGTCGACACATCTATATATATTTCGGAACAACCATAGACACTCTATATGTGAATGTTGGAGTTAGCTATACAGGGTTGAGGTTGATTCCAAAATATATATAGTTTGAGTTGTGATCAATACTGAGATACGTATACACTGGGTCGTGGATTGATTCAAGATAATATTTATCGATTTATTTCTGTACATCTAACTGTGGACAACTAGTTGTAGGTTACTAACGAGGACAGCTGACTTAATAAACTTAAAACATCAAAATATATTAAAAGTGTTGTAAATATATTTTAAACATACTTTGATATATATGTATATATTGTTATAGGTTCGTGAATCAACCAGTGGCCAAGTCTTACTTCCCGACGAAGTAAAAATC
The DNA here is from genome assembly GCF_046630445.1 of Rutidosis leptorrhynchoides. NCBI lineage: Eukaryota > Viridiplantae > Streptophyta > Magnoliopsida > Asterales > Asteraceae > Rutidosis > Rutidosis leptorrhynchoides. The sequence goes on along the minus strand of NC_092342.1, from coordinate 138,729,462 downwards.
TGTGAAAGTGAGTTATAGTCCCACTTTTAAAATCTAATATTTTTGGGATGAGAATACATGCAGGTTTTATAAATGATTTACAAAATAGACACAAGTACGTGAAACTACATTCTATGGTTGAATTATCGAAATCGAATATGCCCCTTTTTATTAAGTCTGGTAATCTAAGAATTAGGGAACAGACACCCTAATTGACGCGAATCCTAAAGATAGATCTATCGGGCCCAACAAGCCCCATCCAAAGTACCGGATGCTTTAGTACTTCGAAATTTATATCATATCCGAAGGGTGTCCCTGAATGATGGGGATATTCTTATATATGCATCTTGTTAATGTCGGTTACCAGGTGTTCACCATATGAATGATTTTTATCTCTATGTATGGGATGTGTATTGAAATATGAAATCTTGTGGTCTATTATTATGATTTGATATATATAGGTTAAACCTATAACTCACCAACATTTTTGTTGACGTTTTAAGCATGTTTATTCTCAGGTGATTATTAAGAGCTTCCGCTGTCGCATACTTAAATAAGGACGAGATTTGGAGTCCATGCTTGTATGATATTGTGTAAAAACTGCATTCAAGAAACTTATTTTGTTGTAACATATTTGTATTATAAACCATTATGTAATGGTCGTGTGTAAACAGGATATTTTAGATTATCATTATTTGATAATCTACGTAAAGCTTTTTAAACCTTTATTGATGAAATAAAGGTTATGGTTTGTTTTAAAATGAATGCAGTCATTGAAAAACGTCTCATATAGAGGTCAAAACCTCGCAACGAAATCAATTAATATGGAACGTTTTTAATCAATAAGAACGGGACATTTCAAAAGGGGTATATTCGGTTTAATAATCCAGCCATAGAATGTAGTTTTACTCACTTGTGTCTATTTCGTAAAACATTTATAAAAGCAGCGCATGTATTCTCAGTCCCAAAAATATATATTGCAAAATGAGAAAAATGAGAAAAATGGATCTAGCTTCAAAGGATCCTTGGATGGCTTGAAAGTTCTTGAAGCAGAATCATGACACGAAAACAGTTCAAGTAAGATTTTCACTCGAAATAAGATTGTTATAGTTATAGAAATTGAATCAAAGTTTGAATATGAGTATTATCTTGTATTAGAAACATATCTTACTGTAAATAAGAAAGATTTCTTGAGGTTGGATGATCACTCTACAAGATTGGAAGTAAGCTAGCAAACTTGAAAGTATTCTTGATTTTATAAAACTAGAACTTGTAGAATTTATGAAGAACACTTAGAACTTGAAGATAGAACTTGAGAGAGATCAATTAGATGAATAAAATTGAAGAATGAAAGTGTTTGTAGGTGTTTTTGGTCGTTGGTGTATGGATTAGATATAAAGGATATGTAATTTTGTTTTCATGTAAATAAGTCATGAATGATTACTCATATTTTTGTAATTTTATGAGATATTTCATGCTAGTTGCCAAATGATGGTTCCCACATATGTTAGGTGACTCACATGTGCTAAAAGCTAAGTATTGTACGAGTACGAATACGGGTGCATACGAGTAGAATTGTACGTGTACGAGTACGAATACGGGTGCATACGAGTAGAATTGTTGATGAAACTGAACGAGGATGTAATTGTAAGCATTTTTGTTAAGTAGAAGTATTTTGATAAGTGTCTTGAATTCTTTCAAAAGTGTATGAATACATATTAAAACACCACATGCATATACATTTTAACTGAGTCGTTAAGTCATCGTTAGTCGTTACATGCAAGTGTAGTTTTGAAACCTTTAGGTTAACGATCTTGTCAAATGTTGTTAACCCAATGTTTATAATATCAAATGAGATTTTAAATTATAATATTATCATGATATTATGATGTACGAATATATCTTAATATGATATATATACATTAAATGTCGTTACAACTATAATCGTTACATATATGTCTCGTTTCAAAATCATTAAGTTAGTAGTCTTGTTTTTACATATGTAGTTCATTATTAATATACTTAATGATATGTTTACTTATCATAATATCATGTTAACTATATATATATATAACCATATATATGTCATCATATAGTTTTTACAAGTTTTAACGTTCGTGAATCACCGGTCAACTTGGGTGGTCAATTGTCTATATGAAACCTATTTCAATTAATCAAGTCTTAAGAAGTTTGATTGATTAATATGTTGGAAACACTTAATCATGTAAATAACAATTTCATTTAATATATATATAAATATATAAACATGGAAAAGTTCGGGTCACTACAGTACCTACCAGTTAAATAAATTTTGTCCTGAAATTTTAAGCAGTTGGTGGTGTTGACGTATCTTCTAGAAATAAATGCGGGTATTTCTTCTTCATCTGATCTTCTCGTTCCCAGGTGAACTCGGGTCCTCTACGAGCATTCCATCGAACCTTAACAATTGGTATCTTGTTTTGCTTAAGTCTTTTAACCTCACGATCCATTATTTCGACGGGTTCTTCGAAGAATTGAAGTTTTTTGTTGATTTGGATTTCATCTAACGGAATAGTGAGATCTTCTTTAGCAAAACATTTCTTCAAATTCGAGACATGGAAAGTGTTATGTACAGCCGCGAGTTGTTGAGGTAACTCAAGTCGGTAAGCTACTGGTCCGACACGATCAATAATCTTGAATGGTCCGATATACCTTTCTAAGGTGCAACTTTAAGCATGATCATCTCTCCAATTTCAAATTCTATATCTTTTCTTTTAATGTCAGCGTAGCTCTTTTGTCGACTTTGGGCGGTTTTCAACCATTGTTGAATTTGGATGATCTTCTCGGTAGTTTTTTGTATTATCTCCGGACCCGTAATCTGTCTATCCCCCACTTCACTCCTTGTTGTGCCTCATTTATTTGAGTAGTAAGGTTATTGTGAATCATTATATTCATAGATTTTACTCGAATGGGTTCTCTGTCCTTCCTGCTCAAGGCGTCGGCTACCACATTTGCCTTCCCCGGGTGGTAACGAATCTCAAAGTCGTAATCATTCAACAATTCAATCCACATACGCTGCCTCATATTCAGTTGTTTCTGATTAAATATGTGTTGAAGACTTTTGTGGTCTATATATATAATACTTTTGACCCCATATAAGTAGTGCCTCCAAGTCTTTAATGCAAAAACAACCGCGCCTAATTCCAAATCATGCGTCGTATAATTTTGTTCGTGAATCTTCAATTGTCTAGACGCATAAGCAATCACCTTCGTTCGTTGCATTAATACACAACCGAGACCTTGCTTTGATGCGTCACAATAAATCACAAAATCATCATTCCCTTCAGGCAATGACAATATAGGTGCCGTAGTTAGCTTTTTCTTCAAAAACTAAAAAGCTTTCTCTTGTTCATCCTTCCATTCAAATTTCTTCCCTTTATGCGTTAATGCAGTCAAGGGTTTTGCTATTCTGGAAAAGTCTTGGATGAACCTTTTGTAGTAACCAGCTAGTCCTAAAAACTGGCGTATGTGTTTCGGAGTTTTTGGGGTTTCCCACTTTTCAACAGTTTCTATCTTTGCCGGATCCACCTTAATACCTTCTTTGTTCACTATGTGACTGAGGAATTGAACTTCTTCCAACCAAAATGCACACTTTGAAAACTTAGCGTACAATTCTTCCTTCCTCAATACTTCTAACACCTTTCTCAAATGTTCACCGTGTTCTTGGTCATTCTTTGAGTAAATAAGTATGTCATCAATGAAAACAATGACAAACTTGTCAAGGAATGGTCCACACAATCGGTTCATAAGGTCCATGAACACAGCTGGTGCATTAGTTAAACCAAACGGCATGACCATAAACTCGTAATGACCGTAACGTGTTCTGAGAGCAGTCTTTGGAATATCATCTTCTTTTACCCGCATTTGATGATACCCGGAACGTAAGTCAATCTTTGAATAAACAGACGTGCCTTGTAGTTGATCAAATAAGTCGTTGATTCTCGGTAGTGGGTAGCGGTTCTTGATGGTAAGTTTGTTCAACTCTCGGTAGTCGATACACAACCTGAATGTACCATCTTTCTTCTTGACAAACAAAACAGGAGCTCCCCACGGTGATGTGCTTGGTCGAATGAAACCACGCTCTAAAAGTTCTTGTAATTGGCTTTGCAGTTCTTTCATCTCGCTGGGTGTGAGTCTGTAAGGAGCACTAGCTATTGGTGCAGCTCCTGGTACAAGATCTATTTGAAATTCAACGGATCGATGTGGGGGTAATCCCGGTAATTCTTTCGGAAATACATCGGGAAATTCTTTTGCGATGGGAACATCATTGATACTCTTTTCTTTAGTTTGTAGTTTCTCGATGTGTGCTAGAACAGCATAGCAACCTTTTCTTATTAGTTTTTGTGCCTTCAAATTACTAATGAGATGTAGCTTCGTGTTGCCCTTTTCTCCGTACACCATTAAGGGTTTTCCTTTTCCTCGTATAATGCGAATTGCATTTTTGTAACAAACGATCTCTGCTTTCACTTCTTTCAACTAGTCCATACCGATTATCACATCAAAACTCCCTAACTTTACTGGTATCAAGTCAATCTTAAATGTTTCGCTAACCAGTTTAATTTCACGATTCCGACATATATTATCTGCTGAAATTAATTTACCATTTGCTAATTCGAGTAAAAATTTACTATCCAAAGGCGTCAATGGACAACTTAATTTAGCACAAAAATCTCTACTCATATAGCTTCTATCCGCACCCGAATCAAATAAAACGTAAGAAGATTTATTGTCAATAAGAAACGTACCCGTAACAAGCTCCGGGTCTTCCTGTGCCTCTGCCGCATTAATATTGAAAACTCTTCTGCGGCCTTGTCCATTCGAGTTCTCCTGGTTCGGGCAATTTCTAATAATGTGGCCCGGTTTTCCACATTTATAACAAACTACATTGGCATAACTTGCTCCGACACTACTTGCTCCGCCATTACTTGTTCCGACACCATTTGTTCCTTTCGTTCTGTTAACCCCTGGTCCGTAGACCTCACACTTCGCCGCGCTATGACCATTTCTTTTACACTTGTTGCAAAATTTGGTGCAGAACCCCGAGTGATACTTTTCACACCTTTGGCATAGCTGCTTCTGATTGTAGTTGTTGTTGCGGTTATTATTGTTGTTGGGATGATTGTTGTAGTTGCTGTTGTTGTTGTTGTTGTTGTTGTTGTTGTTGTTGTTGTTGTTGTTATTGTTGTTGTTGTTGTTGTTGTTGGGCCGTTTGTTGTAGTTGCGATTGATGTTGCGATTGTTGGGATAGTTGTTGCGATTATTGTTGTAATTGCTGTTGTTGTTGTATTGGTGATTCTTATCACCGTTTTCCTCCCACTTTCTTTTAACTTGCTTCACATTGGCCTCTTCAGCAGTCTGTTCTTTAATTCTTTCTTCAATCTGGTTCACTAGTTTGTGAGCCATTCTACATGCCTGTTGTATGGAGGTGGGCTCGTGTGAACTTATATCTTCTTGGATTCTTTCCAGTAATCCTTTCACAAACGCGTCGATCTTCTCTTCCTCATCTTCGAACGCTCCCGGACACAATAGGCATAATTCTGTGAATCGTCTTTCGTACGTGGTAATATCAAATCCTTGGGTTTGTAACCCTCTAAGTTCTGTCTTGAGCTTATTGACCTCGGTTCTGGGACGGTACTTCTCGTTCATCAAGTGCTTGAATGCTGACCACGGTAGTGCGTAAGCATCATCTTGTCCCACTTGCTCTAGATAGGTATTCCACCATGTTAACGCAGAACCTGTGAAGGTATGCGTAGCGTACTTCACTTTGTCCTCTTCAGTACACTTACTTATGGCAAACACCGATTCGACCTTCTCGGTCCACCGTTTCAATCCGATCGGTCCTTCGATTCCATCAAATTCCAAAGGTTTGCAGGCAGTGAATTCTTTGTAGGTGCATCCTACACGATTTCCTATACTGCTAGATCCAAGGTTATTGTTGGTATGTAGCGCAGCCTGTACTGCGGCTATGTTTGAAGCAAGAAATGCACGAAATTCCTCTTCGCTCATATTCAAGGTGTGTCGAGTAGTCGGTGCCATTTCCTTCAAAATAGTCAAATGAAACGAGTTAATCATATAGAATATCAAGAGTAGTCAATAGTATTTCGTAGCTTAATATGAACTTATTTATAAAAGCTCTTTCTTCATATTAGCGTTTTATACTCTTTAATTCGGGTAGTACCTACCCGTTAAGTTCATACTTAGTAGCTAACATACCATTTCAACTACTACAATTCTATATGAAAAACTAATCACAAAAAAAAAATCATATTCAAACCTTTATACAATAACTTGCAAACTTACAATACCGCTTTTTTTTACATATAGCATGAAATATAGCACATAAAACTTTGATACAAAGTAGTTGTGAAGATAATTCTAGTTAATAAATAAGGCGTTCAGCAAAGGCAATAAAGACACGTAATTCATACGTCCAGAAACAAGTCATGCATTCTGGTTTTACTAATACCACTTCCCATCCTTGATTTTGTGGAACATAACTGTTGTGACCGATAGTAAGACAATGTGTTGTAACATCGTCAAAAGGATGAAGGTTATGTAATGACCAACAGTCTCGTAATAACCTAAAAACCTCATTTCTTACCCCAATTACCGACTCCGTCACTTGTGGGAACGTTTTGTCTAATAGTTGTAGCCCGATGTTCTTGTTCTCACTTTGGTGAGAAGCGAACATTACTAACCCGTAAGCATAACATGCTTCTTTATGTTGCATGTTAGCCACTTTTTCTAAATCACGAAGTCCTATATTCGGATATATTGAGTCAAAATAATTTCTTAACCCATTGCGTAAAATAGCATTTGGGTTCCCCGCAATATATGCATCAAAGTAAACACATCGTAACTTATGGATTTCCCAATGTGATATCCCCCATCTTTCGAATGAAAGCCTTTTATAAATCAAGGCATTCTTGGAACGTTTTTCGAATGTCTTACAAACTGATCTCGCCTTAAATAGTTATGCCGAGGAATTCAGACCGACTCTAGACAAGATTTCATCAATCATGTCTCCGGGTAGGTCTCTTAAAATATTGGGTTGTCTATCCATTTTGTGTTTTTATACTGTAAAATAGACAAGAGTTAGATTCATAAAAATACTTATTAATACAAGCAATTTTTACATATATCATAAAGCATAAGCACACTATATTACATATATTACACCACACGAATACAACTATCTTATTCCGACTCGCTCGTTTCTTCTTCTTCGGTTTTGGTTCGTTTTGCCAAGTTTCTAGGGATATATGATGTTTCCCTAATACGAGCCGTCAGTTTCCACATTGGTTTAGAAAAACCTGGTGGTTTAGAGGTTCCCGGGTTATTGTCACAACTTAAGAAATACGAGTGTTGATGATACATATAAAGTTCATCGGGTTTGTAATCAAATTTCTCTATTTTTATGCCCTATCCCTTATTGTTCTCTTTTGCCTTATTAAATTGTGTTGGGGTAATTTCTATAACATCATCGGAATCCTTGTCGGGATCTGATTCATCGGAGAATTGGTAATCCTCCCAATACTTTGCTTCCTTGGCGGAAACACCATTGACCATAATTAACTTTGGTCGGTTGGTTGAGGATTTTCTTCTACTTAACCGTTTTATTATTTCCCCCACTGGTTCTATTTCTTCTTCCGATTCCGATTCTTCTTCCGGTTCCGATTCTTCTTCCGGTTCCGACTCTTCTTCCGGTTTCTCTTCGGGAACTTGTGAATCAGTCCACGAATCATTACAATTTATATTTGACTCTTCATTATTATTAGGTGAGTCAATGGGAGTTGTTCTAGACGTAGACATCTATCACATAATATCAAATGTGTTAAGAGATTAATATATCATATAATATTCACATGTTAAAAATATATAGTTTCCAACAAAATTTGTTAAGCAATCATTTTTCAAGTAAACACGGTCGAAGTCCAGACTCCCTAATGCATCCTAACAAACTCGATAAGACACACTAATGCAAAATTCTGGTTCTCTAAGACCAACGCTCGGATACCAACTGAAATGTCCCGTTCATATTGATTATAAACGTTCCATATTAATTGATTTCGTTGCGAGGTTTTGACCTCTATATGAGACGTTTTTCAAAGACTGCATTCATTTTTAAAACAACCATAACCTTTATTTTATCAATAAAGGTTTCAAAAGCATTACGTAGATTATCAAATAATGATAATCTAAAATATACCGTTTACACACGACCATTACATAATGGTTTACAATATAAATATATTACATCGACATATGTTTCTTGAATGCAGTTTTTACATAATATCATACAAACATGGACTCCAAATCTTGTTCTTATTTTAGTATGCAACAGCTGAAGCTCTTAATATTCACCTAAGAATAAACATGCTTTAAACGTCAACAAAAATGTTGGTGAGTTATAGGTTTAACCTATATATATCAAATCGTAACAATAGACCACAAGATTTCATATTTCAATATACATCCCATACATAGAGATAAAAATCATTCATATGGTGAACACCTGGTAACCGACATTAAGAAGATGCATATATAAGAATATCCCCATCATTCCGGGACACCCTTCGGATATGATATAAATTTCGAAGTACTAAAGCATCCGGTACTTTGGATGGGGTTTGTTAGGCCCAATAGATCTATCTTTAGGAGTCGCGTCAATTAGGGTGTCTGTTCCCTAATTATTAGATTACCAGACTATAAAGGGGCATATTCGGTTTAATAATCCAGCCATAGAATGTAGTTTTACTCACTTGTGTCTATTTCGTAAAACATTTATAAAAGCAGCACATGTATTCTCAGTCCCAAAAATATATATTGCAAAAGCATTTAAAAAGGGAGCAAATGAAACTCACTTTCACAGATTTTTTACTTCGTCGGGAAGTAAGAGTTGGCCACTGGTCGATTCACGAACCTATAACAAATATGTACATATATATCAAAGTATATTCAAAATATATTTACAACACTTTTAATACATTTTGATGTTTTAAGTTTATTAAGTCAGCTGTCCTTGTTATTAACCTACAACTAGTTGTCCAACGTTAGATGTACAGAAAAAAATTGATATATATTATCTTGAATCAATCCACGACCCAGTGTATACACGTCTCAGGCTAGATCACAACTCAAAGTATATATATTTTTGGAATCAACCTCAACCCTGTATAGCTAACTCCCATATTACTGCATATAGAGTGTCTATGGTTGTTCCAAATAATATATACACATGGGTCGATATGATATGTCAAAACATTTGCATACGTGTCTATGGTATCCCAAGATTACATAATATATTAGAATACATGTATAATACAATATAAGTTAGCTAGGATATGATTAATATAGATTTGTTACCAATTTTCACGTTGCTACAACAAGAAAAATTATCCAATCTTGTTTTACCCATAACTTCTTCATTTTAAATCCGTTTTGAGTGAATCAAATTGCTATGGTTTCATATTGAACTCTATTTTATGAATCTAAACAGAAAAAGTATAGTTTTATAGTCGGAAATATAAGTTACAAGTCGTTTTTGTAAAGGTAGTCATTTCAGTCGAAAAAACGACGTCTAGATGACCATTTTAGAAAACATACTTCCACTTTGAGTTTAACCATGATTTTTGGATATAGTTTCATGTTCATAAGAAAAATCATTTTCCCAGAAGAACTACTTTTAAATCAAAGTTTATCATAATTTTTAATTAACTAACCCAAAACAGCCCGCGGTGTTACTACGACGGCGTAAATCCGGTTTTACGGTGTTTTTCGTGTTTCCAGGTTTTAAATCATTAAGTTAGCATATCATATAGATATAGAACATGTGTTTAGTTGATTTTAAAAGTCAAATTAGAAGGATTAACTTTTGTTTGCGAACAAGTTTAGAATTAACTAAACTATGTTCTAGTTATTACAAGTTTAAACCTTCGAATAAGATAGCTTTATATGTATGAATCGAATGATGTTATGAACATCATTACTACCTCAAGTTTTCTGGATAAAGCTACTGGAAATTAGAAAAATGGATCTAGCTTCAAAGGATCCTTGGATGGCTTGAAAGTTCTTGAAGCAGAATCATGACACAAAAACAGTTCAAGTAAGATTTTCACTCGAAATAAGATTGTTATAGTTATAGAAATTGAATCAAAGTTTGAATATGAGTATTACCTTGTATTAGAAAGATATCTTACTGTAAATAAGAAAGATTTCTTGAGGTTGGATGATCACTCTACAAGATTGGAAGTAAGCTAGCAAACTTGGAAGTATTCTTGATTTTATGAAACTAGAACTTGTAGAATTTATGAAGAACACATAGAACTTGAAGATAGAACTTGAGAGAGATCAATTATATGAAGAAAATTGAAGAATGAAAGTGTTTGTAGGTGTTTTTGGTCGTTGGTGTATGGATTAGATATAAAGGATATGTAATTTTGTTTTCATGTAAATAAGTCATGAATGATTACTCATATTTTTGTAATTTTATGAGATATTTCATGCTAGTTGCCAAATGAATGTTCCCACATGTGTTAGGTGACTCACATGGGCTGCTAAGAGCTGATGATTGGAGTGTATATACCAATAGTACATACATCTAAAAGCTGTGTATTGTACGAGTACGAATACGGGTGCATACGAGTAGAATTGTTGATGAAACTGAACGAGGATGTAATTGTAAGCATTTTTGTTAAGTAGAAGTATTTTGATAAGTGTCTTGAAGTCTTTCAAAAGTGTATGAATACATATTAAAACACTACATGCATATACATTTTAACTGAGTCGTTAAGTCATCGTTAGTCGTTACATGTAAGTGTTGTTTTGAAACCTTTAGGTTAACGATCTTGTTAAATGTTGTTAACCCAATGTTTATAATATCAAATGAGATTTTAAATTATAATATTATCATGATATTATGATGTACGAATATCTCTTAATATGATATATATACATTAAATATCGTTACAACGATAATCGTTACATATATGTCTCGTTTCAAAATCATTAAGTTAGTAGTCTTGTTTTTACATATGTAGTTCATTATTAATATACTTAATGATATGTTTACTTATCATAATATCATGTTAACTATATATATAACCATATATATGTCATCATATAGTTTTTACAAGTTTTAACGTTCGTGAATCACCGGTCAACTTGGGTGGTCAATTGTCTATATGAAACCTATTTCAATTAATCAAGTCTTAACAAGTTTGATTGCTTAATATGTTGGAAACACTTAATCATGTAAATAACAATTTCATTTAATATATATATAAACATGGAAAAGTTCAGGTCACTACAGATATTCACTTAAGCTCCAAAAGCAGTGTAAACGAAATGGATCAACCAACTAGTCATCTTCAATTCATCTGATGGGTTTGTAGCCTACTTAATCAATGGAGACAAGAAGAAGCAATCCCTTTCATCCACCATATTGTCCGCTGGGCGAAGAACTTGAAGCATTCACCGGTGAACTAATCCGAAACACCATTTTTACTCTCATTTCCCGAATATCTCACCACGACTATATCATAAATTAGATTCTAAACCTTATTCATCCGCTCGTTCCGATCGACAATCATCCCGGAATAATAGAAGAAGTTAACGAACTTCGCGCTCGAGTAATCAATTTGGAGAATATGGTGCAAAATTTACCAGCTTCAACAACATCACCGACACCAGCATTACCATCAGTAACAACACCAGTACTATCAACAATCCATGCCTCAACATCTCATTCTGTACCTCGAGTATAATCATTGTTCTACGTATCGTTCTACATCGATTATCTTCGTTCTTCGTGGCGATTAAGTAATCTCTAAATGTTTTAGAGATTATGTATTCTAGTTTTAACGATAAACCAAATGAGTTAAATATCATATTAACTCAATGAATCCATGATTACATCTGAAGAAAATATATATGTATATATGTTTTCATAAAGATTGTAATTTAAAATTCTTTCGTACAAAGTGTTAATTGTGAAAATATTTTAACGGGTAGGTAATACCCGAGGGATATTCAGATTTCACATTAATAAGTTACAATGTACATTCTTCGAAGCTGATTCAACAGTCGTTTACTATCCTACTTACATCCACCGATATACAAATCCGTTCACCACAGAATAACCATATTCATCCAATTTCATATTTAGATTTTGATTTATCAGAATCCAACAAGTGGCATAATGAAGAAAACATTTGACAAAATAAAGTTTGTTAGAAACAAACAAATTAACTATGATGAATTTTGTTAAGAATCCACACTAACTGTTCCTAGCTAACTGATTACATTTTATTTATCGCAGTTTATTTATCGCAATTTAATTATTGCAATTTTATTCATCGTCATTTAATTTCTGTTATTTACTTTAAAAATTTTATTTATCATCATTTAATTTTTGTACTTATTTTACGCACTTTAAATATCGGGACACGTATACAAGGTTTTGACATATCATATCGACACATCTATATATATTATTTGGAATCACCATAGACACTATATATGCAGTAATGATCGAGTTATCTATATAGGGTTGAGATTGATTCCCAAATAATATATATACTTTGAGTTGTGATCGAGTCTGAGACAAGTACACGGGTCACGATACATATTAATTAATTCAAATATTATATATTAAGCTATACATGAATTATTGGACTGTTAAATGTGGACTATCAACTGTGGACTACCAACATTGGACAATTAAAATGAATTAAAATATTGATTATAACATATGAAACTAAAACAATTCTTCAAGTTTGCCACTTGATTTCATCTTAAACCTCAATTGTATCTTGACGATTACAATCTGCGTTCAAACCTTTCATGATTCTTGAAAACACCTCAATCGATAGGATGAATCAACCGCACTTCATCTACGGAAGGAAAGATTTATGCATATAGTTATGCACCTGAGAAACTCTCGGCAACTGAGTAAAAGTTTAACACGTAACCGCGTCAGATCCTTTGGCATTTATTAGCAAAAATAACTTTGCGATTCCGTTTCAAAGTAGCCAATTTTGTCACAGCTCCACTAAGTCAACTTCGACTTTTCATTCGAAGCAGCCTTACTATAATCCTGATATATACGATTACCCTTTTGATACCAGAGAATTATTTCATATTCCACCATATTACCATCAGCGTTTAATCATCTAAAAACACAATTTTCCTGAAACCACCTCGGATTAATAACCGATGATTCAGATATCATAGCATTAAATGCAGAGGAAACAGAAAAATGGTAGATGGTCTAAACGACCAAAAGTTTGATGATAAAGAAAGGAGTGTTAGGAATGCTCGATAGAAAATTGGGTATTGAAAAACAGATTGAGCTACCCATGAAGGAGACCAAGGACAAATACAAGGATCAAACCCTACATTCAAAGAATTCAGGTAATTCTGGATCCGTTGAAATCTTTAGTGAATATCTTGCTCCGAAGTCATGTTAAAATCTTGCGAAAAATCTTTCTTCATCAACCATCGAACTTAGAAATTCCAAAATATCATCATCAATATCTTCGATATTTCTGAGGATATTTTCATAAATATTCTCGTCCGAAATTATATACCTCCTCGTACCTCCTGTGTATCATTATTTTGGAAACATTCAATAGAAAATTTAGTACCGAAAAGTAGATTATGCGAAACTAGGAAGAAAGCCGTGGACAAATCACAAAGAATAAGTTTGACTTCAAATAATCCAAATGATTCAATGTCTGCTAATGTCTTTAGTGAATATCTTGCTCCTTACTCTAAACCCTTGCAGATAATAGTTTCTATCATCCTCTGATCTTAGATATTCCGAGATATTATCGTATCTTTCATTATAAATATCCTCCATATTTCTGGAGATATTTTTATAACTATTTTTATCTGAAATCATTAATCTCTTCGTGCTATCAGTATTACATCATATAAAAACTGTTAATTTTTATATTCTGTAAATTTTCGAGCTTAAAATATGAATGTTATTGAAGTAATGTTGGGAACTGATGCATGAGTTAGTATAATATAATGACACTTGATCAACGTGATTATATTACAGTAAGTCATGCTGAGTTTCTAAATGGGACATGATGATTCACAGACTATAACGTCATCATGTGCCATGTTACACGACTCTTACATTTTATCTGATATATAAACATATCAAGAACATATTTTCTTGATAGTTCTATCTCTCCCGGATATTCTGGTAAATTGACGAATCAAGATCGTGCTATTACCATTTCTTTCTTAGAACATTAACTATGTTCATTTCGAAATTTATATCTATGAATTCTGGATTGTTGCTCGCTTTACTAGAGGTCGAGAGGATAATAAAAAGGCAAAGAGATCCAAAATATAAGAGAAAATATAAAGTCCAATGACAACACCGAAATTACAAACCGTGGATATCAGTACGTATAGCAATATAAAGACACGGGAAGATTATAAATACAATAATCCTGAGAGCATAATAGAAATAAACAGATTCTTCAGGTAGGAGTTGGAAAAGAAGAACAATCAGTGCGATAGTTAGAATAAGAACAAGAATCAGAACAGGGTTAAGCATTTTCATAAATCTTTTGAATTTGGGAATTGAGTATAAAAGTGGTGAAAACTAATGGAATGGAAAAGGTAAATTTATAAAGGAAATATCAGACAGAGTAATCGAGACAGATCACCGTATTTAATTATAGAGATCACAATTTCCTTACTCGCCGAAGAATCAAATCTTTTAGATTTCAAAAATTTTCTTTAAATCCCTTGAATTCCGGAATTCAATCCCCCTACGTCAAAAGTTAAGACGCACCTTATTTTCTAAATTCAACCATGACTAGTGAAAAGTTCTGATGAAACTTGTCTATCTCATTTCACTATTCAGTTATAGCTTCAGTCGAACGCTCCGAGTAATCAAATCGTTTTATCTATATTATTCAATAGTGATAAAACTCTATTTAACAACTTGTACTCGTCATGAAAACATTTTATTGTTAGCCATGACCACCTCACTCAAATTTCGGGACGAAATTTCTTTAACGGGTAGGTACTGTGATGACCCGGGAATTTCCGATCAAAATTAAACTTAATCTTTATATGATTTCGATACGATAAGCAAAGTATGTAATGTTGAGTCTAAAAAATTTTGAAACAATGTTCATATATGCATTTGACCTTTGACTATTCCCGACTATTCACGAACAATTTTGTGTAAATAGATATGTATATGTATATATATGTATATATATAAATAAATATAACTATGTATATAATATTTTAAATTGATAAAGTACACTTTAATCATTTGAATTAAAAATGTAATATAATAAATAGAATTACCAAGTTATTATTAAAATGAATATATATATATATATATATATATATATATATATATATATATATATATATATATATATATATATATATATATATATATATATATATAATATATATATATATATATATATATATATATATATATATATATATATGAATTCTATATAATGTTTGAAAAATTAAATATTCAATGTATGTTAGTATATATATTATATAATAATAAGAAGTAATATTAATAAGTTTAATTGTATGTTAAATTATAATTGTTATAGTAATACCTTTAGTACTAATATCTAAATTAGTATTATTAATATAAAAATATATATATATTTATATAAATTGTTATACTATCATCATCACTAATATTATTATAATTAGTATTATTATTGATAGCATTACTAATATTAGTATTATCATTTTAATTTTTATTATATTCATAGTAGCATTTTGATAAAATTATTATTAATATTAATAGTATTATATTTTTATTATTATTATTAGTAATTAGTAAATATGTTAAAATTTATCACATTCTCAGATTTATTAATAAATTCATATTACTAATCCATATTACAAAATGTAATATAACAGATATATATAAATATATAAATATAGTTATATAAATACTGTTATATAATTAGATATATAAAATACAGTTATTAATATATATATATATATATATATATATATATATATATATATATATATATATATATATATATATATATATATATATATATATATATATATATATATATATATATATACAGATTTATATACAAAAACGAATACAGTGAGATTATTACGGATTCTGTACAGGTCTTGATCAACTTTATTAGTATTATTTTCTGTCACAAATCTTGTTATCAAATCGAATTTATCACTGATATAAAAACAAAGAAACTGGACATCAAAGTCCATAACTTGTACGACTTAATTGTAGCTTTTATCTGTTTTATATTTTTTTTCATTATTCCTGATTTAAAAAGTGTCCTACCTGTCTGCATTTGGTTACTAGTCAACATCAGTTAATTCAGACGTAATTCTATCTCAATTATTCGATACCTTATACATAACTCTAACTGTAATTGGGAATTAAAGAGAAAAATAGGAGGGACAGGAGCTCAATAACCCATTCTTCAACTTTATAGTCAAAACCCATATTCGAATCCAATTTAAAAAAACGAAAAATGCAGTCATGTTAGGAATCTCGTGCTCAAACTATCTGGAAAGTTTCATATCCTAATTTCTTATATCAAGTGTGAATTTTGAGGTCAAAGTTCCTATGTCAAAAGTCAAACAATTGGTTCTTCATAAAATTCGATTTCGTTTGAAAGTTTTTGAGGCAATTAACGATTGAGAAAGTTTCTATAAAGGATTTGGAATGTATTTCGTTTTGAAATCGTGAGCTCAAACATTCTTAATTTCAAAAATCGCTGAATGAGTTCATCTTTTATTTATTTTTCGTTACAGCAACTGCTGTTGCTTTTAATTTTTTATTATTGTTATTAATCTAGAAATTACGGATGGCTTATAAGATTCAATTAATCAGGCTAAACCCAATTTTAAACTAGCTGGAATATTTGCAAACTGATTCCTATCGAGTCAAGAATATTAAGGAAGAAGATAGAATATGAAATATAAGACATATGGTTTATAATAAATTCGATGGGCTTATAAATCAGAAAATCGGCAACAGCCGAATGGTCATGGGTGTTTGTCGGGGAGCAAGAGGTCGCGGTTTCGAACCCGGCTTGGTGCAATTTTCTTTCTGAAATGCATATGGAGGTAGTTTTCAAAATCAAAATTTTTATTATTATTATTATTATTATTATTTTTATTATTGTTAATTATTATTATTATTATTAGTATTATTATTGTTATGGAATTTACATTAAATTCATGTTATTATGTTTATATTTGTAGATCAAAAGTTTAATGATAATAAACGACATAATTACAATTATAGTTTCAAGTATGAAAATATATATGAAAGGTACTATGAAGTAATTAAAAATATGGTTAACGATATGATAATATTTTTGATTATGGCTATAATTATTATAAATAAACTATGGACATGAATATAAAGTTAATATGTTTATTTCACGGTTGTAATGCAAGTATAATCGAATTAGGATTAAACTTTAAGATTTTGGTTATTAAATATAAGAAAGTATTATTATTAAAATTTCTATTATTAGTAGTAAACTTGTTATTATTATAGTTATTATTATTATCAGTATTATTATTATTATCATTATTACTATCATTATTATTAAAAGTAGTATTATTTTTAAATATAGTATTTTTATTAAAATTAGTATTATCACTAAAATTAATATTTTTATTAAAATTATCATTTTTATTGAAATTATCATTATTATTATTATTATTATTATCATTATTATTAACATTATTACTAACATGTCCATAATTACTATCATTAATAAGTAATTGCTATTATTATTATTATTATTATTATTATTATTATTATTATTATTATTATTATTATTATTATTATTATTATAGAAATACAACTCTTTATTTATTATTAACATATTATCAAATAAATATTAGTTACATAAAAACATATTTAATACATATAACATAACTATATTAATATGTTTACAATAAATATTAATTATTCATCTAAGGTATATATAAACTAACTATACTTAATTAACAAATAAAACCTATAAACTATTAAATATAACAATATACATATATGTATATAAATTTGTTTGATTACCATTACATGTGTTAATATACATAATTGAATATAGGTTCGTGAATCCAAGGCCAACCCTGCATTGTTCCGTTTCGTCATATGTATGTTTACTATAAAATACAGTAAGGTGAGTTTCATTTGCTCCCCTTTTACTCTTTACATTTTTGGGGCTGAGAATACATGCAAATGTTTTATTAACTGTTTTACAATAATTATATACGTGAGTTTCATTTGCCTTTTTACCCTTTATATTTTTGGGCTGAGAATACATGCGCAATTTTTATAAATTATTTACAAAATAGACACAAGCACGTGAAACTACATTCTATGGTTGAATTATCGAAATCGAATATGCCCCTTTTTATTAAGTCTGGTAATCTAAGAATTAGGGAACAGACACCCTAATTGACGCGAATCCTAAAGATAGATCTATGGGCCCGACGAACCCCATCCAAAGTACCGGATGCTTTAGTACTTCGTTTTGTTTATATCATGTCCGAAGGAGGATCCCGGAATGATAGGGGATATTCTTATATGCATATTGTTAATGTCGGTTACCAGGTGTTCAATCCATAAGAATGATATTTTTGTCTCTATGCATGGGACGTTCATTTAATGAGAAATGGAAATAAGAAATCTTGTGGTCTATTAAAATTATGAAAGGAATATTTATGTTAAACTAATGAACTCACCAACCTTTTGGTTGACACTTTAAAGCATGTTTATTCTCAGGTACGAAAGAAATCTTCCGCTGTGCTTTTGCTCATCTTAGAGATATTAATTGGAGTCATTCATGACATATTTCAAAAGACGTTGCATTCTGATAAGGCTAAAAAGGAACATATATTTCATAGCAATATCCCTCCTAAATAATAGGTTTTCATTTGTAATTGTATTATATTTTCATTGTATTTGTTTAAATAAATAAGTGCGAAGACAAAAGGCGAAAACGAAGATTTGAAGACACAAACGTCCAAAAAACTTAAATGTACAAGATACAATTCAAAAGGTTCAATTTATTGATGAGAAACGTCTAAAAATGACAAAAGTACAAGTTGTGGAACGCAAAGTACAAGATATTAAATTGAACGCAAGGACGTTCGAAAATCCGGAACCAGGACATGAGTCAACTATCAACGCCCGACGCAACGGACTAAAAATTACAAGTCTACTATGCACAAGAATATAATATAATATATAAATAATTATATTAATTATTTATATTTTATATTTATATATATAAAACGTCGGCAAAGAAGATCCAAAGGGGTGTGAGCTGTATTCCATATCCCCGCGACTCGCGGAGTTCTCAGGCACAAAGTGCCGCGACTCGCGGAGCACAGAAATTTCAAAATCCCTATAAAAGGTCGCGAATTCTGCCGAGTTTAAAAACATAATAATAATAATAATAATACTCCGTAAGATAATAAATAAATAAATATATAATTTATATAATATATATATATATATATATATATATATATATATATATATATATATATATATATATATATATATATATATATATATATATATATATATATATTATAGATTAGTGTTATATTAGATTAGTTTGAGTTATGTAAAAGTTATTTTTACGGGTTTTAAAGTCAGAGCTCTGTCCGTGTACCACTACGCGATAAATAATCAATGTAAGCTATGTTCTCCTTTTTAAATTAATGTCTCGTAGCTAAGTTATTATTATGCTTATTTAAAACAAAGTAATCATGATGTTGGGCTAATTACTAAAATTGGGTAATTGGGCTTTGTACCATAATTGGGGTTTGGACAAAAGAACGACACTTGTGGAAATGAGACTATGGGCTATTAATGGGCTTTATATTTGTTTAACTAAATGATAGTTTGTTAATGTTAATATAAAGATTTACAATTAGGCGTCCCTATAAATTACCATATACACTCGATCGGACACGATGGGCGGGGTATTTATATGTACGAATAATCGTTCATTTAACCGGACACGGGAATGGATTAATAGCCACTAGAATAATTAAAACAGGGGTGAAATTATGTACAAAGGACACTTGGTATAATTGATAACAAAATATTAAAACCTTGGGTTACACTCAGTCGACATCCTGGTGTAATTATTAAACAAAGTATTAAAATCTTGTTACAGTTTAAATCCCCAATTAGTTGGAATATTTAACTTCGGGTATAAGGATAATTTGACGAGGACACTCGCATTTTATATTTATGACCGATGGACTGTTATGGACAAAAACCAGACGGACATATTAAATAATCCAGGACAAAGGACAATTAACCCATGGGCATAAAACTAAAATCAACACGTCAACCATCATGGTTACGGAAGTTTAAATAAGCATAATATATTTTATTTCATATTTCCTCGTACTTTTATTTATTGTCATTTTAATTATTGTTATTTATTTTATTGTTATTTAAATATCATCATTTACTATACGCTTCGCTTAAAATATAAATCGACAAACCGGTCATTAAACGGTAAACCCCCTTTTATATATTATTATATATAATTATATATATTTTGTACAAATATAGTTGTTTAAAAATATAGTGTGCAATAAGCCCGCTCCCTGTGGAACGAACCGGACTTACTAAAAACTATACTACTCTACGATTAGGTACACTGCCTATAGTGTTGTAGCAAGGTTTAGGTATATCCCATTTGTAAATAAATAATTAAAACTTGTGTAATTTGTAACGTATTTCGTAGTAAAATATAGTACTATCACGTACCCCTCCGCTACCACATCACATTCGAGTCGTTGAGTTCATCAAGGTTATTATTAAATCAATTATAGTAAGATATGTTATGAAATGGTATGCATGTCGTCAACTTTAGATGTAATGAAAGATTGTTTTTTTTTCAAAACGAATGCAATGTTTGCAAAATGTATCATATAGAGGTCAAGTACCTCGCGATGTAATCAACTGTTGTGAATCGTTTATAATTGATATGGACTTCGTTCGGATGGATTAGGACGGGTCTCTACAGTATCGAACGCCCGAACTTTAAACCCACACTTCACGCCTACTCACACACACATGATGATGAGGTATCGAACACCCGAACTTTAAACCCTCATCCCATGCCAACACGATGTGGTATCGCACGCCCGAACTTTAATCACACATCGCATCCCATACAAATAAATACATTATATACATACACGTATAATTATTCCACTCACCTTTGAATGCCCGCACAAGTCATGTATAACATGATCTCCGTCCTCAAATTCGAGCAAGTAACCACCTATATCACACGTAGGCACAATATACACATAAATATACATTCTCTATAAGAGAATCTGACATAATCATTCCTTAGCCGAGGGATTACACCTTGCTCGTTTGACCCGCCCATTTATCTCCTATTGAGCTCAACTCAATTACCACTTCGGGTGGTAATTTAAACCCACACTAATACATACAAGTTAACCCAATTTGTACTTTACACTAACTAGACCAACCTAGGTCCTGACACTAGATAACTACTTAAGTAGTGATCATTTCGAACACCATTTACACCAAAATTACAACATGTGAAGTATTGACCCATATTACACTTGACCACATTTGACTTATATTAAAAATACAACTTTGACTCAAAATCACATCTCATGAGCGGTTACTTCCAAAAATGCCATTTAACACTTAACACAAGTGTTTAAACATCCATTTGACCCAAGCTAGTGTCATTACCAAATTTGACCCAATCAACTTACCCATTTTGACATAAGTCCCCAAAACGCCAAAAATCACTAACGGCTAGTGATTATATTTTGAAAACACCATTTAATCTAAATCAAGTATTTACACACTTGATTCACCAAAACTTGACTCAAAACTTATTTTGACACCAAATCAAAGTCAACACCCAATTTGACTAGCAAACATGTTCTTAAGAACACCAAAATCAGTAACATACTTACAACCTAGTGATTTAACACCCAACCCATCTACTTCCAAATTTGTCATCAAACACTAAACCCACAATAATCGAGTTTACTTATACATTACATAAAATAAAACCTCCAATTTCATGAGAAATGGGGTTTATAACCCAACACTAACTTAACCCTAACACAAAACAAGAAACAAACACTAAAATTCGGATTCGAGACTTACCACTACAACCAAAACGTAGCTAGGGATGAAGTGAACAACTTTAACACTTGCCTCTTCGACCGATTCAACCTTCTTCTTCAACCTTTCAAGGTTTCTCTCCCTAAAGGGTTTCCTCTCTCTAACAAGATGAGAGTGTTAGAGATGAAGAGGATAAGATGGAATGAGGATAAGGGTGAAATGGAACCAGTTTTGTGGCCAAAAACCTGTCCCCAATGTGAAAAGACCAACTTACCCCTCATTTATGAAATGTCCCGTTCTTATTGATTAAAAACGTTCCATATTAATTGATTTCGTTGCGAGGTTTTGACCTCTATATGAGACGTTTTTCAAAGACTGCATTCATTTTAAAACAAACCATAACCTTTATTTCATCAATAAAGGTTTAAAAAGCTTTACGTAGATTATCAAATAATGATAATCTAAAATATCATGTTTACACACGACCATTACATAATGGTTTACAATACAAATATGTTACAACAAAATAAGTTTCTTGAATGCAGTTTTTACACAATATCATACAAGCATGGACTCCAAATCTCGTCCTTATTTAAGTCTGCGACAGCGGAAGCTCTTAATAATCACCTGAAAATAAACATGCTTAAAACGTCAACAAAAATGTTGGTGAGTTATAGGTTTAACCTATATATATCAAATCGTAACAATAGACCACAAGATTTCATATTTCAATACACATCCCATACATAGAGATAAAAATCATTCATATGGTGAACACCTGGTAACCGACATTAACAAGATGCATATATAAGAATATCCCCATCATTCCGGGACACCCTTCGGATATGATATAAATTTCGAAGTACTAAAGCATCCGGTACTTTGGATGGGGCTTGTTGGGCCCGATAGATCTATCTTTAGGATTCGCGTCAATTAGGGTGTCTGTTCCCTAATTCTTAGATTACCAGACTTAATAAAAAGGGGCATATTCGATTTCGATAATTCAACCATAGAATGTAGTTTCACGTACTTGTGTCTATTTTGTAAATCATTTATAAAACCTGCATGTATTCTCATCCCAAAAATATTAGATTTTAAAAGTGGGACTATAACTCACTTTCACAGATTTTTACTTCGTCGGGAAGTAAGACTTGGCCACTGGTTGATTCACGAACCTATAACAATATATACATATACATTAAAGTATGTTCAAAATATATTTACAACACTTTTAATATATTTTGATGTTTTAAGTTTATTAAGTCAGCTGTCCTCGTTAGTAACCTACAACTAGTTGTCCACAGTTAGATGTACAGAAATAAATCGATAAATATTATCTTGAATCAATCCACGACCCAGTGTATACGTATCTCAGTATTGATCACAACTCAAACTATATATATTTTGGAATCAACCTCAACCCTGTATAGCTAACTCCAACATTCACATATAGAGTGTCTATGGTTGTTCCGAAATATATATAGATGTGTCGACATGATAGGTTGAAACATTGTATACGTGTCTATGGTATCTCGAGATTACATAATATACAATACAAGTTGATTAAGTTATGGTTGGAATAGATTTGTTACCAATTTTTACGTAGCTAAAATGAGAAAAATTATTCAATCTTGTTTTACCCATAACTTCTTCATTTTAAATCCGTTTTGAGTGAATCAAATTGCTATGGTTTCATATTGAACTCTACTTTATGAATATAAACATAAAAGTATAGGTTTATAGTCGGAAAAATAAGTTACAAGTCGTTTTTGTAAAGGTAGTCATTTCAGTCGAAAGAACGACGTCTAGATGACCATTTTAGAAAACATACTTCCACTTTGAGTTTAACCATAATTTTTGGATATAGTTTCATGTTCATAATAAAAATAATTTTCTCAGAATAACAACTTTTAAATCAAAGTTTATCATAGTTTTTAATTAACTAACCCAAAACAGCCCGCGGTGTTACTACGACGGCGTAAATCCGGTTTTACGGTGTTTTTCGTGTTTCCAGGTTTTAAATCATTAAGTTAGCATATCATATAGATATAGAACATGTGTTTAGTTGATTTTAAAAGTCAAGTTAGAAGGATTAACTTTTGTTTGCGAACAAGTTTAGAATTAACTAAACTATGTTCTAGTGAATACAAGTTTAAACCTTCGAATAAGATAGCTTTATATGTATGAATCGAATGATGTTATGAACATCATTACTACCTTAAGTTCCTTTGATAAACATACTGGAAAAGAGAAAAATAGATCTAGCTTCAATGGATCCTTGGATGGCTCGAAGTTCTTGAAGCAAAATCATGACACGAAAACAAGTTCAAGTAAGATCATCACTTGAAATAAGATTGTTATAGTTATAGAAATTGAACCAAAGTTTGAATATGATTATTACCTTGTATTAGAATGATAACCTACTGTAAGAAACAAAGATTTCTTGAGGTTGGATGATCACCTTACAAGATTGGAAGTGAGCTAGCAAACTTGAAAGTATTCTTGATTTTATGAAACTAGAACTTTTGGAATTTATGAAGAACACTTAGAACTTGAAGATAGAACTTGAGAGAGATCAATTAGATGAAGAAAATTGAAGAATGAAAGTGTTTGTAGGTGTTTTTGGTCGTTGGTGCATGGATTAGATATAAAGGATATGTAATTTTGTTTTCATGTAAATAAGTCATGAATGATTACTCATATTTTTGTAATTTTATGAGATATTTCATGCTAGTTGCCAAATGATGGTTCCCACATGTGTTAGGTGACTCACATGGGCTGCTAAGAGCTGATCATTGGAGTGTATATACCAATAGTACATACATCTAAAAGCTGTGTATTGTACGAGTACGAATACAGGTGCATACGAGTAGAATTGTTGATGAAACTGAACGAGGATGTAATTGTAAGCATTTTTGTTAAGTAGAAGTATTTTGATAAGTGTCTTTAAGTCTTTCAAAAGTGTATGAATACATATTAAAGCACTACATGTATATACATTTTAACTGAGTCGTTAAGTCATCGTTAGTCGTTACATGTAAATGTTGTTTTGAAACCTTTAGGTTAACGATCTTGTTAAATGTTGTTAACCCAATGTTTATAATATCAAAAGAGATTTTAAATTATTATATTATCATGATATTATGATGTACGAATATCTCTTAATATGATATATATACATTAAATGTCGTTACAACGATAATCGTTACATATATGTCTCGTTTCAAAATCATTAAGTCAGTAGTCTTGTTTTTACATATGAAGTTCATTGTTAATATACTTAATGATATGTTTACTTATCATAATATCATGTTAACTATATATATAACCATATATATGTGATCATATAGTTTTTACAAGTTTTAACGTTCGTGAATCACCGGTCAACTTGGGTGGTCAATTGTCTATATGAAACCTATTTCAATTAATCAAGTCTTAACAAGTTTGATTGCTTAACATGTTGGAAACATTTAATCATGTAAATATCAATCTCAATTAATATATATAAACATGTAAAAGTTCGGGTCACTACAGTACCTACCCGTTAAATAAATTTCGTCCCGAAATTTTAAGCTGTTGAAAGTGTTGACGAATCTTCTAGAAATAGATGCGGGTATTTCTTCTTCATCTGATCTTCACGCTCCCAGGTGAACTCAGGTCCTCTACGAGCATTCCATCGAACCTTAACAATTGGTATCTTGTTTTGCTTAAGTCTTTTAACCTCACGATCCATTATTTCGACGGAATCTTTGATGAATTGAAGTTTTTCGTTGATTTGGATTTCATCTAACGGAATAGTGAGATCTTCTTTAGCAAAACATTTCTTCAAATTCGAGACGTGGAAAGTGTTATGTACAGCCGCGAGTTGTTGAGGTAACTCAAGTCGGTAAGCTACTGGTCCGACACGATCAATAATCTTGAATGGTCCAATATACCTTGGATTTAATTTCCCTCGTTTACCAAATCGAACAACGCCTTTCCAAGGTGCAACTTTAAGCATGACCATCTCTCCAATTTCAAATTCTATATCTTTTCTTTTAATGTCAGCGTAGCTCTTTTGTCGACTTTGGGCGGTTTTCAACCGTTGTTGAATTTGGATGATCTTCTCGGTAGTTTCTTGTATAATCTCCGGACCCGTAATCTGTCTATCCCCCACTTCACTCCAACAAATCGGAGACCTGCACTTTCTACCATAAAGTGCTTCAAACGGCGCCATCTCAATGCTTGAATGGTAGCTGTTGTTGTAGGAAAATTCTGCTAACGGTAGATTTCGATCCCAACTGTTTCCGAAATCAATAACACATGCTCGTAGTATGTCTTCAAGCGTTTGTATTGTCCTTTCGCTCTGCCCATCAGTTTGTGGATGATAGGCAGTACTCATGTCTAGATGAGTTCCTAATGCTTGCTGTAATGTCTGCCAGAATCTTGAAATAAATCTGCCATCCCTATCAGAGATAATAGAGATTGGTATTCCATGTCTGGAGACGACTTCCTTCAAATACAGTCGTGCTAACTTCTCCATCTTGTCATCTTCTCTTATTGGCAGGAAGTGTGCTGATTTGGTGAGATGATCAACTATTACCCAAATAGTATCAAAACCACTTGCAGTCCTTGGCAGTTTAGTGATGAAATCCATGGTAATGTTTTCCCATTTCCATTCCGGGATTTCGGGTTGTTGAAGTAGACCTGATGGTTTCTGATGCTCAGCTTTGACCTTAGAACACGTCAAACATTCTCCTACGTATTTAGCAACATCGGCTTTCATACCCGGCCACCAAAAATGTTTCTTGAGATCCTTGTACATCTTCCCCGTTCCAGGATGTATTGAGTATCTGGTTTTATGAGCTTCTCTAAGTACCATTTCTCTCATATCTCCAAATTTTGGTACCCAAATCCTTTCAGCCCTATACCGGGTTCCGTCTTCCCGAATATTAAGATGCTTCTCCGATCCTTTGGGTATTTCATCCTTTAAATTTCCCTCTTTTAAAACTCCTTGTTGCGCCTCCTTTATTTGAGTAGTAAGGTTATTATGAATCATTATATTCATAGATTTTACTCGAATGGGTTCTCTGTCCTTCCTGCTCAAGGCATCGGCTACCACATTTGCCTTCCCCGGGTGGTAACGAATCTCAAAGTCGTAATCATTCAATAATTCAATCCACCTACGCTGCCTCATATTCAGTTGTTTCTGATTAAATATGTGTTGAAGACTTTTGTGGTCGGTATATATAATACTTTTGACCCCATATAAGTAGTGCCTCCAAGTCTTTAATGCAAAAACAACCGCGCCTAATTCCAAATCATGCGTCGTATAATTTTGTTCATGAATCTTCAATTGTCTAGAAGCATAAGCAATCACCTTCGTTCGTTGCATTAATACACAACCGAGACCTTGCTTTGATGCGTCACAATAAATCACAAAATCATCATTCCCTTCAGGCAATGACAATATAGGTGCCGTAGTTAGCTTTTTCTTCAATAACTGAAACGATTTCTCTTGTTCATCATTCCATTCAAATTTCTTCCTTTTATGCGTTAATGCAGTCAAGGGTTTTGCTATTCTGGAAAAGTCTTGGATGAACCTTCTGTAGTAACCAGCTAGTCCTAAAAACTGGCGTATGTGTTTCGGAGTTTTTGGGGTTTCCCACTTTTCAACAGTTTCTATCTTTGCCGGATCCACCTTAATACCTTCTTTGTTCACTATGTGACCGAGGAATTGAACTTCTTCCAACCAAAATGCACACTTTCAAAACTTAGCGTACAATTCTTCCTTCCTCAATACTTCTAACACCTTTCTCAAATGTTCACCGTGTTCTTGGTCATTCTTTGAGTAAATAAGTATGTCATCAATGAAAACAATGACAAACTTGTCAAGGTATGGTCCACACACTCGGTTCATAAGGTCCATGAACACAGCTGGTGCATTAGTTAAACCAAACGGCATGACCATAAACTCGTAATGAACGTAACGTGTTCTGAAAGCAGTCTTTGGAATATCATCTTCTTTCACCCGCATTTGATGATACCCGGAACGTAAGTCAATCTTTGAATAAACAGACGAGCCTTGTAGTTGATCAAATAAGTCGTCGATTCTCGGTAGTGGGTAGCGGTTCTTGATGGTAAGTTTGTTCAACTCTCGGTAGTCGATACACAACCTGAATGTACCATCTTTCTTCTTGACAAACAAAACAGGAGCTCCCCACGGTGATGTGCTTGGTCGAATGAAACCACGCTCTAAAAGTTCTTGTAATTGGCTTTGCAGTTCTTTCATCTCGCTGGGTGCGAGTCTGTAAGGAGCACGAGCTATTGGTGCAGCTCCTGGTACAAGATCTATTTGAAATTCAACGGATCGATGTGGGGGTAATCCCGATAATTCTTTCGGAAATACATCGGGAAATTCTTTTGCAATGGGAACATCATTGATGCTCTTTTCTTCAGTTTGTACTTTCTCGACGTATGCTAGAATAGCGTAGCAACCTTTTCTTATTAGTTTTTGTGCCTTCAAATTACTAATAAGATGTAGCTTCATGTTGCCCTTTTCTCCGTACACCATTAAGGGTTTTCCTTTTTCTCGTATAATGCGAATTGCATTTTTGTAACAAACGATCTCTGCTTTCACTTCTTTCAACCAGTCCATACCGATTATCACATCAAAACTCCCTAACTCTACTGGTATCAAATCAATCTTAAATGTTTCGCTAACCAGTTTAATTTCTAGATTCCGACATATATTATCTGCTGAAATTAATTTACCATTTGCTAATTCGAGTAAAAATTTACTATCCAAAGGCGTCAATGGACAACTTAATTTAGCACAAAAATCTCTACTCATATAGCTTCTATCCGCACCCGAATCAAATAAAACGTAAGCAGATTTATTGTCAATAAAAAACGTACCCGTAACAAGCTCCGGGTCTTCCTGTGCCTCTGCCGAATTAATATTGAAAACTCTTCCGCGGCCTTGTCCATTCGTGTTCTCCTGGTTCGGGCAATTTCTAATAATGTGGCCCGGCTTTCCACATTTATAACAAACTACATTGGCATAACTTGCTCCGACACTACTTGCTCCGCCATTACTCGTTCTGACACCATTTGTTCCTTTCGTTCTATTAACCCCTGGTCCGTAGACCTCACACTTCGCCGCGCTATGACCATTTCTTTTACACTTGTTGCAAAATTTGGTGCAGAATCCTGAGTGATACTTTTCACACCTTTGGCATAGCTGCTTCTGATTGTTGTTGTTGTTGCGGTTATTATTGTTGTTGGGATGATTGTTGTAGTTGTTGTTGTTGTTGTTGTTGTTGTTGTTGGGCCGTTTGTTGTAGTTGCGATTGATGTTGCGATTGTTGGGATAATTGTTGCGATTATTGTTGTAATTGCTGTTGTTGTTGTATTGGTGATTCTTATCACCGTTTTCCTCCCACTTTCTTTTGACTTGCTTCACATTGGCCTCTTCAGCAGTCTGTTCTTTAATTCTTTCTTCAATCTGGTTCACTAGTTTGTGAGCCATTCTACATGCCTGTTGTATGGAGGCGGGCTCGTGTGAACTTATATCTTCTTGGATTCTTTCCGGTAATCCTTTCACAAACGCGTCGATCTTCTCTTCCTCATCTTCGAATGCTCCCGGACACAATAGGCACAATTCTGTGAATCGTCTTTCGTACGTGGTAATATCAAATCCTTGGGTTCGTAACCCTCTAAGTTCTGTCTTGAGCTTATTGACCTCGGTTCTGGGACAGTACTTCTCGTTCATCAAGTGCTTGAATGCTGACCACGGTAGTGCGTACGCATCGTCTTGTCCCACTTGCTCTAGATAGGTATTCCACCATGTTAACGCAGAACCTGTGAAGGTATGCGTAGCGTACTTCACTTTGTCCTCTTCAGTACACTTACTTATGGCAAACACCGATTCGACCTTCTCGGTCCACCGTTTCAATCCGATCGGTCCTTCGGTTCCATCAAATTCTAAAGGTTTGCAGGCAGTGAATTCTTTGTAGGTGCATCCTACACGATTTCCTGTACTGCTGGATCCAAGGTTATTGTTGGTATGTAGCGCAGCCTGTACTGCGACTATGTTTGAAGCTAGAAAAGTACGGAATTCCTCTTCATTCATATTCACGGTGTGTCGAGTAGTCGGTGCCATTTCCTTCAAAATAGTCAAATGGAACAAGTTAATCATACAGAATATTAAGAGTAGTTAATAGTATTTCGTAGCATAATATGAACTCATTTATAAAAGCTTTTTCTTCATATTAGCGTTTTATAAGTTTAAATTCGGGTAGTACCTACCCGTTAAGTTCATACTTAGTAGCTAATATACAATTCAACTACTACAATTCTATATGAAAAACTGATTATAATAATATTTCGCGTTCAAACTTTTACACAGTATTTTACAAACTTACAATACCGCTTATTTTACATATAGCATGAAATATAGCACACAATAAATTTGATACAAGATGGTTGTGAAGATAATTCTAGCTAGTACACAAGTCGTTCAGCAAAGGCAATAAAGACACGTAATTCATACGTCCAGAAACAAGTCATGCATTCTGGTTTTACTAGGATTACTTCCCATCCTTGGTCTTGTGGAACATAACCGTTATGGCCGTTGATAAGACAGCGTGTTGTAACGTCGTCAAAGGGACGAGGGTTACGTAACGTCCAACAGTCTCGTAACAATCTAAAAACCTCATTTCTTACCCCAATTACCGACTCCGTCACTTGTGGGAACGTTTTGTTTAATAGTTGTAGCCCGATGTTCTTGTTCTCACTTTGGTGAGAAGCGAACATTACTAACCCGTAAGCATAACATGCTTCTTTATGTTGCATGTTAGCCGCTTTTTCTAAATCACGAAGTCCTATATTCGGATATACTGAGTCAAAATAATTTCTTAACCCGTTGCGTAAAATAGCATTTGGGTTCCCCGCAATATATGCGTCAAAGTAAACACATCGTAACTTATGGATTTCCCAATGTGATATCCCCCATCTTCCGAACGAAAGCCTTTTATAAACCAAGGCATTCTTGGAACGTTCTTCGAATGTCTTACAAACTGATCTCGCCTTAAATAGTTGTGCCGAGGAATTCTGACCGACTCTAGACAAGATTTCATCAATCATGTCTCCGGGTAGGTCTCTTAAAATATTGGGTTGTCTATCCATTTTGTGTTTTTATACTGTAAAATAGACAAGAGTTAGATTCATAAAAAAAATACTTATTAATACAAGCAATTTTTACATATATCATAAAGCATAAGCACACTATATTACATATATTACACCACACGAATACAACTATCTTATTCCGACTCGCTTGTTTCTTCTTCTTCGGTTTTGGTTCGTTTTGCCAAGTTTCTAGGGATATATGATGTTCTCCTAATACGAGCCGTCGTTTTCCACATTGGTTTGGAAAAACCTGGTGGTTTAGAGGTTCCCGGGTCATTGTTACAACTTAAGGACTTCGGGGGTTGACGATACATATAAAGTTCATCGGGGTTGGAATTAGATTTCTCTATTTTTATGCCCTTTCCCTTATTATTTTCTTTTGCCTTTTTAAATTCAGTTGGGGTAATTTCTATAACATCATCGGAATTCTCGTCGGAATCCGATTCATCGGAGAATTGGTAATTCTCCCAATATTTTGCTTCCTTGGCGGAAACACCATTGACCATAATTAACCTTGGTCGGTTGGTTGAGGATTTTCTTTTACTTAACCATTTTATTATTTCCCCCACCGGTTCTATTTCTTCATCCGGTTCCGATTCTTCTTCCGGTTCCGATTCTTCTTCCGGTTCCTCTTTAGGAATTTGTGAATCAGTCCACGAATCATTCCAATTTACATTTGACTCTTCATTATTATTAGGTGAGTCAATGGGACTTGTTCTAGAGGTAGACATCTATCACATAATATCAAACGTGTTAAGAGATTAATATATCACATAATATTCACATGTTAAAAATATATAGTTTCCAACAAAATTTGTTAAGCAATCATTTTTCAAGTAAACACGGTCAAAGTCCAGACTCCCTAATGCATCCTAACAAACTCGATAAGACACACTAATGCAAAATTCTGGTTCTCTAAGACCAACGCTCGGATACCAACTGAAATGTCCCGTTCTTATTGATTAAAAACGTTCCATATTAATTGATTTCGTTGCGAGGTTTTGACCTCTATATGAGACGTTTTTCAAAGACTGCATTCATTTTAAAACAAACCATAACCTTTATTTCATCAATAAAGGTTTAAAAAGCTTTACGTAGATTATCAAATAATGATAATCTAAAATATCATGTTTACACACGACCATTACATAATGGTTTACAATACAAATATGTTACAACAAAATAAGTTTCTTGAATGCAGTTTTTACACAATATCATACAAGCATGGACTCCAAATCTCGTCCTTATTTAAGTCTGCGACAGCGGAAGCTCTAAATAATCACCTGAGAATAAACATGCTTAAAACGTCAACAAAAATGTTGGTGAGTTATAGGTTTAACCTATATATATCAAATCGTAACAATAGACCACAAGATTTCATATTTCAATACACATCCCATACATAGAGATAAAAATCATTCATATGGTGAACACCTGGTAACCGACATTAACAAGATGCATATATAAGAATATCCCCATCATTCCGGGACACCCTTCGGATATGATATAAATTTCGAAGTACTAAAGCATCTGGTACTTTGGATGGGGCTTGTTGGGCCCGATAGATCTATCTTTAGGATTCGCGTCAATTAGGGTGTCTGTTCCCTAATTCTTAGATTACCAGACTTAATAAAAAGGGGCATATTCGATTTCGATAATTCAACCATAGAATGTAGTTTCACGTACTTGTGTCTATTTTGTAAATCATTTATAAAACCTGCATGTATTCTCATCCCAAAAATATTAGATTTTAAAAGTGGGACTATAACTCACTTTCACAGATTTTTACTTCGTCGGGAAGTAAGACTTGGCCACTGGTTGATTCACGAACCTATAACAATATATACATATATATCAAAGTATGTTCAAAATATATTTACAACACTTTTAATATATTTTGATGTTTTAAGTTTATTAAGTCAGCTGTCCTCGTTAGTAACCTACAACTAGTTGTCCACAGTTAGATGTACAGAAATAAATCGATAAATATTATCTTGAATCAATCCACGACCCAATGTATACGTATCTCAGTATTGATCACAACTCAAACTATATATATTTTGGAATCAACCTCAACCCTGTATAGCTAACTCCAACATTCACATATAGAGTGTCTATGGTTGTTCCGAAATATATATAGATGTGTCGACATGATAGGTTGAAACATTGTATACGTGTCTATGGTATCTCGAGATTACATAATATACAATACAAGTTGATTAAGTTATGGTTGGAATAGATTTGTTACCAATTTTTACGTAGCTAAAATGAGAAAAATTATCCAATCTTGTTTTACCCATAACTTCTTCATTTTAAATCCGTTTTGAGTGAATCAAATTGCTATGGTTTCATATTGAACTCTATTTTATGAATCTAAACAGAAAAGTATAGGTTTATAGTCGGAAAAATAAGTTACAAGTCGTTTTTGTAAAGGTAGTCATTTCAGTCGAAAGAACGACGTCTAGATGACCATTTTAGAAAACATACTTCCACTTTGAGTTTAACCATAATTTTTGGATATAGTTTCATATTCATAATAAAAATCATTTTCTCAGAATAACAACTTTTAAATCAAAGTTTATCATAGTTTTTAATTAACTAACCCAAAACAGCCCGCGGTGTTACTACGACGGCGTAAATCCGGTTTTACGGTGTTTTTCGTGTTTCCAGGTTTTAAATCATTAAGTTAGCATATCATATAGATATAGAACATGTGTTTAGTTGATTTTAAAAGTCAAGTTAGAAGGATTAACTTTTGTTTGCGAACAAGTTTAGAATTAACTAAACTATGTTCTAGTGAATACAAGTTTAAACCTTCGAATAAGATAGCTTTATATGTATGAATCGAATGATGTTATGAACATCATTACTACCTTAAGTTCCTTGGATAAACATACTGGAAAAGAGAAAAATGGATCTAGCTTCAATGGATCCTTGGATGGCTCGAAGTTCTTGAAGCAAAATCATGACACGAAAACAAGTTCAAGTAAGATCATCACTTGAAATAAGATTGTTATAGTTATAGAAATTGAACCAAAGTTTGAATATGATTATTACCTTGTATTAGAATGATAACCTACTGTAAGAAACAAAGATTTCTTGAGGTTGGATGATCACCTTACAACATTGGAAGTGAGCTAGCAAACTTGAAAGTATTCTTGATTTTATGAAACTAGAACTTTTGGAATTTATGAAGAACACTTAGAACTTGAAGATAGAACTTGATAGAGATCAATTAGATGAAGAAAATTGAAGAATGAAAGTGTTTGTAGGTGTTTTTGGTCGTTGGTGTATGGATTAGATATAAAGGATATGTAATTTTGTTTTCATGTAAATAAGTCATGAATGATTACTCATATTTTTGTAATTTTATGATATATTTCATGCTAGTTGCCAAATGATGGTTCCCACATGTGTTAGGTGACTCACATGGGCTGCTAAGAGCTGATCATTGGAGTGTATATACCAATAGTACATACATCTAAAAGCTGTGTATTGTACGAGTACGAATACAGGTGCATACGAGTAGAATTGTTGATGAAACTGAACGAGGATGTAATTGTAAGCATTTTTGTTAAGTAGAAGTATTTTGATAAGTGTCTTGAAGTCTTTCAAAAGTGTATGAATACATATTAAAACACTACATGTATATACATTTTAACTGAGTCGTTAAGTCATCGTTAGTCGTTACATGTAAATGTTGTTTTGAAACCTTTAGGTTAACGATCTTGTTAAATGTTGTTAACCCAATGTTTATAATATCAAAAGAGATTTTAAATTATTATATTATCATGATATTATGATGTACGAATATCTCTTAATATGATATATATACATTAAATGTCGTTACAACGATAATCGTTACATATATGTCTCGTTTCAAAATCATTAAGTCAGTAGTCTTGTTTTTACATATGTAGTTCATTGTTAATATACTTAATGATATGTTTACTTATCATAATATCATGTTAACTATATATATAACCATATATATGTCATCATATAGTTTTTACAAGTTTTAACGTTCGTGAATCACCGGTCAACTTGGGTGGTCAATTGTCTATATGAAACCTATTTCAATTAATCAAGTCTTAACAAGTTTGATTGCTTAACATGTTGGAAACATTTAATCATGTAAATATCAATCTCAATTAATATATATAAACATGGAAAAGTTCGGGTCACTACAATTTAACCCTTTTTAAAACGTGTAGAAAAATGCTGGTAGCAGTCGAGGCGCGGTGCGCCTATAATGGCCGCGGCGCGGCTCTAAGGCTAAATCGAAATCAGAATTTTTCCCAAAATTTCAAACACCTGAAACAGGCCAGCCGCGGCGCGCCTACATTGACCCGCGGCGCGGCTTCTCTGGTAAACAGTTTTCTGATTCAGAAGTTCAGGGACTGAAGTTGTCTGATTCTGATTCTGATGTAAAATCTGAAAATGGATAAGTGTTAGTTTGAATTTTAGTGGCACTTTCTGCTGCACACATTTACTGACACTTTCAGGAATATTTTCTGACGCATAAAATTTAGGATCTTACAACTCTCCCCCACTTAAACTAGATCACGTCCCCGTGATCTCCGTCACTTAATCAACCGGACCCACACTCTATGTGTAGTGACCCGAACTTTTCCATGTTTATATATATTAAATGAAATTTATATTTACATGATTAAGTGTTTCCAACATGTTAAGCAATCAAACTTGTTAAGACTTAGTTAATTGAAATAGGTTTCATATAGACAATTGACCACCCAAGTTGACCAGCGATTCACGAACGTTAAAACTTGTAAAAACTATATGATGACATATATATGGATATATATATATATATATAGTTAACATGATATTATGATAAGTAAGTATCTCATTAGGTATTTTAACAATGAGTTATATACATAAAAAATGAGACTATTGAATTAAGAAACTCGAAAACGATATATATAACGATTATCGTTATAACAACGTCTTATTAAATACATATGAATCATATTAAGATATTGATACACTATATTTAAACATGATAAATGATAAGTAAACATATCATTAAGTGTATTAACAATGAACTACATATGTAAAAACAATACTACTAACTTAAGGATTTCGAAACGAGACATATATGTAACGATTATCGTTGTAACGACATTTATATGTATATATATATCATATTAAGATATATTAATACATCATAATATCCTGATAATGTAATAATTTAACATCTTTTAGATATAATAAACAATGGGCTAACAACATTTAACAAGATCGTTAACTTAAAGGTTTCAAAACAACACTTACATGTAACGACTAACGATGACTTAACGACTCAGTTAAAATGTATATACATGTAGTGTTTTAATATGTATTCATACACTTTTGAAAGACTTCAAAACACTTATCAAAGTACTTCTACTTAACAAAAATGCTTACAATTAAATCCTCGTTCATTTTCATCAACAATTCTACTCGTATGCACCCGTATTCGTACTCGTACAAGACCCAGCTTCTAAATGTATGTACTATTGGTATATACACTCCAATGATCAGCTCTTAGCAGACTATGTGAGTCACCTAACCATGTGGGAACCATCATTTGGCAACTAGCATGAATGATTACACAAAATTACAAACTAATGTGACCTTATATGGAGTACCTACATCACGTTTTCAATCATCACCATAAACACTTTCATTTTTCAATTTTTATGCATCAAACTAAACTCTGTCAAGTGTTCTTCCATTTTTCTAAGTGTTCTTCATCATCTTCATCAAAATCTAGCTCAATCTAGTTCATAAATCCATACATAAACCAAGTTACAAAACAACTACTCAATAACACACCAACAACACTTCCAAGTTTGCTAGCTTACTTTCAATCTTGCAAATCCATTTCAAGTGATCATCCAATCTCAAGAAATCTTTCTTATTTAGGGTAAGATATCTTTCTAATTCAAGGTAATACTCATACTCAAACTTTGATTCAATTTCTATAACTATAACAATCTTATTTCGAGTGGAAATCTTACTTGAACTTGTTTTCGTGTCATGATTTTGCTTCAAGAACTTTCAAGCCATCCAAGGATCCTTTAAAGTTAGATCTATTTTTCTCATTTACAGTAGGTTTATTCACAAAACTTGAGGTAGTAATGATGTTCATAACATCATTCGAATCATATGTATAAAACTATCTTATTCGAAGGTTTAAACTTGTAATCACTAGAACATAGTTTAGTTAATTCTAAACTTGTTCGCAAACAAAAGTTAATCCTTCTAACTTGACTTTTAAAATCAACTAGACACATGTTCTATATCTATATGATATGCTAACTTAATGATTTAAAACCTGAAAACACGAAAAACACCGTAAAACTGGATATACGGCGTCGTAGGAACATGAAACTATGATAAATTTTGATTTAAAAGTTGTTCTTCTGGGAAAATGATTTTTCTTATTAACATGAAACTATATCCAAAAATCATGGTTAAACTCAAAGTGGAAGTATGTTTTTCAAAGTGGTCATCAAGACGTCGTTCTTTCGACTGAAATGACTACCTCTTATAATATTGAATTGTAACCTGTATTTCCGACTATAAACTTATACTTTTTCTGTTTTGATTCATTTAGATTCATAAACTTAAGTTCAATATGAAACCATAGCAACTTGAATCACTCAAAATGGATTTAAAACGAAGAAGTTATGGGTAAAACAAAATTAGATAGTTTTGCTTATTGTAGCTACGTGAAAATTGGTAAAAAAATCTATATTAATCATATCCTAGCTAACTTATATTGTATAATACATATATTCTAATATATTATGTAATCTTGGGATACCATAGACACGTATACAAATGTTTTGACATATCATATCGACCCATGTATATATATTATTTGAAACAACCATAGACACTCTATATGCAGTAATGTTTGAGTTAGCTATACAGGGTTGAGGTTGATTCCAAAAATATATATACTTTGAGTTGTGATCTAGCCTGAGACGTGTATACACTGGGTCGTGGATTGA
The DNA here is from genome assembly GCF_046630445.1 of Rutidosis leptorrhynchoides. Taxonomy (NCBI): domain Eukaryota; kingdom Viridiplantae; phylum Streptophyta; class Magnoliopsida; order Asterales; family Asteraceae; genus Rutidosis; species Rutidosis leptorrhynchoides. The sequence continues at coordinate 138,691,083 of NC_092342.1, read as the reverse complement.
TTCAAGATAATATATATCGATTTATTTCTGTACATCTAACTGTGGACAACTAGTTGTAGGTTACTAACGAGGACAGCTGACTTAATAAACTCAAATCATTAAAACGTATTAAAAATGTTGTAAATATATTTTGAACATACTTTGATATATATGTACATATTTGTTATAGGTTCGTGAATCGACCAGTGGCCAAGTCTTACTTTCCGACAAAGTAAAAATCTGTGAAAGTGAGTTAAAGTCCCACTTTTAAAATCTAATATTTTTGGGATGAGAATACATGCAGTTTTATAAATGTTTTACAAAATAGACACAAGTAATTGAAACTACATTATATGGGTGAATGATCGAAACCAAATATGCCCCTTTTGCTTGGTAGCCTAAGAATTAGTAAACCGATCTACTAATTGACGCGAATCCTAAAGATAGATCAATTGGACCTAACGAACCCCATCCAAAGTACCGTATGCTTTAGTACTTCAAATTTGTTTTTATCATGTCCGATGGATTTCCCGGAATGATAGGGGATATTCTTATATGCATCTTGTTAATGTCGGTTACCAGGTGTTCACCATATGAATGATTTTTATCTCTATGTATGGGATGTATATTAAAATATGAAATCTTGTGGTCTATTATTACGATTTGATAAATATATAGGTTAAACCTATAACTCACCAACATTTTTGTTGACGTTTAAAGCATGCTTATTCTCAGGTGATTATTAAGAGCTTCCGCTGTTGCATGCTAAAATATGAAAAAGATTCGGTGTCAGCATGATTGTATAATATTGTTTAAAACTGCATTCGAGATTTACTTTGTTGTAACATATTAATATTGTAAACCAATATGTATTGGTAGTGTGTAAGTGTGATATTTTTATATTATCATTTCTTGATAATCTAGGTGGTGTCTTTTTAACCTTGTCAATAAAATAAAGGTTATGGTTTGTTTTAAAAACGAATGCAGTCTTTGAAAAACGTCTCATATAGAGGTCAAAACCTCGCAAAGAGATCAATTAATATGAAACGTTTATAATCGATATGAACGGGACATTTCAGTTGGTATCCGAGCGTTGGTCTTAGAGAACCAGAAAATTTTCATTAGTGTGTCTTATCGAGTTTGTTAGGATGCATTAGTGAGTCTGCACTTCGACCGTGTTTTCTTTAAAAATGATTGCTTAATATTTTTTGTTAGAAACTACAAATTGTAACATGTAAATATTATGTGATATATTAATGTCTTAACGTGTTTGATATTGTGTGATATATGTCTACCTCTAGTACAAATCCCATCGAATCACCTAATAATAATGAAGAGTCGAATATATTTTGGGAAGATTCACAAATTCCCGAAGAGGAACTGGAAGAGGAGGAACCGGAAGAGGAGGAACCTGAAGAAGAGGAACCGGAAGAGAAGGAACCGGAAGAGGAGGAACCGGAAGAAGAAGAGGTTTCAGAGGAAGAAATATTGATACCTACAGTAAATCGATTAAATAAAAGAAAATCCTCAACCAACGGACTAAAGTTAATAATGGTCAATGGTGTTTCCGCCGAGGAAGCAAAATATTGGGAAGATTACCAATTTTCCGATGAATCGGATCCCGATGAGGATTCCGATGATGTTATAGAAATTACCTCGACCCAATTTAATAAAGCAAAAGAAAATAATAAGGGAAAAGGTGTAAAAACAGAGAAACCTGATTCCAACCCCGATGAACTTTATATGTATCGGCAACATCCGTATTTCCTAAATTGTAACAATAACCCGGGAACCTCTAAATCACTAGGTTTTTCTAAACCATTGTGAAAAACGACAGCTCGTATTAGGGGAGCACCATATATCCCTAGGAAATTAGCAAAACGAACCAAGTCCGAAGAAGAAGAAACGAGTGAGTCGGATTAAAGAGTTGTAATCATATTGTGTAATATATGTAATATAGTGTGCTTGTGCTTTTATGATAAATGTAAAAATTGCTTATATTGTTTGTTAATTATCTTTTATGAATCTAACCCTCGTCTATTTTTACAGTATAAAAACACAAAATGGACGTTAAGGATAGACGACCAAATATTTTAGAAGACCTACCAGGGGATATGATTGATGAAATCTTATCTAGAGTCGGTCAGAATTCATCGGCACAATTAGTTATGGCGAAATTAACTTGTCAAAAATTTGAAAGACTTTCCAGAAACTCCTTAGTTTATAAAAGGCTTTCCTTTGATAGGTGGGGTATATCACATTGGGGAGACCGTAAGTTACGCCGTGTTTTCTTTAAAGCGTTAAATGTGGGGAACCCAAATGCAATTTTACGCTACGGGTTAAGAACCTATTTTGACTCAACATATCCCAACATAGGATTTCGTGAATTAGAAAGAGATTCTAATATGCAACATAAAGAAGCATGTTATGCTTACGGGTTAGTGATGTTCGCTTCTCACCAAAGTGAGAAAAAGAACATCGGATTACAACTATTAAATGAAACATTCCCACAAGTGACGAACTCAGTAGTTGGGGTGAGAAGCAAGGTTTTTAGATTGTTATGAGGCTGTTAGGCATTACGTAACCCTCGTCCTTTTGATGACATTACAACATGTTGTCTAGCCAACGGTCATAATGGTTACTTCCCACAAGACCAAGGATGGGAAGTCGTCTTAGTAAAACCAGAATGCATGACTTGTTTCTGGACTTATGAATTGAGTGTTTTTATTGCCTTTGCTGAATGATCTGCGTATTAATTAGATTTATCTTCAAAACTGTCTTGTACCAAAGTGTGCTATATTTCATGTAATATGTAATATAGCGGAATTGTAAGTTTGAAGAATCTTTGAATGTGATATATTATTATAATCAATTTTTCATATGAAATTGTAGTAGTTGAATTGTATATTAGCTACTAAGTATGAACTTAACGGATAGGTAGTACCCAACTTATAAAATGCTAATATGAAGAAAAAGCTTTTATAAATGAGTTCATATTATGCTACGAAATACTATTGACTACTCTTAATATTCTGTATGATTAACTCGATTCAGTTGGCTATTTTGAAGGAAATGGCACCGACTACTCGACACACCATGAATATGAGCGAAGAGGAATTTCGTACCTTTCTTGCTGCAAACATAGCCGCAGTACAGGATGCACTACATACCAGCAATAACTCTGAATCTAGCAATGCAGTTAACGGCGCAAGAAATCATGTAGGATGCTCCTACAAAGAATTCACTGACTGCAAACCTTTGGAATTTGATGGAACCGAAGGACCAATTGGATTGAAACGGTGGACCGAGAAGGTCGAATCAGTTTTTGCCATAAGTAAGTGTACTGAAGAGGACAAAGTTAAGTACGCTACACATACCTTCACAGGTACTGCGTTAATGTGGTGGAACACCTATCTGGAACAGGTAGGACAAAATACTGCTTATGCACTACCGTGGTCGGCATTCAAGCAATTGATGAACGAGCAATACTGTCCTAGAAATGAGGTCAATAAGCTCAAGGTAGAGCTTAGAGAGTTACGAACACAAGGGTTCGACATTACAACGTATGAACGAAGATTCACAGAGTTGTGCATATTGTGTCCGGGAGAGTTCGAAGATGAAGAAGAGAAGATCGATGCGTTTGTAAAAGGGTTACCAGTAAGGATTCAAGAAGATGTGAGTTCACACGAGCCCGCTTCCATACAAAAGGCAAGTCGAATGGCTCATAAACTCATAAATCAGATTGAGGGAAGAATTAAAGAGCAGGCGGCCGAAGAAGCCAACACGAAACAACTCAAGAGGAAGTGGGAGAAAAACGGTGACAAGAGTCACCAGTACAACAACAATAACAATTACAACCACAATCGCAATAACTATCCCAACAACCGCAACAACAATAGCAACAATAACCGCAATCCTAACAATAACTACAACAAACGTCCCAACAACAACAACTACTACTACAACAACCGTTTCAACAACAATAACAATCCCAACAACAACCTCAATAACAACAACGGCAACAAAAACCAAAATCAGCCATGTCATAGGTGTGAAGAAAATCATCCGGGTTTTGCACGATATTTTGCAACAGGTGTAAAAGAAATGGTCATAGCGCGATAAAGTGTGAGGTCTACGGACCAAGGTTTAACAGAACTAAAGGAACAAATAGTGTCGGAACAAGTAATGCCGGAACAAATAGTGTCGGGGCAAGTAATACCAACGCTGTTTGTTATAAATGTGGAAAACTGGGCCACATTATTAGAAATTGCCCGAATTAGGGGAATACTAATGGGCAGGGCCGTAGAAGAGTCTTCAATATTAATGCGGCAGAAGCATAGGAAGACCCGGAGCTTGTTACGGGTACATTTCTTATTGACCATAAATCTGCTTATGTTTTATTTGATTCGGGTGCGGATACAAGTTATATGAGTAGAGATTTTTGTGCTAAATTAAATTGCCCATTGATGCCTTTGGATAATAAATTTTTACTCGAATTAGCAAACGGTAAATTAATTTCAGCAGATAATATATGTCGGGATAGAGAAATTAAACTGGGGGATGAAACGTTTAAGATTGATTTAATACCAGTCGAGTTAGGGAGTTTTGATGTAATAATTGGCATGGACTGGTTGAAAATGTGAGAGCAGAGGTCGTTTGTTACAAAAATGCGATTCACATTATGCGTGAAAAAGGAAAACCTTTAATGGTGTATGGAGAAAAGAACAACACGAAATTAAATCTTATTTGTAGTTTGAAGGCGTAAAAACTAATAAGAAAAGGTTGTTACTCATTCTAGCACACATCGAGGAAGTTAAACCTGAAGAAAAATACATCAGTCATGTTCCCGTCGTAAAAGAATTTCCCGATGTTTTTTCGAAAGAATTAACGGGATTACCCCCACATCGATCCGTTGAATTTCAAATAGACCTTGTACCAGGAGCTGCACCAATAGCTCGTGCTCCATACAGACTCGCACCCAGCGAAATGAAAGAATTACAAAGTCAGTTACAGGAACTTTTAGAGCGTGGTTTCATTCGACCAAGTACATCACTATGGGGAGCTCCTGTTCTGTTTGTTAAGAAGAAAGATGGTACATTCAGGTTGTGTATCGACTACCGAGAGTTGAACAAACTTACCATCAAGAACCATTACCCATTACCGAGAATCGACGACTTATTTGATCAACTACAAGGCTCGTCGGTTTATTGGAAGATCGATTTACGTTCTGGATATCACCAAATGCGGGTGAAGGAGGATGACATTTTGAAGACTGCTTTTAGGACGCGTTACGATCATTACGAGTTTATGGTTATGCTGTTTGGATTGACTAACGCACCAGCTGTGTTCATAGACCTCATGAACCGAGTGTGTGGGCCATATCTTGACAAGTTTGTCATTGTTTTCATCAGTGACATATTTATTTACTCGAAGAATGACCAAGAGCATGAAGAACATTTGAGAAAAGTGCTAGAGTTGCTGAGAAAAGAAAAACTGTACGCTAAGTTTTCATAGTGTGCATTTTGGTTGGAAGAAGTTCAATTGCTCAATCACATAGTGAACAAAGAAGGTATTCAGGTGGATCCAGCAAAGATTGAAACCGTTGAAAAGTGGGAAACCCCAAAAACTCCAAAACACATACGCCAATTTTTAGGGTTGGCTGGTTATTACAGGTGATTCATCCAAGATTTTTCCAAAATAGCAAAACCCTTGACTGCATTAACGCATAAAGGGAAGAAATTTGAATGGAAGGATGAACAAGAGAAAGCGTTTCAATTGTTAAAGAAAAAGTTAACTACGGCACCTATATTGTCATTACCTGAAGGGAATGATGATTTTGTGATATATTGTGACGCCTCAAAGCAAGGTCTCGGTTGTGTATTAATGCAACGAACGAAGGTAATTGCTTATGCGTCTAGACAATTGAAGATTCGAGAGCAGAATTATACGATGCATGATTTAGAATTAGGCGCGGTTTTTTTTGCATTAAAGACTTGGAGGCACTACTTATATGGGGTCAAAAGTATTATATATACCGACCACAAAAGTCTTCAACACATTTTTAATCAGAAACAACTGAACATGAGGCAGCGCAGGTGGATTGAATTGTTGAATGATTATGACTTTGAGATTCGTTACCACTCGAGGAAGGCAAATGTGGTAGCCGACGCCTTGAGCAGAAAAGCCAGAGAAGCCATTCGAGTAAAACCTATGAATATAATGATTCACATTAACCTTACTACTCAAATAAAGGAGGCGCAACAAGGAGTTTTAAAAGAGGGAAATTTAAAGGATGAAATACCCAAAGGATCGAAGAAGCATCTTAATATTCGGGAAGACGCAACCTGGTATAGGGCTGAAAGAATTTGGGTACCAAAATTTGGAGATATGAGAGAAATGGTACTTAGATAAGCTCATAAAACTACATACTCAATACATCCTGGAGCGGGGAAGATGTACAAGGATCTCAAGAAACATTTTTGGTGGCCGGGTATGAAAGCCGATGTTGCTAAATACGTAGAAGAATGTTTGACGTGTTCTAAGGTCAAAGCTGAGCATCAGAAACCATCAGGTCTACTTCAACAACCCGAAATCCCGGAATGGAAATGGGAAAACATTACCATGGATTTCATCACTAAACTGCCAAGGACTACAAGTGGTTTTGACACTATTTGGGTAATAGTTGATCGTCTCACCAAATCAGCACATTTCCTGCCAATAAGAGAAGATGACAAGATGGAGAAGTTAGCACGACTGTATTTGAAGGAAGTCGTCTCCAGACATGGAATACCAATCTCTATTACTCTGATAGGGATGGCAGATTTATTTCAAGATTCTGGCAGACATTACAGCAAGCATTAGGAACTCGTCTAGACCATTGAGTACTGCCTATCATCTACAAACTGATGGACAGAGCGAAAGGACGATACAAACGCTTGAAGACATGCTACGAGCATGTATTATTGATTTCGGAAACAGTTGGGATCGACACCTATCGTTAGCAGAATTTTCCTACAATAACAGCTACCATTCAAGCATTGAGATGGCGCCGTTTGAAGCACTTTATGGTAGAAAGTGCAGGTCTCCGATTAGTTGGAGTGAAGTGGGGGATAGACAGATTACGGGTCCGGAGATAATACAAGAAACTACCAAGAAGATCATGCAAATTCAACAACGATTGAAAACTGCCCAAAGTCGACAAAAGAGCTACGCTAACATTAAAAGAAAAGATATAAAATTTGAAATTGGAGAGATGGTCATGCTTAAAGTTGCACCTTGGACATGCGTTGTTCGATTTGGTAAACGAGAGAAATTAAATCCAAGGTATATTGGACCATTCAAGATTATTGATCGTGTCGGACCAGTAGCTTACCGACTTGAGTTACCTCAACAACTCGCGGCTGTACATAACACTTTCCACATCTCGAATTTGAAGAAATATTTTGCTAAAGAATATCTCACTATTCCGTTAGACGAAATCCAAATCAACGAAAAACTTCAATTCATCGAAGAACCCGTCGAAATAATGGATTGTGAGGTTAAAAGACTTAAGCAAAATAAGATACCAATTGTTAAGGTTCGATGGAATGCTCGTAGAGGACCCGAGTTCACCTGGGAAAGAGAAGATCAGATGAAGAAGAAATACTCGCACTTATTTCCAGAAGATATGTCAACACCTCCAACTGCTTAAAATTTCGAGACGAAATTTATTTAACGGGTAGGTACTGTAGTGACCCGAACTTTTTCATGTTTATATATATTAAATGAAATTGATATTTACAAGATTAAGTGTTTCCAACATGTTAAGCAATCAAACTTGTTAAAACTTGATTAATTGAAATAGGTTTCATATAGACAATTGACCACCCAAGTTGACCAGCTATTCACGAACGTTAAAACTTGTAAAAACTATATGATGACATATATATGGATATATATATATATATATATATATATATATATATATATATATATATATATATATATATATATATATATATATATATATATATATATATATATATATATATATAGTTAACATGATATTATGATAAGTAAGTATCTCATTAGGTATTTTAACAATGAGTTATATACATAAAAAATGAGACTATTGAATTAAGAAACTCGAAAGCGATATATATAACGATTATCGTTATAACAACGTCTTATTAAATACATATGAATCATATTAAGATATTGATACACTATATTTAAACAAGATAAATTATAAGTAAACATATCATTAAGTGTATTAACAATGAACTACATATGTAAAAACAAGACTACTAACTTAAGGATTTCGAAACGAGACATATATGTAACAATTATCGTTGTAACAACATTTAAATGTATATATATCATATTAAGATATATTAATACATCATAATATCCTGATAATGTAATAATTTAACATCTCATTAGATATAATAAACAATGGGTTAACAACATTTAACAAGATCGTTAACTTAAAGGTTGCAAAACAACACTTACATGTAACGACTAACGATGACTTAACGACTCAATTAAAATGTATATACATGTAGTGTTTTAATATGTATTCATACATTTTTGAAAGACTTCAAGACACTTATCAAAGTACTTCTACTTAACAAAAATGCTTACAATTACATCCTCGTTCATTTTCATCAACAATTCTACTCGTATGCACCCGTATTCGTACTCGTACAATACCCAGCTTCAATGATCAGCTATTGGTATATACACTCCAATGATCAGCTCTTAGCAGCCCATGTGAGTCACCTAACCATGTGGGAACCATCATTTGGCAACTAGCATGAATGATTACACAAAATTACAAACTAATGTGACCTTATATGGAGTACCTACATCACGTTTTCAATCATCACCATAAACACTTTCATTTTTCAATTTTTATGCATCAAACTAAACTCTCTCAAGTGTTCATCCATTGTTCTAAGTGTTATTCATCGTCTTCATCAAAATCTAGCTCAATCTAGTTCATAAATCTATACATAAACTAAGTTACAAAACAACTACTCAAGAACACACCAACAACACTTCCAAGTTTGCTAGCTTACTTTCAATCTTGCAAATCTATGTCAAGTGATCATCCAATCTCAAGAAATCTTTCTTATTTATAGTAAGATATCTTTCTAATTCAAGGTAATACTCATACTAAAACTTTGATTCAATTTCTATAACTATAACAATCTTATTTCGAGTGAAAATCTTACTTGAACTTGTTTTCGTGTCATAATTTTGCTTCAAGAACTTTCAAGCCATCCAAGGATCCTTTGAAGCTAGATCTATTTTTCTCATTTCCAGTAGTTTTATCCACAAAACTTGTGGTAGTAATGATGTTCATAACATCATTCGAATCATATATATAAAACTATCTTATTCGAAGGTTTAAACTTGTAATCACTAGAACATAGTTTAGTTAATTCTAAACTTGTTCGCAAACAAAAGTTAATACTTCTAACTTGACTTTTAAAATCAACTAGACGCATGTTTTATATCTATATGATATGCTAACTTAATGATTTAAAACCTGAAAACATAAAAAACACCGTAAAACCGGATATACGCCGTCGTAGTAACACCGCGGGCTGTTTTGGGTTAGTTAATTAAAAACTATGATAAACTTTGATTTAAAAGTTGTTCTTCTGGGAAAATGATTTTTCTTATGAACATGAAACTATATCCAAAAATCGTGGTTAAACTCAAAGTGAAAGTATGTTTTTCAAAGTGGCCATCAAGACGTCGTTCTTTCGACTGAAATGACTACCTCTTATAATATTGAATTGTAACCTGTATTTCCGACTATAAACTTATACTTTTTCTGTTTAGATTCATAAACTTAAGTTCAATATGAAACCATAGCAACTTGAATCACTCAAAACGGATTTAAAATGAAGAAGTTATGGGTAAAACAAGATTGGATAATTTTGCTTGTTGTAGCTACGTGAAAATTGGTAACAAATCTATATTAATCATATCATAGCTAACTTATATTGTATAATACATATATTCTAATATATTATGTAATCTTGGGATACCATAGACACGTATACAAATGTTTTGACATATCATATCGACCCATGTATATATATTATTTGGAACAACCATAGACACTCTATATGCAGTAATGTTTGAGTTAGCTATACAGGGTTGAGGTTGATTCCAAAAATATATATACTTTGAGTTGTGATCTAGCCTGAGACGTGTATACACTGGGTCGTGGATTGATTCAAGATAATATATATCGATTTATTTCTGTACATCTAACTGTGGACAACTAGTTGTAGGTTACTAACGAGGACAGATGACTTAATAAACTCAAATCATTAAAAAATAATAAAAGTGTTGTAAATATATTTTGAACATACTTTGATATATATGTACATATTTGTTATAGGTTCGTGAATCGACCAGTGGCCAAGTCTTACTTCCCGATGAAGTAAAAATCTGTGAAAGTGAGTTATAGTCCCACTTTTAAAATCTAATATTTTTGGGATGAGAATACATGCAGTTTTATAAATGTTTTACGAAATAGACACAAGTAATTGAAAATACATTATATGGGTGAATGATAGAAGCCGAATATACCCTTTTTGCTTGGTAGCCTAAGAATTAGTAAACCGATCTACTAATTGACGCGAATCCTAAAGATAGATCTATTGGGCCTAACGAACCCCATCCAAAGTACCGGATGCTTTAGTACTTCGAATTCGTTTGTATCATGTCCGATAGATTTCCCGGAATGATAGGGGATATTCTTATATGCATCTTGTTAATGTCGGTTACCAGGTGTTCACCATATGAATGATTTTTATCTCTATGTATGGGATGTATATTGAAATATGAAATCTTGTGGTCTATTATTACGATTTGATAAATATATAGGTTAAACATATAACTCACCAACATTTTTGTTGACGTTTAAAGCATGTTTATTCTCAGGTGATTATTAAGAGCTTCCGCTGTTGCATGCTAAAATATGGACAAGATTCGGTGTCAGCATGATTGTATAATATTGTTTAAAACTGCATTCGAGATTTACTTTGTTGTAACATATTAATATTGTAAACCAATATGTATTGGTAGTGTGTAAGTGTGGTATTTTTAGATTATCATTTCTTGATAATCTAGGTGGTGTCTTTTTAACCTTGTCAATAAAATAAAGGTTATGGTTTATTTTAAAAACGAATGCAGTCTTTGAAAATCATCTTATATAGAGGTCAAAACCTCGCAAAGAGATCAATTAATATGAAACGTTTATAATCGATATGAACGGGACATTTCACTATGGTCCTCCGACACACATCCAAACTCGATGTTCATAAAATTTCCATTAACCCGAACATCTCACCACACGCTAATAATCACTAGCGTGTGTTACCGCAACAAACAGTATCTCATACACTCAACGTCTAAATGCCCACTTAATAAATACGGAAAAAACCATATATCCCTTCAAGTTCTCTCGGCTAAAACTCGCAACAAGCTACATCCATATCTATATCACCCAACACGATCTACTAGGTACACTACGCCGTGAACCAAGTCTTGCATTAATCCAAATCGAGAAAGATTCAGGCCACGATAATACTCCGTACTTCAACGGTTCATAAACGCACCACTCCACGGTCGCACATCCGCTTATGCGCAAACATTTGCTTTCCACCCCATAAAACCCGTGATTCTCGATTTCACTAGTCGATGCCAACGGGGCAATCGACACACTCCTCCAACGAGCACTTCTTACAGTCACCACAACCGGGTTATTCCTTCAACGAAGAAATTTTGGTATCCCCAAATAATCACACTGGGAATACAAACTTTCCCATCAATCGATTCACACACGACCACCAGTCTCTAGATTAATCCAGGACGACATTAATACACCACGAGCTAGACATAAAATTAACACTCGACACAAGGTTCCTAAACCCTACGACACAACCACACAAGATGGCCTTCTAGTACTAGTATGGAAACTATTCGTATACTAGAATCCCGCCAACAACGAATTATCATCACAAAATTTCTTCAATTCATCACACGACCCACAAAATATGCACCAACGCCGGGTGAATCCTCCTACCTAGATCGTCCATTAAGGATGGCCTCGAAATTTCAATGCAACCAACGGGTCGCATCACTAGGGAACACACCCTAGCAAACAAACAATATCCGCGCATCTCTAAGTGAGACAATCGGAACCGGCACTCCCGCCTCACAATCATCCATAGTGTGGAATAATCCACTGACAATTTCCACGAACACATTTTCTGAAAGGGAAAAATACAGTATTCACCACAATATCGAACTCGTACTCACTCAACAGTACTACCCGAGTTTCACACCAACTCAAATTTACATCACGAGAGCACCCGCAATGACTGTTACATTCTCTCACTTCCGTGATCTCAAACTTCACACTTGGTCTCATACCGCACTTTGGTACAGCACGATCACCTTACATAAGAAGTCTTACACTTCACTTGATCTAACACTACCGGAGCTTCCTCAAGCGGCAGTAAAAACTCCCCCACTTGGGATTCAGCTCCACATTCTCACAGCCAAGATGATAACATCCCGCAGAATTACCATTCCACAACACACATGATCATTCTCATCATTGATCATAAACACCGAATCACCGCAAATTCACTATAGGCTCTCAGAGCTGTCATACACAATCACTAGAGATGTCGTACACGCGACGACATTGCACATTTATACCAAAAGCCACAACTAACAGCCTTTCATCGTTCGCAAAACGAACTCCACCCAAGTCTTACATACGCCTCTAAGCCTAAGCATATGCCACTCCGCTTAATCAGTCGTGCATCTCAGTTGAGATCACCCGACCCTCCACCCAACGAACCTTTATCAATAATCGCTCACTCTCATGGACAAGAGTGGCCAATCCAACACCATATTTGCATTGATCGCAATATGAACACTTCATCATAACCTTCGGCCTAGCCGACCATTAAGTCCATCACCGGCTCACCGGTCATCTTTACCCGTCTATCACTTAAGAGCAACAAGACTCGCTCATCCGTCACTTCATAAGAAGTATTTACCGTAATGTTCTTAAACTTCGACTTTCACAACCGTCGAATTACTATCACCCGTTGATCACTATTGTAATCTCTGCTGCATCCAAGGGTACCTCACGGGAACCCTAAGCACAAAGTGATCACACCATCACCGGAGTTGAACATCACACTAGCAGGTATAAGAAGGCACCTGACGCAGTGTCATGCAGACTCCCACCACAATCTACCGAGATTCAGAAACTCGATCTTTGGGTTCCATACGCCCGATGTCACCCATCTCTCCACAATAGTGACCCGAAGTCATACCTACCCGACAAACCTTACGGTTTATTGTCTTATCAAAAGTTCCTAGTGGTCACAGGCTACCACCATTCCACAAGGCCAAACGGTATAGCCTAACGAAGCCCTTCATCTAACACTATGGAGATGCTCGGGAACACCAAGTCTTACACCCTTTATATCGGTACAACCACAACTACATGGGATATTCCGTTAGAAATGTTACCCTATAATCCACAGCACACTAACACAATCATGGTTATATAGGTCCCACTCCTATGAGTTTAACGAGCCGAAGACTCCTCGATTCGCCAATTCCAAGGCGACTTACAACTAGAATCCTTACACGATTCTCTAACCACACACTCTACCGAGTGTAACCGCAAACTATAATCATTAGACTTGTCGCATTCCATTACGGAATTCAAGTCCTCGACGTACACACATACGTACGTAAATCGGCCATCCTAGTTACGATGGGTAACTACAACCAATGACAGTCTCAATAGTACACCCATTACTTAGGGTGACTAAACACGCACCAACTCGTGAGTCCACCCACTCACCTTAGATAACCCAATCCACCGTAACACCTCCCGACTCACAACAAACCCGATGTGACAACAATCACATTGCCCGAGACCACTATATCCTAAGAACCAATAAAAGATTCCTATTTCGCCTCGTATCTACCCCAACCATGCTACGTTTCCTCCGTTCGGTACTCGTCATGTCATGCTTGGTGTCAAGATACACGGTTGTAATAATGGTGATCAGTCACTATTACAATTGCATACCTTACTATTTTCACATGGTCACACAAAGTACTTTACCTGGACTAATGCAACATTCACACAAAATAAAACGCGATAACTCCTAGTACCTGAATGAACAAAGTCCTTACGGTGAGCTTGATCACTCAAAACCGCCAAACATCCGAATCTCTCCAATAGATTCGTCTCTAGTACGTCGCACTAATAGATGCATGCATATACACCTATATACAATATAATAATAAATATACACACGTACACCGCAACAACAAGTCAACCTACAACCTAGGTGACTATCACTAAAATAACGTCCAAGTTCGTCTACTTACATTAGGCACTAGCTAATCTAAGGCACTAATTTACACACGAAATAAGGCCCTACATAATCACACTTCTGACAAACACAAGTCCTAGTTAGTCACCTACTCTAAGGCACTAACAAATCTCAATCCGACCCGTATTCCTACAAGTCACGCAAATAACGCACAACCGTCAATAAGCCTAAGACTAGACACCTATTCCAAGGTCACCTAATTCCCTTAGACTATGCTCTGATACCACTTGTAACGACCCCAAATCCATTTACCAAAAACGAATCACATTTTTTTTAAGTTAGGTCCCATTAAAACGTTCATAATACATAACACCTCTAACTGCGTTTTAACCAAAAACATAATATCGTAATGATATGTTTAATAATTTATAATGGCCCTTGGTACACAAATGACATATTACAAAAGCATTTGTAATAATGACCCATTCACACGAAATACGGGTTAATACTCAATAACCCAACCCCATACCAAGAGCATAATCCCGGGGACTACCAAATCCCCAATCCGCGTCCAAATATCCAAAAGCTAATCCTCCAAGCTTAAGCAATGTCTATTAACCCTAGTCTAGCAACTAGGTAACTCCGCATCAACGATACCTATAAAAAGATAAACAACGAGAGGGATAAGCATAAAGCTTAGTGAATGCAATAAATATATATATACATATATAATCTACTTACTTGCATACACTTACACAAATACCACATACGAGCTAGCAATTCAACAACCATGCAATCACAATGCAAAACTAAATATTCGCAATTCACAATAAGCTAGCATCGCCAATAGCATATAGTTCACAATTTAATATGCTAATACAAAACTCACACAAACATGGTTAACCAATAGTACAAGGGAATGATGCTCGCGAAAGACCATCGGTGTTCACAACAACCATTAGTGTACAACGACATATATCACTAACCCAGGGGTGGTATGGAACTCCGAACTTTAAGCCCACCCGTCACGCGAAATGTGGTATAGAACGCCTGAACTTTAAACCCACACTTCACGCCCACTCACACACACACATGATGATGAGGTATCGAACACCCGAACTTTAAACCCTCATCCCATGCCAACACGATGTGTTATCGCGCGCCCGAACTTTAATCCCACATCGCATCCCACACAAATAATTATACAACTAAATGCTGGTATAATTATTCCACTCACCTTGGAATGCCCGTACAAGTCATGTATAACATGATCTCCGTCCTCAAATCCGAGCAAGTAACCACATATATCACACATAGGCACAATATACACATAAATATACATTCTCTAAAAGAGAATCAGACACAATCATTCCTTAGCCGAGGGATCACACCTTGCTCGTTTGACCCGCCCATTTATCTCCTAATGAGCTCAACCTAATTACCACTTCGGGTGGTAATTTAAACCCACACTAATACGTACAAGTTAACCCAATTTGTACTTTACACTAACTAGACCAACCTAGGTACCGACACTAGATTACTACTTAAGTAGTGATCATTTCAAACACCATTTACACCAAAATTACAACACGTGAAATATTGACCCATATTGCACTTGACCACATTTGACTTATATTAAAAACACGACTTTGACTCAAAATCACATCTCATGAGAGGTTACTTCCAAAAATGTCATTTAACACTTAACACAAGTGTTTAAACATCTATTTGACCTAAGCTAGTGTCATTACCAAATTTGACCTAATCAACTTACCCATTTTGACATAAGTCCCAAAAACACCCAAAATCACTAACGGCTAGTGATTATATTTTGAAAACACCATTTAATCTAAATCAATTATTTACATACTTGATTCACCAAAACTTGACTCAAAACTTATTTTTACACCAAATCAAAGTCAACACCCAATGTGACTAGCAAATATGTTCTTAAGAACATCAAAATCACTAACATACTTACAACCTAGTGATTTAACACCCACACCATAACAAATACTTCCAAATTTTTCATCAAACCCTAAACCCACAATAATCGAGTTTACTTACACATTACAAACAACAAAACCTCCAATTTCATGAGAAATGAGGTTTATAACCCAACACTAACTCAACCCTAACACAAAACAAGAATCAAACACTAAAATTTGGATTCAAGACTTACCACTACAACTAAAACGTAGCTAGGGATGAGGTGAACAACTTTAACACTTGCCTCTTCGATCGATTCAACCTTCTTCTTCAACCTTTCAAGGTTTCTCTTTCTAAAGGGTTTTCTCTCTCTAACAAGATGAGAGTGTTAGAGATGAAGAGGATAAGATGGAATGAGGATAAGGGTGAAAGGGAACCAGTTTTGTGGCGAAAAACCCATCCCCAATGTGAAAAGACCAACTTACCCCTCATTTAACCCTTTTTAAAACGTGCAGAAAAATGCTGGTAGCAGTCGAGGCGCGGCGCGCCTATAATGGCCGCGACGTGGCTCTAAGGCTAAACAGAATTCAGACTTTTTCATAAAATTTCAAACACCTGAAACAGGCCAGCCGCGGCGCGCCTACATTGACCCGCGACGCTGCTTTTCTGGTAAACAGTTTTTTGATTCAGAAGTTCAGGGACTGAAGTTGTCTGATTCTGATTCTGATGTAAAATCTGAAAATGCACAAGTGTTAGGTTGACTTTTAGTGGCACTTTCTGCTGCACACATTTACTGACACTTTCTGGAACATTTTCTGACGCACAAAATTCAGGATCTTACAGTTGTGAGGTGTTAGTAGTTGTTGTATGATGTGCCGAGGTCTGATCATGGAGACTTGTGGCGGTGGTTTACGCGGGATTCTGGCGTGGTGGCTCTTCCATTCTCTCTCTTCGTCATATTCTTCGCTTTCATACGTTAGTTTCCTCCTACTTTAAAGGATCCCTGTTGCTCTTAGGTCCTTCATAACCATTCTGATGTGGTCATAGTTGTTTAAGATGAATGTTTTATCTATAAGTGGTGGTGGTTCTACTGATTGTGAACTTTGGAAGTTGGTGGAGGTGAACATAGTAGGCGTAAGAGGTGATTGTGTAAGTGTTCCTACCGTCGCAAATTCCACTTGTGATTGATTTGAGGTTATTGTTTCCCTTGGTGGTGTGAACCCAGGCGGTGTGTGACTGGAGTTGGTCATGGCGCCGATTTTGTACTTTTTCAAAAAGAGTATATATTCTTCGTCCCACCTGGAGTGCCAATTGTTTATACAATTCTTGGTGAGTCTTATCGAAGAGATAAGTATGTCAGCGTCTGGTCATGGATAAGGTAAAATATGGGTAATGTAAGGGTGAATTTCTCTTCGCTGGTAATTCCCCGATGGTAGCGAGTGTGTAAACTGCTTTTCACGACTGAAAGAGAGTTGATATTGTGAGGATATGACATTCGGTTTGTGGATTGTATGAACACATGTCTCATTTAGTGTTTCTATTTGTAGGAGGATTTTCTTTTCTTTTGAGGTTGCTAGTTCCCAATGCAATTTGTAAGGATTAGTTGAATTTCCCTTTTCGGCTCCTTACAAAGCGAAAGCTTCATTGTCTTCTTTCTACCTTTGCCCAGTTGACCCGCCGGTCTAATATGAGGAAACCGTGGTTGACTTTTATTTGTTCGAGGCTCGGTGCGTGATACTCGATGCCACCGCTTCGTTGAGGATTGACTTCGCATATTTTCTCCGTTCCCTTATTCGTGCGTCTTTACTTCGTGTACGGTGGGGTACACTATCACAAGTGTTACTAAAATTTAAGATCCTTTATTAGAAAAAAACAAGTTGGTATTGTTAAGAAGAGAGACATGTTTACTTATGGAACCTCGAAAACCAATTTCTAATCACATTAGCAACCGGTTTTTTATACTACTCACATAAACAAGTTCCTTATAGGGAATTATTATTAACTTTTTCATTTTACTATGGAGGCTCTTATTTATAGTGAAAACTGTAACTTTAACTTTTCTCTCACTCTTATTGTTGGAAATTTAGTATAATCGAGTAATTTAGTCTACGCTTGAAAATGGGTTAGGAGGTACGGATTGTATATCCATTAAGTGATATATTACCCCGATCAAAAAGTGGTTTTCCATTATTTATTATCATAACTTGGTCTACTCGAAATTTTGACCAAGTGTTTTAGTGCTATGTCTTCTTAGTCAGCTAAAATTTGACTAAGTGTTTTTTGTGCTAGGTCTTCTTAGTTAGGTGAAATTTGGCTAAGTGTTTGGTGCTCTCTCCAAATAAGGAGCACACGAAGCAACAAGTAAAACACTTCTGAAATATGACTAAGTGTTTGGTGCAACCTCTGAAGAAGCAGTACAAGAGGCAGCACAAACTTGGTGCTCCCTCTAAAGAGGCAAAACAAGAGGCAACAACAAAAAGACGTTAAAATTTATTAAGTGTTTAGTTGTTTGGTGTTCCCTCTGAGGAGAAAGCACAAGATGCAGCAAGGATTCCATACTCTCTTAAGATGCAACAAGGAAAACACTTAGTCAAATTTTAAGATTTATTGTGGTGTCCAAGTTTTACTAAAATATGGAAGGATTATTCATGTCACCGCTTATGCTATATTTGTGAAAAGGATAATTCTTATTCATGGAAAAGATTATTATCTTAACCACTTTTAATATTAAAAGAGATATTTATGGAGAGTCAATCGGCCAATTAATTCGAATATATCTTATTCTATAATTACGAGTGTCTATAAATACATAGACAGTTTATTCATGAGATATAATTCGAAACGTAAATACTCTTCTGCGAAATGGTTCTTGTTCTCTGCCAAAAATAAGAACATAATCTCTGTCTTATCTCAAAGTGATATTCTTTTAACTTGGGCAATAAGGGTCGAAGAATTACTTTCGAAACGTGATATCCCGATTCAGTGATTTATCTGGTCATCGATTATTTTACCCTACACAAAAATTTAAAATCTCCAACAATCGAATTTAAGTATCTGTCGTAGTCGATGGCTGCTACGATGAAGCAAATGATGACGAATTTTTTCAAACTTGATAAGTTTGAAGGAATTGATTTTCGGGGATAGCAAAAGAAGATGCACTTCATTCTTAGCAGCATAAGTGTGGTGTATGTACTCAACACACCAATTCTTAAGATCATGGTGATGATGCTAATGTTGAACGTATTCTGCAAAGGAGCAAGTGAGACAACGATGACTACATCGCTCGAGGTTTAATCTTCAATGGTATGACTGATTCACTTTTCGATATTTATCAGAATGTTGATTGCTTAATTTTATTTTTGATTGAAAATTTTAAAAATATTATCTATACATTTTAAACCATCTACCTACCTAGTGAAAACCTAGAACGAATATTCTAATATCCAATTTCGGGTATATGTTAATCACTTGATTGTGAACTTTTTTGGAATAATAGTACTACAAAATATCATTTTACTCAATAAACGGCCCTCCGTAAATTATGTTCATGATCCCTTAATGTCGACTGCGTACAGTTTTTGTTGTAAACTAGAGTTAAACCGGGCCGCGCGATGCTGCGGCTCCATTTTGCTTGGCGATTTTTGGATCACCGCCGCCATCAACATTTTGACAGTCGCTTCTGAATTTTAATTTGGAGTAGTGGTTCCGATTGGGTAGATAAGCAAGTGAGAATGTATGTGAAGAACCATTGTAAACCTTAAAAAAAGTGAGAAGCAAGTATTACCTTTTAATACTTGATGAGCAAAACTATATCAGGTGAGGAGAGATATCCAAGGTTATACAACATACACCTGTTTTGCGTAGTTGACTTTTTATGGAAAAAAAGTATAACGTTTTCAAGAAGTGTTATCTTAGGTGGAAGATGTTGCACCATAACTCACATGAGATGATCTTTTCAAGTAGCAGATAGCTGTTGCAATCTTGTATTCCTGCACCAAAATACCACAACTAACATGAGACGATCTTTTGAGCTAATAGCAACCTACATCAAAATGAAGCTGCAAAGGCTTTATTTTAAGCTAGAAAACGTAGGGAAAAAAACTTGGTGTTGTCGTTTGGAGCAGTTAAACGAAAAAAATCTGCGAGATGTACTATGTAAGGGTTAATTTGCCATTAGACCCATTCAAAATATAAAAATAACACACACTGAATTATTAGAGATGTGAATGAATTTTAATTCTCATATCTGCTCTTTTTTTAATCTAAAGGTGGCAAAGTTGACCCAATTCAGAAAGATCAGCTCCACAAGCCCACACAACCCGCTCAGTTTTTAACGGTTCCATCAGTGAACAGAACGTCAAAGAAGAAAGTATACTGACAATTGTACTCGAAGCATTCAATTTTCATGCAGCAATTTTTTACTTGATCCCAATTTACCCATTCTCGAAAAGCTAATGCAATTTCAAACAGCATAAGTGCAGTCAACCACTATCTTCTATAGTTTAATTTTGTTAAAACTTGTTTCCCAAAAATGATTGTTAAAGATTAATTGACCGCTTTCAAAATGCATATCTAAACCCCCTAAGTCAAAGCTATAAAATATACAGATATAGATGACTCGAGGCTAACCTCCCAACAAAGTTATCTTTTCCCTGGGATTGCAAGTCACTGCCCTGAAACCAACACAACAGTCTATAAACGCAGCTACAGAACTTCTAGGAAGACAATACACCTTGTAGCAATGATTACCACTCCGATTTCATATAATCATATAGATATAGATATATTTTAGTTTCTAACAAACTTTGACAAAGGATCTTACCACTCTAATTTTTACGACTGAGCTAACTTTCTTCATTGACATACGAAAAGTACATTCAATCCACCGAGTTTCTAAAGAAGCTATGGGAACTTATAACTGTATGTTCGGTTCAGTCCTGGAGCTCTAAATCTATGAAGTCCTACCACTGTCATCGTAAATACTATTGAAGGGGACGATACCTTTGGAATAATACACCCATTACAATCACCGGTTACATAAGCAGTCCAGTATCTTTCGATGCTTTGACCATTTATCCACAATTGACTTTTGCCCATACTGCTTATGCTTTAAGTAATAGCTCATCTCCTATAGGTGAATTAAAGGAAGCCTGAAAACAAAGTTAAAAGAGGTTACCAATAGTTTGTTACATAAGCTGATGCAAGCTATCATTTGTGACATATATGTGATTGCAAGTACCTTGTGCAATGTTAGTGACTATTTATGTCATTTTGCAAGTACCCTGACTATTTATCTCATATTATGACCCGACAATTTCAGATCAATCTTTAGTGCAATAAATGGTTTCAAATTAAACCACAAATTGAAAAACTCGTATCTTTTTATGATTAAAAATTTATACAACTTTTGGAACTTAACCTTTTGAATCAATAGTTGTCATTATTGACAGTCTCCATATAATGTTGACCTTTACTTTATTATTATTATTTTCAACTAAATGGCCCAAGTAGATATAAAAATACTAATATGAAGAACTTACTTGGTTACTCGGGTATATACTTCAATTCTTTGCCTAGAGTGACCAGTGTCTAATACAATTAATTTCTCCTCTTTTTGATGGTCACCAACTGCTACAAAATACTAATATGAATTTTAGTATGTCATTGCACTTTTAGCTCAATAAAATAAAAGACGATCACTAATACAATATTTACATGTGAATATTGTGTATTCTGAATAGAAAGCACATTTGATGCAACGTGACAATAAAGACACATATTTATATGTTTTCATTTTGTTACACTGACGATACAGAAGAGAAATGTAAAAATTCAAGGTATGGGTCATGGGCAAATCTGGGTCGTATGACTCAGTTTTGTAACTGAAGAGAAAACGGGTCACAGGCAATCTGAGCATACTAATCATATCATTTATGCAACATGACCGCATTTAGAAGTGTAAAAAATAGAGTGTAGGCAAAATACTTATGAATGCATAAATTAAATAAAGTGGTATACCTTCGGGTTGAAGGCAAGCAGGAAGGTCAACGCATGTACAAATTTGTCTGCTGAATAGCCAAGAACATCAGAGCTGTTACTAATATTATCATTAGCAAGCGATACAAAAATTTAATCGTAGGAGAGTTTTATTTAGTTTAGTTAAATGTGCAGTAGTTTTTCGTCTCGATTAGGTGGAACAGCTTGAGTAATTTTTTTTTTTTTCTTTTTCTATAAAGGGACGAAAGCTCGGGAAAAATTCATATATATGAAATATAAGTATGCCCTAGGAGACATTTTTAGTAAAAGTCCCGTCAAATTACGTCAAAATTTGCCCAAAAAAAAAAATCAAGTTGTTACCATTGCTTCTCTAATCCATACTTCATCATAATCCCATTTCCAATCAACCATTTAGTCTCATAACCAATGTTAATTCTATTAAAAACAAAAAAAACCAAAAGTTTGACAGTTTTACTATTAAAGGTCAAACTGTGTAGGCTGCCATTTCTACACTTGCATAAAAAATAGCATAACATATCTAAAGCTTATCAATACCATCTTAATACATCAAACTATCATGAAAAGGTTCATAAGTATACCTAAACCACCATTGTATCGCATTCTATTCCTGCCAATGTGTCTGCTCCTTTGTAGAAGAATGTAAACATTGTTGTGTATATGTTATCTGTTCTCAGTGCGTGGAAAAAACTTCTTTTCATTAACATGCAGAATGGATATGGGAACAAAATTTAGAGGTTTGACGGACACTGGGTAATGAAAGTGAGTAATAAAAGGGAAGTGATTCGTATAACACCTATTTATTACGTAGACCGCCAAATTATCTTTTTGACCATTCTACCCTCCCATACGTTGATTTATATAACGCTTTGTATGATTTTAATACTTTATCTATTTCTTTTGGCCATGAAAAATTTACATCCTAGAATTGAACCAAACAATTTAAGCCATACATATTTTGACCACCTTTCCAGTAGCATCAAACAATTCCTTTTTAATCCTTTTAACTATCATTCCAAATAGCATCAAATAATTATTTTATGAATCCTTTCTCAAACTTCTAGAAATGAAGTATTGAAAAATCTCACCATAAAAATATTTTAAATCAATGCAGTTCGTGAAAGCTTATGCATTTTGCACTTACTAAATCGAGAATTAGTTTCTGACCCTGCAATTAATATTATCTTTCTAGACCTTTATGCATTCATTGTTGGAATGAAATATCAATATATACTGATCTATATAAATATGAACAATATTTGTTTAATACTACAAATCCAAACAACCCGTTTATTTAAAATATAACTACCATATTTCTTAAATGAAATTGTGGTGGTTATAGAAACAGCACCTCCAAAATCACAACATAGTGGTGTGAGGTCCTCTTGGCATCAACTGTGTAATGCATGTGAAGTGTGGTTCTGAAGAGTGGCTGGTTCATAACAACATAAAAAGAGATGCACCTGCAATCACCATCGTCGTGCTAAAAATGCGATACACCTGCAATCACCATCACCGTGGTAAAAATACAATACAACTGGTAAATTACTAACATGTGTAGCAAAATCTTGATGGGTGTGTAGTAAAGTAAATTAGCACCCTCAATATACCTCAGAGAAATAATGTTTCTTCTTGGCAATCTGATTAGTAAGTTTTCATCATCATGATTACAATTACTAAATCAGTGAAACAAATAGATGCACCAAATGAATTTTGAATTTTGTAAGAAATTTATCGAATACATACTGCTCTCTTGTTAATAACACAAAGGAAAACTTGAGCTCCCCTTTTCACTAATTGCACCAAATGTTTTTTGGTTACGACTGATGTCAATACGTAACCACCATCTCTCCTTTTACTTTACAAAATGAAACACAAAGTAAGATCATCATATATAAAAAGGAAGAATCTCAATTCATGAAAAACAACACTCATTTATAGATTTAGGATTTAGGGTTTTTAAACTCAAACTTGCAAGTTGATGTAAACCAAAATAATTTGAACCGCTTTAAAAAATCTCAATTTATAAGAATGACAGGAAACATCGAACTAAAAACTAATGTATTAAAACCCAAAAACATCAAATAAAACGCAGACCTACAAAAAACCATCAACGAATTACATACACTTTAAAAACACACCAATAGCTAAAGTAACATAGCAAAGTGTAACACAATCAGCAAGCAGAGTAACACAATTATCATTAGCAACCAAAAGGTAAAACTAACACAAACAGCAAAAAGTTATACAACAGCAATCAAAAGGTAAAGTAACACAATCAGCAAGCAATTGTTAATTTCATTCATTGAGCGCCGCCGCCGCCGCCGCCGCCGCCGCCAACAACGCCGCCGCCAACAACAACAGCAACGCCGACGCCGACGCCGACGCCGACGCCGACGCCGACGCCGACGCCGACGCCGACGCCGACGCCGCCGCCGCCGCCGCCGCCGCCGCCGCCGCCGCCGCCGCCGCCGCCGCCGCCGCCGCCGCCGCCGCCGCCGCCGCCGCCGCCGCCGCCGCCGCCGCCGCCGACGACGACGACGACGACGACGACGACGACGACGACGACGACGACGACGACGACGACGACGACGACGACGACGACGACGACGACGACGACGACGACGACGACGACGACGACGACGACGACGACGACGACGACGACGACGACGACGACGACGACGACGACGACGACGACGACGACGACGACGACAACAACAACAACAACAACAACAACAACACCACCACCACCACCACCACCACCACCACCACCACCACCACCACCAACAACACCAACACCAACAACAACAACAACAACAACAACAACAACAACAACAACAACAACAACAACAACAACAACAACAACAACAACAACAACAACAACAACAACAACAACAACAACAACAACAACAACAACAATTGAACGAAGGTAGGGTTAGGGTTTAAGTACCTTCGTAAATGATGGTGCATGAAATAGGGATGTTTAGAGCAAGCTGTGAAAGCCGTTCACTTCGATAAGCATACCGATTGCGATGAGTAATTAACAACATAGGTTCGATTGGAATGGTTTTGGTGAATGGAAGTGTTTTTGGAGACGGCAACGGCGATGACAGGAGCGATCGACGGAGGTGGCGATGGTGGTGATTAATGTTGAGGCAGGATGGCTTGAGGGTGGTAATTAAAAAGGAGAAAATGGGTGAGGTGTATGTAATTTTTCAGTAAGCAAACGAGCAAAAAATTGGTGTGGTTTAGTGTAGAAGGATAATAATTGTGAACTTCTTTGGAATAATAGAAAACGAGTTTGCTAAAAATATTTCTCTTTGCGTATTTATTTAATTTTTTTGGTATTCTTTTTTTGAACAGCTTTATGGAAGGACCTCTACAAGAAACTAAAGGAGAACAAACTTTATAATGGCTTATATATATATAGCCAATACGATACAAATAAGAGTAAGAATAAGAACGTATTAAATCTAAAATGTCACATTTCCTCACCCTGATCTCCGAGAAAACAACCCCGTTTTGGTGATTCCAAATGTACTCATAAATTGTTGCTCCTATTAAATATTCTTTGTTTCCTTAATTTATTGTCCAGTATTCCGTTTTACGATATTCTAAATTAATTGTTCACTTTCATAAATAGAAAAGAATAAGTAGATTAAGTTCTATTATGCCTTAATGTATATGAACGACGAAACATACTCGTGCTTTGCTGCGTGGTAGTGTCGACCGGTTAACGATTGGTGATTTTTGATCGGTTAACGATTGTCTAAAAAATCACGCTCCTTGAGCAATAGTATATATATCATATATAATATAAATTTAAATACAATTTTTATCTTTATTTTTTTATTTTTGTTTTTCTGTCAAATTAACGGCATAATATACTATAAAAGAAATAATGAAAATTGAAACATAAAATGAATTAAAAGTCGTTGGAAATGTTTAAATAGAGTTGAGAATGCAATGTGCTAAATATGGAGAACAATCACTCCATATATCGGTATATGTATGTATAATTGAATTGATACTCCCTATGATTGATTAGACCAAATTTGTTTGGTCACAAAGTGGGCAAGTGATATATGATGTATAACAGCGAACAATTTTATCTCCATATCACAAAACTCCATCTCTCATCTTCTTCATATTTCATCTCCCATATTCTCCATTTAAAACTTAAAAAAAATAAAAAATCCAAAACCATCTACAACCACCATATCCGACCACCACTTTCAACCACCACCTCCGCCACCATGACGTCCTATTTTCTGGTTTCACTACCACCACGAACTTCGTCAGCGTCTCCCATCCATTTTATGGCGGTGTTTCTTTAAGATCGATCTGGTTCATTTTTCAGATCTACTCACTCCGGCGACCAGATCTAAAAGGTATTGGGATTTTCCGGCAGCCGTTACGCGTTTCCGGAGACGCTGGCCACCTTTTTGTTTTTCTTTTGAAACCGACGACGGCTCACGATGGTGTCTGGTGGTTAAATGTTTTCTGGCAATAATCACCACTAACGTACAACATTTTAAGTACAATGTACAACCTTCTAGGCACAATGTACAACTCTTATTTGCATAGTGAACAACTTGTTTTTGTACAATGTGAAACACATTGGTGGGTGTGACGATGGTGGTTGGCTAGGTGGTGGGGACAGGAGGTTTTTGGTGTTAGTGACGATAGTGGTGTGAGATTGTTGTTGGCGGTGGTGGTGGTGGTGGTGGTTAAATGTTTTCCGGCAATAATCACCACTAACGTACTACTTTTTAACCACAATGTACAACCTTCTAGGCACAATGTACAACTCTTATTTGCATAGTGAACAACTTGTTTTTGCACAATGTGAAACACGTTGGTGGGTGTGACGATGGTGGTTGGCTAGGTGGTGGGGACAGGAGGTTTTTGGTGGTAGTGACGGCGGTGGTCTGGGGTTGTTGTTGGCCGTGGTGGTGGGGTTTAATGGTTGAGTGTGGTGGTGCATGTTAGTTGGTGAGGGTGTTGTGGCTGTGAAAGAGAAAATAAAAGAAAAGGGGAAATGTGAAATGACTAAAATGCCCTCGTGAACAGTGTTTATACTCATGACAATTGTGATGACCTGGAAATTTCCGACCAAATTTAAACTTAATATTTATATGTTTCCGACACGATAAGCAAAATCTCTAGTGTTGAGTCTCAAAAATTTTGAAATTATATTCATGTAATCAATTAGCCTTTGACTGTGCTCGACGATTCACGAACAATTAAGTGTACATAGATATGTGAGTATGTATATATAAATAATAATTCAAAATATAATATGAAGTATTATATGTTGTTGTTATTAGAAATTAATAAAATAAAAATAGGATATTATAATAATTATTATTTAAAAATATATCTATATAAATAAAGTATATTTAATATATATTTGTGATTTTGAATCTATTTAGTAAACGACGATAACACCCAATTGCCATTCAATGAATATTAGACAAGTTTAAAACGAACTTATATAATTTTAAATTAAAAGGTGATCCGAAAATGAGTTATATAAGTTATAGGCTTATTAAAAGTATATTTAGGATCTAATTATTTGATTTTAACACTTTTTATATTTTACCTAGAGTTGAGAGGGACAGTTGATGCAAATTTTTATTTAACAAATTAATGACCAAATTTTATACCATAATGATTGAAATAATTAAAGTTAATTACTGTAAAAATTTGGAATTTTTTCGAATACTTTTATCCGCTACTGATTATTAACGGAGCACGAGACAATACCCATAATAAAATAATTTCGGCAGATAACATCAGTAGAATGATGTATTACTTGCTAGTTACAATCGCTATTGCATAATGTATTGGCGTTTTTATGGGCTAGCTTTATGGAGTCCACTTTATCTACAAGGAAACACCCGTGAAAGATAACGTAACATCAATATATTTTCTACCTTTACCTCACATGGTGACTAGACAAGCATTACTTTCTTGATATTTTATGGAGTCTATATATTATATATATATATATATATATATATATATATATATATATATATATATATATATATATATATATATATATATATATATATATATACATGAAGTGATGAAGTGCAGTAGGAAAAATAAAACCAAAAACACACCCATCATACATTTGACTCACTACTGCTATATTCGAGTTTAGCAACCGGTCACCTAATCCGCCTTTTACCACCTTGCAACCGCCCTTCCACCACCATTACAACCATTGCCGCCATCATGCTATCACCACCATGATACCTTCATCGAAAAACCACTATCACCACCACCTTAACCTTCAAACCATAATCACCATCCTCCTCTTCTTTCTTCTTCTGCGATCAAACCATCACCTCAAACCTTCCGTTTTCGAATCATTGCTGCAACAAGTATGATGGCTGCTGTACCTACAGCTATTCTTATTAAATTTCCTGTTTAACTACCATCAACATCCTCAAGACCACTCTCAGACATCACCTTAAAACTTCAATTTTAAACCACCCCTTTTCTATATATATATTTTTTCTTTCTTGCCTTATGTAAACCACAACACAAACACCATATCCATTATTCATTCTCACTTCACCACCGTAAAACATCACACCCACCTCATCATCATATCTCCTAATTTTTTTTTTCTGTTTTGTTTTACAAACCAAGCCTTGCATACATGTACCCAGCGACCTAACCAGTTTCCTGTTATATTTTTGCTCAAGCAAACCCAAGTCTAGTAACCTCCAACTACTACCCTACGATTGATTCGTTTTCTGTTAAACCGAGATCAAACCACTATTACTATTGAACATCTTCTTACTTTAAGAACCTGCAACTAATAATTGATGATGATGAAATAGTGCAGTTGATCATGGCAACATGCTGAAGGTATGAATTTATGATGATCATACCCGTAATGATGATAAACCGTTTATAAAGATAATCATGATTTTAAGTTGCACAACGATAATAATTAATTGATCATGAAGATGAAAATATCGATTGATGATGTATGATATGATGATGAAGATGATTGCGATAAGATGAAGATTAAGATGATAATGATGATTTGATGATGATGATAATAATGAATGATGATAATAAGGACCTGCGTATTTTTTTTTTTTAATTATGTTTTCTACCACCAGATTCAATAAAAGCCATGAATTTTATGTTGGGCCAGAGTTGATATTGGGCTTTTGCAAGTTAGTTGGGCCGTGATATTTATTGGGTTATTTAGATTTGGATTCGAGTCATAACATAAATGAATGGAAGGAGGAATGGTTTAGAATCTTGTGGTTAAGCGGGAGGTCTTGGGTTCGAGCCCGGACTCTGCCATTTCTTTTTAGGAAAGCTTTTAAGGTAGTTTTATTATTATTATTATTATTATTATTATTATTATTATTATTATTATTATTATTATTATTATTATTATTATTATTATTATTATATTATTATTATTATTATTATTATTATTATTATTATTATTATTATTATTATCAATATTAGAATTATTATTATTATTATCATATTTAATACTATCATAATTATTATTATTATTATTATTATTATTATTATTATTATTATTATTATTATTATTATTAAAAGAACCTTTATTTTTAAATTATCATTTTGATTAAAAAATATTAGTGTTATCAAAATTATCATTTTTATTAAGATTTATATTAGTATTATAACTAACATTATTATTATTATTATATCATTATAACAAATAAATATTTTGTATATAAAAATATATTTATACTAAAATTATATTAACATTATCTAAAATTTTATATTAAAAATATTAACATTTCTATTATGTATATACAAAATAAATACATATATAACCTGCAATTTAAGATATGAATAAATTAGAGTTTAATACAAATTATATATAAACTACAACATTAAATATACGAATACTATATAATTAATAGATGGGATTATACGATTTTCATTATATATTTTAATATATATATATATATATATATATATATATATATATGAATAATATAGGTTCGTGAATCCGAGGTCAACCCTGCATTGTTCAATATAGTCACATGTATTTTTACTATAAAATACATTAGGTGAGTTTCATTTGCTCTCTTTTTAAATGCTTTTGCAATATATATTTTTGGGACTGAGAATACATGCGCTGCTTTTATAAATGTTTTACAAAATAAGCACAAGTTCATGAAACTACATTCTACGATTGTTTTGTTATACCGGATATCTGTACTTATTATTATTATGCTTGGTAACCTAAGAATTAGTGAAAAACACTAATTGATGCGAATCCTAAAGGTAGATCTACGGGCACCAACCACCCCCATTTTCGAATAGTGGAAATGCTTTAGTACTTCGAAGGGTTCTTGTCATACATTTGAATAGTGGAATGTATGATGTCAGATATCTTAAGCGCTCTATGTTAAGGTCGGTTACTAGGCGACTCATCGTATGAATGATTTTTGCAGTTGTAATGATCCCGCGCATTTAATTAAATGAAATCTCGTGGCTTATTAAATATTATGATTATTATATAAAAATTAAACCTATGAACTCACCAACCTTTTGGTTGACACTTTAAAGTATGTTTATTTTCAGGTATTAAAGAAACCTTCCACTGTGCATTTGCTCATTTTAGAGATATTACTTGGAGTCATTCATGGCCTATTTCAAAATACGTTGCATCGAGTCGTTGAGTTCATCAAGATTATTATTAAGTAAATTATAGTTGGATATATTATGAGAGGGTATACATGTCGTCAACTTTCGATGTAATGAAAGATTGTCTTTTCAAAAACGAATGCAATGTTTGTAAAAATGTATCATATATAGGTTAAGTACCTTGCGATGTAATCAATTGTTATGAATCGTTTATAATCGATATGGACTTCGTCCGGATGGATTAGGATGGGTCATCACAGTTGGTATCAGAGCGGTGGTCTTAGCGAACCAGGTCTTGCATTAGTGTATCTAACTGATAGTTGTTTGGATGCATCAGTGAGTCTGGACTTCGACCGTGTCTGCATGTCAAAAGTTTTGCTTATCATTTCGAGTCAGAAATCATCTGCTTATCATCCTTAGAAATTACCTGCTTATCATTCTTAGTCTAGACATGTCTTACGGCCTCTATTGCATAGACATTGTATAGATAAATTCATATCTTAGCGTATCTGTTATTGTTACCTTTTCCTGACAGCTTTCGTAGATTCCTCCGTAACTTATGGGATTTTAGTATTATATATGCATATGTAAATTATGTATTACAGGGTACTAATCTACATCCTATAATCTATTTCTTATCAAAAATCCTTCATCTAATCGTACGAGATGAATCCTTCAACCAGTTCGAGTCCCTCGAATTCCGATAGCTATTTCGATAGTTATTCCGACAGCTATTCCGACGTGGACGGTCACCTAAGCCCTGAAAACAGTGTCACCAGAATGAATCAACCAATCAGCCATCCCCAATTCATCTGATGGGTTCGTATTCTACTTAATCATTAGAGACAAGAATAAGGTGATCCTTTTCATCGACCGAATTCACCTCTTGGCGAAGAACCTGAAGCACTTACCGGTGAACCAGTCCGAAATACCATTTTCTTCCTCATTTCCCGAATATCTCGTTATGATTACATACTATCTCAGATTCTAAACCTTATTCATTCGCTCGTTCTTACCGACAATCATCCCGGAGTAATCGAAGAAGTCAACGAGCTTCGTGCCTGAGTAATGATTTTTGGAGAATGTGGTGCAAAACCTACCAGCTTCAACAACATCACCAGTACCAACAGTACCATCAATAAACAGCACCAGTACCATCAACAATCCATTCCTCAACATCTCATTCTGTACCTTGAGCATAATCATCAATCTGCGAATCGTTCTATATCATATATCTTCGTTCGACATGGCAATTATGTAATCTCTAATGTTTTAGAGATTATATATTCTTGTTCTAACGATAAATCAAACGAGTTTAATATCATATTGACTCATTAAATCCATGATTACATCTGAAGAAAATATATATGTATATATATTTTTTATAAAGATTGTAATTAAAAATTCTTTTGTACAAACTGTTAATGGTGAAAATATTTTAACGGGTAGGTAATACCCGAGGAATATTTAGATTTCACATTAATAAATTACACTATACATTATTCGAAGCTGATTCAACAGTCATTCACTATCCTACTTACAACCATCGATATACATATCCGTTCACCGCAGAATAACCATTTTCATCCAATTTCATATTTGAATTTTGATTTACCAGAATCCAACAAGTGGCATAATGAAGAAAATATTGGACAAAATAAAATTTGTTAGAAACAAACAAATTAACTATGAGAAAAATTTTGTTAAGAATCCACGCTAACTGTTCCTAGCTAACTGTTCCTAGCTCACTGATTACATTTTATTTATCGCAATTTAATTATCGCAATTTATATTCTCGCAAGTTTATTATCGTCATTTAATTTCTGTTATTTATTTTTACGCACTTTAAATATCGGGACACGTATACAAGGTTTTGACATATCATATCGACCCATCTATATATATTATTTGGAATAACCACAGACACTCTATATGCAGTAATGATCGAGTTCTCTATACAGGGTTGAGGTTGATTCTACAATAATATATATAGTTTGAGTTGTGATCGAGTCTGAGACGTATACGGGTCACGACACGTATTAATTAATTCGAATATTATATATTTAACTATATATGATATATTGAATTGCTAACTATGGACTATCAACTGAGGACTACCAACATTGAACAATTAAAATGAATTAAAATATTGATTATAATATATGAAACTAAACAATTCTTCAAGTTTGCCACTTGATTTCATCTTAACCTCAATTGTATCTTAACGATTACAATCTGCGTTCAAACCATTCATGATTCTTGAAAACACCTCGATTAAGAGAATGAACCAACCGCATTTCATCTACGGAAGGAAAGATTTATGCATATAGTTATGCACCTGAAAAAAAAACTCTCGGAAACTGAGTAAACGTTTAACACATAGTTGTGCTAATAACATTATTATTTCCCAAAATAACTATGCAGTTCTTTTTCAAAATAGCCAATTTTGTCACAGCTCCAGCAAGACAGCTTCGACTTTTCACTCAAAACACCTTATTATAACCTTGATATATATGCGTGCTCTTTTATTATTACCGGGGAACCTTTCATATTCCATCATATTACCATCAGCGTTTAATCATCTAAAAACACAATTCTCCTGAAATCACCTCGGATTGATAACCGATGATTCAGATATCGTAGCATTAAATGCAGAGAAAACAGGGAAATGGTAGATGGTCTAAACGGCCAACAGTTTGATGATACATAAAGGAGTGTTAGGAACGCTCGATAGAAAATTTGGTACTGAAAAACAGATTGAGCGAACTATGAATGAGACCAAGGACAAATACAAGGACCAAACCCTACATTCAAAGAATCCGGGTAATTCTGGATCCGATGAAATCTTTAGAGAATATCTTGCTCCGAAGTCATGTTAAAATCTTGCAGAAAATCTTTCTTCTTCAACCATCGAACTTAAAAATTCCAAAATATCATCATAAATATCTTCGATATTTCTGAAGATATTTTCATAAATATTCTCGTCCGAAGTTATATACCTCTTCGTGCTATCTGTATTACATTATATTGGAAATTTCTGTAAAACTTAAGTATAAATTATGAATGAATTGTGGAGAAGTGTTGGGAATTGAAGCATGGGTTAGTATAATATAATGACGCTTGGCCAACGTGATTATATTACAGTAAGTCATGCTGAGTTTCTAATGGAACGTGATGATTCACAGATCATAACGTCATCATGTGCCATGTTACATAACTCCTTCATTCTACTTAACTTCTGAACATATCAAGAGGATGTATTCTTGATGGTTCTATATTCCGTGATGTTGATAAATTTGAAAATCAAATCATGCTATCACGTTACTTCCTGCTTAGAACATTATAATTATTCGAAACTTTATACCTATGAATTCTGGACCATTATTCGCTTGATTTAGAATCGAGAAGAGAAAACAAGAGCATAGAACTCCGAAACATAACAAGAAATACACAGCCGATCACAAACACAGAGATTACAAACCGTGTATATCAATGTTTTTCGCAACATAAAGACACGGGAGAATTAAAAACACTATAACCCCAAGGGCCAAGTGGAAGAAAATAGATTCCTTCGGTGGAAGTTGAAAAAGGAGAATGATTGTTGCGATAGTAAGAATAAGGACAAGGATTAGAACTGGATTAATCATTTTCACAATCTGTTGAATTTGAAAGTATGAATTAAAATATAGAAAATGGAAGTGGTGGAAAGTTATGGAACGGAAGAAGTTCATTTATAGTGAAAATAACAGACAAAGAAATCAAGACAAATTTTCGCATTTATTACAGAGATCTTAATTTCCTTATTCGCCGAAGAATCAAATCTTATAGATTTTGACGATTTTCTTTTAATTCCTTGAATTCCGAAAATCCACCGTGACTACATCAAAAGTTAAATCTCTATCTCAATATTTTATGACAACTTCACTCGTACGGTTCATATAATCGAATCGTTTTATCTATATTACTCAATATTGATAAAGTTCTATTTATCAACTAATATTCATCATAAAAACATTTTTATTGTTATTTATGACAACTCCACTCAAATTTCGGGACGAAATTTCTTTAACGGGTAGGTACTGTGATGACCCGGAAATTTTTGACCAAATTTAAACTTAATCTTTATATGTTTCCGACACGATAAGCAAAATCTATAGTGTTGAGTCTAAAAAATTTTGAAATTATATTCATGTAATCAATTAGCCTTTAACTGTGCTCGACGATTTACGAACAATTAAGTGTACATAGATATGTGAGTATGTATATATAAATAATAATTCAAAATATAATTTGAAGTATTATATGTTGTTGTTATTAGAAATTAATAAAATAAAAATAGGATATTATAATAATTATTATTTAAAAATATATCTATATAAATAAAGTATATTTAATATATATTTGTGATTTTGAATCTATTTAGTAAACGAAGATAACACCCAATTGCCATTCGATGAATATTAGACAAGTTTAAAACGAACTTATATAATTTTAAATTAAAAGGTGATCCGAAAATGAGTTATATAAGTTATAGGCTTATTAAAAGTATATTTAGGATATAATTATTTGATTTTAACACTTTTTATATTTTACCTAGAGTTGAGAGGGACAGTTGATGCAATTTTTTTATTT
Source organism: Rutidosis leptorrhynchoides (assembly GCF_046630445.1). Classification (NCBI taxonomy): domain Eukaryota; kingdom Viridiplantae; phylum Streptophyta; class Magnoliopsida; order Asterales; family Asteraceae; genus Rutidosis; species Rutidosis leptorrhynchoides. Next base: position 138,655,480 of record NC_092342.1, on the reverse strand, counting down.
AACAAATTAATGACCAAATTTTATACCATAATTATTGAAATAATTAAAGTTAATTACTGTAAAAATTTGGAATTTTTCCGAATACTTTTATCCGCTACTGATTATTAACGGAGCACGAGACAATACCCATAATAAAAAAAATTCGGCAGATAACATCAGTAGAATGATGTATTACTTGCTAGTTACAATCGCTATTGCATAATGTATTGGCGTTTTTATGGGCTAGCTTTAAGGAGTCCACTTTATTTACAAGGAAACACTCGTGAAAGATAACGTAACATCAATATGTTTTCTACCTTTACCTCACATGGTGACTAGACAAGCATTACTTTCTTGATATTTTATGGAGTCTATATATTTTATATATATATACATGAAGTGAAGTAGGAAAAATAAAACCAAAAACACACCCATCATACATTTGACTCACTACTGCTATATTCGAGTTTAGCAACCGGTCACCTAATCCACCTTTTACCACCTTGCAACCGCGCTTCCACCACCACTACAACCATTGCCGCCATCATACTATCACCACCATGATACCTTCATCGAAAAACCACTATCACCACCACCTTAACCTTCAAACCATAATCACTATCATCCTCTTCTTTCTTCTTCTCCGATCAAACCATCACCTCAAACCTTCTGTTTTCGAATCATTGCTGCAACAAGTATGATGGCTGCTGTACCTGCAGCTATTCTTATTAAATTTCCTGTTTAACCGCCATCAACATCCTCAAGACCACTCTCAGACACCACCTTAAAACTTCAATCGCAAACCACCCCTTTTCTATATATATATTTTTTATTTCTTGCTTGATGTAAACCTCGACACAAACACCATCTCCTTTATTCATTCTCACTTCACCACCGTAAAACATCACACCCACCTGATCATCATATCTCCTAATTTTTTTTCTGTTTTGTTTTACAAACCAAGCCTTGCATACATGTACCCAGCGACCTCACCAGTTTCCTGTTATATTTTTGCTCAAGCAAACCCAAGTCTAGTAACCTCCAACTACTACCCTACGATTGATTCATTTTCTGTTAAACCGAGATCAAACCACTATTACTATTGAACATCTTCTTACTTTAAGAACCTGCAACTGATAATTGATGATGATGAAATAGTGCAGTTGATCATGGCAACATGCTGAAGGTATGAATTTATGATGATCATACCCGTAATGATGATAAAACATTAATAAAGATAATCATGATTTTAAGTTGTACAACGATAATAATTAATTGATCATGAAGATGAAAATATCGATTGATGATGTATGATATGATGATGAAGATGATTACGATAAGATGAAGATTAAGATGATAATGATGATCTGATGATGATGATAATAATGAATGATGATAATAAGGACATGCGTGTTTTTTTTATTTAATTATGTTTTCTACCACCAGATTCAATAAAAGCCATGAATTTTATGTTGGGCCAGAGTTGATATTGGGCTTTTGCAAGTTAGTTGGGCCGTGATATTTATTGGGTTATTTATATTTGGATTCGAGTCATAACATAAATGAATGGAAGGAGGAATGGTTTAGAATGTTGTGGTTGAGCAGGAGGTCTTGGGTTCGAGCCGTGGTGGTGGGGTTTAATGGTTGAGTGTGGTGGTGCATGTTAGTTGGTGAGGGTGTTGTGGCTGTGAAAGAGAAAATAAAAGAAAAGGGGAAATGTGAAATGACTAAAATGCCCTCGTGAACAGTGTTTATACTCATGACAATTGTGATGACCCGAAAATTTCCGACCAAATTTAAACTTAATATTTATATGTTTCCGACACGATAAGCAAAATCTCTAGTGTTGAGTCTCAAAAATTTTGAAATTATATTCATGTAATCAATTAGCCTTTGACTGTGCTCGACGATTCACGAACAATTAAGTGTACATAGATATGTGAGTATGCATATATAAATAATAATTCAAAATATAATATGAAGTATTATATGTTGTTGTTATTAGAAATTAATAAAATAAAAATAGGATATTATAATTATTATTATTTAAAAATATATCTATATAAATAAAGTATATTTAATATATATTTGTGATTTTGAATCTATTTAGTAAACGACGATAACACCCAATTGCCATTCAATGAATATTAGACAAGTTTAAAACGAACTTATATAATTTTAAATTAAAAGGTGATCCGAAAATGAGTTATATAAGTTATAGGCTTATTAAAAGTATATTTAGGATCTAATTATTTGATTTTAACACTTTTTATATTTTACCTAGAGTTGAGAGGGACAGTTGATGCAAATTTTTATTTAACAAATTAATGACCAAATTTTATACCATAATGATTGAAATAATTAAAGTTAATTACTGTAAAAATTTGGAATTTTTTCGAATACTTTTATCCGCTACTGATTATTAACGGAGCACGAGACAATACCCATAATAAAATAATTTCGGCAGATAACATCAGTAGAATGATGTATTACTTGCTATTTACAATCGCTATTGCATAATGTATTGGCGTTTTTATGGGCTATCTTTATGGAGTCCACTTTATCTACAAGGAAACACCCGTGAAAGATAACGTAACATCAATATATTTTCTACCTTTACCTCACATGGTGACTAGACAAGCATTACTTTCTTGATATTTTATGGAGTCTATATATTTTATATATATATACATGAAGTGATGAAGTGCAGTAGGAAAAATAAAACCAAAAACACACCCATCATACATTTGACTCACTACTGCTATATTCGAGTTTAGCAACCGGTCACCTAATCCGCCTTTTACCACCTTGCAACCGCCCTTCCACCACCATTACAACCATTGCCGCCATCATGCTATCACCACCATGATACCTTCATCGAAAAACCACTATCACCACCACCTTAACCTTCAAACCATAATCACCATCCTCCTCTTCTTTCTTCTTCTGCGATCAAACCATCACCTCAAACCTTCTATTTTCGAATCATTGCTGCAACAAGTATGAAGGCTGCTGTACCTGCAGCTATTCTTATTAAATTTCCTGTTTAACTACCATCAACATCCTCAAGACCACTCTCAGACATCACCTTAAAACTTCAATTTTAAACCACCCCTTTTCTATATATATATATATATTTTTTCTTTCTTGCCTGATGTAAACCACAACACAAACACCATATCCTTTATTCATTCTCACTTCACCACCGTAAAACATCACACCCACCTCATCATCATATCTCCTAATTTTTTTTTCTGTTTTGTTTTACAAACCAAGCCTTGCATACATGTACCCAGCGACCTAACCAGTTTCCTGTTATATTTTTACTCAAGTAAACCCAAGTCTAGTAACCTCCAACTACTACCCTACGATTGATTCGTTTTCTGTTAAACCGAGATCAAACCACTATTACTATTGAACATCTTCTTACTTTAAGAACCTACAACTGATAATTGATGACGATGAAATAGTGCAGTTGATCATGGCAACATGCTGAAGGTATGAATTTATGATGATTATACCCGTAATGATGATAAACCGTTTATAAAGATAATCATGATTTTAAGTTGTACAACGATAATAATTAATTGATCATGAAGATGAAAATATCAATTGATGATGTATGATATGATGATGAAGATGATTGCGATAAGATGAAGATTAAGATGATAATGATGATCTGATGATGATGATAATAATGAATGATGATAATAAGGACCTGCGTATTTTTTTTTATTTAATTATGTTTTCTGCCACCAGATTCAATAAAAGCCATGAATTTTATGTTGGGCCAGAGTTGATATTGGGCTTTTGCAAGTTAGTTGGGCCGTGATATTTATTGGGTTATTTAGATTTGGATTCGAGTCATAACATAAATGAATGGAAGGAGGAATGGTTTAGAATGTTGTGGTTGAGCGGGAGGTCTTGGGTTCGAGCCCAGACTCTGCCATTTCTTTTTAGGATAGCTTTTAAGGTAGTTTTATTATTATTATTATTATTATTATTATTATTATTATTATTATTATTATTATTATTATTATTATTATTATTATTATTATTATTATTATTATTATTATTATTACTACTATTATTACCAGTATGAGTATTATTATTATTATCAATATTAGAATTATTATTATTATTATCATATTTAATACTGTCATAATTATTATTATTATTATTATTATTATTATTATTATTATTATTATTATTATTATTATTATTATTATTATTATTATTATTATTATTAAAAGAACCTTTATTTTTAAATTATCATTTTGATTAAAAATTATTAGTATTATCAAAAGTATCATTTAAAATTATCATTTTTATTAAGATTTATATTAGTATTATAACTAACATTATTAGTAAAACTACCTTTTTATTTAAAAATTTCATTTTCATTATTATTATTATTATATCATTATAACAAATAAATATTTTATATATAAAAATATATTTATACTAAAATTATATTAACATTATCTAAAATTTTATATTAAAAATATTAACATTTCTATTATGTATATACAAAATAAATACATATATAACCTGCAATTTAAGATATGAATAAATTAGAGTTTAATACAAATTATATATAAACTACAACATTAAATATACGAATACTATATAATTAATAGATGGGATTATATGATTTTCATTATATATATATATATATATATATATATGAATAATATAGGTTCGTGAATCCGAGGTCAACCCTGCATTGTTCAAGATAGTCACATGTATTTTTACTACAAAATACATTAGGTGAGTTTCATTTGCTCCCTTTTTAAATGCTTTTGCAATATATATTTTTGAGACTAAGAATACATGCGCTGCTTTTATAAATGTTTTACAAAATAAGCACAAGTTCATGAAACTACATTCTACGATTGTTTTGTTATACCGGATATCTGTACTTATTATTATTATGCTTGGTAACCTAAGAATTAGTGAAAAACACTAATTGACGCGAATCCTAAAGGTAGATCTACGGGCACCAACCACCCCCATTTTCGAATAGTGGAAATGCTTTAGTACTTCGAAGGGTTCTTGTCATACATTTGAATAATGGAATGTATGATGCCAGGTATCTTAAGAGCTCTATGTTAAGGTCGGTTACCAGGCGACTCATCGTATGAATGATTTTTGCAGTTGTAATGATCCTACGCATTTAATTAAATGAAATCTTGTGGCTTATTAAATATTATGATTATTATATAGAAATTAAACCTATAAACTCACCAACCTTTTGGTTGACACTTTAAAGTATGTTTATTCTCAGGTATTAACGAAACCTTCCGCTGTGCATTTGCTCATTTTAGAGATATTACTTGGAGTCATTCATGACCTATTTCAAAATACGTTGCATTCGAGTCGTTGAGTTCATCAAGATTATTATTAAGTAAATTATAATTGGATATATTATGAGATGGTATGCATGTCGTCAACTTTCGATGTAATGAAAGATTGTCTTTTCAAAAACGAATGCAATGTTTGTAAAAATGTATCATATATAGGTCAAGTACCTTGCGATGTAATCAACTGTTATGAATCGTTTATAATCGATATGGACTTCGTCCGGATGGATTAGGACGGGTCATCACAACAATAGTATATAAGGATAATAAGATTAAATCAGAAAGAAAAAGTAAGGGTAAAACAGGAAAGCAAACAGAAAATATAATACATTTATAAAATATGTTTTTTTGTCTAAGAACAATAAAAAAGAGACGGAGGGAGTACAATTTTGTTACATAATAATTTTAGAAAGCTCATAATTTTGTTGGGTATAGAATTAGAAAGCTCATAATTTTGTTGGGTATAGTGTTACCTCTTGTCACTTTCGTAGTTTCCCTGTATTGTATCAATAATTGATTCAGGGTTCTTTTCAACATGTAGGCATTTCTATTCTATCCGGACTTACCAGAGAGTGGAAGATATTATCAGTCCCGGTGGAGGCCCATATCATTGAATTGAAGTAAGTCATTGCGTGTGGGTCTGCACGTACATAGTGCATTGACGTCATTTTGTTTCGGGAACAACGAGTGTTGAGGTTTGCCGTACGTTGTTGCCACGGACCTTATTTTATTTGTGGTAAGGGATTTTTACGAATTTGTTAATATACATACGTTTGAACTCATCAATAATTGTTTTTGATGGTGTATCATTCGTTCTACGTAATATTTTCATAACTGTAATTCAAACGTAAATAACAGAATTAGTGTCAAAGAGGAAACATTTTAATAGTAAAACTGAGAATTTATCTAACGATAACCTTCAAAGCTATCATTAAGAGTTAAATAAATACATAAAACAATGGTGTACTAAGTTGGTTGGATGATGTTATGTTAAGGAAGTTGTTGACTATTTTCAATGTACAAGTAATTTAAGCGCGTTTGATTTTCTCTAAAGACAACCTTTAGTTTTGTAACCATTCAGGCTTGCCTGAGTGGCTACCGAGTTGCCTAATGAAGCATACCACCCATGTTTAATTCCTGGCTATGCTAAATTGTTCAAAAAGGGAGTGTGACTAGAGGGTGCGCATAATGCGCAATTCACATTGTACCAGGTCTCTCGCTCGGGGGGCTTGATTAACCGAGATTTTAATTTCTATGAGGGAGCAAATGTGCTCGTTTATATGATGGTTTCCTCGCTTACCTCATAAACCTTTAGTTTTGTTGTTAGAAAAGTTATAAATTTAAAGATAAAGTTGGGATGAAAAATTAAGAAAGGAAATAATTATGAGAAAGAATAAAAAAATAGAAAATGAAACTAAAGTAAAAAAAGTTGAGGGAAAAAAAAGTTAACATCACCTATGTGAGAAAAATGGAGATAAAAAATCCAGAGAGCGAGATTCTAACCCAGATGCTCACTAGATATGGTAGCGTTTATTTTAGTTTTATATTTAAAAACAATTACATTATTTCAAATAATTGCAATTAATATTAATAATAAGAAAAAGCACGAAAAGTAATAAATAGTACTTTGTTTTTAGAGCGTAGGATAATTGATCAAAATACACATTTTCAAGTGTTGGAACAAAATACACATTTTAATAAAAATTGTATAAATACTCTATAGGTTCAAACAAAGCCATATTCATACCCAGTGCACAATTTAAAAAAAAAAACATTATTGACCGACAAAAATACAACTATGATCTCTTGCACATGGTTCAAACACGACCAAGTTCAAACCTAGGGTTATTGTTCAAACTCAACGTAAAAATACAAAAAGTTCGAACTCGAACGGGTTATAACTGGAGATATCTTTTTTCTTGTGTGTCAGCATATAAAAAGAATGATATAGTTATATTTAAAAGAAACAAACCAGAAAAGTTGTTAGTGCATTTTGCATGAGTCCCTAGACATCTACCACACGTTTATGTTTTAGTACTTCAGTTATTAGGTTACTATGATTGCTCGTTACTATCCTATCTATGTTTACATGCGTATACAGGTACTGCAGGAACAAGATATGAAAGTTTGACCTTGTTAGACTCAGTCAGACGTACGAGTGAAGCCTCACTCGTACGGATGACAAGCTCATACACGAGTGAGTGATCAACAGTACGCTTGAGTCTGTTCACTCGTACGTGTGAGACATGACTCGTACGACTTAACAGCTGAGGTATATATTGTGTTATGTTCTTCATTTTAGGTTAAGCCTCTTATTTGTTTTACTCAGATCTGGTAACCCTGTCCGATTCTCTCTGTGTGCTTCAAGTCCAAATCCTTACAAAAGGTGAATAATAGCTCAAGGTGTTGATCTAATCAAACAAATCTTGTTGTGGTTTGACTAAATCAATCCTAATAATCATAGCATATTCACTAGAGGGTTTGATTCACTAATTCTGCCCTTGTGTGTGTCAAATCTGTTGGATTCGAAGATTTAAATCATGTTTTATCATTGGTATCAGAGCGTTGGTTTAGAAAACAACACCATCTAGTGATTTTTGCTTGATTTTGATCATATCAAATTGGGTCTTGTATTTAGAGAGTTTTTGGTTCAAAAAGTTATCATTTTTATGTTTGTAATATTGATTTGAGAGTGTGTTTATGTTAGTTTAGTTCTAATACAACTTGTGGACGAAGAAATTGGTGATTTACATCATTTTCTAGCGTTTTAGGGTGATTAAGGTGTTAACAGCTGCTACACGTTTGGGTTGGTTGAGGAACACTTACTCGCACGCTTGAGCTCAAGAGTGAGCTCATCCGCACGGTTTAGCTAAACTAAGTTTGGGTTGAAGATTTCAGGTAACTCGTATGGTTGATCACACGGTTGATCATTGTACCGTACGACTGAGGATTGACACGTACAACTGATCACACGGTTGATCTTACTCGCACGTTTGACTTTTTATGGTTGTTTGTTGAGAAGTTAAGGTCACACGCACGTTTGAAGTTGTGACACGTATGGTTGAGGACATAAACTTAGTGACTCGTATGACTGAGTTGTTGAACCGCACGGTTTACCTCACTCTTGTTAAGTTTTTCAAGTTGTTTAATTCGAACGATTATGCGTTGGCCGCACCATTAGTTCAGAGTATCACGAGTATGACTCAACGATTACTCCTTGCTGAAAGTGAATTCGGAAGTGGTACGAAATGTCCAAGATTAATGAATATGGATAACTACTCTACGTGGAAGTCTAGATTTAAGATTTGGTCTGATGGTTAAGACACGAAGCTTTGGAAGTATATTGAATCAGAATTTCAATGGCCACGTTCCCCAGTTACAAATGAGTTGTATACTCTACATAATATACCTACTGAAGAACGTGCGGAATATAATTTGGAGAAGAATTTGTACTGTAATTTGACAAGTGCTCTTGATGGTCTGATTTTCCATCAATTTCTATGTCATGATAATTCGTTCAAGATATGTGAAGCACTTTGTACATTCAACGAAGGAAATACTGCTTACAGAGCTCGAAAAGGATTAGAATTGAAGGCTGAGTTTGATCGTTTTCACTGGCAAGTTGAAGAATCTATTACAGATTTGGTTGAAAGATATCGTCATTTGCTAGCTGAACTACACAAGCATGATGTAACCATTAAAGAGAAGGATAAAGTGGTATGTCTAGTTGGAGCACTACCATTGGAATGGAATGGATTCGTGTTAACAATGAAAACTAGTGGAGAACTAGCTACTGCTACCGTGAACTCGTTTATCGCAAGACTTCAGGAAGAAGAATTAGAACTATTGAACAAAATGAAAAAGTCTAAAAAAGTTCAGGACACCATAATGTATTATCCAACTGGATACACTCCTTCTAAATCATCTCATGCTCCGTTACAAACTGCCTTTGCTACAAACAATTAAAGTGATATGGCCAAAACGAACGGTTTTATTTATGCGGTGTCATTAGGTCGCAAAAACGTCAGAATTAGTTACCAAAAGAGAGTAATGGTTTTATTATTTATATTTAACTGGCTTTCCTAGCTATATTTCACCTACTTGTCTTCCTTTTAACGAGTAAGTGGTAAGTATAACTGATATCAGCCAAAAAGTCACATTTTTACCCCCAATATTAAGCCTTAGAACAATAAAGATTCAAACTTTGTCGGCAAAATTATCGCTTTTTCGGTTGATTTTGTAGATTAAGTAATTACGAAGGAGATGCAAAAAGAATCAAGTAAAATGGAGCTAAAACGAAGATTCTAGAGCGAAAACGGTGGAAGACAAGAAATCAAGTTACGAGTCAGGAAATTCAGCTGACCAGGCAAGCCAAACGGCCTGCCAAACGGCTTGCCTGGCTCAAAAGCTGCCTGTCAAACAGGTCATGCAAACGGCCCCTGTAAACGGCTTGGCCTAGCAAACGGCCCCTGCAAACGGCTTGCCAAGCGGCCTGCCAAACGGCTTGCCAAAGAGTTGATGAATCAGAAATATTCACCCTAAATTCACTCCCAAAATACATCATTCCCCTTTCCACTCATCAAAAGATCCGGAGATTAATAAAGAGATAGATCGATCAAATTCGCTTCAAAAGCACTTGTTGAAATATTCCGAACCCCTGATTGTTTTTGATAGGTCAAAGACCTATTTTCAGTGGACTATCACTTCCTCTCTGGGCACCAGGAACAAAAGACAAAAGTTATGAAGAAAGGGTATGCCGAAAATATATATATATATATATATATATATATATATATATATATATATATATATATATATATATATATATATATATATATATATATATATATATTTTGATGAAAGAGCAAAGTCTCTATGAATAAAGGTAAAAAAGCCCCAAGAAGTTGCCCTAAATAAGGATACCGGAGTAGCCAAAGAAAATTCTAGACAAGGTCTTAGCAAAATCCGCCTCTTCCGAAGAAAAATTTTACGGATTCCAAGCCACTCTCTATCCAAAAATGGATACTCTGAAGAATCAAAGTCTATCAATTCTCTTAAAATCAAAAGATCTGGATACCTTTCACCAAACCATTAAAATTTCCAACTAAACCCTACAACCTGTCTTCCTCTTGAAAGAATGCCTAGGAAGAAGATCAGTGCCGTCCTTACTTAACCGGTGGAGATATCGATGCTTTACCAAGCCTACGATGAGAACTGTTACACGACTGGCTTCTGAGCAATAGTACAATTAGAATAGGACACCCTAAACACTTGAGCGATATGAGTGATCCGCTAGTGAGGAGCCTGATCATGTATACTCTACATCTGAGAGTTGGAAAGTACGCCTTTTTCACTATGGACGCAATTGAAATCCAGCGACCAAATCATCGAAGATCGAAACCTTTTCGAATACTTTCGAAAGATGTGACGACTTCTGATGAAGGCATAATAAGAAGATCCACGGGTAGGGTAAGGGAGAGTCTATTAGAAAGAACCTTATTGTAGTGACCCGAACTTTTCCATGTTTATATATATTAATTGAGATTGATATTTACATGATTAAATGTTTCCAACATGTTAAGCAATCAAACTTGTTAAGACTTGATTAATTGAAATAGGTTTCATATAGACAATTGACCACCCAAGTTGACCGGTGATTCACGAACGTTAAAACTTGTAAAAACTATATGATGACATATATATGGTTATATATATAGTTAACATGATATTATGATAAGTAAACATATCATTAATTATATTAACAATGAACTACATATGTAAAAACAAGACTACTAACTTAATGATTTTGAAACGAGACATATATGTAACGATTATCGTTGTAACGACATTTAATGTATATATATCATATTAAGAGATATTCGTACATCATAATATCATGATAATATAATAATTTAAAATCTATTTTGATATTATAAACATTGGGTTAACAACATTTAACAAGATCGTTAACCTAAAGGTTTCAAAACAACATTTACATGTAACGACTAACGATGACTTAACGACTCAGTTAAAACGTATATACATGTAGTGTTTTAATATGTATTCATACACTTTTGAAAGACTTCAAGAAACTTATCAAAATACTTCTACTTAACAAAAATGCTTACAATTACATCCTCGTTCAGTTTCATCAACGATTCTACTCGTATGCACCCGTATTCGTACTCGTACAATACACAGCTTTTAGATGTATGTACTATTGGTATATACACTCCAATGATCAGCTCTTAGCAGACCATGTGAGTCACCTAACACATGTGGGAACCATCATTTGGCAACTAGCATGAAATATCTCATAAAATTACAAAAATATGAGTAATCATTCATGACTTATTTACATGAAAACAAAATAACATATCCTTTATATCTAATCCATACACCAACGACCAAAAACACCTACAAACACTTTAATTCTTCAATTTTCTTCATCTAATTGATCTCTCTCAAGTTCTATCTTCAAGTTCTAAGTGTTCTTCATAAATTCCAAAAGTTCTAGTTTCATAAAATCAAGAATACTTTCAAGTTTGCTAGCTCACTTCCAATCTTGTAAGGTGATCATCCAACCTCAAGAAATCTTTGTTTCTTACAGTAGGTTATCATTCTAATACAAGGTAATAATCATATTCAAACTTTGGTTCAATTTCTATAACTATAACAATCTTATTTCAAGTGATGATCTTACTTGAACTTGTTTTCGTGTCATGATTCTGCTTCAAGAACTTCGAGCCATCCAAGGATCCATTGAAGCTAGATCCATTTTTCTCTTTTCCAGTAGGTTTATCCAAGGAACTTAAGGTAGTAATGATGTTCATAACATCATTCGATTCATACATATAAAGCTATCTTATTCGAAGGTTTAAACTTGTAATCACTAGAACATAGTTTAGTTAATTCTAAACTTGTTCGCAAACAAAAGTTAATCCTTCTAACTTGACTTTTAAAATAAACTAAACACATGTTCTATATCTATATGATATGCTAACTTAATGATTTAAAACCTGGAAACACGAAAAACACCGTAAAACCGGATTTACGCCGTCGTAGTAACACCGCGGGCTGTTTTGGGTTAGTTAATTAAAAACTATGATAAACTTTGATTTTAAAGTTGTTATTCTGAGAAAATGATTTTTATTATGAACATGAAACTATATCCAAAAATTATGATTAAACTCAAAGTGGAAGTATGTTTTCTAAAATGGTCATCTAGACGTCGTTCTTTCGACTGAAATGACTACCTTTACAAAAACGACTTGTAACTTATTTTTCCGACTATAAACCTATACTTTTCTGTTTAGATTCATAAAATAGAGTTCAATATGAAACCATAGCAATTTGATTCACTCAAAACGGATTTAAAATGAAGAAGTTATGGGTAAAACAAGATTGGATAATTTTTCTCATTTTAGCTACGTGAAAATTGGTAACAAATCTATTCCAACCATAACTTAATCAACTTGTATTGTATATTATGTAATCTTGAGATACCATAGACACGTATACAATGTTTCGACCTATCATGTCGACACATCTATATATATTTCGGAACAACCATAGACACTCTATATGTGAATGTTGGAGTTAGCTATACAGGGTTGAGGTTGATTCCAAAATATATATAGTTTGAGTTGTGATCAATACTGAGATACGTATACACTGGGTCGTGGATTGATTCAAGATAATATTTATTGATTTATTTCTGTACATCTAACTGTGGACAACTAGTTGTAGGTTACTAACGAGGACAGCTGACTTAATAAACTTAAAACATCAAAATATATTAAAAGTGTTGTAAATATATTTTGAACATACTTTGATATATATGTATATATTGTTATAGGTTCGTGAATCAACCAGTGGCCAAGTCTTACTTTCCGATGAAGTAAAAATCTGTGAAAGTGAGTTATAGTCCCACTTTTAAAATCTAATATTTTTGGGATGGGAATACATGCAGGTTTTATAAATGATTTACAAAATAGACACAAGTACGTGAAACTACATTCTATGGTTGAATTATCGAAATCGAATATGCCCCTTTTTATTAAGTCTGGTAATCTAAGAATTAGGGAACAGACACCCTAATTGACGCGAATCCTAAAGATAGATCTATTGGGCTTAACAAACCCCATCCAAAGTACCGGATGCTTTAGTACTTCGAAATTTATATCATATCCGAAAGGTGTCCCGGAATGATGGGGATATTCTTATATATGCATCTTGTTAATGTCGGTTACCAGGTGTTCACCATATGAATGATTTTTATCTCTATGTATGGGATGTGTATTGAAATATGAAATCTTGTGGTCTATTATTATGATTTGATATATATAGGTTAAACCTATAACTCACCAACATTTTTGTTGACGTTTTAAGCATGTTTATTCTCAGGTGATTATTAAGAGCTTCCGCTGTCGCATACTTAAATAAGGACAAGATTTGGAGTCCATGTTTGTATGATATTGTGTAAAAACTGCATTCAAGAAACTTATTTTGTTGTAACATATTTGTATTGTAAACCATTATGTAATGGTCGTGTGTAAACAGGATATTTTAGATTATCATTATTTGATAATCTACGTAAAGCTTTTAAACCTTTATTGATGAAATAAAGGTTATGGTTTGTTTTAAATTGAATGCAGTCTTTGAAAAACGTCTCATATAGAGGTCAAAACCTCGCAACGAAATCAATTAATATGGAACGTTTTTAATCAATAAGAACGGGACATTTCAGTTGGTATCCGAGCGTTGGTCTTAGAGAACCAGAATTTTGCATCAGTGTGTCTTATCGAGTTTGTTAGGATGCATTAGTGAGTCTGGACTTCGACCGTGTTTACTTGAAAAATGATTGCTTAACAAATTTTGTTGGAAACTATATATTTTTAACATGTGAATATTATGTGATATATTAATCTCTTAACGCGTTTGATATTATGTGATAGATGTCTACCTCTAGAACAAGTCCCATTGACTCACCTAATAATAATGAAGAGTCAAATGTAAATTGGAATGATTCGTGGACTGATTCACAAGTTCCCGAAGAGGAACCGGAAGAAGAGTCAGAACCGGAAGAAGAATCGGAACCGGAAGAAGAATCGGAACCGGATGAAGAAATAGAACCGGTGGGGGAAATAATAAAACGATTAAGTAAAAGAAAATCCTCAACCAACCGACCAAGGTTAATTATGGTCAATGGTGTTTCCGCCAAGGAAGCAAAATATTGGGAGGATTACCAATTCTCCGATGAATCGGATTCCGACGAGAATTCCGATGATGTTATAGAAATTACCCCAACTGAATTTAAAAAGGCAAAAGAAAATAATAAGGGAAAGGGCATAAAAATAGAGAAATCTAATTCCAACCCCGATGAACTTTATATGTATCGTCAACCCCCGAAGTCCTTAAGTTGTAATAATGACCCGGGAACCTCTAAACCACCAGGTTTTTCTAAACCAATGTGGATAACGACGGCTCGTATTAGGGGAACATCATATATCCCTAGAAACTTGGCAAAACGAACCAAAACCGAAGAAGAAGAAACAAGCGAGTCGGAATAAGATAGTTGTATTCGTGTGGTGTATTATAAGTAATATAGTGTGCTTATGCTTTATGATATATGTAAAAATTGCTTGTATTAATAAGTATTTTTTTTTATGAATCTAACTCTTGTCTATTTTACAGTATAAAACACAAAATGGATAGACAACCCAATATTTTAAGAGACCTACCCGGAGACATGATTGATGAAATCTTGTCTAGAGTCGGTCAGAATTCTTCGGCACAACTATTTAAGGCGAGATCAGTTTGTAAGACATTCGAAGAACGTTCCAAGAATGCCTTGGTTTATAAAAGGCTTTCGTTCGAAAGATGGGGGATATCACATTGGGAAATCCATAAGTTACAATGTGTTTACTTTGACGCATATATTGCGGGGAACCCAAATGCTATTTTACGCAATGGGTTAAGAAATTGTTTTGACTCAATATATCCGAATATTGAACTTCGTGATTTAGAAAAAGCGGCTAACATGCAACATAAAGAAGCATGTTATGCTTACGGATTAGTAATGTTCGCTTCTCACCAAAGTGAGAACAAGAACATCGGCCTACAACTATTAAACAAAACGTTCCCACAAGTGACGGAGTCGGTAATTGGGGTAAGAAATGAGGTTTTTAGATTGTTACGGGACTGTTGGACATTATGTAACCCTCGTCCTTTTGACGACGTTACAACACGCTGTCTTATCAACAGCCATAACGGTTATGTTCCACAAGACCAAGGATGGGAAGTAATCCTAGTAAAACCAGAATGCATGACTTGTTTCTGGACGTATGAATTACGTGTCTTTATTGCCTTTGCTGAACGACTTGTGTACTAGCTAGAATTATCTTCACAACTATCTTGTATCAAAGTTATTGTGTGCTATATTTCATGCTTTATGTAAAATAAGTGGTATTGTAAGTTTGTAAAATATTGTATAAAAGTTTGAACGCGAAATATTATTATAATCAGTTTTTCATATAGAATTCTAGTAGTTGAATTGTATATTAGCTACTAAGTATGAACTTAACGGGTAGGTACTACCCGAATTTAAACTTATAAAACGCTAATATGAAGAAAAAGCTTTTATAAATGAGTTCATATTATGCTACGAAATACTATTAACTACTCTTAATATTCTGTATGATTAACTTGTTCCATTTGACTATTTTGAAGGCAATGGCACCGACTACTCGACACACCGTGAATATGAATGAAGAGGAATTCCGTACTTTTCTAGCTTCAAACATAGCCGCAGTACAGGCTGCGCTACATACCAACAATAACCTTGGATCTAGCAGTACAGGAAATCGTGTAGGATGCACCTACAAAGAATTCACTGCCTGCAAACCTTTGGAATTTGATGGAACCGAAGGACCGATCGGATTGAAACGGTGGACCGAGAAGGTCGAATCGGTGTTTGCCATAAGTAAGTGTACTGAAGAGGACAAAGTGAAGTACGCTACGCATACCTTCACAGGTTCTGCGTTAACATGGTGGAATACCTATCTAGAGCAAGTGGGACAAGACGATGCATACGCACTACCGTGGTCAGCATTCAAGCACTTGATGAACGAGAAGTACCATCCCAGAACCGAGGTCAATAAGCTCAAGACAGAACTTAGAGGGTTACGAACCCAAGGATTTGATATTACCACGTACGAAAGACGATTCACAGAATTGTGCCTATTGTGTCCGGGAGCATTCGAAGATGAGGAAGAGAAGATCGACGCATTTGTGAAAGGATTACCGGAAAGAATCCAAGAAGATATAAGTTCACACGAGCCCGCCTCTATACAACAGGCATGTAGAATGGCTCACAAACTAGTGAACCAGATTGAAGTAAGAATTAAAGAACAGACTGCTGAAGAGGCCAATGTGAAGCAAGTCAAAAGAAAGTGAGAGGAAAACGGTGATAAGAATCACCAATACAACAACAACAGCAATTACAACAATAATCGCAACAATTATCCCAATAATCGCAACATCAATCGCAACTACAACAAACGGCCCAACAATAACAACAACAACAACAGCAACATCAACTACAACAATCATCCCAACAACAATAATAACCGCAACAACAACAACAATCAGAAGCAGCTATGCCAAAGGTGTGAAAAGTATCACTCGGGGTTCTGCACCAAATTTTGCAACAAGTGTAAAAGAAATGGTCATAGCGCGGCGAAGTGTGAGGTCTACGGACCAGGGGTTAATAGAACGAAAGGAACAAATGGTGTCGAAACGAGTAATGGCGGAGCAAGTAGTGTCGGAGCAAGTTATGCCAATGTAGTTTGTTATAAATGTGGAAAACCGGGCCACATTATTAGAAATTGCCCGAACCAGGAGAACACGAATGGACAAGGCTGCGGAAGAGTTTTCAATATTAATGCGGCAGAGGCACAGGAAGACCTGGAGCTTGTTACGGGTACGTTTCTTATTGAAAATAAATCTGCTTACGTTTTATTTGATTCGGGTGCGGATAGAAGCTATATGAGTAGAGATTTTTGTGCTAAATTAAGTTGTCCATTGACGCCTTTGGATAGTAAATTTTTACTCGAATTAGCAAATGGTAAAGTAATTTCAGCAGATAATATATGTCGGAATCGAGAAATTAAACTGGTTAGCGAAACATTTAAGATTGATTTGATACCAGTAGAGTTAGGGAGTTTTGATGTGATAATCGGTATGGACTGGTTGAAAGAAGTGAAAGCAGAGATCGTCTGTTACAAAAATGCAATTCGCATTATACGAGAAAAAGGAAAACCCTTAATGGTGTACGGAGAAAAGGGCAACACGAAGCTACATCTTATTAGTAATTTGAAGGCACAAAAACTAATAAGAAAAGGTTGCTATGCTGTTCTAGCACACGTCGAGAAAGTACAAACTGAAGAAAAGAGCATCAATGATGTTCCCGTCGCAAAAGAATTTCCCGATGTATTTCCGAAAGAATTACCGGGATTACCCCCACATCGATCCGTTGAATTTCAAATAGATCTTGTACCAGGAGCTGCACCAATAGCTCGTGCTCCTTACAGACTCGCACCCAGCGAGATGAAAGAACTGCAAAGCCAATTACAAGAACTTTTAGAGCGTGGTTTCATTCGACCAAGCACATCACCGTGGGGAGCTCCTGTTTTGTTTGTCAAGAAGAAAGATGGTACATTCAGGTTGTGTATCGACTACCGAGAGTTGAACAAACTTACCATCAAGAACCGCTACCCACTACCGAGAATCAACGACTTATTTGATCAACTACAAGGCTCGTCTGTTTATTCAAAGATTGACTTACGTTCCGGGTATCATCAAATACGGGTGAAAGAAGTTGATATTCCAAAGACTGCTTTCAGAACACGTTACGGTCATTACGAGTTTATGGTCATGCCGTTTGGTTTAACTAATGCACCAGCTGTGTTCATGGACCTTATGAACCGAGTGTGTGGACCATACCTTGACAAGTTTGTCATTGTTTTCATTGATGACATACTTATTTACTCAAAGAATGACCAAGAACACAGTGAACATTTGAGAAAGGTGTTAGAAGTATTGAGGAAGGAAGAATTGTATGCTAAGTTTTCAAAGTGTGCATTTTGGTTGGAAGAAGTTCAATTCCTCAGTCACATAATGAACAAAGAAGGTATTAAGGTGGATCCGGCAAAGATAGAAACTGTTGAAAAGTGGGAAACCCCGAAAACTCCGAAACACATACGCCAGTTTTTAGGACTAGCTGGTTACTACAGAAGGTTCATCCAAGACTTTTCCAGAATAGCAAAACCCTTGACTGCATTAACGCATAAAGGGAAGAAATTTGAATGGAAAAATGAACAAGAGAAAGCGTTTCAGTTATTGAAGAAAAAGCTAACTACGGCACCTATATTGTCATTGCCTGAAGGGAATGATGATTTTGTGATTTATTGTGACGCATCAAAGCAAGGTCTCGGTTGTGTATTAATGCAACGAACGAAGGTGATTGCTTATGCGTCTAGACAATTGAAGATTCACGAACAAAATTATACGATGCATGATTTGGAATTAGGAGCGGTTGTTTTTGCATTAAATACTTGGAGGCACTACTTATATGGGGTCAAAAGTATTATATATACCGACCACAAAAGTCTTCAACACATATTTAATCAGAAACAACTGAATATGAGGCAGCGTAGGTGGATTGAATTATTGAATGATTACGACTTTGAGATTCGTTACCACCCGGGAAAGGCAAATGTGGTAGCCGATGCCTTGAGCAGGAAGGACAGAGAACCCATTCGAGTAAAATCTATGAATATAATGATTCATAATAACCTTACTACTCAAATAAAGGAGGCGCAACAAGGAGTTTTAAAAGAGGGAAATTTAAAGGATGAAATACCCAAAGGATCGGAGAAGCATCTTAATATTCGGGAAGATGGAACCCGGTATAGGGCTGAAAGGATTTGGGTACCAAAATTTGGAGATATGAGAGAAATGGTACTTAGAGAAGCTCATAAAACCAGATACTCAATACATCCTGGAACGGGGAAGATGTACAAGGATCTCAAGAAACATTTTTGGTGGCCGGGTATGAAAGCCGATGATGCTAAATACGTAGGAGAATGTTTGACGTGTTCTAAGGTCAAAGCTGAGCATCAGAAACCATCAGGTCTACTTCAACAACCCGAAATCCCAGAATGGAAATGGGAAAACATTACCATGGATTTCATCACTAAATTGCCTAGGACTGCAAGTGGTTTTGATACTATTTGGGTAATAGTTGATCGTCTCACCAAATCAGCACACTTCCTGCCAATAAGAGAAGATGACAAGATGGAGAAGTTAGCACGACTATATTTGAAGGAAGTCGTCTCCAGACATGGAATACCAATCTCTATTATCTCTGATAGGGATGGCAGATTTATTTCAAGATTCTGGCAGACATTACAGCAAGCATTAGGAACTCGTCTAGACATGAGTACTGCCTATCATCCACAAACTGATGGGCAGATCGAAAGGACGATACAAACGCTTGAAGACATGCTACGAGCATGTGTTATTGATTTTGGAAATAGTTGGGATCGACATCTACCGTTAGCAGAATTTTCCTACAACAACAGCTACCATTCAAGCATTGAGATGGCGCCGTTTGAAGCACTTTATGGTAGAAAGTGCAGGTCTCCGATTTGTTGGAGTGAAGTGGGGGATAGACAGATTACGGGTCCGGAGATTATACAAGAAACTACCGAGAAGATCATCCAAATTCAACAACGGTTGAAAACCGCCCAAAGTCGACAAAAGAGCTACGCTGACATTAAAAGAAAAGATATAGAATTTGAAATTGGAGAGATGGTCATGCTTAAAGTTGCACCTTGGAAAGGCGTTGTTCGATTTGGTAAACGAGGGAAATTAAATCCAAGGTTTATTGGACCATTCAAGATTATTGATCGTATCGGACCAGTAGCTTACCGACTTGAGTTACCTCAACAACTCGCGGCTGTACATAACACTTTCCACGTCTCGAATTTGAAGAAATGTTTTGCTAAAGAAGATCTCACTATTCCGTTAGATGAAATCCAAATCAACGAAAAACTTCAATTCATCGAAGAACCCGTCGAAATAATGGATCGTGAGGTTAAAAGACTTAAGCAAAACAAGATACCAATTGTTAAGGTTCGATGGAATGCTCGTAGAGGACCCGAGTTCACCTGGGAGCGTGAAGATCAGATGAAGAAGAAATACCCGCATCTATTTCCAGAAGATTCGTCAACACCTTCAACAGCTTAAAATTTCGGGACGAAATTTATTTAACGGGTAGGTACTGTAGTGACCCGAACTTTTCCATGTTTATATATATTAATTGAGATTGATATTTACATGATTAAATGTTTCCAACATGTTAAGCAATCAAACTTGTTAAGACTTGATTAATTGAAATAGGTTTCATATAGACAATTGACCACCCAAGTTGACCGGTGATTCACGAACGTTAAAACTTGTAAAAACTATATGATGACATATATATGGTTATATATATAGTTAACATGATATTATGATAAGTAAACATATCATTAATTATATTAACAATGAACTACATATGTAAAAACAAGACTACTAACTTAATGATTTTGAAACGAGACATATATGTAACGATTATCGTTGTAACGACATTTAATGTATATATATCATATTAAGAGATATTCGTACATCATAATATCATGATAATATAATAATTTAAAATCTATTTTGATATTATAAACATTGGGTTAACAACATTTAACAAGATCGTTAACCTAAAGGTTTCAAAACAACATTTACATGTAACGACTAACGATGACTTAACGACTCAGTTAAAATGTATATACATGTAGTGTTTTAATATGTATTCATACACTTTTGAAAGACTTCAAGACACTTATCAAAATACTTCTACTTAACAAAAATGCTTACAATTACATCCTCGTTCAGTTTCATCAACGATTCTACTCGTATGCACCCGTATTCGTACTCGTACAATACACAGCTTTTAGATGTATGTACTATTGGTATATACACTCCAATGATCAGCTCTTAGCAGCCCATGTGAGTCACCTAACACATGTGGGAACCATCATTTGGCAACTAGCATGAAATATCTCATAAAATTACAAAAATATGAGTAATCATTCATGACTTATTTACATGAAAACAAAATAACATATCCTTTATATCTAATCCATACACCAACGACCAAAAACACCTACAAACACTTTCATTCTTCAATTTTCTTCATCTAATTGATCTCTCTCAAGTTCTATCTTCAAGTTCTAAGTGTTCTTCATAAATTCCAAAAGTTCTAGTTTCATAAAATCAAGAATACTTTCAAGTTTGCTAGCTCACTTCCAATCTTGTAAGGTGATCATACAACCTCAAGAAATCTTTGTTTCATACAGTAGGTTATCATTCTAATACAAGGTAATAATCGTATTCAAACTTTGGTTCAATTTCTATAACTATAACAATCTTATTTCAAGTGATGATCTTACTTGAACTTGTTTTCGTGTCATGATTCTGCTTCAAGAACTTCGAGCCATCCAAGGATCCATTGAAGCTAGATCCATTTTTCTCTTTTCCAGTAGGTTTATCCAAGGAACTTAAGGTAGTAATGATGTTCATAACATCATTCGATTCATACATATAAAGTTATCTTATTCGAAGGTTTAAACTTGTAATCACTAGAACATAGTTTAGTTAATTCTAAACTTGTTCGCAAACAAAAGTTAATCCTTCTAACTTGACTTTTAAAATAAACTAAACACATGTTCTATATCTATATGATATGCTAACTTAATGATTTAAAACCTGGAAACACGAAAAACACCGTAAAACCGGATTTACGCCGTCGTAGTAACACCGCGGGCTGTTTTGGGTTAGTTAATTAAAAACTATGATAAACTTTGATTTTAAAGTTGTTATTCTGAGAAAATGATTTTTATTATGAACATGAAACTATATCCAAAAATTATGATTAAACTCAAAGTGGAAGTATGTTTTCTAAAATGGTCATCTAGACGTCGTTCTTTCGACTGAAATGACTACCTTTACAAAAACGACTTGTAACTTATTTTT
The DNA here is from genome assembly GCF_046630445.1 of Rutidosis leptorrhynchoides. Lineage (NCBI taxonomy): Eukaryota > Viridiplantae > Streptophyta > Magnoliopsida > Asterales > Asteraceae > Rutidosis > Rutidosis leptorrhynchoides. Next base: position 138,633,005 of record NC_092342.1, on the reverse strand, counting down.
CCGAATATAAACCTATACTTTTCTGTTTAGATTCATAAAATAGAGTTCAATATGAAACCATAGCAATTTGATTCACTCAAAACGGATTTAAAATGAAGAAGTTATGGGTAAAACAAGATTGGATAATTTTTCTCATTTTAGCTACGTGAAAATTGGTAACAAATCTATTCCAACCATAACTTAACAACTTGTATTGTATATTATGTAATCTTGAGATACCATAGACACGTATACAATGTTTCGACCTATCATGTCGACACATCTATATATATTTCGGAACAACCATAGACACTCTATATGTGAATGTTGGAGTTAGCTATACAGGGTTGAGGTTGATTCCAAAATATATATAGTTTGAGTTGTGATCAATACTGAGATACGTATACACTGGGTCGTGGATTGATTCAAGATAATATTTATTGATTTATTTCTGTACATCTAACTGTGGACAACTAGTTGTAGGTTACTAACGAGGACAGCTGACTTAATAAACTTAAAACATCAAAATATATTAAAAGTGTTGTAAATATATTTTGAACATACTTTGATATATATGTATATATTGTTATAGGTTCGTGAATCAACCAGTGGCCAAGTCTTACTTCCCGACGAAGTAAAAATCTGTGAAAGTGAGTTATAGTCCCACTTTTAAAATCTAATATTTTTGGGATGAGAATACATGCAGGTTTTATAAATGATTTACAAAATAGACACAAGTACGTGAAACTACATTCTATGGTTGAATTATCGAAATCGAATATGCCCCTTTTTATTAAGTCTGGTAATCTAAGAATTAGGGAACAGACACCCTAATTGACGCGAATCCTAAAGATAGATCTATTGGGCTTAACAAACCCCATCCAAAGTACCGGATGCTTTAGTACTTCGAAATTTATATCATATCCGAAAGGTGTCCCGGAATGATGGGGATATTCTTATATATGCATCTTGTTAATGTCGGTTACCAGGTGTTCACCATATGAATGATTTTTATCTCTATGTATGGGATGTGTATTGAAATATGAAATCTTGTGGTCTATTATTATGATTTGATATATATAGGTTAAACCTATAACTCACCAACATTTTTGTTGACGTTTTAAGCATGTTTATTCTCAGGTGATTATTAAGAGCTTCCGCTGTCGCATACTTAAATAAGGACAAGATTTGGAGTCCATGTTTGTATGATATTGTGTAAAAACTGCATTCAAGAAACTTATTTTTTTGTAACATATTTGTATTGTAAACCATTATGTAATGGTCGTGTGTAAACAGGATATTTTAGATTATCATTATTTGATAATCTACGTAAAGCTTTTAAACCTTTGTTGATGAAATAAAGGTTATGGTTTGTTTTAAATTGAATGCAGTCTTTGAAAAACGTCTCATATAGAGGTCAAAACCTCGCAACGAAATCAATTAATATGGAACGTTTTTAATCAATAAGAACGGGACATTTCACTTATAGTCTCGCTTTTTGCTTGAGGACAAGCAAAGCCATGTGTGGGGTATTTGATATCGGCCAAAAAGTCACATTTTTACCCCCAATATTAAGCCCTAGAACAATAAAGATTCAAACTTTGTTGGCAAAATTATCACTTTTTCGGTTGATTTTGTAGTTAAGTAATTACGAAGGCGATGCAAAAAGAATCAAGTACCACAGAGCTAAAATGAAGATTCTAGAGTGAAAACCGTGAAAGACAAGAAATCAGGTTATGATCCAGGAAATTCAGCTGACCAGGCAAGCCAAACGGCCTGCCAAACGGCTTGCCTGGCTCAAAAATGGCCTGCCAAACGGGTCAGGAAAACGGCCCCTGCAAACGGCTTGGCCTGGCAAACGGCCCCTGCAAACGGCCTGCCAAACGGCTTGCCAAACGGCCTGCCAGCCATTTGCAGGCAATAAATCAAGACTATTTAAAGGCCTTTCTCCATCCATTTCAAGACACACTCAATTTGTAATTCACTTTATATTTTCAAGCTTTTAGTTAGTTTTTAGTAGTAGTTAGCTTATCTTTTATTTTCCAGAGGATATCCCGGCGAGTCCCTGCGATCTCGGGCAGATTTCTTCGGCCTTTTCAGGTTTTTATCCAAAACGCTTGTCTTTTGTATTAAACATGTGTTCTTACTTTTTATGTTTAATAATGCGTTCTGATATTACCATGATAGCTTAATTAATCTATATGTTGCCATGATAGAAGTTTGGGTTAGCGTAATTATGTTAATTTAGTACGATTACTGTTGTGATGCTGAACTAGGAAGTCCGATAGATTTGTATACTAGCATATTAAGGATTGACCAACCTAGGTTGTGATTAGGACTTGTCCACCTATATGAAATTAGCTACTTCATAGGATTAAGACCCCTGGTTATACTGTATCTGAAGATTTTATGAACTCGGTATACTCCGGATATCCTTCCACTTATTTACTTTTCTGCACTTAGAACTTTTAGCTTAAACCAACTACTATCCTTTATCTAGGTAATTTAACTAAAAGACAATTATCCACTTGATCTTCAATTCATTAATCCATAAAAAAAAACACGACACTAGGTTAACTTACACCTTCTACACCTTAGAAAGTTAAAGTAAATTTAGGCCCCGCACAATATAAAATAGACAAAACCACAGTGTGCTACCTTGACCAACTGAATCAGACATCCTGCGGCCTAACGACACCACACGAATTAAACCGTCCGTTTCAACCGTACCTTTGTAGTCACATCATTAACTCAGGTTCATAATTTTGTATGTTTGCTCAGTAATGTGGGATAAAAGTGCTTAAATAGTTAAACCTAGTGACAAGTGGTGATATATTAAGATTAACTAAAGGTAAAATAAACTATAAAGATAAAAGGGGATAGGTATGAAGAAAATAATACTGATGGGGAACTACTCAAGAGTTCAACTTTCTAGCATAAACAATAAACCTCAATCAACTGGGTTATGAACCTAATCGATTTGTCACTAAAAGTTTAGTCTTTGAAGAATCTGGCTAAGACGGATATCCCTACTCCCAACATTAACCTTAGAAGGTTTAAACGACCTTGTGGATAGAATCCTAGGTACATGAATAAAGTGGTATATCCCTAAAGGAAAGTCTCAACTTTTCTTAATCCTAGTTTATCAAACTATAGTAACGTTCCACCACTTAATACTAAGCTATGCCTTAACATTTACAGATGTGTAATCTTAGATATTCCAAAGAACTGCTAATTGGATTAGAGGTCTCTCCTTGACGATCACTTACTCAACCCCGGATCATCTTACAACATCTCAAGAACGTTGCTTCTGATGCGAATCATGCTTTTGAGTAAGCCAGTGTTCGGTGAACTCTATATTTGTGACATCCTCCATATAGGGCTTGGAAGAATAACGTCACTAAATATATCAAATCACAGTTGTATAAACGAGAACTGAAATGTCCCGTTCTTATTGATTAAAAACGTTCCATATTAATTGATTTCGTTGCGAGGTTTTGACCTCTATATGAGACGTTTTTCAAAGACTGCATTCATTTTTAAAACACACCATAACCTTTATTTCATAAATAAAGGTTTAAAAAGCTTTACGTAGATTATCAAATAATGATAATCTAAAATATCCTGTTTACACACGACCATTACATAATGGTTTACAATACAAATATGTTACATCGAAATCAGTTTCTTGAATGCAGTTTTTACACAATATCATACAAACATGGACTCCAAATCTTGTCCTTATTTTAGTATGCAACAGCGGAAGCTCTTAATATTCACCTGAGAATAAACATGCTTTAAACGTCAACAAAAATGTTGGTGAGTTATAGGTTTAACCTATATATATCAAATCGTAACAATAGACCACAAGATTTCATATTTCAATACACATCCCATACATAGAGATAAAAATCATTCATATGGTGAACACCTGGTAACCGACATTAACAAGATGCATATATAAGAATATCCCCATCATTCCGGGACACCCTTCGGATATGATATAAATTTCGAAGTACTAAAGCATCCGGTACTTTGGATGGGGCTTGTTGGGCCCGATAGATCTATCTTTAGGATTCGCGTCAATTAGGGTGTCTGTTCCCTAATTCTTAGATTACCAGACTTAATAAAAAGGGGCATATTCGATTTCGATAATTCAACCATAGAATGTAGTTTCACGTACTTGTGTCTATTTTGTAAATCATTTATAAAACCTGCATGTATTCTCATCCCAAAAATATTAGATTTTAAAAGTGGGACTATAACTCACTTTCACAGATTTTTACTTCGTCGGGAAGTAAGACTTGGCCACTGGTTGATTCACGAACCTATAACAATATATACATATATATCAAAGTATGTTCAAAATATATTTACAACACTTTTAATATATTTTGATGTTTTAAGTTTATTAAGTCAGCTGTCCTCGTTAGTAACCTACAACTAGTTGTCCACAGTTAGATATACAGAAATAAATCGATAAATATTATCTTGAATCAATCCACGACCCAGTGTATACGTATCTCAGTATTGATCACAACTCAAACTATACATATTTTGGAATCAACCTCAACCCTGTATAGCTAACTCCAACATTCACATATAGAGTGTCTATGGTTGTTCCGAAATATATATAGATGTGTCGACATGATAGGTCGAAACATTGTATACGTGTCTATGGTATCTCAAGATTACATAATATACAATACAAGTTGATTAAGTTATGGTTGGAATATATTTGTTACCAATTTTCACGTAGCTAAAATGAGAAAAATTATCCAATCTTGTTTTACCCATAACTTCTTCATTTTAAATCCGTTTTGAGTGAATCAAATTGCTATGGTTTCATATTGAACTCTATTTTATGAATCTAAACAGAAAAATTATAGGTTTATAGTCGGAAAAATAAGTTACAAGTCGTTTTTGTAAAGGTAGTCATTTCAGTCGAAAGAACGACGTCTAGATGACCATTTTAGAAAACATACTTCCACTTTGAGTTTAACCATAATTTTTGGATATAGTTTCATGTTCATAATAAAAATCATTTTCTCAGAATAACAACTTTTAAATCAAAGTTTATCATAGTTTTTAATTAACTAACCCAAAACAGCCCGCGGTGTTACTACGACGGCGTAAATCCGGTTTTACGGTGTTTTTCGTGTTTCCAGGTTTTAAATCATTAAGTTAGCATATCATATAGATATAGAACATGTGTTTAGTTTATTTTAAAAGTCAAGTTAGAAGGATTAACTTTTGTTTGCGAACAAGTTTAGAATTAACTAAACTATGTTCTAGTGATTACAAGTTTAAACCTTCGAATAAGATAGCTTTATATGTATGAATCGAATGATGTTATGAACATCATTACTACCTTAAGTTCCTTGGATAAACCTACTGGAAAAGAGAAAAATGTATCTAGCTTCAATGGATCCTTGGATGGCTCGAAGTTCTTGAAGCAGAATCATGACACGAAAACAAGTTCAAGTAAGATCATCACTTAAAATAAGATTGTTATAGTTATAGAAATTGAACCAAAGTTTGAATATGATTATTACCTTGTATTAGAATTATAACCTACTGTAAGAAACAAAGATTTCTTGAGGTTGGATGATCACCTTACAAGATTGGAAGTGAGCTAGCAAACTTGAAAGTATTCTTGATTTTATGAAACTAGAACTTTTGGAATTTATGAAGAACACTTAGAACTTGAAGATAGAACTTGAGAGAGATCAATTAGATGAAGAAAATTGAAGAATGAAAGTGTTTGTAGGTGTTTTTGGTCATTGGTGTATGGATTAGATATAAAGGATATGTTATTTTGTTTTCATGTAAATAAGTCATGAATGATTACTCATATTTTTGTAATTTTATGAGATATTTCATGCTAGTTGCCAAATGATGGTTCCCACATGTGTTAGGTGACTCACATGGGCTGCTAAGAGCTGATCATTGGAGTGTATATATCAATAGTACATACATCTAAAAGCTGTGTATTGTACGAGTATGAATACGGGTGCATACGAGTAGAATTGTTGATGAAACTGAACCAGGATGTAATTGTAAGCATTTTTGTTAAGTAGAAGTATTTTGATAAGTGTATTGAAGTCTTTCAAAAGTGTATAAATACATATTAAAACACTACATGTATATACATTTTAACTGAGTCGTTAATTCATCGTTAGTCGTTACATGTAAGTGTTGTTTTGAAACTTTTAGGTTAACGATCTTGTTAAATGTTGTTAACCCAATGTTTATAATATCAAATGAGATTTTAAATTATTATATTATCATGATATTATCATGTATGAATATCTCTTAATATGATATATATACATTAAATGTCTTTACAACGATAATCGTTACATATATGTCTCGTTTAAAAATCATTAAGTTAGTAGTCTTGTTTTTACATATGTAGTTCATTGTTAATATACTTAATGATATGTTTACTTATCATAGTATCATGTTAACTATATATATATCCATATATATGTCATCATATAGTTTTTACAAGTTTTAACGTTCGTGAATCACCGGTCAACTTGGGTGGTCAATTGTCTATATGAAACATATTTCAATTAATCAAGTCTTAACAAGTTTGATCGCTTAACATGTTGGAAACATTTAATCATGTAAATATCAATCTCAATTAATATATATAAACATGGAAAAGTTCGGGTCACTACAAGAACGACTCTATATGAGACGTTTTATTGAGTTTTGCAGCGGAAGATAAATAGATTAAATTGTATTTAATGAACAATGCATTAAATGTCTTTAATTGATATGATATGAAATGCATGACTCCAAGCATGGCAATCAATCATCATCAAAGCAGCAGATATACAGCGGAAGCAATATTTAAGTACCTGAGAATAAACATGCTTAAAAAGTCAACACTAGGTTGAGTGAGTTCATAGGTTTGTCATAAATAATAATTTCAATAATAGTGTTAGACCACAAGATTTTTGTTCATAAGCTTGATCTCGCAGGGACCAATTAGTAGATCTCGCAGATCCAAAAGTTATTCATAAGCTTGGTCTCACATGGACCAATTAGTAGATCACGCAGATCCAAAAGTTATTCATAAGCTTGGTCTCGCAGGGACCAATTAGTAGATCACGTAGATCCAAAAGTTGTTCATAAGTTTGGTCTTGCAGGGACCAATTAGTAGATCACGTAGATCCAAAAGTTGTTCATAAGCTTGGTCTCGCAGGGACCAATTAGTAGATCTCGCAGATCCAAAAGTTATTCATAAGCTTGGTCTCACATGGACCAATTAGTAGATCACGTAGATCCAAAACTTGTTCATAGTTTGCCCCAAAGACAAGTTGTGTTTATACTTGTTGGTTAGGGACTTAGTCGGACATAGCCGCATATAGCATAGTTTAAAGTTGGTACTTGTGTCTAGCGTGTAAAACAGTTATAAAAGTTGTGCATGTATTCTCAGCCCAAAAATATAAAGAGTAAAAGGGATCTATAAACTCACATTAAATAGAAGTTGAAGTTTTTCTTGAAAGGAATGAAATGAATGGAAATAAGTGACCGGCATCTCAACCTAGAGATAGAATGTACGATCAGATGTTGTCTAATAGACATAAGTATGGTAACTATACCAATGATAATGGTTTTCTGAAAGAAATTCCATTTTCGAAAAGGTTACTATCTATGGAAAGTTTCCACTTTTAGTAAGTTTCCATGTTTAGTAAGTTAGTGTTGAATACTAGTGAGTTGTTCTTAATAAGTCCACCACTTATTAAGTGTGTAAGTGACTATGTGTTGTTCACTTAGTGAGTGTATGATTACTATAGTCGTGTTTGATATTGTGCACCATACCCAAATATCTATGCCACCGCCGAGTCACTTGAATGATCTATTTTTACCGGTTGGCCCAGGATTTCTCGACCAAAATCTAAGTTTGGCATTCGAAATCCACAAGCATCTCATAGTGGTACCAACGATCACCCTAGGCCTTAAATAACGTTGAGGTTCATATATAGTGCACGTTATCTTGATTATAACCTTGGTGATAATAATGATAGTAATAATAATAATAATTGAAAATGGAAACATCACTCACGTATTAATATTGTGACTCAATATTGCAGGAAAGAGTACGCAGATGTAACGGACATTACAAATGCTAGGTTGACCTCACGAACAATACACATAACCTCCATAGCTATAACCCATATTTTCCTTAGCTCTATCACGCTCATAAAACCCGTTTTGAAATGACCCGCTCATGACTTCGTCATAGTATTTTATGTATAAATAATAATATGTTATAATTCAGTAGGCTTATAACTACCTTTAGTGATTTGATTATGTTATAATTCAGTAGGCTTGTAACTACCTTTAGTGGTTTGATTATGTTATAATTCAGTAGGCTTATAACTACCTTTAGTGGTTTGATTCTTGATTAAGAATACTAATAATGAAGTGTAAGAACAAAGATGATAATGGAGAGAAAGAAAGAAACACTTTGTAAGTGTGAGAAATGGTGCAAGTTTAATGCTTGCATTCATGAGTATTTATAGCCTAAAATTTCAATATTAAAATACATACTTTATGTAACGACCCGGATTTTTCCGATCGTTTTATACTTATGAGATTAATATTTACATAAAATAAACCTTACCAACATGATAAGCAATCCAAACTGTTGAGACTTATGTTTTTGAAAAGAGTTTCACACAACGTTTGACCGTCCAATTTGACCGATGATATCACGAACTATATAACACACGATAATTATACGATTATGTATATGTACATATCTATACATATTTAACAAGATTTAAGGATGGTTTAACATTTCATTGTGAACTAACAACAATGAGTTATAAGTATACTTTGAGACCACTAACTTAAGTTTTCAAAACGATAACTATATGTAACATTCTTTGACATATATACTTACAATATATAATGTGTTGGTGATCTATGTCACCAATATGATTTAAGTGTAATGGGATTAATTGGTAACCAAAATAATCTTGATAAATATCGAACAAGTTTGGGGAAGTGTGGAGTGCACACTTGTTTGAACTTATCTTGATTATGACGGGGGTTCGGGGGCAGCGCCCCCGATAAGCGGGGTCCAAGGGGTGGCAACCCCTGGCGGGGTCCAAGGGGCAGAGCCCCTGGCTGGGGTTGGGCTAACATTGCTTTATTAAAAATGATTAAAATTTTATTTTGGCCCGGTTTGACCCAAAAATAAAAGCCCAGTTTTGAGCCTCTTTTACAGTTATAAACCCGTCCATATTTGAATTCTCGTTCTGATTCCTCAAAATTTCTACAAGTATATCTAGGGTATATGTAACCGTATCATACCCAGCTTCTATACATATTTACTATTGGTATATACCAACAATAAACTTCAATGATCAGCCACTAGACATGATGTTACATGTGGAAACCAGCCATTTAACCTCATGTGTGACTTTTGTGCAAGAAAACAAACTAAATCTCCTATATATCCATCCCATAATCATGCTATTTTGCACACACACACACACACATACAATTTCATTTCCAATTTTCTTTCAAGTTAATTCACTCCCTAATCTCTCTTCATTTACCTACTCAAGAACGTATCAATATAGTCATCCGATTTCAAGGAGATTACTTCCAATCTTTCAATCCCACTCCACCACTCTTTTGATTCCAAGATTTTTCTTACCTTTTCCAGTAGCTTTGTCCAAGTAATTTGAGGTAGTGACCTTATTCATAACCTTATTCGATTCATATTTATATAGCTATCTTATTTTGTGTTATAAAATTTTAACAACAAGAACATAGTTTGAGTGATTTCAAACTTGTTCGCAAACTAAATAGATCCTTCTAATTTGATTTTTAAAAACACTTCAAGACCTGTAATATATCATATTATGACAAAATCGGATTAATCATATCTTGGCTAATTAACATAATATTTAATATATATTTACTTATGATTTGATTTTATATATTTCAGGACCACCCGTAAACAACACGAGAAGATTAATCATAAGACTTCATGATTGTACGCAACACGTCATTTGACAACATGGTACCATGGGTCAAGATTAATTCTGATCAATACGAATACGATGGGGTCTTTATTTATTTTATTTAAGCAACTAATTGTGGACCACTAACATCGGACTGCTAACTACGGACTAAGAAAATATTAAAAGTATTAAAAGTATATATATATATATATATATATATATATATATATATATATATATATATATATATATATATGTGTGTGTGTGTGTGTGTAACGATTACTTGAAAAGAAAATATGTTGATATATTATATATATGGTTAGGTTCGTGATATCTATCGGAGACCAAGTCGAGTTAAATACCTTCAAGACAAAAGTGAGTATATAGTCCCTCTTTTAAACTCTAAATATTTCGGGATGAGAATACATGCATTTTATGATTTACGTTATGGACACAGGTGATTAAAAATATATATTCTACGTTGAGTTGTACCACTGGCATACTTCCCTGTAACTTGGTAACTACTATTTACATGAGGTATTGTAAACGCGAATCCTGTTGATAGATCTATCGGGCCTGACAACCCCAACCGGACTGGACGACCAGTATTCAACGGTTGCACAGTACTTCGTTTCGGTGACTACACTTGGTACGGTGTAGTAAGATTTCATAATAAAGGGAATATGCGACGTTGATTAAATGTTAAGTATGGTTATTAAGTGCTCAACAACTTAGAATATTTTTATTAAAACGTTTATATATGAAATCTTGTGGTCTATATTCATAACGCTGCCGGCATTAAACCTATATCTCACCAACTTTATGTTGACGTTTTCAGCATGTTTATTCTTAGGTGATAACTAAAAGCTTCCGCTGCAACATGTTGAATTTAAGCAAGATCTTGAGTATGCATATTTGTGTCAAAAATAAAACTGCATATCGGAGGATTTGTAATGTAAAATATGTTGGAGGTCGTATTGTTATTATCACATGTAAAGTTTGTAAGTCTAAGATTATCGCTAAACGATAATCATTATTAAGTTGTTTAAACCTTGTATTTGTAATAAAAGCTATGGTTTGTATTGTAAAAACGAATGCAGTTTTTGAAAAATGTCGCATATAGAGGTCAATACCTCGCGATGAAATCATATGTTATTGTATTCGTCCTTATAGTTAAGGTCGGGTTATGACATGTGGTATCAGAGCGTTGGTCTTAGAGAACCAGAGAATTTGCATTAGTGTGTCTTATCGAGTTTGTTAGGATGCATTAGTGAGTCTGGACTTTGACCATGTTTGATTTCGAAAACTATTGCTTATCCTTGTTGGTTAAAAATTAATATGTAAATATTATGTGGTATTAACGTGCTAGTTATTATGTGATAGATGTCTGGCTTAGAACTTATTATCACATTCAGCGACTCCGAACCAGACTCTTCAGATGGTGTTCCAGTGATTAATCTATCTGATGATGAAAACGATACCTTTGGGGAAGACTCACAAGTTCCGGATGAATCAATTAAAGAGGAACCGGAAAGTGATCCTGAGGAGGAAGAAATACAGGAAATTACGAAAGACAAGTTCGAACGAGGAAAGAAATGAAAGGCTACTGAAATGGAAAATCTAAATCCCGAGTCTAGAGAGGATGTTGTGGCACCAACTCCACCAGATACTTCCACACCTATTCCCGCTATTCCTATTAGTTCTATCCCAACATCCAGTTCTTCGGTTCCTCAGCCAAAATGCAGGGAGACAACCAGGATAACCTTTAAGCAATTTCTTTGAACACAAACGCTTTGGGTTAAATGATGCGCTGTTGTTTTAAACCATGGGATCATATAATGTTTTGTATAATATTACTAGTGTGGTTTGCTTAATGTTTGATGTAAGATAAGCATATGTAAAATAGTGAAGTGTGAAATGCAATAATTTTCCATGGTTAAGTATTATTTGGGTGGTAGTAATTGATTTTCGTGCTAAGCTATTAAGTATGAACTTTAACGGGTAGGTACTACCCTAGATATAATTATAAAACGCTAATAAGAAGAAAAGGCTTTTATAATAATAACTGGTTCATATTATTAATAAGCTACGATGTACTATAAATACATACTACATCTATAATATTCCATGTGAATAATTATTTTTTTTCATTCTTGTTGAAGATTATGGTGCGATTGAACCGAATGACGGAACAAGAAATCCAGGAACTCATCAATCAGCGAGTGAACGACAGAATGTTATGGGTCGAGGCTGCAAGAGGTGCTGCAGTTAACCCAAATCCTCGTGTGGGGTGCACTTACAAAACTTTTCAAGGTTGCAAGCCCTCATCATTCAGTGGAACAGAAGGACCGGTTGGTTTAACTCGGTGGATCGAAAAGATTGAGTCTGTGTTTAAAATCAGTGGTTGTATTGAGAAGGACATGACCAAGTATGCATCGTGCACCCTATAAGATAGTGCACTCACGTGGTGGAAAAACTATGTGAAGGCCGTAGGAGGAGATGTAGCTTATGATACTCCTTGGGAAGAATTCAAAACAATGCTAATCAACGAATATTGTCCAAGGAACGAGGTTAGGAAGTTAGAAGCTGAATTACGAAGCCTGAAAGCTGTTGGCACTGAACTCACCACCTACAATCAGCGATTCATGGAATTAGCTTTGCTATGTCCCGAATTGGTACCAACCGAAGAACGGAAGATTGAACTGTACAAAGACGGTTTGCCTAAAAAGGTCAAGACAAATGTTACAGCATCCAAACCCAAGACTATTCATGAAGCTATCACCATGGCGAACGAGTTGATGGACCAAATTATTCTGGATAAGAACACCGATGTCAAGACATCGGGAAACAAAAGAAAGTGGGAAGATAATCATCAACAATCTAACAAGAAACAAGAAACCACGCAAGGTGCGGGTAGCGGTTCGAACTCAGGTTACAAGGGACAAAATCCTTTATGTAACAGATGCCACAAACATCACTCTGGTTATTGTAATGTGGTGTGCAACAATTGTAATCGAAAAGGTCATCTTGCTGAAGATTGTAGGGTTCCCGCTACAAATACAAACGGTACCAAGACTCCTGCCACCAATGCAAATAGAACTGCCTTGGCCACTGTTACTTGTTATGGGTGTGGGAAACAGGGTCATTATAAGAGTCAGTGCCCGAATCCAGAGAAGAATAATGGATCTGCACGTGGAAGAGCATTTGTTATTAATGCTTGAGAGGCGTATGAAGACCCGGAGCTTGTTACGGGTACGTTTACCATTAATAACTTATCCGCATCTATTATATTTGATACTGGTGCCGATAGAAGTTACGTGTGTAGAGACTTTCACGCTAAATTGAATTGTTCATCATTACCTCTAGATGCTAAGTACATGATTGAGTTAGCTAATGGTAAACTAATTAAAGCTGATAAAATTTTCCGTGATTGTAAAATAAATTTAGCCGGAGAAACATTTAAGATTGATTTGATACCCGTAGAATTAGGAAGTTTTGATGTAATAGTCGGCATGGACTGGATGTCCAAAATAGGAGCTGAAGTTGTGTGCGCCAAGAAGGCAATTCGCATTCCTCGTAAGGATAGAACGCCATTAATGATTTATGGAGAAAAGGGTAACTCAAAGCTAAAACTCATTAGTTGTTTGAAAGCTCAAAAGTGCTTGAAGAAAGGGTGCTATGCTATCCTAGCACATGTTAATAAAGTCGAAACGAAGGAAAAAGTGAAGAGCATCAACGACGTGCCTGTGGCAAGAGATTTTCCTGAAGTATTTCCGGAAGAGTTGTCGGGATTACCTCCATTTAGATCTATAGAATTTCAAATAGATCTAGTACCAGGAGCTGCACCAGTGGCTCGTGCTCCATATAGACTTGCACCATCTGAGATGAAAGAGTTACAAAGCCAGTTACAAGAATTACTGGACCGTGGTTTCATTCGACCGAGCACTTCACCGTGGGGAGCTCCGATTTTATTCGTCAAGAAGAAAGATGGTTCTTTCCGAATGTGTATAGATTATCGTGAATTAAATAAGTTAACTATCAAGAATCGGTATCCACTACCGAGAATTGATGACCTATTTGATCAATTGCAAGGATCATGTGTGTACTCGAAAATCGACTTAAGATCGGGCTATCATCAATTACGTGTCAAAGAAGAAGATATTACGAAAACTGCTTTTCGGACACGCTACGGTCATTATGAATTTTTGGTCATGCCGTTTGGGTTGACTAATGCGCCAGCTGTATTCACGGACCTCATGAATCGAGTTTGTAGTCCGTATTTAGATAAGTTTGTTATCGTTTTCATTGACGATTTTCTTATCTATTCCAAGAGTGAGCAAGATCATGAACAACATTTAAGGTTGGTATTAGAATTGTTAAGAAAAGAACAGTTATACGCCAAATTTTCTAAGTGTGCATTTTGGTTGAAAGAAGTGCAATTTCTTGGCCACGTTGTTAGTAGCAAAGGAATTCAGGTTGATCCAGCTAAAATTGAGGCCATTGAAAAATGGGAGACTCCTAAGACACCAACGCAGATACGCCAATTTTTGGGTTTAGCCGGTTATTATAGAAGGTTTATTCAAGATTTTTCCCGAATAGCTAAACCATTGACAGCGTTAACACAAAAAGCGAAGAAGTACGAATGGACCGTTGAGCAGGAGAGTGCATTTCAATTACTCAAGAAGAAGTTAACCACGGCACCTATTTTATCGTTACCTGAAGGGAACGATGATTTTGAGATATATTGTGACGCTTCGCGACAAGGTTTTAGTTGCGTCCTTATGCAACGAAAGAAAGTTATTGCATACGCATCTCGACAATTGAAGATTCACGAGCAGAATTATACGACGCATGATCTAGAATTGGGGGCAGTAGTGTTTGCATTGAAGATATGGAGACACTATTTATATGGAGTTAAATGCACTGTGTTTACTGATCATAAAAGCCTTCAACATATTTTCGATCAGAAACAGCTGAACATGAGGCAACGTAGGTGGGTCGAGCTGATAAACGACTATGATTGTGAGATTCGGTATCATCCCGGGAAAGCGAATGTAGTAGCCGACGCTCTAAGCAGAAAGGAACGGGAACCAATTCGAGTACGAGCAATGAACATAAAAATTCGCATGAATCTCAACTCACAAATCAAAGAGGCTCAACGAGAAGCTCTTACTAAATAAAACATAGGAAATGAAATAATGAAGAAGTATGAGAAGCAACTCGTTATGTGGGAAGACGGAATTCGATATTTTGCATACCGTATTTGGGTACCGAAGTTGGGTGGATTAAGGAAGTTGATATTGAATGAGGCACATAAGACAAGATACTCGATACATCCTGGAGTTGGAAAGATGTATCAAGATCTTAAGACGCATTATTGGTGGCCTAATTTAAAGATAGATGTTGCAACATATGTTGGGGAATGTTTAACTTGTTCCAAAGTCAAAGCAGAACATCAGAAGCCGTCAGGGTTACTTCAACAACCAGAAATCCCAGAATGGAAATGGGATGGTATTACCATGGATTTCATCACAAAGTTACCTAAGACTGCCTGGGGTTATGACACCATTTGGGTAATAATTGATAGTCTCACCAAATCTGCACATTTCTTGCCTATAAAGGAAACGGATAGAATGGAGAAACTATTACGATTATACATAAAAGAAATTGTTTCAATGCATCGAATACCTATTTCCATTATATCCGATGGTGATAGTAGATTTACATCAAAGTTTTGGCAATCACTACAGGAGGCCCTGGGAACCCGTTTGGATATGAGCACCGCATACCATCCGCAAACTGACGGGCAGAGTGAAAGAACAATTCAGACTCTTGAAGACATGCTCAGGGCATGTGTGATCGATTTTGGAAATGGATGGGATAAATATCTACCATTAGCAGAATTCTCGTTGATGTGCTGGATCGAGACCTTTATTTATGAACGGATTTGAGTTGTTTTGTTACACGAATTGATTTATTGTATATGTGGTATTTTATTGATTTTAGGTTGATTTCACACATATATATAGGCAACTAGTCCTATCCGTGTAGTTTAGATTGTTGGTAAATCCGATTCGTTCCACAGGGAGATGGAGTGTTTAATGGTTTTCCTTTTTTATAGTCTTTGATGTCAAACTTAATTAAGGAGGGTTTTGGATTAGGCAATTTATAAAATAACAGTAAAAGCAAATAACTTAACTAATTTACTAAATAAAATAAAATTACAATATGACAAGAATTATCTTAAAATGATACTAAATGAAACTATACTAATTATGATGCATTAATTATGTTACTAAATGGTAATTAGTAAAATAGTAAATTTTAATAAAACTATATATTTAGATTTTTGTTTCAAGCAATTATTATATAAACTTAATTAATTTAACTAAAATGCATTTTTAATAAAACTAATACAAATTAAAAGGAATTTAATTAATTTACTAATTATAAACTAATTACAATTTATAAACCTATAATGATTAATGCTAATTTTAGGATTAAAACATGTATTTTTGTATTTTATACTTAATTAAAACTAATTATATAATAAATAACCTAATTATAATAATTAAATAACTAATAACCTAAATTATAAATAATTAATTAATCAAAACCCTAATTTTTACCCTAGCTGGTACTGTAGCCGCGTCAAGGCCTACACGATTCGTGTAGGAGTACACGATTCGTGTAAGGTTTAAATTATGGGACAGATTACTGTTTCGAAAATTAGTTATTTTTATGTATTTTTATATATTTTAAACTTGAAATTCGTAAATAATAAAGATAAAACTTTTATAAGAAGTAAAAATAAGATAAATGGGAAGTGTTTACTTAATTGTGTCACCCCTAGGTCCATGGATTGTTTCAAGTTTTTACGCCCTATTAAAATGTTCTAGTATCAAACTTTACATTTTTCTCTCGAAAAAATATAAAGTTACAACTTAGCTAAATAAAATCTAATTTTCATTGGATTCTTTTTTAGAAAGCTACTATTCCCTAAGTATTTAAATTGAGACCTAGCCTAGTTTTGACCTTCGCCAACACCCAAATTATAACGGTTTCCCTTTTTATAATTTCACCTTCATATAATTTATTGATATCACCCAAACCACCGAAGTTTATTTCCAAATTGGTGTCAATAATTTATCCATAAATTCGTCTAGATCATTTTTAATGTTGAAGCTTAATTTAGGTAAATAAATATAGCTCTCGTTATTTAAATTTACTAAATTAAGTGGTAAGGGTTAAATACCTAATTACATAAAAATGGTTCTTTTAACTAGGCTCAATATTAAAAATACTAAAGTTACATTTTAACTTTACTAATGGTAACAATCCATTTCACTAGGGGCTCTACATTTAAGCAAACACTAGGGAAATTTAGCTATCCATTACACTAGGGGAGACATAAAAATATAGATATGCAAGCATAATAATAACACTAATTTTAACAGAGTAAACTTACTAAAATATCTTCACTTGCATTAACTTCAAATGGTAGAAAAATTACAATAATAACACCCCTTTCACGCGTACAATAACACCCTTTATCACGAACAATACCCCCTTAATAACTGAAACTATTTTTACAGCGTAATAAAATTAACAATAATTTTAACTATAGTAATTGAAATATAAATTTGTGTTGTAAATGTGTTGTAATATATCTCTCTGTATTTAAACTGATCCAAGTAGTAGTAGTTGAGCTCAAAAATTCGTTGAAATCCTTGCTGTCTTCAATTTGAGAGAAAGTATTGTTTTTAAAATAATAAAGCAGCCGACCTTCTGGAATCTGTAATAGTGCTGTGGCCTAACATTACCCGAATCGTGTAGACTTACACTATTCGTGTAAGAGTAAATATTCTACACGATTCGTGTAGACCTACACTATTCGTGTAAGAACAAATATACTACACTATTCGTGTAGACCTACACTATTCGTGTAAGAACAAATATACTACACTATTCGTGTAGACCTACACTATTCGTGTAAGAGTAAAAGCAGTTTTCTTTATTTTTCTTTTTCGTTTGTTCTTTGATGACCTCGTATTGACGTGTACTGACTTGGCACTTTACATTTGAACTCTTTTCTTCATCTATCTTGTACTTTCATTCGGATAAACGTTTCTTGATATAAATCTGGTTAAAACTATCATTTTATCGTCGAATCTTCAAATAGCAAGCTCTTATCCACTTTTGTCGTTTTTCTCGTGAAATGAGCATTGAATGTCTTTGTAGATGATAAAAACCTATGAAATATAAGTGATATTGCGTCGAATAATATGTATGTTTAGAGCAATATCAAAATACCCCACACTAGAACGTTGCTTGTCCTCAAGCAATTACATCTTTTAACAGAGTTAGAACATTATATATCTTTCTTATCGAACATTTAGATCACACAACACACACTACACGAAATGAAACACACGCTATATGAAATATATTACACAACACAGTATTTATTGGATCACACGCACACCACACGAAATGAAATTCTGACAACAGAAACAAATATGAAACTCGTGATTAGGGTTTAAAAATTTGGATCCTTAGGGAAAATTGGACCTTGAAAACGTTTTATGATTTTATAAAATGTCATGCTAGTTTTTACACTAGACACGTTTTCCGGTTTTAACCTCAAATTCCGGTTGAGGGTAACTGAAAACCGAAGTCTCAGTCGGCGATTAGCAAGCTATTCGCCCCCATGATTGTAGTATCATGGAACTTGAAGCCAAATGTCCAAAAATAGTTTTACACAAATATAATTCATAAAATAGCATAAGTTTTAGAACAAAATTATATCGTGTCCAAATATCATCGGTGAACCATGAGTTTGCACACCTCAATTTGTTATGGCATATGTATGTTGACCGCGGTCAAACATAGATGCAGTTGATCTTTACGGAGATCATCCATCTGGGGATTAGATTCATTAGTCTTAAAAGCTAATTTGCAATGTGCCCCCCCATTGTACGAGACAGATCCATCTCATGGTTAGGATAAGTCTGACCACCAAAAACCCTGTTTGATGCTGAGGTTAGGTGGATTTCCAGCCGATTTTAGGGATGACTTTTCAAGATTTTTCGTCAACCTACAGCTGTTCTGGACTACATCTTCTAACATAAGTTAGCAAGTGTGTTAATTCGGAAGACTTTACTTCCTTACGGGATGGATTTGATTCATCCTCTATTACTCGTGATAATGGAATATTCAGGTTTATACATTCTGTAGCAATGATATCTGCAATAAACTTCAAAGAAACATGTGATAAATGGTTCTCAATATAAGGATTTATAAATTCTTGTTATAAATGGTTTTCTTTTATAAGTTTTAAACAAATAAACTTATGTATTTTTAATGTACGGAGACAACAATTTCGGTTTTTACACCTGATCTTTAATTGCTCGTAGTTACCTTAAAAATTGATTAGATACATTTGTTTAAAAATTTTCAAATTTTCATAAAAACCAATAACTTATAAGTTCTGGAGAATTTATATATTCCCACCCCACACTTAAGATTATGTAATGCCCTCGTTACATAAAATCAGATAATAATGTATAAATTTGAGAGGACAAAAAATGTAGAGTATTTGGAACTTCCTTTGTTAACCGATTTGGATTTTCAAATTGTTTTACCTACGATCATATCCAATGTTTGTATCACAATGTAATTTGATGTTTCGTTTCGTCTAATTGCATTTTCTTCTGTACCTGTCAAAACCATGTTAAGAACACACAAAATATGGGGTTTTAATTCAATCGTACAACACATTTTTACCCCACACTATATTTTCTTGCTAATATATAAAAAAATAAAAACATAATAAGTTTCAATACACACCAAAAAATTATGTTATTACAAACTAAAATTTTTTTTTTTACTTTTTTCATTTTATATTTTTTATATAACTTATAATCAATTAAATTTAAAATATCTTTTATAAATTTATATTTGTAACGGAAATTCGGTTGTTATACCTGATCTTAATCCGTTTATAAATTTTTAAATTCAATTTATAAAATTCAATTCATTAAAAGTTAAAGTTTTAATATTTTTCGAAAACAAATTTAAAATAAAATAAGAACACTCTATTTTTGTGTTAAAAAGATTAACATTTTTAAATTTTAAAACAAGTATATGAGAAATACAAATAAAAAGGAATTTAAAATAAAAACGAGACACACGAATGGGACTATTTACAATTTGTGAAGTTTATTAGCGAGTCGTTCACGCGACTCCACCCTAATTTTAACTAACGTCGGGGTGATAAACATCACCCTTCTTTACTCCAATAGAACCATTACCGCAACCATTCTCGCCATTAATTTTTGACAATAACCAAGAGTCCGAAAATCTTGACTCTTTAACTAAATTTTTTAACTTATCTTTCTCAAATTTTGATAAGTTTGACACCAATCTCTCTCTCAAAGGTTCATCTTTTTTCGACATAGCATTTCTAACCCTACCATATAACTTTTTCATGGTTTTCTCAACAACACTATCATTGGGCGGTTTACTATCTAGTTTCTCCTCATCACCCTCCCCACACTTAGCTTGTTGACTAATGGGTTTGACATTGTCAACAATATTCACTGAAACTATCGGTGTGGGTGGAGGGTTCATACTAAACTCAGTTTGATAGGTTACACTCTTGCCTCTATCCTTCAAAACTAGTTTTCCTGTTTTCCAATCTGTTAAAGCACATGCAGTTGCTAAAAATGGTCTACCTAAAATAATAGGTACAAACTTATCTTCCTTCATGTCTACAACTACAAAGTCAGCTAGAAACTCAAGTTCACCTGTTTTTACTACTAAGTTTTCAACAATCCCTACAGGTTTATTAACCGACTGATCAATGAATCTAATGCCTGAATTGGTGGGTTTAAGTTCACCTAAGTTCAAATGCGAGTAAATGGAATAAGGCATGAGATTTATACTTGCACCTGAGTCAGCTAATGATCTAAGAATTTCAGATTCATTAAGCTTACAAGGTACTATGAACGGTCCAGGATCACCTAACTTAGGTGGCAATTCATTCTTTTTCACAATAGCAGCACATTCTGCTTTAAGAAACGCAGATGATGCCTGCTCACACACTCCTTCTTTTGCCATCAAATCATTCAAGAATTTCCCATAGTTTGGCATACCTGCAACAACATCAACCAAAGGTACATTTACACAGATATTATCCATATTTAAAGGCTTACAATGATTCTCCTTTGGTTTTTCAGATGCAAGTGCTTGTGGGTATGGAATGGGTTCTTTATAGTCTTCCACTTTAGGTGCTTGCTTCACCGTATCTTCCGCTTCTTCTTTGATCATCTTCAAATCATCATCAACCCTAAATTCGGAAGGCTCGGTGGTTTTAATTATCTGCACTTCCGCATGATTTTCCGACATCAACCTCATCAAATAGTCACCATACTCGGGAGTTATTGCACCAACTCGGATCTCTTCATCTTCACATGTTATACTTTTCACACTTTCAACTCGGGTATCATCCATCTCTTGATAAGGAGTGTAATCATCTATCTTGGATAAATCAGAAAATATAAACTCATCACACTCTTCATCATCATCTTCACACCCAAGAGTAAAAATAGGACTATGCTCCGGTGTTTTGAAACTTGCTTCATCCTCACAGAAACTATAAATAGCATTCACTTGTGAATATGCTGGAGCTTGAGGATCCTTCTTCTTTAGTATAACCGGAGGATTACTTGCACTTGGTGTTCTCTCTGCTAGTAACTGTGAGATTCTTCCAACATCTCTTTCTAAAATCTGAATCGTGGCTTGTTGATTTCGGATTTGCTGAGTTTGAAGTTCCGCATTTTGCTCATGCTTAACCATAAAATCTCTCAAGAGATCTTCTAAACCAGATTTCCTCTCAGGTTGAGGTTGCATAATTGCTAGTGGTTGTGGTTGCATGAGTGCTAGTGGTTGTGGTTGTTGATTGTGTTGGAAATTATTTTGATAATTTCGTTGAGGTTGATTTCGGTTATTATAAACTGGTGGCGGATTTCTTTGACTTTGATTTGGGAAATTCCGGTTGTTTTGGTAACCTGGATTTCCTCCTTGATAGTTATTATTATTTGATCCTGAAGGTCCTCCTACTTGATAGCTATTTATAGGAGGATATTTTCGGTTGTTTGCTTCTATAGCTGGAAAGTCACTGAAGTTCATTTCACCTTTTCGTAAGTAACCTAAGAAATTTGCTTGCTCTTCCATTGTACTTTGATCACAATCTCTAGTAAGATGGGGACCTTGGCACAGTTCACATCCTACTCTGATAGCATGCATTTCCTTGGTTACTTTCTCGATTTGCCGTGCTTGATTTGCTATTTGAACTTTTAAAGAAGCAATTTCATCATTGCTTTCAATACTAGCAACATTTGATGATCTAGAGAATTCTATTTCTTGATGCCAATTATGGGAATGGGAAGCTAAATCAGCAATGATTGTGTGAGCGTCTTCAGGTGTTTTCTTCATGATCGAACCTCCGGCTGCAACATCTATATCTTTTCTAGTTGCCACATTGACTCCTTTATAGAATATTTGGACCTTTTGGAATGTATTCAACCCGTGTTGAGGACATATTCGAAGCATTTTATTGAATTGGGTCCAAGCTTCATAAAGAGTTTCATTAGGCTTTTGTTTAAAGTGATTTATGTCACTTTGTAATTTTGCTGCTTTTGAAGCAGGAAAGAATTCTGACAAAAATTTATCCATCATATCATTCCAGTTTTCAATATAACCTTCTGGTAATGAGTCTAGCCAATCTCTTGCATCATCTTTTAATGACCATGGAAAGATTTTTAAACATGCAACTTCATCGGTGACATCTTTGATTTTGAAAAGCTTGCAAATGCTTACAAACTTACGAAGATGCTCGTTAGCATCCTCATTTGGGGCTCCACCGAATTGACATGTATTAGTTACCATGTGTAAAAATTGACCTTTTATTTCAAAGCCATCGGTCATCGTGGGTTGGATGATTGCGTGGCCTTGACCTTTTCTTGTGGCCTTCATTAATGCTTCCATCGTTAAATTTGTGTCAGCCATTTCTTCTTCTTCTTTAATAATTGGCTCTATGATTGGTTGAATTATTGGTTTAGAATCGGATTCTAAGGAAAGTGATTCTAAATTCTTAGCAAGAGTTTCTACGTCTTGAGCTCTTAAGCGTTCGTGAAGTTTTCTTTCGGGTTCAGGATGTGAAGGTGTTAATTCAGCGTTGGAGGAACGTAAGTTCATACATTAATTTATTTTATGAAATCACAACACTAAAGGTTTACCTAAGGTTACCTACTTGTTTCTTTGGGAAATTGTACAAAGAACTAAAGGATTTATTCAAAAACTTTGAACTTTCTTGGAAATGAATTTCCTCGAGAGGATCGAATAACATAAAAACAATGATAAAAACCCTTAAACAAACAGATTTTCCTTCTGATTTTGCCCACGTTTCGAATAGCCAAAAGATGCAGCAGAGGGGCAGGATCCTTCAAAGACCAATAAAATTGGTGATCCAACAACCCGGTCCACGTACAAATCCAACTACTACTACGAATCAGAAAAATTATCTATTTATTTAACTGCCAACTCCCCGGCAGCGGCGCCAAAAAGTTGATGTGTGCGATCGAGACCTTTATTTATGAACGGATTTGAGTTGTTTTGTTACACGAATTGATTTATTGTATATGTGGTATTTTATTGATTTTAGGTTGATTTCACACATATATATAGGCAACTAGTCCTATCCGTGTAGTTTAGATTGTTGGTAAATCCGATTCGTTCCACAGGGAGATGGAGTGTTTAATGGTTTTCCTTTTTTATAGTCTTTGATGTCAAACTTAATTAAGGAGGGTTTTGGATTAGGCAATTTATAAAATAACAGTAAAAGCAAATAACTTAACTAATTTACTAAATAAAATAAAATTACAATATGACAAGAATTATCTTAAAATGATACTAAATGAAACTATACTAATTATGATGCATTAATTATGTTACTAAATGGTAATTAGTAAAATAGTAAATTTTAATAAAACTATATATTTAGATTTTTGTTTCAAGCAATTATTATATAAACTTAATTAATTTAACTAAAATGCATTTTTAATAAAACTAATACAAATTAAAAGGAATTTAATTAATTTACTAATTATAAACTAATTACAATTTATAAACCTATAATGATTAATGCTAATTTTAGGATTAAAACATGTATTTTTGTATTTTATACTTAATTAAAACTAATTATATAATAAATAACCTAATTATAATAATTAAATAACTAATAACCTAAATTATAAATAATTAATTAATCAAAACCCTAATTTTTACCCTAGCTGGTACTGTAGCCGCGTCAAGGCCTACACGATTCGTGTAGGAGTACACGATTCGTGTAAGGTTTAAATTATGGGACAGATTACTGTTTCGAAAATTAGTTATTTTTATGTATTTTTATATATTTTAAACTTGAAATTCGTAAATAATAAAGATAAAACTTTTATAAGAAGTAAAAATAAGATAAATGGAAAGTGTTTACTTAATTGTGTCACCCCTAGGTCCATGGATTGTTTCAAGTTTTTACGCCCTATTAAAATGTTCTAGTATCAAACTTTACATTTTTCTCTCGAAAAAATATAAAGTTACAACTTAGCTAAATAAAATCTAATTTTCATTGGATTCTTTTTTAGAAAGCTACTATTCCCTAAGTATTTAAATTGAGACCTAGCCTAGTTTTGACCTTCGCCAACACCCAAATTATAACGGTTTCCCTTTTTATAATTTCACCTTCATATAATTTATTGATATCACCCAAACCACCGAAGTTTATTTCCAAATTGGTGTCAATAATTTATCCATAAATTCGTCTAGATCATTTTTAATGTTGAAGCTTAATTTAGGTAAATAAATATAGCTCTCGTTATTTAAATTTACTAAATTAAGTGGTAAGGGTTAAATACCTAATTACATAAAAATGGTTCTTTTAACTAGGCTCAATATTAAAAATACTAAAGTTACATTTTAACTTTACTAATGGTAACAATCCATTTCACTAGGGGCTCTACATTTAAGCAAACACTAGGGAAATTTAGCTATCCATTACACTAGGGGAGACATAAAAATATAGATATGCAAGCATAATAATAACACTAATTTTAACAGAGTAAACTTACTAAAATATCTTCACTTGCATTAACTTCAAATGGTAGAAAAATTACAATAATAACACCCCTTTCACGCGTACAATAACACCCTTTATCACGAACAATACCCCCTTAATAACTGAAACTATTTTTACAGCGTAATAAAATTAACAATAATTTTAACTATAGTAATTGAAATATAAATTTGTGTTGTAAATGTGTTGTAATATATCTCTCTGTATTTAAACTGATCCAAGTAGTAGTAGTTGAGCTCAAAAATTCGTTGAAATCCTTGCTGTCTTCAATTTGAGAGAAAGTATTGTTTTTAAAATAATAAAGCAGCCGACCTTCTGGAATCTGTAATAGTGCTGTGGCCTAACATTACCCGAATCGTGTAGACTTACACTATTCGTGTAAGAGTAAATATTCTACACGATTCGTGTAGACCTACACTATTCGTGTAAGAACAAATATACTACACTATTCGTGTAGACCTACACTATTCGTGTAAGAACAAATATACTACACTATTCGTGTAGACCTACACTATTCGTGTAAGAGTAAAAGCAGTTTTCTTTATTTTTCTTTTTCGTTTGTTCTTTGATGACCTCGTATTGACGTGTACTGACTTGGCACTTTACATTTGAACTCTTTTCTTCATCTATCTTGTACTTTCATTCGGATAAACGTTTCTTGATATAAATCTGGTTAAAACTATCATTTTATCGTCGAATCTTCAAATAGCAAGCTCTTATCCACTTTTGTCGTTTTTCTCGTGAAATGAGCATTGAATGTCTTTGTAGATGATAAAAACCTATGAAATATAAGTGATATTGCGTCGAATAATATGTATGTTTAGAGCAATATCACTCGTATAATAATAGTTATCATGCGAGCATTAAAGCTGCACCATTCGAAGCACTGTATGGAAGGAAGTGTAGATCCCCTATCTGTTGGAATGAAGTAGGAGATCGACAATTAACTGGTCCCGAGATCATCCATGAAACTACTGAGAAGATAGTGCAAATCAAGGAGAGATTGAAAACAGCCCGTAGTCGCCAAAAGAGCTACGCCGATGTCCGAAGGAAACCATTAGAGTTTCAGATCGGTGACATGGTTATGCTAAAGGTGTCACCTTGGAAAGGTGTAATACGTTTTGGAAAAAGGGGTAAACTGAACCCAAGGTATGTAGGCCCGTTCAAGATCATCGAACGCATCGGACCGGTAGCTTATCGACTCGAGTTACCACAACAACTCACCGGGGTACATAATTCATTTCACGTCTCAAACCTCAAGAAATGTCTTGCAAAGGAAGATCTCACCATTCCTCTTAAAGAAATCCAAGTCGATGAGAAACTACAATTCATAGAAGAACCAGTCGAAATCATGGATCGTGAAGTTAAACGGCTCAAGCAGAGCAACATACCAATCGTTAAGGTTCGTTGGAATGCTCGAAGGGGTCCCGAGTTTACTTGGGAACGAGAGGATTAGATGAAACAAAAGTATCCACATTTGTTTCCGGACAACGCAAAATAGGTACAACTTTAAAATTTCGGGACGAAATTTATTTAACGGGTAGTTACTGTAACGACCCGGATTTTTCCGATCATTTTATACTTATGAGATTAATATTTACATAAAATAAACCTTACCAACATGATAAGCAATCCAAACTGTTGAGACTTATGTTTTTGAAAAGAGTTTCACACAACGTTTGACCGTCTAATTTGACCGATGATATCACGAACTATATAACACACGATAATTATACGATTATGTATATGTACATATCTATACATATTTAACAAGATTTAAGGATGGTTTAACATTTCATTGTGAACTAACAACAATGAGTTATAAGTATACTTTGAGACCACTAACTTAAGTTTTCAAAACGATAACTATATGTAACATTCTTTGACATATATACTTACAATATATAAGGTGTTGGTGATCTATGTCACCAATATGATTTAAGTGTAATGGGATTAATTTGTAACCAAAATAATCTTGATAAATATCGAACAAGTTTGGGGAAGTGTGGAGTGCACACTTGTTTGAACTTATCTTGATTATGACGGGGGTTCGGGGGCAGCGCCCCCTATAAGCGGGGTCCAAGGGGTGGCAACCCCTGGCGGGGTCCAAGGGGCAGAGCCTAGTTTTGAGCCTCTTTTACAGTTATAAAAATATCTTAAAATTTTATTTTGGCCCTGTTTGACCCAAAAATAAAAGCCCAGTTTTGAGCCTCTTTTACAGTTATAAACCCGTCCATATTTGAATTCTCGTTCCGATTCCTCAAAATTTCTACAAGTATATCTAGGGTATATGTAACCGTATCATACCCAGCTTCTATACATATTTACTATTGGTATATACCAACAATAAACTTCAATGATCAGCCACTAGACATGATGTTACATGTGGGAACCAGCCATTTAACCTCATGTGTGACTTTTGTGCAAGAAAACAAACTAAATCTCCTATATATCCATCCCATAATCATGCTATTTTGCACACACACACACATACAATTTCATTTCCAATTTTCTTTCAAGTTAATTCACTCCCTAATCTCTCTTCATTTACCTACTCAAGAACGTATCAATATAGTCATCCGATTTCAAGGAGATTACTTCCAATCTTTCAATCCCACTCCACCACTCTTTTGATTCCAAGATTTTTCTTACCTTTTCCAGTAGCTTTGTCCAAGTAATTTGAGGTAGTGACCTTATTCATAACCTTATTCGATTCATATTTATATAGCTATCTTATTTTGTGTTATAAAATTTTAACAACAAGAACATAGTTTGAGTGATTTCAAACTTGTTCGCAAACTAAATAGATCCTTCTAATTTTATTTTTAAAAACACTTCAAGACCTGTAATATATCATATTATGACAAAATCGGATTAATCATATCTTGGCTAATTAACATAATATTTAATATATATTTACTTATGATTTGATTTTATATATTTCAGGACCACCCGTAAACAACACGAGAAGATTAATCATAAGACTTCATGATTGTACGCAACACGTCATTTGACAACATGGTACCATGGGTCAAGATTAATTCTGATCAATACGAATACGATGGGGTCTTTATTTATTTTATTTAAGCAACTAATTGTGGACCACTAACATCGGACTGCTAACTACGGACTAAGAAAATATTAAAAGTATATATATATATATATATATATATATATATATATATATATATATATATATATATATATATATATATATATATATGTAACGATTACTTGAAAAGAAAATATGTTGATATATTATATATATGGTTAGGTTCGTGATATCTATCGGAGACCAAGTCGAGTTAAATACCTTCAAGACAAAAGTGAGTATATAGTCCCACTTTTAAACTCTAAATATTTCGGGATGAGAATACATGCATTTTATGATTTACGTTATGGACACAAGTGATTAAAAATATATATTCTACGTTGAGTTGTACCACTGGCATACTTCCCTGTAACTTGGTAACTACTATTTACATGAGGTATTGTAAACGCGAATCCTGTTGATAGATCTATCGGGCCTGACAACCCCAACCTGACTGGACGACCAGTATTCAACGGTTGCGCAGTACTTCGTTTCGGTGACTACACTTGGTACGGTGTAGTAAGATTTCATAATAAAGGGAATATGCGACGTTGATTAAATATTAAGTATGGTTATTAAGTGCTCAACAACTTAGAATATTTTTATTAAAACGTTTATATATGAAATCTTGTGGTCTATATTCATAACGCTGCCGGCATTAAACCTATATCTCACCAACTTTATGTTGACGTTTTAAGCATGTTTATTCTCAGGTGATAACTAAAAGCTTCCGCTGCAACATGTTGAATTTAAGCAAGATCTTGAGTATGCATATTTGTGTCAAAAATAAAACTGCATATCGGAGGATTTGTAATGTAAAATATGTTGGAGGTCGTATTGTTATTTTCACATGTAAAGTTTGTAAGTCTAAGATTATCGCTAAACGATAATCATTATTAAGTTGTTTAAACCTTGTATTTGTAATAAAAGCTATGGTTTGTATTGTAAAAACGAATGCAGTTTTTGAAAAATGTCGCATATAGAGGTCAATAAATCGCGATGAAATCATATGTTATTGTATTCGTCCTTATGGTTAAGGTCGGGTTATGACACTTTATGTACCAAAATTGACTATATGTATACTAGTTTATAATTTTATTTTTAGTCAACATAAGGATGTACTAGTTTATACTCTTTTATTTATTTTTAGTCAACATAAGGATGTATTTGTTTAGGATTCTTTTTAGTCTCATTATTATTATTATTATTATTATTATTATTATTATTATTATTATTATTATTATTATTATTATTATTATTATTATTATTATTATTATTATTATTATTAATATTAATATTATTATTATTATTATTATTACATTTACTACATGATAAGTAATATTTTCTTTTTACTAATTCATTACATTGAAATATATATATATATATATATATATATATATATATATATATATATATATATATATATATATATATATATATATATATATATATATATATATATATTCATTTCGAAATATATATTTGAAATATTTATTTAATATTTGGTTTTTCAAAATCAATTATATTTTAAAGTTTATTTTAAAATCGTTTAAATAATAGAAATTATTATAACACGTAACATTTTTAATATATATATATATATATATATATATATATATATATATATATATATATATACATAAAATTGTTCGTGGTCGGAATCATATAAAAGTTAGGTTTAAATTTAGTCGGAAATTTCCGGGTTGTCATAATATTGCCTACTCTAATCACAACCTAAATGGGCAGCTCTTCTTTAACGGGTAAATAATGAACCGTACGTAGGTAATATATCCCTATTGTGACATTAAGCACACATAACTACTTACCTCGTATCCGAGGGTTGATCAATTCCTAATACTAGGTTATAGCCACGTGGATAAGTGGAAAAGGTGATCCGTAAATTAGACTTCTAAACCGTCAAGGTTTTAGCATAACAATAGTATAAGTTTCAGATAAAATATTCAACATATAATAAACATTTGCAACGGATAGATAAGCATGCAAGGTGAAAGCAACTTAAAGTAAAAAGATAACTTTATTAAATTAAGGAAGGCGTTCACCGTTTACAGACAAGATCTGGACCTTTACAAGTGCTGACATCCTCTAGACCCCTCCTAGTACAATCTTCGGCGTTCGCCTCCGGGTACTTAATTTCTCGCTCGGAGGTGAGAAGGCCTTGAAAGCTCTAGTGTGAGAAAGTGTATTTTAGTGAGAGACTGAAAAGAGGTGTGTTAAAAATGGATGACAAAAAGCCTTTAAATAGACTTGGAATGTGCCTGCATATGGCTGGCAAGCCGTATGGTAGGCCGTTTTTGGCAGCCGTTTGCTTTGGTAGGCCATTTAGTCTGGCCGTTTGCTTTGTCCGTATGGCAGGACATTTTTCCTACTGGCAGGCCGTATGTCCTGCTCAGGTTTTCTGATTTTACTGAATCGTAACTTGGTTTCCTTGATCGTAGCTTGGTTTCCTTGTTTTTATCGTTTTCGATCTAGAATCTTCGTTTTAGCTCTGATTCTCTCGATTCTTTTTGCATCGTTTAATCACTTAATCTACAAAATGAACCAAAAAAGCTTTTATTTTGCCGACAAAGTTTGGAACTTTATGGTTTTGGGGTTCGATATCGGGGGTAAAAACGTGACTTTTTGACCGATATCAAATATCCCACACTTAGACTTTGCCTGCCCTCAAGCAAACTTTCGAGTTTTTAGCACAGAAGATTCCTTTTCGTAGTGATCAAGCGATCTTTGTTTCGCAAGACGTAAGAGCGAAAACTCGGTTTTATTTCATTTGTTATTCCCGAACCTTTTTCCGCAAGCATGAGAGGAGGTTACATAACTGAGACTATCTCACTCGGGTCACTCAATTCACTAAAGTGTATCGGGTGTCCTATAGTTCTAAGAAAGGAAATTGCTCATAGCCAGTCATGTTTGCACTCTTCATCATAGGCTTGATCAAGACTCAAATCTTCATCACTTATTTGAGAGAATTTTCAGTTTTAGACTCAGCTTATATCATGAAGAGATGGTGATTTAGAGTTTTGGGGGTGGAAAAGGGTTTGGATAGATAGGAGTTCTTTTAAAGATCGATTTTGATGATCCTATCAACTTTTTGTCGGGAATTTCAGGACGAGCATCCTTCTTTTTGACTGCCAGGAGTTTTTTTCTCGAATCTTTTTGGTTCTGCTCCTTTTCTCAGAACCTTTATTCATCATCAATTTTTTTTTTTTGGCAAACATATTTTTCTTTTCTCTTTGAGGTCTCTTTTTATTGGCGGTCTCCTTGATACTTGACTCGGATGCTAGCATTTTTCTAATGCTATTTTATAGAGGATTTTCGGGAAATTATGATTTCGTTGGGATTTTATTTCTTTATTTATAAAGCGAATGAATCGAATAGGTAGTGGTAGATGGAATTGTGGTGGCCTGGAGTGAAAATGGAATTGAAGGTATTTGATGGGGGTGTTTTGTCTTTACGAATAGCCGAGGTTTCTAACTTAGTAGTTCTCGTCAAAAGGTGTGATTCTGAAAAGTAGATCCAGAGCAAGTTCTGATTCAGATATGCTAACATCGGCGCACTAAACGTAAATATAGTGAAGCACTAAAACTGAGTGCTTGTCAGGCCTTATTTTGGGGTGCCTCACAGTAATTATAATGGGTCAAATTGCGCCTTTGGTTATGCAATGCTCTTGAATTTGGTTCGGTTTTCGCAAAATTTTTTTACCTTATTTTACTCTTTTGTCTATTTTTTAACAAAAACTTTTTGATCATTTATAGAATTTTGTAATCCTATGTGTTTTATGGCTCGAAAAGTTTTAAATTTTGTGACAAATTTAGTTTTATAAACACTTGAGGATTTTGCGAGAATCGTTATGTGCAATATATTGCTTTGCTATCCCACACTTTAAAATAACATTGTCCTCAATGTTAAGGATACGGCGTATCCCACACTTAGGTTTTGAAAAAGACACTTTGTTATTAAAAGTTTATGTTGGTGGGTTTGCCAATCCCACACTTAGTTTTTAAAGTGGTTTAGTATATTGCGTATATTCTTATTGAAATAGTGGTGAAGACTTAGTACTCCCCTATTGAAATAGTGTATGGATGGTTCGCCGATTATGGTTTCTTTATTCTCGTACTGGCGCCATTCTCATTCAGTGCGTCCTTACTCCAAGTCGTGTTTCCATCTTGTACGATCTCGATCGTCGTTTGTTTGTGACGTTTATTCATGCAATTTCATTCTACCAATATCATACAAAGCTAAACATAAAAAGTAGTTATGCCCAAGATTAGGCGTACATAAATAATGTAATATTGTATCATAACATAACAGGTGATCATAAAATGAAATAGAGAGATAGGGAGAATCATGGCTGATCTGGCTGGTGTGGAAGGAGAGAGTATGATATGCTCGTGCAAGGTTGTCTAGGGTGTCTTAGAGCTGAATGACCCTCGTCGGTCATCTCCTCGTCGGTGGTAAACTGTCGTGCCAATTCTGAAGTGTTCACACCTGAAGATACTCTAAAACGAACCTTGTCCGAACGTGCAATCAGTCCGGTGAGCGACGAGGTACTGGTGTGAATCATAGGCCCTGTATGCCAACCCTGTCCTTCCATCAGATCTTGACCCCAATTATTATGCACACCCATTCCTCCTAAACCCTGTGTCACATCCTCAGCCATACTCTGGCTCGCAGCCTGATCCCATACATTAGTCTGAGCAGCGGTGGATGTGAAATGTCTCGTTTATAATGATTATAAACGTTTCATATGAATTGATTTCATTGCGAGGTTTTGACCTCTATATGAGACGTTTTTCAAAGACTGCATTCGATTTTTAAAACAACCATAACCTTTATTTTATCATTAAAGGTTTTAAGGACATTACGACGATTATCAAATAATGATAATCTAAAATATAGCGTTATCACACGACCATTACATAATTGTTTACAATAATATTACACATCAACTTAAGTCTTCGAATGCAGTTTTTAAACAATTTTATACAAGCATGCAGACTCCAATCTTGTCTTTATTTAGCATGCAACAGCGGAAGCTCTTAATAATTACCTGAGAATAAACATGCTTAAAACGTCAACAAAAATGTTGGTGAGTTATAGGTTTAACCTATATATTTATCAAATCGTAATAATAGACCACAAGATTTCATATTTCCATTTCTCATAAACAACATGCAATCTGCATAAAAATTATTCATATGATGAACACCTGGTAACCGACATTAATAAATGCATCAAGAATATTCCCAATATACAGATACACTCATCTGTATATAAAATCGAAGTACTAAAGCATCCATAACATGGATGGGGTTCGTTAGGCCCATAGATCTATCTTTAGGATTCGCGTCAATTTGGGGGTCTGTTCCCAAATTCTTAGGCTACCAAGCTGAAAGGGTGATATCCGGTATAATGATTCAATCATAGAATATAGTTTCAAGTACTTGTGTCTATTTTGTAAAACATTTATAAAACTGCATGTATTCTCATCCGAAAAATATTAGATTTTAAAAGTGGGACTATAACTCACTTTCACAGATTTTTCCTTCGTCAGAAATAAGACTTGGCCACGGGTCGATTCACGAACCTATAACAAATATATACATATATATCAAAGTATGATCGAAATATATTCATAATATGTTTTATTATGTTTTAACAATTTAAGTTTGTTAAGTTAACAGTCCAACGTTCGTAGTCCACAGTTAGTAGTACAGAAGTAAATCAATATCTATTATCTCGAGTTAATCCACGACCCAGTGTATACAAGTCTCAGACTCAATCACAACTCAAAGTATATATATTATTTTGGAATCAACCTCAACCATGTATAGCTAACTCAAACATTACCGCATATAGAGTGTCTATGGTTATTCCAAATAATATATAAAAATGACGTCGATATGATATGTCAAAACATAGTATACGTGTCTATGGTCTATCAAGATTACATAATATATGCTAGAATATATGTATAATACAATATAAGTTAGTTAGGATATGGTTAGTATAGATTTTTGTCAATTCATCCCGTAGTCAAATTAACCATTTTTAACCAATTTGTTTTACCCACAACTTCTTCATTTTAAATCCGTTTTGAGTGAATCAACTTACTATGGTTTCATATTGAGCTGTATTTTATGAAACTAAACAGAAGAAGTATAGGTTTATAGTTGGAAATATAGTTTACAAGTCATTTTTGTAGAGGTAGTCATTTTAGTCGAAAAAACGACTTCTTGATGACCATTTTGAAAAACATATTTCCACTTTGAGTTTAACCATGATTTTTGGATATAGTTTCATGTTCATAAGAAAAATCATTTTCCCAGAAGAACAACTTTTAAATCAAAGTTTATCATAGTTTTTAATTATCTAACCCAAAACAGCCCCCGGTTTTACTATGACGGCGTATGCCGGTTTTACGGTGTTCTTCAGGTTTCCAGGTTTTATATCATTAAATTAGCATATCATATAGATATAGAACATGTGTTTAGTTGATTTTAAAAGTTAAGTTAGAAGGATTAGCTTTGTTTGCAAACTAGTTTAGAATTAACTAAACTATGTTATAGTGATTACATGTTATAAACTTCGAATAAGATAGTTTTATATATATGAATCGAATGATGTTATGAACATCATTAATACCTCAAATATAGTGGGTAAACCTACTGGAAGTGACAAGAAATAATCTAGCTTCAAAGGATTCTTGGATGGCTTGAAAGTTCTTGAAGTAGAATCATGACACGAAAACAAGTTCAAGTAAGATTTTTACTCGAATTAAGATAGTTTATAGTTATAGGAATTGAATCAAAGTTTGAATATGAGTATTACCTTGAATTAGAGAGATAACCTACTGTAAATAACAAAGGTTTCTTGATCTTAGATGATTGATTGGAAAAGATTAGAAAGCTTGGAAGTAGACTTGCAAACTTGAAAGTGTTCTTGAAGTTTTCTTGAGTAGTTGTTTTGTAAGTTGATCTAGGTTAGAATTTATGAACTAGATTGATGTAGATTATGAAGAAAATTATTAAGAACACTTAGAACATAATGAGAGAACAAGAGAGAGATCAATTTGATGCATGAAAGTTGAAAATGAAAGTGTGTTTGTGTGTGCTCTTTCACGTGAAAGATGGCTTGTCATATAGCCTCCATTAGTTTGTAATTTTGTGAGATATTTCATGCTAGTTGCTAAATGATGGTATCCGCATGTGTTGGTGACTCACAAGGGTGGCTAAGAGCTGATCATTGGAGTGTATATACCAATAGTAAATACATTTAGAAGCTGTGTATTGTACGAGTACGAATACGGGTGCATAAGAATAGAATTGTTGATGAAAATGAATGAGAATGAAATTGTAAGCATTTTTGTTAAGTAGAAGTACTTTGATATATGTCTTGAATTCTTTCAAAATTGTATTAATACATCTTAATATACTACATGTATATACATTTTAACGGGGTCATTATTTCATCGTTAGTCGTTACATGTAAGTGTTGTTTTGAAACCTATAAGTTAACGATCTCATTTAATGTTGTTAACCCAATGTTTATTATATCTAATGATATGTTAAATTATTACATTATCATGATATTATGATGTATGAATATATCTTAATGTGATATATATACATTAAAATGTCGTTACAACGATAATCGTAACATATATGTCTCGTTTCGAAATTCTTAAGTTAGTAGTCTTGTTTTACATA
The DNA here is from genome assembly GCF_046630445.1 of Rutidosis leptorrhynchoides. Taxonomy (NCBI): domain Eukaryota; kingdom Viridiplantae; phylum Streptophyta; class Magnoliopsida; order Asterales; family Asteraceae; genus Rutidosis; species Rutidosis leptorrhynchoides. The sequence continues at coordinate 138,597,023 of NC_092342.1, read as the reverse complement.
TGTAGTTCATTATTAACACACTTAATAATATATTTAATTATCATTTTATCATGTTAAATATAGTGTAACAATATCTTAATATGATACATATGTATTTAGTAAGACGTTGTTATAACGATAATCGTTATATTTATCGTTTAGAGTTTCTTAACTTAGTAGTCTCATTATTTTGTATATAACTCATTGTTAATATACCTAATGAGATACTTACTTAACATAATATCATGTTAACTATATTATATATATATATCATCATATGGTTTTTACAAATTTTAACGTTCGTGAATCGCCGGTCAATTTGGGTGGTCAATTGTCTACATGAAACCTATTCCAAATAATCAAGTCTTAACAAGTTTGATTGGTTAACATGTTGAAAACATTCAATCATGTAAATATAGTTTTCATTTAATATATAATCATGGGATAATCATGGAAAAGTTCGGGTCACTACAGTACCTACCCGTTAAATAAATTTCATCCCGAAATTTTAAGCTGTTGAAGGTGTTGACACATCATCTGGAAATAGGTGCGGGTATTTTTTCTTCATCCAATCTTCAAGTTCTCAGGTGAACTCGGGTCCTCTACGAGCATTCCATTGAACCTTAACAATTGGTATCTTGTTTTGCTTAAGTCTTTTAACCTCACGATCCATAATTTCGACGGGTTCTTCAATGAACTGTAGTTTTTCATTGATCTTGATTTCGTCTAAAGGAATAGTGAGATCTTCTTTGGCTAAGCATTTCTTCAGATTCGAGACGTGAAAAGTATTATGTACATTGGCAAGTTGTTGAGGTAATTCAAGTCGATAAGCTACTGGTCCAACAAGATCAATAATTTTGAATGGCCCAATGTACCTTGGATTTAGTTTCCCCCGTTTTCCAAATTGAAAAACGCCCTACCAAGGTAAAACCTTAAGCATGACCATCCCTCCAATCTCAAATTCTATATCTTTTCTCTTAATGTCCGCGTAGCTCTTTTGTCGACTTTGAGCGGTTTTCAACCGTTGTTGAATTTGAATGATTTTCTCTGTGGTTTCTTGGATAATTTCTGGACCCGTAATCTGTCTATCCCCCACTTCACTCCAACAAATTGGAGACCTGCACTTTCTACCATAAAGTGCCTCAAATGGCGCCATCTCAATACTCGAATTTTACTGTTGTTGTAGAAAAATTTTGCTAACGGTAGATGTCGATCCCAACTGTTTCCATAATCAATAACACATGCTCGTAGCATGTCTTTAAGCGTTTGTATCGTCCTTTTTCTCTGCCCATCAGTTTGTGGGTGATAGGCAGTACTGATGTCTAGAAGAGTCCCCAATGCTTGTTGCAATGTCTGCCAAAACCTTAAAACAAATCTGCCATCCCTATCAGAGATAATAGAGATTGGTATTCAGTGTCTGGAGACGAATTCCTTCAAGTATAATCGTGCTAACTTTTCCATTTTATCATCATCTCGCATTGGTAGAAAATGTGCTGATTTGGTGAGACGATCGACTATTACCCAAATAGTATCATAACCAATTGCAGTCCTTGGCAATTTAGTAATGAAATCTATGGTAATGTTTTCCCATTTCCACTCTGGAATTTCAGGTTGTTGAAGTAGACCTAGTGGTTTCTGATGTTCAGCTTTTACCTTTAAACACGTCAAACATTCTCCTACGTATTTAGCAATATCGGCTTTCATACCCGGCCACCAAAAGTGTTTCTTGAGATCTTTGTACATCTTTCCCGCTCCAGGATGTATTGAGTATCTTGTTTTATGTGCTTCCTTAAGTACCATTTCTCTCACATCTCCAAACTTTGATACCCAAATTCTTTCAGCCCTATACCGGGTTTCGTCTTCCCTAATATTAAGATGTTTCTCCGAACCTTTGGGTATTTCATCCTTCAAATTTCCCTTTTTTAAAACTCCCTGTTGCGCCTCCTTTATTTGAGTAGTAAGGTTAGTACGAATAATTATATTCATAGCGTTTACCCTTATAGGTTCTCTGTCCTTTCTACTCAAAGCGGCTGCTACCACATTCGCCTTCCCCGGGTGGTAACGAATCTCAAATTCGTAATCATTCAACAACTTAATCCACTGCTGCCTCATGTTCAGTTGTTTCTGATTAAATATATGTTGGAGACTTTTGTGGTCGGTATATGTAATACTTTTGACCCCATATAAATAGTGCCTCCAAGTCTTTAATGCAAAAACAACAGCGCCCAATTCCAAATCGTGAGTCATATAATTTTGTTCGTAAAACTTCAATTGTCTGGACGCATAAGCAATTACCTTCGTTCGTTGCATTAATACACAACCGAGACCTTGCTTTGAAGCATCACAATAAATCACAAAATCATCATTCCCTTCAAGTAATGATAATATAAGTGCCATTTCCTTCAAAAATAGCCAATAGAATTGAGTTAATCATATAGAATTCAAGAGTAGTCAATAGTATTTCGTAGCATAATATGAACTTATTTATAAAAGTTTTTTCTTCATATTAGCATTTTATAGTTTTAATTCGGGTAGTACCTACCCGTTAAGTTCATACTTAGTAGCTACTATACAATTCAACTACTACGATTCTATATGAAAAATTAAATACAATAATATTTCGCGTTCAAACTTATATACAATATTTTACAAACTTACAATACCGCTATTTACATAAAGCATAAAATATAGCACACAATAACTTTGATACAAGGCAATTGTGAAGATAATTCCATTTAATACGCAAGTCATTCAGCAAAAGCAATAAAGACATGTAATTCATAAGTCCATAAACAAGTCATGCATTTGGGTTTTACTAGTATTATTTCCCATCCTTGGTCTTGTGGAAAATAACCGTTGTGGTCGTTGGCAAGACAGTATGTTGTAACGTCGTCAAAAGGACGAGGGTTACGTAATGCCCAACAGCCCCGTAACATTCTAAAAACCTTATTTCTCACCCCAACTACTGAATCTGTCACTTGTGGGAATGTTTTATTTAACAGTTGCAATCCGATGTTCTTTTTCTCAATTTGGTGAGAAGCGAACATCACTAACCCGTAAACATAACATGCTTCTTTATGTTGCATGTTTGAAGCTCTTTCTAAAGAACGAAATCCTATGTTGGGATATGTTGAGTCAAAATAGGTTCTCAACCCGTAGCGTAAAATTGCATCTGGGTTTCCCGCATTTAATGCCTTAAAGAAAACACGGCGTAACTTAAAGTCTCCCCAATGTGATATACCCCATCTTTCAAAAGAAAGCCTTTTATAAACTAAGGCATGCTTGGAACGTCTTTCAAATGTTCGACAAACTAATTTCGCCATAAATAATTGTGCCGATGAATTCTGACCGACTCTAGACAAGATTTCATCAATCATATCCCCTGGTAGGTCTTCTAAAATTTTTAGTTGTCTATCCTTAACGTCCATTGTATGTTTTATACTGTAAAATAGATAAGGATTAGATTTGTAAAAGATAGTTAACAAACAATACAAGCAATTTTCACATATATCATCAAAGTACAAGCATACTACAATACATATATTACACAACATGATTACTCCTCTTCATTCTGACTCACTTGTTTCTTCCTCTTCGGACTTGGTTCGTTTCGCTAATTTCCTAGGGATATATGATGTTCCTCTAATACGAGCCGTTGTTTCACAAATGGTTTAGAAAAACCTGGTGGCTTAGATGTCCCCGGGTTATAGTTAAAACTTAAGAAATACGGGTGTTGACGGTATTTCTCATCAGGATATTTCATGTTAACATAAAGTTCATCGGGGTTGGAATTAGATTTCTCTATTTTGATACCTTTTCCCTTATTGTTTTCTTTTGCTTTTTCAAATTAGGTCGGGGTAATTTCTATAACATCATCGGAATCCTCATCGAAATCCGATTCATCAGAAAATTGGTAATTTTCCCAATATTTTGCTTCTTCGGCGGAAACACCATTGACCATTTTTAACTTTGGTCCATTGGTTGAGGATTTTCTTTTATTTATCTGTTTTTCTGTGGTTTCTAATATTTCCTCCTCCAAAACCTCTTCTTCCGGTTCCTCTTCTTCCGGTTCCTCTTCGGGAATTTGTGAATCTTTCCAAAATATATTCGACTCTTCATTATTATTAGGTGAGTCAATGGGATTTATACTTGGGGTAGACATCTATCACACAATATCAAACACGTTAAGAGATTAATAAATCACATAATATTTACATGTTTACAATATATAGTTTCCAACAAAAAGTGTTAAGCAATTGTTTTTCAAGTAAACATGGTCGAAGTCCAGACTCACTAATTATTATAAATGTTTCATATTAATTGATTTCGTTGCGAGGTTTTGACCTCTATATGAGACGTTTTTCAAAGACTGCATTCGATTTTTAAAACAACCATAACCTTTATTTTATCGTTAATGGTTTTAAAAACATTACGAAGATTATCAAATAATGATAATCTAAAATATAGCGTTATCACACGACCATTACATAATGGTTTACAATAATATTACACATCAACTTAAGTCTTCGAATGCAGTTTTTAAACAATATTATACATGCATGCAGACTCCAATCTTGTCTTTATGTAACATGCAACAGCGGAAGCTCTTAAACAAAAATGCTTAAAACGTCAACAAAAATGTTAGTGTGTTATAGGTTTAACCTATATATTTATCAAATCGTAATAATAGACCACAAGATTTCATATTTCCATTTCTCATAAACAACATGCAATCTGCATAAAAATTATTCATATGATGAACATCTGGTAACCGACATTAACAAATGCAACTAGAATATCCCCAATATACAGGTACACTCATCTGTATATAAAATCAAAGTACTAAAGCATCCATAACATGGATGGGGTTCGTTAGGCCTATAGATCTATCTTTAGGATTCGCGTCAATTTGGGGGTCTGTTCCCAAATTCTTAGGCTACCAAGCTGAAAGGGTGATATCCGGTATAATGATTCAATCATAGAATATAGTTTCAAGTACTTGTGTCTATTTTGTAAAATATTTATAAAACTGCATGTATTGTCATCCCAAAAATATTAAATTTTAAAAGTGAGACTCTAACTCACTTTCACAAATTTTTCCTTCGTCGGAAATAAGAATTGGCCACGGGTAGATTCACGAACCTATAACAAATATATACATATATATCAAAGTATGATCGAAATATATTCACAATATGTTTTATTATGTTTTAACGATTTAAGTTTGTTAATTTAACAGTCCAACGTTCGTAGTCCACAGTTAGTTGTCCGCAGTTAGTAGTACAGAAGTAAATCAATATTTATTATCTCGAATCAATCCACGACCCAGTGTATACAAGTCTCAGACTCGATCACAACTCAAAGTATATATATTATTTTGGAATCAACCTCAATCCTGTATAGCTAACTCGAACATTACCGCATATAGAGTGTCTATGGTTATTTCAAATAATATATATTGATGACGTCGATATGATATGTCAAAACATAGTATACGTGTCTATGGTCTATCAAGATTACATAATATATGTTAGAATATATGTATAATAAAATATAAGTTAGTTAGGATATGGTTAGTATAGATTTTTGTCAATTCATCCCGTAGTCAAATTAACCATTTTTAACAAATTTTGTTTTACCCATAACTTCTTCGTTTTAAATCTGTTTTGAGTGAATCAACTTACTATGGTTTCATATTGAGCTGTATTTTATGAAACTAAACAGAAAAAGTATAGGTTTTGATATTGTTCAAAATGAACATATATTTAGTCGCAATATCTCTCCTAAATAATAGGTTTTCATATGTAATTGTATTATATTTATATTGTAATTGTACAAATAAATAAAAGTGAAGACGGAGTGCAAAAATGAATAACTAATCAAAAAGACAGTGAAAACGCTCAATGTACAAGTGATACTCTAAGATGTACAAGACCTAAATGCTCAAGTGAAAAATGTACAAATTAACAAACCAAAAGTACCAGATTTTGATGCTTGCAAATAGACCCAGCAACAGCACAAGTAAGCATGCGAAGAGTATAAGGAAACAAAGCCTTAAAAGCTGAAAAACTAAACACCGTGTTTTAAAAAGGTTCACTCTCTCAAAATGGGATTGAGGTCACCATAATTTGGATCTAATCAAATGGGATCTACACATATGCACAAAAGGAATAAACAAATAAATATTTGGTCAAATGTCATGGGTGCTACTTTTTGTATTTCTTTAATTAAAAGAAATAAGCAAATGGGAGAATTTGAGGATGTGGGTCTAGCTTTGATCACATACGGAGTATAATATGTTGAATAGGATGGAAAGTTGGTCTTAGATCAACTTTAAGAAGTATTATATTTAGAGTGTTGTCTGTAGATGAATAATTAATTGGAGAAAGAAGATCATGTTTACAGATATTGAGAGGATATTGGGGTCTAGTTCAACTGCAACACTATCAGAGGATATACTAAAAAAAGGGATATTGGGCCCAAGTTTTATCTCAATTACGGAGTATTAATATTTCACAATCAGTACACTATGGGGGAGGAGAGTGCTCAGAGAAGTAGTCACGTTACGGAGTACTTCTATTTTCAGTTTCAATTTCTATTTCACTTGTAGTAATAAATTAGTAGTTTGGGTATTGTAATATATTATTGCACAAGTGATTTCTATCAAGTTTCCACCACATCGAATTAATGGAAGCTAAGAACTTTTATGTAAGTGTTATTTATTTTTCTACCATGTTTAGTAGCTAATTTGTTATTATGCTTATTTAACCCAAGTAGTTATTATGTTTGACTAAAAATAGAAAATGGGTTGATTTAAATTGTACGACGATTAATATTTAGATAAAGAACGATCTTAAGGGAGATTGGGGTTTTAACTATTAATGGGTATGGTAAAATAATTAAGTGACAACTTGTTAAATTACCACTATTTATAATTTACTATATGTATAAATAATCACATACGTTGAACGGACACGGAAGAAGGGTTATTTATATATATGGTAAATTATTCATTGAAACGGACACGTGAATGGATTAATGGTTAAAAGACTAGTTAAAATTAAGGTGGGTTACATACAGTGACAACTAGTGTAATTATTGACATACGTGACAACCGCCTCAAACCATCTAAATAGTAATTAGTTAGAATATTTAACTGTGGTTACAAGATAAAATGACGAGGACACTCGCATTTGATGTTTGTAATTATAAGACTGCGCTGGACAACTCCAGGTGAACATATTAAATATTCTACATGTACAAGGGAAAATTAACCCAGGGTAAAAGTAAAAGTAAAAGTCAAACATCGTAACTACGGAAGTTAAATAAGCATAATACTCTTTTTATTGTATTTTCATCTCGTTTAGTTAAAGTTACTTTTATTTACCACATCATTTTTTATTTACTTTATTTCTACAATGTAGTTTAAATTTACTGTCTTGTTGTTTGATTAAAAAGAACAGTCAAAAAGACAAACCGGTCGTTAAACGGTAAATCCCCCAAAGCTACCTATAATTACTATATATTACTAAATCTAGTTTAACTACTTAATTAACTAATTTAACCTAGTAGAACACCCGATAATAGTGTCCACGGATCGACCTCCCGGACTTTACCTTAGCTATATTACTATACGATAGGTATATTTGCCTATTGTGTTTTAGTTTAATTTAGGTAATTTCCTGTAGTAAATAATATAAAACTGATAACCGTTTCGTACACCACTAAAAAACACATCAAATTTTTGGCGCCGCTGCCGGGGACACTTTTTGGTGTCTAACAGGGTAACTAAGTTAGATTTTGTAGTATATATAAAAAAAAGACTCGAAGTAGTTTATAGGACATAAAGATTTTTTTTTTCTAGTTTATAGGACCTATATACAATTTTTTTTTGTTCATTGTAATTGTGTAAATTGAAACTTGGTCAGTAGGAGTATAACTTGAAACTTATAATACATATATATGTGACAAAATTAAAATAATCGGACGCATTACATGTGCTTGTCTCTTTGTAAAAATGAGTTATTCCCTTTGAACTTTGTGTAGTGTGTGTTGATTAAAGTGTAAGAGTAAATTAAAATTGTTGGTTAATGCATAGAAAAATTTGTCTTCTCATACTTGGTTGTGTATTGAGTGTTAAAAAAAAAAGTAAATAAATAAAAAAAAATTTCATTCTTACTAGAAATTCGATTATTTTTCTAAAAACTCTATCAAAAATCATATACGTAGATACCATTTTTTTTCGTAGTTATAATTTTAGTTTCATTTTACCTTAGTTTAAGTTTTAGAATTTTACGACGCCACTTTAGAATTTAGTTTTTTTTTTAATAAATTTTAGTACCCATTTAAGTAATTGTCGATCTCCTTTTAGAATAGCATTTTAAGTTTCATTACCTTTAGATTTAAGACTTTAGTCGCAACTTTTAGTTATTAGTTTTTAGACTTTTAAGATCCTACGATTTTCTTTCTTATTTTTTACTTCTTGTTTACCGACGCTATGTTATTTCTTTTCGACGCATTTTCTATTTTTCATTTCTACACGCTAGTTTTTAGGACATAGAATTTAAAAAAAAAAAACTTCAAATTTCGATGAAAAATTATTTTATGCGGTTAAATTGATAGACATCCAAATTTTCTAGTTCGTAGTAATAGTTGGATTTGTTAGTGGCGAGTTGTGGATTTCCGATTTAAAGGGTCCTAGCTACCTGCTGCATCTATTGGCTATTCGAAACGTGGGCAAAATCAGAAAAGTCTATTAATTTGATAACTTTAATAATTTTTATCTTTATAACTAATAGGATATTCAGTGAATGCACCGAGCAAAACGTTCACCACCTTTCATACGCTCACCTCCTGTAACTCGATCAAGACATCTAGCCAATATTGTCGCCGTTGATTTTTCTTTAGAATCATCATCTAGTCTAACGAGTACTCCAATTCAAATTTCCGATAATCCATTTTCTGAACCCGACCTCACAATTGAGAACCCGGAGGATATTCAAGGACAATTCAGAGATCCTGAACCACTAATTATTGCTCCTGAACCACCAATCATTCAACCAGAGGTGGTCGAGGAAGAAACCATTAAATCAGAATCCTCTAGTGATTCAGATTCAACAAATTCAATCATGGAAAATCAGGAACCTCTAAGTATGGAAGATCGAATGAGAGCAACACGCACTGGCCAAGGACATGCCATTACTCAACCAGACATTAATGCACCAGATTATGAAATCAAAGGACAAATCCTACATATGGTAACTAATCAATGCCAATTTAGTGGTACGCCAAGAGAAGATCCAAAAGAACATCTTCGAACCTTTAATATGATCTGTGCTCTATTTAAAATAAGAGAAGTTAACAGATCTATCTCATGTTGTTTCCATGGACTTTAAAGGGAAAAGTCAAAGATTGGTTAGAATCGTTACCCGAAGGGGTGATTGATATATGAGATGTTTTAGTTGAGAAATTTCTTAAAAGATTATTTCCGGCATCTAAAGCCGTGAGACTTCACGGAGAAATTGTTACGTTCGCGCAAAAGTCAAATGAAACATTATATGAGGCGTGGACAAGATTCGGAAAGTTGTTGAGAGGATGTCCTCAATACGGTTTAGACACTTATCAAATAGTACAAATATTCTACCAAGGTATCGACATCGCTTCACGGAAGGACATCGACACAGCAGCTGGTGGTTCCATCATGAAGAAAACCGCTACCGAAGTTCACAAGATTATTGATAACACAGCCTCCCACTCGCATGAGTGGCACCAGAAAAAAGATATATTTCGTTCATATAAAGCGGCTAGAGCCGATTCTAGCCATGACTTTGATTCCATTTCCGCAAAGATAGATGCTTTCAGGAGACAAATGGAAAAGATGACTAAAGATATTCACGCGATACAAATCAGTTGTGAGCAGTGTGGGGGACCACATTTGACGAAATATTGTTTCGGTATTGAGCAAACAATGGAACAATGTGAGAATGTTTCCTACATGAACTAAAGGTCGGGAAATAATTATCAAAATAATGATCAACCGCCAAGGAATAATTTCAACCGACCTTACAACACCCCATACAATACAAATAGGCCCAACAATAACTCGTATAATTAACAAGGTCCTAGCAATCAGCAAAGACCCGGTTTTCTTAATAAGCCACCACAAATCGACGAGAAAAAGCCAAACCTGTAGGAAATGATGACAAAGCTCATGGAATCCCAAGCACGATTTGTTGCATCTCAAAAACAAACTAATGAACAAAACTCACAATCATTCAGACACCAACAAGCTTCTATCCAAAATTTGGAACAAGAAGTAAGTAACCTAGCAAGGTTAATTGGTGAAAGAAAGCCAGGGAGTTTACCGAGCGACACAAATACCAACCCTCAAAATGAGGCAGCCAAAGCAATTACCACCCGAAGTGGTTTGACACTTACGCCACCTGTTATACCAGTCATTTCCGATTATCCTATTCCACCACCACAACCAGAACCAGAAAAGGCGACAAAACCAGTAGTTGAAAAAGCCAATGAACAACAAGCTGAAATCCCAGAAGGTTCAGTACGACCTAAACCATACGTTAAACCATATCAACCACCGCTTCCTTACTCAAGCAAACAAAGAAAAGAAAGACTCGAGGCCGAACAATCAAAGTTTCTTGACATGTTCAAACAAATAAACATCAATCTTCCTTTCATCGATGTAATTTCAGGAATGCCAAAATATGCGAAGTTTTTGAAAGACCTGATCACAAACAGAAAGAAAATGGAAGAACTTTCAGCTATCACAATGAATGATGCATGTTCGGCAGTATTATTGAACAAGATACCCGAAAAACTCTCCGACCCCGAAAGTTTCACAATTCCATGTTTAATGGGTAGTCTTGATTCATTAAGAGCATTAGCAGACTTAGGTGCTAGTATTAACTTAATGCCTTATTCATTATACGTTAAACTAGGCCTTGAAGAGTTAAAACCAACACGAATGAGCATACAACTAGCTGATCGATCAATTAAATATTCTAGAGGGATAATGGAGAATATGCTAGTTAAAGTTGGTACTTTAGTATTCCCAGCAGATTTTGTGATTCTGGATATGAAAGAAGATTCTCGAGTTCCTCTTATCTTAGGAAGACCATTTTTAAACACGGCTAGAGCAATAATAGACGTGTTTGGTAAGAAATTGACCCTAAGTATAGATGACGAGAGTGTGACCTTTTCTGTTGATAAGGCCATGCAACAACCTCAATCTACAGATGATGTGTGCTATTATATGCAAACTATATATGAACATCAAGAATTGTTACAAGAATTTCCAGAATTAAAAGGAACGGGCGAATGTTCTTTAGGAGAAGGAACAGAACCAATTGATGAAGCTGAATTATTAGCTACACTCATGGCTAATGAATACGAACCAACAACATAAGAACTTCAAGTTCTGAAAGAGGAAGACAGATACAGGTACAAATCATCGATTGAAGAACCACCAACATTGGAATTAAAGCCACTTCCAAACCATTCGGAATACGCATATTTGCATGGTGAATCTCAATTACCTGTAATCATCTCATCCTCCCTTTCTGAAAACGAAAAATCTATATTGATTTCCGTGTTAAAAGCCCACAAACCAGCTATTGCATGGAAGATCCAAGATATCAAGGGTATAATTCCTTCATATTGTACACACAAAATTCTCATGGAAGATGATTTCAAACCTTGTGTGCAACGTCAACGAAGACTAAACCCTTACATGCAAGATGTGGTGAAGAAAGAGATAATTAAACTACTTGATGCAGGTTTAATTTATCCCATCTCTGATAGTCCATGAGTAAGCCCGGTGTAATGCGTACCTAAGAAAGGTGGCATTACCGTGATCACAAATGAAAAAGATGAGCTTATTTCTACTCGGACTGTAACTGGATGGCGTGTTTGCATTGATTATAGAAAATTAAATGACGCTACAAGAAAAGATCATTTTCCCTTACCTTTCATCGATCAAATGTTGGAAAGGTTAGCAGGAAACAGTTACTATTGTTTCCTTGATGGTTTTTCAGGGTATTTTCAAATCCTAATCGTACCCGAAGACCAAGAGAAAACCACCTTCACATGCCCATATGGCACTTTTATACAAACGCATGCCATTCGGACTTTGCAATGCCCCTGCAACCTTTCAAAGGTGCATGATGGCAATTTTCCATGATATGATAGAAGAATGCATGAAAGTTTTCATGGATGACTTTTCAGTCTTCGGTGACTCTTTTGAGTCGTGCCTTTCAAATCTTGAACGAATGCTTATTAAAGAATGCATCGTTCTAGGCCATAAAATCTCAAGTGAAGGAATTGAAGTGGATAAAGCAAAAGTTGATGTAATTGCTAAACTTCCACATCCTACCAATGTCAAAGGAGTTAGGAGTTTTCTAGGGCATGCCGGTTTTTACCGACGATTCATTAAAGATTTTTCTAAAATTGCCACTCCAATGAACAAACTCCTCGAAAAAGATAATCCATTTGTATTCTCGAACGAATGTATTAAATCTTTCAACATTCTCAAAGAAAAGCTCACCAATGCACCAATCATGATAGCTCCAAACTGGGCCCTTCCATTTGAGCTCATGTGCGATGCAAGTGATTTTGCAATAGGAGCCGTTTTAGGTCAAAGGATAGAAAAATGATTTAAACCCATTTACTATGCTAGTAAGACTTTACAAGGAGCACAAACGAACTACACAACTACTGAAAAGTAACTCCTTGCTATAGTCTTTTCTTTTGATAAATTTCGATCATGTCTTGTTCTAGCAAAAACGGTTGTCTATACCGATCATTCTGCTCTTAAGTACTTGTTTTCAAAACAAGATGCTAAACCATGCTTAATTCGTTGGATCTTGCTCCTGCAAGAGTTTGACATCGAAAACCGAGATAAAAAGGGAGCAGAAAATCTTGCCGCCGATCATCTTTCACGCCTTAAGAACCCTGTGCCAGAAACTCTCGATGAATCCGCGATACAGGATGACTTTCTTGATGAACATCTCATGAAGATCGAGAGTGATGAAATACCATGGTTCGTACCAATTGCGAACTATTTTGGTATGTGGATTTCTTGAAAAGGGAATGTCATATCAAAAACGAAAGAAAATCTTTAGCCACATTCAACACTACTTTTAGGAGGATCCACATCTATTTAAAAATTGTCTCGATGGAGTAATACGCAGGTGCGTATTCGGGAATGAAGCTAGAAAAATCTTACTCCATTGTCACACAGGACTTACAGGAGGGCATTACGGACCTCAACTCACGGGAAGAAAGGTCTACGAGGCTGGATTCTATTGGCCTTCTATTTTCAAGAATGCCCATCTTCTCTGTAAATCCTGTGATGCATGTCAAAGGGTCGGGAGAATAATTCAATGCGATGAGATGCCACAAAATATCATTCATGATTGCAAAGTTTTCGACATTTGGGGCATTGACTTCATGGGCCCTTTTCCAAAATCTCATAATAATCTCTACATACTTGTTGCTATTGATTATGTGTCTAAATGGGTGGAAGCGCAAGCTCTCCCAATAAATGATGCACGAGTTGTAGTCAACTTTTTGACATGTCTTTTTGCACGGTTCGGAACACCGAAATTTTTGATAAGTGATCGGGGTACACATTTTTGCAAAGCTCAACTTGAGAAAGTTCTTAAAAGATATGGGGTAACTCATAAGATATCGACAACTTATCATCCACAAACAAGCGGACAAGTTGAGAACACTAACCGAGTATTAAAACATATTCTGGAGAAAATTGTAGGTGCAAATCCGAAAGAGTGGTCCATGAAATTGGAGGATGCTCTTTGGGCCTTTCGAACGACCTACAAAACTCCAATTGGAACCACACCTTTTCGACTCGTTTACGGAAAAGCATGTCACCTCCCGGTTGAGATTGAGCATAAAGCATTTTGGGCTCTTAAGACATGCAACCTTGATTTGCATGAAGCAGGACGATTACGTTTAAGCCAGCTGAACGAATTAGATGAGTTAAGGCATGATGCATATGAAAACTCACTCATCTACAAAGAAAAAACAAAGGAATGGCATGATAAACGTTTAAACAAAAAAGTGTTTCATGAAGGAGACCATGTCCTTCTATTCAATTCTAGATTTAAACTATTTCATGGAAAGTTAAAATCTAGATGGTCAGGACCATTCATGGTTACAAGAGTTTTACCTTATGGAACGATCCAAAATAGTAGACTCAAATGATAAACCATTCAAAGTAAATAGACACAGGCTGAAACACTATTTTGATGGACCACGAGAGATTGAAAATGATCTTAATCATAAGTTCAACACCAGAGCTAACTAAGTGTGGGGAGAGTAGAATGTTCTAAGAAAGAGAAAGATCTCGTGTTTGAAATTTTATTCTTGTGTACTTTTTCAAGAATGGAATCCGATTGGTCTTTCCCTAGCAGACCCTAAAGAACTAGTCTTCTTCTCCCATTCTAAATTTTGGTTTTTCTTTTGTGTGTTTTATTATTTTTTTTTCTATTTATTTTCAGATGCATAAGTCGCGCACTTCGTTCGATCAAAACCATTCTCTTCTCATATACGCACTGGTCAACACCTTACCAATTGATATGGTGTTGGAGATCAGGGAGAAAATGACTGCTATTAGAAAAGAGAAAAGGGCAGAACATAACAAAGTTAATTTCACACAATGTACATCTAAATCTGCTGCAAAACGAAGGGCAAAACAACTCGAGAAATGTTACAAGTACGGAAAATGGTCCCACGAAGGGGAATGCCCCAAGAATCAAACTTATTCCAATTTCAAGTTTGTAACTTTATCCTGAGAAGGGCCAGTCAGGTGTTTTCAAGAAAAATTACTAAACCCGAGAGGGTACGCATATAAAGCTATGAAAAATCAACTTAGTCGGCTCGCTTTCGAAGCAATTCGCTCAGGTCATTTTCAAGATGATAATTCTGTGAGATTCTGAAATTTTCACAAGTGTGCGAGTGTGCGAGTGTGCAAGTGTGCGAGTGTAATAGTTTGTTGTGTGATTTATTTTAGTGTGCTATTGTGTGATAAACATGTATGATTGTTTGTAAAGAATAATGTATTTGTATTTTAAGTTTGTTTGTTTGTTTAAATGCATTTAATCTTCGGCTTTCAAGTGATATATCCTTTAATTTAAGTGTTTAGATTGGTAGTCGGTAAGATTAGGTACCTAAAACTAAAATTACTGCTATCAAACAAAATTTTAAATTTTGAATTAGGGAATATCGTTTATTGAGAAGATATAAATATCTTAAGTCAAATACTTAATATAACAATTTCAAAATATTCGTGAGTGAAATTAAGTTCCTGCCGAAATCGCGTAGAACGAAAATTTTGTTATTATTATTAAAAGATAATTTGATTTAAGTGGGATAAAAACTTACTTTTAATTAATAACTTTAAAATGACGATTGCTATAAATTTGTCGCGAGTTAAAGATTAGGTGTTTACACCGAAATTACTTTACCCAAGGGTGGGGCGAGAATTTTTTTATCGTTATTTTATCCTTATTAATTTAAAGTATAAAAAAATAATAAAAAAATAATGCTTAAATATTTTTTTCTGTTTGATTTACAAATCCTTTTGTGTGATTTTATCAATGACTTGAAATGATGAGAATAATAATTAATCGCGGGAAAGAGTATGTAATAAAACCGAGATTACTCTACCCAAGGACGGGGCGCAAATTTTATTATTATCATTACAAGTTAATAATTTTAAGTATTGTAAAATATTAAAAAAAATTGTGTCTTTGTGTGCATGTTTGTTTGTTTTGTTTGTTGTGTGAAAATAGGTAAAAACAAGTCATGTTCATAGACTGGCAGCAAGTTCAGCAAAAGTAACTAATTTTTTTGACGAAACATGTGAACAAGAGAAGATATTGGTAATAAAGAACAATTCAACTCCAAACAGGTCAAGTTAGGGCTTTCTAGCTCTAAGAGGTTTTAACACCATTTCTATACCATTTGCCCTCGTGAATTCTAATTTTTGTCTGATTTCATTGCAAATGAGGGCATTGCATGATCTCAAGTGTGGGGAGGGGTTATAATTCTCTCGGTTTATACTTGGCTTATTTTCTAAATTTTGTGAGAAATTTAAAAATTTTAACTAAATGAATTCAAATCTTGTTTAATATGTTTATGAACAATAAAACTAGGTGTTAAAACCGAAATTATTGTTACTTTAGAAGGACATAAATTGAGAAACAACTAATTCGTGAATTTATTTAATTAAAACAAGGATAAAAAGATTCGAGAAAAAAGCCAAGTGTGGGGAGATTTACCAATCTATTTGTTTAAAACTGCATATCACATGTTTGTGCGAAGTTTTGCAGGTACTTTTGTTGTAATCCATAAAGAACAGTGATTGAAACCGGGACATGAGCCAATTGGAGAACTAAAAGGGCGATCTACACTATAAGGGATAGTGTTGCACCCAACTGACCCTTCGTACAAAATGTTTTTAAAAGATCAAAATGTGTTCATAAAATCTTATTTTCCTTAAGAAAAACATTAATCTTTTAATACACGAGGTCTTCAGGATGAATCAATTCCATCCTTAGAGGAAGTAATGTCCTCCGGAAAAAAAACGTGCTTCTTGATTTAGGTCAAGAAGTTGTCGTCCAGACCAGCTGTAGGTTGACGAAAAATCTAGAAAAGTCATCTCGAAAATCAGCAGGAAATCCACGGACCTCAGCATCAAACAGGATCGCCAAGTGGTCAGACTTATCCTATCTATGAGAGGATCTGTCTCGTAGAATGGGGAGGACACCTTGCAAATTAGCTGGATAAGACTGATGAACCAGATCCCCAGAAAGGATAATCTCCTTAAAGATTAAAAATCAGCATTTAAGCCTGATATTACTCAATCCTAGAGATTGACCTTAAAGATTGAGAATTACAAACTCATGGAATTCGATGATATCTATACTCAAACTTGACCGAGAAAATGTTTTGAAAAAAATATAAAACCGATTTGTTTTCAAAGAACTTATTTTCAGTACGTTCATTACTGTTGAACGTAAAATCCTAAGAATTTACCGGAATTCATTAGGTCACCTGAACCAAATCGGGTGTCAACCATAAGAACGGTGGTTGCATAGCATGGTCGAAGATAGGACCTTGTGCCAGACTAAAAACTTCTAGGGTGATCTTTACTATTTCTCCTACAAAGGATAGTAATTGCATCTGACACGATATTGACCATGATTTTATGCAATGTCTTAAAAGACATCGCCTTAACAGTTTCTTGTTCATCGCTCTCCTTTGCAACCGGACGGTAGTTTACCGTAAGGTAATATACGGAACAAGTAAACTTGATGTGTGCTTTCCAAACACAGGGTTAGCAGTGGGTACATAAAACCGAAAGTTTTTAGCTTAAAATCAAAAGAGAATACGAAACCCACAACCCACAAAAATGTTTTTGAAAACTTACACCGGTGATGGGTTAATCCGGAAAACTTGTCTAGTGTAAAAACTAGCATTTTCAAAATACAAAACGTTTTCATCAGGTTCCTATTTCCCTAAGGATCCAAATTTTTCTAAGTCACGTAGGACTTTAACTACGACCCTTAAGTTTCATTAATTTGAAACTTGATCGTTGTTTATGAATTGAATTGACGAAAAACGCTTCTAGATTAATATCTAGAGGTAGTATGAAATTTGTACCGTGGCTTGAAAAAGAAATCATCATCATTGTATATAGTGTGAAATAAAGTGTGAAAAATAAAGGAGTAAATTGTGTGAAGTGTGATTTTATTATTTCGGGGTATATTTAGTACATAATTGCATGAGGACAAGCAATGTTCAAAGTGTGGGGAGTTTGATATTGCTCAAAATGAACATATATTTAGTCGCAATATCTCTCCTAAATAATAGGTTTTCATATGTAATTGTATTATATTTCTATTGTAATTGTACAAATAAATAAAAGTGAAGACGGAGTGCGAAAATGAAGAACTAATCAAAAAGACAGTGAAAACGCTCAATGTACAAGTGATACTCCAAGATGTACAAGACCTTAATGATCAAGTGAAAAATGTACAAATTAACAAACCAAAAGTACCAGATTTTGATGCTTGCAAATAGACCCAGCAACTGTACAAGTAAGCATGTGGAGAGTACAAGGAAACAAAGCCTTAAAAGCTGAAAAACTAAACACCGCATTTTAAAAAAGTTCACTCTCTCAAAATGGGATTGAGGTCACCATAATTCGGATCAAATCAAATGGGATCTACACATATGCACAAAAGGAATAAACAAGTAAATATTTGGTCAAATGTCATAGGTGCTGTTTTTTGTATTTCTTTAATTAAAAGAAATAAGCAAATGGGAGAATTTGAGGATGTAGGTCTAGCTTTGATCACATAAAGAGTATAAATGTTGAATGGGATGGAAAGTTGGTCTTAGATCAACTTTAAGAAGTATTATATTTAGAGTGTTGTCTCTGGATGAATAATTAATTGGAGAAAGAAGATCATGTTTACAGATATTGAGAGGATATTGGGGTCTAGTTCAACTGCAACACTATCAGAGGATATACTAAAAAAGGGATATTGGGCCCAAGTTTTATCTCAATTACGGAGTATTAATATTTCACAATTAGTACACTATAGGAGAGTGCTCAGAGAAGTAGTCAAGTTACGGAGTATTTCTATTTTCAGTTTCAATTTCTATTTCACTTGTAGTAAATTAGTAGTTTGGGTATTGTAATATATTATTGCACGAGTGATTTCTATCAAGTTTCAACCACGTCGAATTAATGGAAGCTAAGAACTTTTCTGTAAGTGTTATTTATTTTTCTACCATGTTTAGTAGCTAATTTGTTATTATGCTTATTTAACCCAAATAGTTATTATGTTTGACTAAAAATAGAAAATGAGTTGATTTAATTTGTACAACGATTAATATTTAGATAAAGAACGACCTTAAGGGAGATTGGGGTTTTAACTATTAATGGGTATGGTAAAATAATTAAGTGACAACTTGTTAAATTACCACAATTTATAATTTACTATATGTATAAATAATCACATACGTTGACCAGACACGGAAGACGGGTTATTTATATATATGGTAAATTATCCATTGAAACGGACACATGAATGGATTAATGGTTAAAAGACTAGTTAAAATTAAGGTGGGTTACATACAGTGAAAACTGGTGTAATTATTGACATACGTGACAACCGTGTCAAACCATCTAAATAGTAACTAGTTAGAATATTTAACTGTGGTTACAATATAAAATGACGAGGACACTCGCATTTGATGCTTGTAATTATAGGAGTGCGCTGGACAACTCCAGGTGGACATATTAAATATTCTACGGGTACAAAGGAAAATTAGCACAGGGTAAAAAGTAAAAGTAAAAGTCAAACATCGTAACTACGGAAGTTAAATAAGCATAATACTCTTTTTATTGTATTTTCATCTCGTTTAGTTAAGGTTACTTTTATTTACCGCAACAATTTTTATTTACTTTATTGCTACAATCTAGTTTAAATTTACTGTCTTGTTGTTTGATCAGAAAGAAAAGTCAAAAAGATAAAACGGTCGTTAAACGGTAAATCCCCCAAAGCTACCTAGAATTACTATATATTACTAAATCTAGTTTAACTAATTAATTAACTAATTTAACCTAGTAGAACACCCGATAATAGTGTTCACGGATCGACCTCCCGGACTTTACCTTAGCTATATTACTATACGATAGGTATACTTGCCTATTGTGTTTTAGTTTAATTTAGGTAATTTCCTGTAGTAAATAATATAAAACTGATAACCGTTTCGTACACAACTAAAAAACACATCAGGTTTATAGCCGGAAATACAGTTTACAAGTCGTTTTTGTAGAGGTAGTCATTTCAGTCGAAAAAACGACTTCTTGATGACCATTTTGAAAAACATATTTCTACTTTGAGTTTAACCATGATTTTTGGATATAGTTTCATGTTCATAAGAAAAATCATTTTCCCAGAAGAAAAACTGTTAAATCAAAGTTTATCATAGTTTTTAATTATCTAACCCAAAACAGCCCTCGGTTTTACTATGACGGCGTATGTCCGGTTTTACGGTGTTCTTCGTGTTTCCAGGTTTTAAATCATTAAGTTAGCATATCACATTGATATAGAACATGTGTTTAGTTGATTTTAAAAGTCAAGTTAGAAGGATTAACTTTGTTTGCGAACAAGTTTAGAATTAACTAAACTATGTTCTAGTGATTACATGTTATAAACTTCGAATAAGATAGTTTTATATATATGAATCGAATGATGTTATGAACATCATTACTACCTCAAATATATTAGGTAAACCTACTAGAAGTGACAAGAAATGATCTAGCTTCAAAGGATTCTTGGATGGCTTGAAAGTTCTTGACGTAGAATCATGACACGAAAACAAGTTCAAGTAAGATTTTTACTCGAATTAAGATAGTTTATAGTTATAGGAATTGAATCAAAGTTTGAATATGAGTATTACCTTGAATTATAGAGATAACCTACTATAAATAATAAAGGTTTCTTGATCTTATATGATTGATTGGAATGGATTAAAAAGCTTGGAAGTAGACTTGCAAACTTGAAAGTGTTCTTGAAGTTTTCTTGAGTAGTTGTTTTGTAAGTTGATCTAGGTTAGAATTTATGAACTAGATTGATGTAGATTATGAAGAAAATGATGAAGAACACTTAGAACATAATGAGAGAATAAGAGAGAGATCACTTTGATTCATGAAAGTTGAAAATGAAAGTGTGTTTGTGTGTGCTCTTTCACGTGAAAGATGGCTTGTCATATAGCCTCCATTAGTTTGTAATTTTGTGAGATATTTCATGCTACTTGCCAAATGATGGTTCCCACATGTGTTGGTGACTCACAAGGGCTGCTAAGAGCTGATCATTGGAGTGTATATACCAATAGTAAATACCTTTAGAAGCTGTGTATTGTACGAGTACGAATACGGGTGCATACGAGTAGAATTGTTGATGAAAATGAATGAGAATGCATTTGTAAGCATTTTTGTTAAGTAGAAGTACTTTGATATATGTCTTAAAGTCTTTCAAAAGTGTACTAATACATCTTAATATACTACATGTATATACATTTTAACGGGGTCATTAAGTCATCGTTAGTCGTTACATGTAAGTGTTATTTTGAAACCTTTAAGTTAACGATCTCATTTAATGTTGTTAACCCAATGTTTATTATATCTAATGAGATGTTAAATTATTACATTATCATGATATTATGATGTATGAATATATCTTAATGTGATATATATACATTAAAATGTCATTACAACGATAATCGTAACATATATGTCTCGTTTCGAAATTTCTTAAGTTAGTAGTCTTGTTTTACATATGTAGTTCATTGTTAACACACTTAATGTAACATCCCGCGTTTTTCCGTTAAATTTATTTTAACACCGTCTTTTTTTTTTAAATAATATCTTTCGTATTTAAATTCGTCGACTCCGTTGACGAACGTTCATAATATTCTCGTTATTTAATTATAACATCTCTCGTTAACTTGCGTTTTAAAAATATACGATCGGTTAAATCCCGCACCCGCTTCTAAACTCGAGGGACTAAAATTGACACGGGGCAAACTAGTTGACTAGGTCAACTAGTCCACCCCAATCACCACCATTCAACCATCTCCCTCTCTCTCTCTTTCTCTCTAGCAAGAACACACACACAAACCCCAACTTCATAAAATCATCATCTAAATTCGATCTAGGAGGCTTACAACAAAACAAATTACATTTTCGTGATCCTCTCTTCATTCTCTACGATTTGATACTAACTTCATCGATTTTGGGTAACAATTCTAAAACTCTAGATTTCTCTAAATTCGTGTTTTTGACTTGAAATGGTGTTAGTTAGTGTCTATGGCTCGTGTATAACATGAATATATGTTTTGTTTGCTCGATTCGTTGTTTTGAGTAACTAGTTTGAACATTTGAAATGGGTGTGCTAAATCCTTGATTTTGGATGAGTTAAAGTTGTTTAATTGTTAAAGTTCATGTTTTAATTGTGTTACTAGTATCATTAGCTACATTTTGATGTGTAGGTTGATTAAGAAAACTTCAAAAACCCGATTAAGGATTTTGTGATGTTTGACTAGGGTTTGATAGACTTTGAAATGATCTTTTGATGCGTTGAATGCTTGTTAATGTTGTTAGTAAGTGTTTAGATGCAATGTATACTTAATTACCTTCGAAACGGCATATCGTATGTGTAAATTGGATTCCCGAATCATAAAATACGTTTTACGAACTTGAAACTTTGAAAATAAACCTTTCTTGATCAATTGACGAGTTTTCGGTTATTGTAAATGATGTTTTTGTTTGATGATATGTGGTTAGTTGTATTGCTCGTCAAAATACCTTTCCGAGGATATAAGATACATGTTTTGGTTGTTTGCGGATCATAAATGGTGAATGTTTGATGTTTGGTTCGTGCATACTTTGAAAAACTGACCAGAAATCTCTGCCCAGATGGTTGCGCGGCGCGCCCCATCCCCGCGCGGCGTGCGGATTGGCCTGGCCAGAATTCTGCTCACTTTGTCACTTTTCACGCAAAATGTTTGACTAGCTATCGACCTCCGATTCACATGAAACTTGTTTTAATATACTTGTATATGAATATTTAGCATAGAAAAATAGTCCGGGACCCGACCCGAACGCGTTGACTTTTTCGTTGACTTTGACCAAGTTTGACTTTTAGTCAAACTTAACCAAACTTTTATACAATCATTCTAACATGCTTTTATACTTGTTTCTTGTATGAAACTTGACAACGTGATTCATATGCTATATTTAATCGAGTCGTATTGAGCCATAGGACTAATTGAACACATTTCACCCGACCTTGTGTCGTAACCGGTTAATTGATATAACTTACTTGTTTAGGTCAAGGCTAAGCAACTTTCATGCACACGTTTACTTGTTGAAGTACTTTATTAACTCTTGCACTCAAGGTGAGATCATAGTCCCACTTTTTCAATCACTTTTATTCTTTACATCGTGGGCTGAGAAACACATACATTTCATACTTATTTACTTTTCATGCTTTTACATTGTGAACAAATACGAATACAAAGATGCATACGAGTTTGAACAAAAGTCCTCAATCCAATTATCATTAGTTCCACTTGCAGGGTGTAAGTGTAAGCGTGTAATTATGTTGTGTGGCCATACGGGTTTAACAAACCCTCATTCAGACGGTTCGCTACCGTTAGTGAATGAAATATAATTTCAACAATGTATAGTGTAAGTTCTAACACTAAATTCAAAATTCAGAGGGAAGATTCGGTTAAGCCTTGATAATTGGGTGCTCGTGATACAGATACTATTTTGGAATGTGAATGATTCTGGTTGAGCAATTCTTAAAGAACCTTGTGGTTCAATACAATTTACTTACTAAACCTATGATTTCACCAACGTTTTTCGTTGACAGATTTCTATGTTTTTCTCAGGTCTTGCACGATATGTGATACATGCTTCCGCTCATTATTTGATACTTGCTTTGGATGTCGAGTATACATGCTTTTCATGGAGCGTCTTTTGACTTTACTTTAAACCGTGTCGCCTAGATTTCAATCGTACTTATAACGTTGTAACTTAACTTTTGGTTGAACAATTCTTGTAAACTTTGAAACAATCTTTATTTTGAAATGAAGGCGACATATTTTGGTCAAACGTTATCTTAAAGACTTATAATCAGGTAATGGGACCCACGTAGCCGACGCCGTCACTTGACGATTTGTCGGGGTCGCGACAAGTGGTATCAGAGCCTTGGTTGTAGGGATTTAGAGTTCATTTGTGTCCACCCCGAGTCATAAGGTACATAGGTGAATCTAGACTACAACCGGCATATAGACTGAAGTAGGAATTACTTGACTATTTGTGCATTTATACTCGAACTCTTCTATCATATCTAACTCGTATTCGATCTTGATCTTACGTTGATAAATTTTGTTGATGCGCCACCTTGACTTTATGAAGTAATGTTAAATGCACATGAGAATCAGGGTAATATAATTTCCGGGATTATATTACGGTGATTCACATGGACGTTCCGACATTATGACATAAAGAATTTAGGGCGAGTCAAGGAAAATTTTCTCTCTATCCTTAATCCATACTCCGGTTAGTATTGTTGAAAATACTAACCAACGATATTCTCGTGTCATGAAGGAACAATGGCTCGTCGACGCGCTCCTCCCGAAACTCCCGAACAAGCCCTCCAACGTATGATAGCCACTGCCGTGGATGCGGCCATGGCCGGTCACTCCTCCAACAACAACAATAACAACAATCATCACAACAACAACAACAATGGAGCCGGAAATTCCAACGAAGGATGCTCCTATAAGAATTTCATGGGGTGCAAACCTCACACTTTCGATAGAACCGGAGGACCGGTTGTGCTCACCCGATGGTTTGAGCAAACAGAAGCCGTTTTTAGCATAAGCGGTTGTCGGGACCAAGACAAAGTCAAATATTCCACCCACACTTTTGCCGGTATCGCCCTCACATGGTGGAATACGTATGTGCTGTCGGTGGGTATCGATGAAGCCCACACACTCTCATGGGCCGACTTAAAGAAAAAGATGATCACCGAATACTTCCCGCGCGAAGAGACCCGTAAGCTCGAACACGAACTAAGAACTTTAAAAGCGGTCGGGAATGACCTTAAGGCCTATAATCAACGATTCTCCGAACTTGCTTTGATGTGCCCAAATCTTGTGAACCCCGAATCTTTAAGGGTTGAACTTTACATGGATGGTCTCCCCAAGAGCATCAAACAAGGAGTAATGTCATCCAAACCCGCTAACCACCAAGAGGCTTTGAATATGGCCCGCCAATTGATTGAAACAGTGGACGAGATTGAAGTGCCGGCACCTAAAGCCGAGGATAAGTCGGGTGACAACAAAAGAAAATGGGAAGCCCCCCAATCAAGCAATTACAACAACCTCGCCAAGAAGCCCTTCATCCCCAACGGCAAGAAAGGTTATACCGGACACCTACCGTATTGTAACGAGTGCTACAAACATCGTTTAGGCGAATGTGGCAAACCATTTTGCTTGAAGTGTCAAAGAAGTGGCCATGTAGCCCACGATTGTAGGAATACCGCTCCCGTCGCTCAAAAGGAGCCCAATGCACCCAAGACGGGTGTTTGTTTTGAATGTGGCCAACCGGGTCATTTTAGGAGTGCGTGCCCAAACAAGAAAATCAACCCCAACGCACGCCGTTAAACTTTCAACATCAACGCCTAGGATGCCCGAGACGACGATGGACTAGTCACGGGTATGTTTCTTCTCGAAATTCTCACGTTTCATGTTTATTCGATTCGGTTACCGTTAGACGCTTTATAAACAAGGCTCTGACTCATACTCTTTGCACTTCACCTTTTTCCCCTAGACACTACTTAGGCAATTTAAGTGACCGACGGAAAATATTGTGTGCCTATAAATTTTATTGGATGATATACGTTAAGACTTTTGACTTGACACCTATAGAACTAGGGAGCTCGGAACCTATTCGTTAAAAAAAAAAAAAAAAAAAAAAAAAAAAAATTCCCCATCATCTTGTATAGATTATTGTGAACTGAGAAATTTTCGGTTGGAAACCGATACCCTCTCCCTCGCATCCATGACCTCATGATTATTTGCACGAATCCCGTATGTTCCAAATCGACCTCCGTTCCGGTTATCATCAATTGGGGGTTAAGTGAGACGATGTCTCCTAAGCCACTTTCCGAACTCGCAACGTTAGTTGTAAATCTCTCTTAGTACCATTCGATTTATCCAAGGCTCGTCCGTATCCATAAACCTCCTAAACCACGTATGCAAACTTATCTAGACAAATCTGTTATCGTATTTATAGATGACGTCTTAACTTATTTAAGTAAAGAAGGAAAACGAACAACATCACCATCTTACGCTCGAACTTTTGAGAAAAGAGCAACTTTATACCAAATTCTCCGAGTGAGAATTTCTGTTGAACGAAGTCCAATTTTCTAGACCATGATGTTAATGGTCGAGGCATTACAATCAATCTCCAAATCAAGCCACATGTAATCAGGAAACTCTCATGACTCAGACTTACCGCAGATTCATTTTCGACTTTTTCTCGTGATGCTCGTTCTTTACCCTCGATAACTCATTAAGGTAGAAATCTAAACCTCTACGTGCCCGAATCTTGAACGTGATTATTCACACCAACCTTACTAGCTTAATTCGTATAGCACCAGGTGGGACTCAAATATGGAAATATTTCTACTTGGACGCCGAAAGGCATACTCTCTCGACTCAAAAATCAACGTAACTAAAATTCGTTATTTTGCACGAAGAATTCGAATATTAAACTGTAGATCCGATCAACTTTCTCGTCATCACGTACCACACACATACCTCTGTTATTTCACCGTTACTGTCTGATATTACTGGAATTTAAGATAACACACAATCCAACGATACTTCACTCTTCTTTGACTTAACGTCCTTGTGTTTCTGATAATCGGCCAACTATTATTCAACCCCGAACTATACAACTACGTGTACTATCTTGTTTCTCTTCCAGACTTCAATTTACGACAACTAGAGGCGCGTTATGGCAACCTCGAGATGTAAGCTCATCCTATTCTCAGTCCTCATTTCACTCCTATCTTTATCGCTCGCATTTCCGTTTAAGGAAACTCCTTGTGACATTTCTCCATGGATAGAGAAATTCCACATATTATATTAGTATTCGCCACGAGGGTGAATAGTCCTAACGAACATTTTTCGAACCCTAACTGACTTGTTCAAACATATCTTAAGAGATTCTATTCCAACACGGAGTATCTTTGTCAAATATCCCGTATCGAAATACTCGTTTCGCCTCTAGTTTTACAAGAAACCTTGGAGACCCGCTTAGACATGAGTACCGCGTACCACCCACAAACAGACGAACCGAACAAACGAACGATTTACGTCTTCAAAAGACATGTTTCAAACTTGCATGGTCGCTTTTAGTAGATCCCTCTTACAACAGTAGTTACCACTCGTGTGTTCACACGCACCTTCCGAAACCCTATATGACCGCTAATGTCATACCCCTATTCGTTGGACCAAAGCATGTGGCAAACAAAACACCGAATCTTAACTCATCCAAGAAACAACAATTGAGATAATCCAAGTCCGAGAAGGGCTCGAGACGACCCGTAGTCGCCCAAAAGAGTCATACCAAACTTAGATGAAAACCTCACAAATCCCAGTGTGTAACCGCGTAATATTGAGAAACCGCACCTTGGAAAGGTGTAATCCAATTTGGGAAATCGAGAAAGGCTATATCCGCAATATCGAACCTTTTGAAACCTTGGGGCGTATTGGAACCGCTTCCTATCGTTTAGAACTTCAGACTCAATTAAGTTTCCGTTTATCCTACATTTCGTGTAACAAACTTAGAAATGTGTTCTGTGGAACAGGAACGTGCAATCCTGCTAGGTACATCAACTATCGATGACAAACTTCTCTTCATAGGAAAACCAGTTGAAATCAGGGATCGTAAAACCAAACCTTAATACAACGTAAAACCCTGACTATCCAAATTCATGAGAACACTCAAGGACGTACCTACACTTATTCATATTATGAACAACGTAAAGTCTCGAGTAAGAGATATCGACTACTACTTCCAACTAAATTTCGGGACGAAATTTCTTTTGAGGTGTGGATAATGTAACATCCCGCGTTTTTCCGTTAAATTTATTTTAACACCGTCTTTTTTTTTTAAAATAATATCTTTCGTATTTAAATTCGTCGACTCCGTTGACGAACGTTCATAATATTCTCGTTATTTAATTATAACATCTTTCGTTAACTTGCGTTTTAAAAATATACGATCGGTTAAATCCCGCACCCGCTTCTAAACTCGAGGGACTAAAATTGACACGGGGCAAACTAGTTGACTAGGTCAACTAGTCCACCCCAATCACCACCATTCAACCATCTCCCTCTCTCTCTCTTTCTCTCTAGCAAGAACACACACACAAACCCCAACTTCATAAAATCATCATCTAAATTCGATCTAGGAGGCTTACAACAAAACAAATTACATTTTCGTGATCCTCTCTTCATTCTCTACGATTTGATACTAACTTCATCGATTTTGGGTAACAATTCTAAAACTCTAGATTTCTCTAAATTCGTGTTTTTGACTTGAAATGGTGTTAGTTAGTGTCTATGGCTCGTGTATAACATGAATATATGTTTTGTTTGCTCGATTCGTTGTTTTGAGTAACTAGTTTGAACATTTGAAATGGGTGTGCTAAATCCTTGATTTTGGATGAGTTAAAGTTGTTTAATTGTTAAAGTTCATGTTTTAATTGTGTTACTAGTATCATTAGCTACATTTTGATGTGTAGGTTGATTAAGAAAACTTCAAAAACCCGATTAAGGATTTTGTGATGTTTGATTAGGGTTTGATAGACTTTGAAATGATCTTTTGATGCGTTGAATGCTTGTTAATGTTGTTAGTAAGTGTTTAGATGCAATGTATACTTAATTACCTTCGAAACGGCATATCGTATGTGTAAATTGGATTCCCGAATCATAAAATACGTTTTACGAACTTGAAACTTTGAAAATAAACCTTTCTTGATCAATTGACGAGTTTTCGGTTATTGTAAATGATGTTTTTGTTTGATGATATGTGGTTAGTTGTATTGCTCGTCAAAATACCTTTCCGAGGATATAAGATACATGTTTTGGTTGTTTGCGGATCATAAATGGTGAATGTTTGATGTTTGGTTCGTGCATACTTTGAAAAACTGACCAGAAATCTCTGCCCAGATGGTTGCGCGGCGCGCCCCATCCCCGCGCGGCGCGCGGATTGGCCTGGCCAGAATTCTGCTCACTTTGTCACTTTTCACGCAAAATGTTTGACTAGCTATCGACCTCCGATTCACATGAAACTTGTTTTAATATACTTGTATATGAATATTTAGCATAGAAAAATAGTCCGGGACCCGACCCGAACGCGTTGACTTTTTCGTTGACTTTGACCAAGTTTGACTTTTAGTCAAACTTAACCAAACTTTTATACAATCATTCTAACATGCTTTTATACTTGTTTCTTGTATGAAACTTGACAACGTGATTCATATGCTATATTTAATCGAGTCGTATTGAGCCATAGGACTAATTGAACACATTTCACCCGACCTTGTGTCGTAACCGGTTAATTGATATAACTTACTTGTTTAGGTCAAGGCTAAGCAACTTTCATGCACACGTTTACTTGTTGAAGTACTTTATTAACTCTTGCACTCAAGGTGAGATCATAGTCCCACTTTTTCAATCACTTTTATTCTTTACATCGTGGGCTGAGAAACACATACATTTCATACTTATTTACTTTTCATGCTTTTACATTGTGAACAAATACGAATACAAAGATGCATACGAGTTTGAACAAAAGTCCTCAATCCAATTATCATTAGTTCCACTTGCAGGGTGTAAGTGTAAGCGTGTAATTATGTTGTGTGGCCATACGGGTTTAACAAACCCTCATTCAGACGGTTCGCTACCGTTAGTGAATGAAATATAATTTCAACAATGTATAGTGTAAGTTCTAACACTAAATTCAAAATTCAGAGGGAAGATTCGGTTAAGCCTTGATAATTGGGTGCTCGTGATACAGATACTATTTTGGAATGTGAATGATTCTGGTTGAGCAATTCTTAAAGAACCTTGTGGTTCAATACAATTTACTTACTAAACCTATGATTTCACCAACGTTTTTCGTTGACAGATTTCTATGTTTTTCTCAGGTCTTGCACGATATGTGATACATGCTTCCGCTCATTATTTGATACTTGCTTTGAATGTCGAGTATACATGCTTTTCATGGAGCGTCTTTTGACTTTACTTTAAACCGTGTCGCCTAGATTTCAATCGTACTTATAACGTTGTAACTTAACTTTTGGTTGAACAATTCTTGTAAACTTTGAAACAATCTTTATTTTGAAATGAAGGCGACATATTTTGGTCAAACGTTATCTTAAAGACTTATAATCAGGTAATGGGACCCACGTAGCCGACGCCGTCACTTGACGATTTGTCGGGGTCGCTACACTTAATAATATATTTAATTATCATTTTATCATGTTAAATATAGTGTAACAATATCTTAATATGATACATATGTATTTAGTAAGACATTGTTATAACGATAATCGTTATATATATCGTTTCGAGTTTCTTAACTTAGTAGTCTCATTATTATGTATATAACTCATTGTTAATATACCTAATGAGATACTTACTTAACATAATATCATGTTAACTATATATATATATATATATATATATATATATATATATATATATATATATATATATATATATATATATATATATATATATATATATATATCATATGGTTTTTACAAGTTTTAACGGTCGTGAATCGCCGGTCAATTTGGGTGGTCATTTGTCTACATGAAACCTATTCCAAATAATCAAGTCTTAACAAGTTTGATTGCTTAACATGTTGGAAACATTTAATCATGTAAATATAGTTTTCATTTAATATATAATCATGGGATAATCATGGAAAAGTTCGGGTCAGTACAGGATGTGTCTCTATGTGTGCTGACGCAGTTCTGGCCAAAAATGTTGTTGGCCAAATCCTTGTACCCTGTACTTTGCTCCTTTGGTGAAGAAGGAAGGACTGTGTGATGAGTGTAGTGCTACCGAGGAGGAGGAGGAGGTCGTGGATACTGATAGCTATACCCTGCATCTCTCGGCTCTCTATGGGCGATGGTCAAAGGATACTGGTGGGGATAAGGTGGGACATTAAGATGTCTTCCTGCGTAATGTGTGCAGTGATCCAGATTCATAAAGATCGCAGACTCAGCAAACCATCTCTCCGACCCAGGAAAATCTCCCATGTTATAATGATACGGCTCATAATATGGCTGAGTCCCCTGACGTACTGGTGAGTGCCTGTGGGTGTCAGTATCATAGGGCCCACCATGCATCGTGGGATTATCCTCATCCCTCGGCTCATGCAAACCTCGTCGCCTCCTACCATCCCTCGTCCTCGGGTCAGGTCTAAAATTTCTAATTGTCACCCCAGGCACTGTTCGATCGACTGAATCTGCAATCGCCGGATTAGCTAGAATAATCAACTGTTGATCCTATACCCGAATGAACTGCCAATTGTGTAGCAGCTTGTACCTGACTTCCTCTGACTCAGTTACCCTTCGATAACCCATTGCCTCAACACTGCCCAAAATATGCATCCGACGAAGAAGTCTGGTGACCACGGCTCCAAAAACTGTCTCAACTGTACCTGATGCGTTTCTCTCTTTAATGAATGTCCGGGCTAGAAGATATGAAACCTGCATGTTCTGGTTATTAAACATGGCCTGCATAAGACGTATGTCAGCAATGGTGACAACTCCGCTATGTTGGGTTTTCGGTTGAAGAATCTTGACTATGAGGTGGTAGAGGATGCGATGAATAGGGTTAATAAAACTAGAGGCCTTTTTCCCTGACCTCTAGGCTTCTTGATCTGTAGTGTATGTTTTCCAGAAAACTTGATGATCGATCATTGGGTCCAAAGTAGTGTATCCTCTTTTGAATACTGAGCGGTTGACATGAGTGCTCTTGTACAGTTTGAGGTGAACGGTGAACTGGGTAAGAGTGAGGTGGTGCATGATGTTTTGGTGGCGAAAATGGATGCAACGACGACTGTTGTACTCCTCTGGGTCGATGTTTGCTTCAAAACTCAGCAAACATTTCCTGATACACACGTTCGTTAATCTCAAACAGCTTTTTCCAGGCACTGTGAGGTTTCCATTTGCCGTAAAACTTAACATGCCTCTCAATTCATCCGCGCACCCACACTGTTCCATTATTTTCCAGTTGATATACTTGTTGTGACCCTTTTGCCTATTTATCCAATTGCACATAAACGGCTCATATACTCCCGGGTTATCTTGCCCGTGAATGGAATGAAGCAACTCATATTCGTCTAGAAGGTAGTTTCTATTTGCCATATGTAACAATTAAATAATGTAGGTTATGTTCCAAAATAATAAGACTTAAAATAACACTTAGAAATGAAAAATGCTTATAATTTTCGAAAAAAAATTCGAAATGAGGGCTTTAAAAACGGCATTTTCCATATCCCTGTTGTTGACAATTATAGTAAAAATTACCGCAAACAATATCTAAACTAACTATAAATTTATTTCCAAGCAAAATTCAAAGCGTACCCGTGATTGCAACAAATAATTCTAAAAATAAAAATTATAGCGAGTTAGTCGTAATAAGCAATTTTTATCCAGGTAAGATGATTTCTAAGCATACAATGATCCTAATGACCATTTTTAATTACCTTAAATATTTTTAAACATCAAACTTTGCCTATAACGTCCTTAAGTCATGATTTAAGACCATTTTTATCGAAAAATATTTATTTTAATCACAACGTACAAAATAAGAAAAATCAAAGACTAGGTTCCAATTTCATTCTTAAGTCAATGATATCCTAATTTAGACTAGTTTTTAAGTCATTCTAAGTTTTAAAAACGTTTTAACGTTAGGAAAAATCGCAAGTCTAGTTTGTACATTTTTTACCAAAATTCCAATTTTCAATCAAACAATCCTAAATTGTTCCAAAACTAGTTTATAAGTGTATTAGGCGAATCACTAAGACTAAATGAGCTTGCAAAAAATCAATTTTCCAAAAATTTCACCAATTTCTAGCCTAAAACTTAAATTCACGAATCGAAAGCTAAAAGTGAACTAAAATGCCTCAATCGATCCTAAAAACTAACACATATCAATCACATTGTCTAACTAAGCATGTAGGGAAGCAAAGTTGTGCATAAAATACGAATTTTTACAAAAGTAAAAAATTTGACCCTAAGCAAAAACGTGATTTTTAACCGTGAAAGAGTACCTTACTTGCGAAGTTGACAGCTGGAATGAGTTTAGGAGGTACGAGAGACTTAGATTAGTGCTTCGTATCATTGAAATTGGTCAAACTATGGTGTGTGTGTGACGATCGCTCAAAATCCATATGGACGAACACGTCATTCATCGATTTCATTGCGAGGTATTTGACCTCTATATGATACATTTTGTAAACATTGCATTCTTTTGAAAAGGCACACCATAAATGAATATTTAAATCAAAGATTTTCGACATCTAATGATTTCTACATATAGACAATCACCGTAAATAATAGTTTACAATAGTACTTTCGTTGACAATGCAGTCAAAATAAGATAGATGGTGATGATTTGTGAATGCGACGTTTTCTCGAATAAAGCATGTATGATTCCATGCACATATCTTGTATAACATATAAGCAAATAGCGGAAGACTTCTAGGGAACCTGAGAATAAACATGCTAACAAGTGTCAACACAAAGGTTGGTGAGTTCATAGTTTTAATGTTGCGCATAATCTGTATATAAAGGTGGATCACAAGATTTCGGTTGTTTCATCCAGAAACGTTTATCAAAATATTCTACAAGATTGAGCACCCTGGTAACTAAACTTTAACGTATATATAATAAGTACCCCTGTTTTAACATACATGCAACCAACATGTACAATACACGCAAACCAACGTGTACTAACCTCAAATAGCATACGTCTGTTTTATAGTTCAGGCTAGGGTTTTGTAGTGAACCGAACTTTTCCATGTTTATATATATATTAAATGAAATTGTTATTTACATGATTAAGTGTTTCCAACATGTTAAGCAATCAAACTTGTTAAGACTTGATTAATTGAAATAGGTTTCATATAGAGAATTGACCACCCAAGTTGACCGGTGATTCACGAACGTTAAAACTTGTAAAAACTATACGATGACATATATATGGTTATATATATAGTTAACATGATTTTATTATAAGTATGTATCTCATTAGGTATTTTAACAATGAGTTATATACATAAAAATGAGACTATTAATTTAAGAAACTCGAAAACGATATATATAACGATTATCGTTATAACAACGTCTTACTAGGTACATATGAATCATATTAAGATATTGATACACTTGGTTAATTATGTTAAATGATAAGTAAATATATTATTAAGTGTATTAACAACGAAATACATATGTAAAAATAAGACTACTAACTTAATGATTTCGAAACGAGACATATATGTAATGATTATCGTTGTAACGACATTTAATTGTATATATATCATACTAAGATATATTATATATCATAATATCATTATAATATAACAATTTAACATCTCATTTGTTATAATAAACAATGGGTTAACAACATTCAACAAGATCGTTAACCTAAAGGTTTCAAAACAACATTTACATGTAACGACTAACGATGACTTAACGACTCAGTTAAAATGTATATACATGTAGTGTTTTAATATGTATTCATACACTTTTGAAAGAATTCAAGACACTTATCAAAATACTTCTACTTAACAAAAATGCTTACAATTACATCCTCGTTCAGTTTCATCAACAATTCTACTCGTATGCACCCGTATTCGTACTCGTACAATACACAGCTTTTAGATGTATGTACTATTGGTATATACACTCCAATGATCAGCTCTTAGCAACCCATGTGAGTCACCTAACACATGTGGGAACCATCATTTGGCAACTAGCATGAAATATCTCATAAAATTACAAAAATATGAGTAATCATTCATGACTTATTTACATGAAAACAAAATTACATATCCTTTATATCTAATCCATACACCAACGACCAAAAACACCTACAAACACTTTCATTCTTCAATTTTATTCATCTAATTGATCTCTCTCAAGTTCTATCTTCAAGTTCTAAGTGTTCTTCATAAATTCCAAAAGTTCTAGTTTCATAAAATCAAGAATACTTCCAAGATTGCAAGTTTACTTCCAAGTTTTCTAAATCCATTCCAAGTAATCATCCAAGATCAAGATACCTTTGTTACTTACAGTAGGTTATCTTTCTAATACAAGGTAATAATCATATTCAAACTTTAATTCAATTTCTATAACTATAACAATCTTATTACGAGTGGAAATCTTACTTGAAATTGTTTTCGTGTCATGATTCTGCTTCAAGAACTTTCAAGCCATCCAAGGATCCTTTGAAGCTATATCTATTTTTCTCATTTCCAGTAGGTTTATCTAAGTAACTTGAGGTAGTAATGATGTTCATAACATCATTCAATTCATACATATATAGCTATCTTATTCGAAGGTTTAAACTTGTAATCACTAGAACATAGTTTAGTTAATTCTAAACTTGTTCGCAAATAAAAGTTAATCCTTCTAACTTAACTTTTAAAATCAACTAAACACATGTTCTATATCTATATGATATGCTAACTTAATGATTTAAAACCTGGAAACACGAAAAACACCGTAAAACCGGATTTACGACGTCGTAGTAACACCGCGGGCTGTTTTGGGTTAGTTAATTAAAAACTATGATAAACTTTGATTTAAAAGTTTTTATTCTGGGAAAATGATTTTTATTATGAACATGAAACTATATCCAAAAATTATAGTTAAACTCAAAGTGTGAGTATGTTTTCTAAAATGGTCATCTAGACGTCGTTCTTTCGACTGAAATGACTACCTTTACAAAAATAACTTGTAACTTATTTTTCTGACTATACATCTATACTTTTTCTGTTTAGATTCATAAAATAGAGTTCAATATGAAACCATAGCAATTTGATTCACTCAAAACGGATTTAAAATGAAGAAGTTATGGGTAAAACAAGATTGAATAATTTTTCTCATTTTAGCTACGTGAAAATTGGTAACAAATCTATTCCAACCATAACTTAATCAACTTGTATTGTATATTATGTAATCTTGAGATACCATAGACACATATACAATGTTTCGACCTATCATGTCGACACATCTATATATATTTCGGAACAACCATAGACACTCTATATGTGAATGTTGGAGTTAGCTATACAGGGTTGAGGTTGATTCCAAAATATATATAGTTTGAGTTGTGATCAATACTGAGATACGTATACACTGGGTCGTGGATTGATTCAAGATAATATTTATCGATTTATTTCTGTACATCTAACTGTGGACAACTAGTTGTAGGTTACTAACGAGGACAGCTGACTTAATAAACTTAAAACATCAAAATATATTAAAAGTGTTGCAAATATATTTTGAACATACTTTGATATATATGTATATATTGTTATAGGTTCGTGAATCAACCAGTGGCCAAGTCTTACTTCCCAACGAAGTAAAAATCTGTGAAAGTGAGTTATAGTCCCACTTTTAAAATCTAATATTTTTGGGATGAGAATACATGCAGGTTTTATAAATGATTTACAAAATAGATACAAGTACGTGAAACTACATTCTATGGTTGAATTATCAAAATCGAATATGCCCCTTTTTATTAAGTCCGGTAATCTAGGAATTAGGGAACAAACACCCTAATTGATGCGAATCCTAAAGATAGATGTATTGGGCCTAACAAACCCCATCCAAAGTACCGGATGCTTTAGTACTTCGAAATTTATATCATATCCGAAGGGTGTCCCGGAATGATGGGGATATTCTTATATATGCATCTTGTTAATGTCGGTTACCAGGTGTTCACCATATGAATGATTTTTATCTCTATGTATGGGATGTGTATTGAAATATGAAATCTTGTGGTCTATTGTTACGATTTGATATATATAGGTTAAACCTATAACTCACCAACATTTTTGTTGACGTTTAAAGCATGTTTATTCTCAGGTGAATACTAAGAGCTTCCGCTGTTGCATACTAAAATAAGGACAAGATTTGGAGTCCATGTTTGTATGATATTGTGTAAAAACTGCATTCAAGAAACTGATTTCGATGTAACATATTTGTATTGTAAACCATTATGTAATGGTCGCGTGTAAACAGGATATTTTAGATTATCATTATTTGATAATCTACGTAAAGCTTTTTAAACCGTTATTTATGAAATAAAGGTTATGGTTTGTTTTAAATATGAATGCAGTCTTTGAAAAACGTCTCATATAGAGGTCAAAACCTCGCAACGAAATCAATTAATATGGAACGTTTTTAATCAATAAGAACGAGACATTTCAGTTGGTATCCGAGCGTTGGTCTTAGAGAACCAGAAATTTGCATTAGTGTGTCTTATCGAGTTTGTTAGGATGCATTAGTGAGTCTGGACTTCGACCGTGTTTTCTTTAAAAATGATTGCTTAACATTTTTGTTGGAAACTATATATTATGTGATATATTAATCTCTTAACATGTTTGATATTGTGTGATAGATGTCTACCTCTAGCACAAATCCCATTGACTCACCTAATAATAACGAAGAGTCGAATATATATTGGACTGATTCACAAGTTCCCGAAGAAGAACCGGAAGAAGAATCAGAACCGGAAGAAGAATCAGAACCGGAAGAGGAGGAACCGGAGGAGGAAATAGAACCGGTGGGGGAAATAATAAAACGGTTAAGTAAAAGAAAATCCTCAACCAACCGACCAAGGTTAATTATGGTCAATGGTGTTTCCGCCAAGGAAGCAAAATATTGGGAGGATTACCAATTCTCCCATGAATCGAATTCCGACGAGAATTCCGATGATGTTATAGAAATTACCCCAACTGAATTTAAAAAGGCAAAAGAAAATAATAAGGGAAAGGGCATAAAAATAGAGAAATCTAATTCCAACCCCGATGAACTTTATATGTATCGTCAACCCCCGAAGCCCTTAAGTTGTAACAATGACCCGGGAACCTCTAAACCACCAGGTTTTTCTAAACCGTTGTGGAAAACGACCGCTCGTATTAGGGGAACATCATATATCCCTAGAAACTTGGCAAAACGAACCAAAACCGAAGAAGAAGAAACGAGCGAGTCGAAATAAGATAGTTGTATTCGTGTGGTGTAATATATGTAATATAGTGTGCTTATGCTTTATGATATATGTAAAAATTGCTTGTATTAATAAGTATTTTTTTTATGAATCTAACTCTTGTTTATTTTACAGTATAAAAATACAAAATGGATAGACAACCCAATATTATAAGAGACCTACCCGGAGACATGATTGATGAAATCTTGTCTAGAGTCGGTCAGAATTCTTCGGCACAACTATTTACGGCGAAATCAGTTTGTAAGACATTCGAAGAACGTTCCAAGAATGTCTTGGTTTATAAGAGACTTTCGTTTGAAAGATGGGGGATATCACATTGGGAAACCCATAAGTTACGATGTGTTTACTTTGACGCATATATTGCGGGGAACCCAAATGCTATTTTACGCAACGGGTTAAGAAATTATTTTGACTCAATGTATCCGAATATAGGACTTCATGATTTAGAAAAAGCGGCTAACATGCAACATAAAGATGCATGCTATGCTTACGGGTTAGTAATGTTCGCTTCTCACCAAAGTGAGAAAAAGAACATCGGGCTACAACTATTAAACAAAACGTTCCCACAAGTGACGGAGTAGGTAATTGGGGTAAGAAATGAGGTTTTTAGGTTATTACGAGACTGTTGGTCATTACGTAACCCTCGTCCCTTTGACGACGTTACAACACGCTGTCTTATCAACGGCCATAACGGTTATGTTCCACAAGACCAAGGATGGGAAGTAGTCCTAGTAAAACCAGAATGCATGACTTGTTTCTGGACCTATGAATTACGTGTCTTTATTGCCTTTGCTGAACGACTTGTGTACTAGCTAGAATTATCTTCACAACTATCTTGTATCAAAGTTATTGTGTGCTATATTTCATGCTTTATGTAAAATAAGCGGTATTGTAAGTTTGTAAAATATTGTATAAAAGTTTGAATGCGAAATATTATTATAATCAGTTTTTCATATAGAATTGTAGTAGTTGAATTGTATATTAGCTACTAAGTATGAACTTAACGGGTAGGTACTACCCGAATTTAAACTTATAAAACGCTAATATGAAGAAAAAGCTTTTATAAATGAGTTCATATTATGCTACGAAATACTATTAACTACTCTTAATATTCTGTATGATTAACTTGTTCCATTTGACTATTTTGAAGGAAATGGCACCGACTACTCGACACACCATGAATATGAATGAAGAGGAATTCCGTACTTTTCTAGCTTCAAACATAGCCGCAGTACAGGCTGCGCTACATACCAACAATAACCTTGGATCTAGCAGTACAGGAAATCGTGTAGGATGCACCTACAAAGAATTCACTGCCTGCAAACCTTTGGAATTTGATGGAACCGAAGGACCGATCGGATTGAAACGGTGGACCGAGAAGGTCGAATCGGTGTTTGCCATAAGTAAGTGTACTGAAGAGGAGAAAGTGAAGTACGCCACGCATACCTTCACAGGTTCTGCGTTAACATGGTGGAATACCTATCTAGAGCAAGTGGGACAAGATGATGCGTACGCACTACCGTGGTCAGCATTCAAGCACTTGATGAACGAGAAGTACCGTCCCAGAACCGAGGTCAATAAGCTCAAGACAGAACTTAGAGGGTTACGAACCCAAGGATTTGATATTACCACGTACGAAAGACGATTCACAGAATTGTGCCTATTGTGTCCGGGAGCGTTCGAAGATGAGGAAGAGAAGATCGACGCGTTTGTGAAAGGATTACCGGAAAGAATCCAATAAGATATAAGTTCACACGAACCCGCCTCCATACAACAGGCATGTAGAATGGCTCACAAACTAGTGAACCAGATTGAGGAAAGAATTAAAGAACAAACAACTGAAGAGGCCAATGTGAAGCAAGTCAAAATAAAGTGGGAGGAAAACGGTGATAAGAATCACCAATACAACAACAACAGCAATTATAATAATAATCGCAACAATTATCCCAACAATCGCAACATCAATCGCAACTACAACAAACGGCCCAACAACAACAACAACAACAACAACAACAACAACAACAACAACAACAACAGCAACTACAACAATCATCCCAACAACAATAATAACCGCAACAACAACAACAATCAGAAGCAGCTATGCCAAAGGTGTGAAAAGTATCACTCGGGGTTCTGCACCAAATTTTGCAACAAGTGTAAAATAAATGGTCATAGCGCGGCGAAGTTTGAGGTCTACGAACCAGGGGTTAACATAACGAAAGGAACAAATGGTGTCGGAATGAGTAATGGCGGAGCAAGTAGTGTCGGAGCAAGTTATGCCAATGTAGTTTCTTATAAATGTGGAAAACCGGGCCACATTATTAGAAATTTCCCAAACCAGGAGAACACGAATGGACAAGGCCACGGAAGAGTTTTCAATATTAATGCGGCAGAGGCACAGGAAGACCCGGAGCTTGTTACGGGTACGTTTCTTATTGACAATAAATTTGCTTACGTTTTATTTGATTCGGGTGCGGATAGAAGCTATATGAGTAGAGATTTTTGTGCTAAATTAAGTTGTCCATTGACGAAGTTGGATAGTAAATTTTTACTCGAATTAGCAAACGGTAAATTAATTTCAGCAGATAATATATGCCGGAATCGAGAAATTAAACTGGGTAGCGAAATATTTAAGATTGATTTGATACCAGTAGAGTTAGGGAGTTTTGATGTAATAGTTGGCATGGACTGGCTGAAGAAGGTGAAAGCAGAGATCGTATGTTATAAAAATGCAATTCGCATTGTACGAGAAGAAGGAGAACCCTTAATGGTGTACGGAGAAAAGGGCACCATGAAGCTACATCTTATTAGTAATTTGAAGGCACAAAAACTAATAAGAAAAGGTTGCTATGCTGTTCTAGCACACGTCGAGAAAGTACAAACTGAAGAAAAGAGCATCAATGATGTTCCCGTCGCAAAAGAATTTCCCGATGTATTTCTGAAATAATTACCGGGACTACCTCCACATCGATCTGTTAAATTTCAAATAGATCTTGTACCAGGAGCTGCACCAATAGCTCGTGCTCCTTATAGACTCGCACCCAGCGAGATGAAAGAACTGCAAAGCTAACTGCAAAAACTATTAGAACGTGGTTTCATTCGACCAAGCACATCACCATGGGGAGCTCCTGTTTTGTTTGTCAAGAAGAAGGATGGTACATTTAGGTTGTGTATTGACTACAGAGAGTTGAACAAACTTACCATCAAAAACCGTTATCCACTGCCGAGAATTGACGACTTATTTGATCAACTACAAGGCTCGTCGGTTTATTCGAAGATCGATTTATGTTCTGGATATCATCAAATGCGAGTAAAGGAGGATGATATTCCAAAAACTGCTTTTAGGAAGCGTTATGGTCATTACGAGTTTATGATTATGCCGTTTGGATTGACTAATGCACCAGCTGTGTTCATGGACCTTATGAACCGAGTGTGTGGGCCATATCTTGATAAGTTTGTCATTGTTTTCATCGATGACATATTTATTTACTCAAAGAATGATCAAGAGCACGAAGAACATTTGAGAAAAGTGCTAGAAGTATTGAGAAAAGAAAAACTGTACGCTAAGTTTTCAAAGTGTGCATTTTGGTTGGAAGAAGTTCATTTCCTCGGTCACATAGTGAACAAAGAAGGTATCCAGGTAGACCCAGCAAAGATCGAAACCGTTGAAAAGTGGGAAACCCCAAAAACTCCGAAGCATATACGTCAATTTTTAGGATTGGCTGGTTACTACAGAAGATTCATCCAAGATTTCTCCAAAATAGCAAAACCCTTGACTGCATTAACGCATAAAGGGAAGAAATTTGAATGGAAGGATGTACAAGAGAAGGCGTTTCAATTATTGAAGAAAAAGCTAACTACGGCACCTATATTGTCATTGCCTGAAGGGAATGATGATTTTGTGATTTATTGTGACGCATCAAAGCAAGGTCTCGGTTGTGTATT
Source organism: Rutidosis leptorrhynchoides (assembly GCF_046630445.1). NCBI lineage: Eukaryota > Viridiplantae > Streptophyta > Magnoliopsida > Asterales > Asteraceae > Rutidosis > Rutidosis leptorrhynchoides. The sequence continues at coordinate 138,555,134 of NC_092342.1, read as the reverse complement.
AATGCAACGGACGAAGGTGATTGCTTATGCGTCTAGACAATTGAAGATTCACGAGCAAAATTATACGACGCATGATTTGGAATTAGGCGCGGTTGTTTTTGCATTAAAGACTTGGAGGCACTACTTATATGGGGTCAAAAGTATTATATATACCGACCACAAAAGTCTTCGACACATATTTAATCAGAAACAACTGAATATGAGGCAGCGTAGGTGGATTGAATTGTTGAATGATTATGACTTTGAGATTCGTTACCACCCGGGGAAGGCAAATGTGGTAGCCGACGCCTTGAGTAGAAAGGACAGAGAACCCATTCGAGTAAAATCTACGAATATAATGATTCACACTAATCTTACTACTCAAATAAAGGAGGCGCAACAAGGAGTTTTAAAAAGAGGGAAATTTAAAGGATGAAATACTCAAAGGATCGGAGAAGCATCTTAATATTCGGGAAGACGGAACCCGGTATAGGGCTGAAAGAATTTGGGTACCAAAATTTGGAGATATGAGAGAAATGGTACTTAGAGAAGCTCATAAAACCAGATACTCAATACATCCTGGAACGGGGAAGATGTACAATGATCTTAAGAAACATTTTTGGTGGCCAGGTATGAAAGCCGATATTGCTAAATATGTAGGAGAATGTTTGATGTGTTCTAAGGTCAAAGCTGAACATCAGAAATCATCAGGTCTACTACAACAACCTGAAATCCCGGAATGGAAATGGGAAAACATTACCATTTATTTCATTACTAAATTGCCAAGGACTGCAAGTGGTTATGATACTATTTGGGTAATAGTTGATTGTCTCACTAAGTCAGCACACTTCCTGCCAATAAGATAAGATGACAAGATGGAGAAGTTAGCACGACTGTATTTGAAGGAAGTCGTCTCCAGACATGGAATACCAATCTCTATTATCTCTGATAGGGATGGCAGATTTATTTCAAGATTCTGGCAGACATTACAGCAAGCATTGGGAACTCGTCTAGACATGAGTACTGCCTATCATCCACAAACTGATGGGCAGAGCGAAAGGACGATACAAACGCTTGAAGACATGCTACGAGCTTGTGTTATTGATTTCGGAAACAGTTGGGATCGACATCTACCGTTAGCAGAATTTTCCTACAACAACAACTACCATTCAAGCATTGAGATGGCACCGTTTGAAGCACTTTATGGTAGAAAGTGCAGGTCTTCGATTTGTTGGAGTGAAGTGGGGGATAGACAGATTACGGGTCCGGAGATAATACAAGAAACTACCGAGAAAATCATCCAAATTCAACAAAGATTGAAAACCGCCCAGAGTAGAAAAAAGAGCCACGCGGACCGTAAAAGAAAAGATATAGAGTTTGAAATTGGAGAAATGGTCATGCTTAAGGTTTCACCTTGGAAAGGCGTTGTTCGATTTGGTAAACAGGGGAAACTAAATCCAAGGTACATTGGACCATTCAAGATTATAGATCGTGTCGGACCAGTAGCTTACCAACTGGAGCTACCTCAACAAATCGCGGCTGTACATAACACTTTCCACATCTCAAATTTGAAGAAATGTTTTGCTAAAGAAGATCTCACTATTCCGTTGGACGAAATCAAAATCAATGAAAAACTTCAATTCATTGAAGAACCCGTCAAAATAATGGATCGTGAGGTTAAGAGACTTAAACAAAACAAGATACCGATTGTTAAGGTTCGATGGAATGCTCGTAGAGGACCCGAGTTCACCTGGGAGCGTGAAGATCAGATGAAGAAGAAATACCCGCATTTATTTCCAGAAGATACGTCAACACCTCTAACTGCTTAAAATTTCGGGACGAAATTTATTTAACTGGTAGGTACTGTAGTGACCCGAACTTTTCCATGTTTATATATATATTAAATGAAATTGTTATTTACATGATTAAGTGTTTCCAACATGTTAAGCAATCAAACTTGTTAAGACTTGATTAATTGAAATAGGTTTCATATAGACAATTGACCACCCAAGTTGACCGGTGATTCACGAACGTTAAAACTTGTAAAAACTATACGATGACATATATATGGTTATATATATAGTTAACATGATTTTATTATAAGTATGTATCTCATTAGGTATTTTAACAATGAGTTATATACATAAAAATGAGACTATTAATTTAAGAAACTCGAAAACGATATATATAACGATTATCGTTATAACAACGTCTTACTAGGTACATATGAATCATATTAAGATATTGATACACTTGGTTAATTATGTTAAATGATAAGTAAATATATTATTAAGTGTATTAACAACGAAATACATATGTAAAAATAAGACTACTAACTTAATGATTTCGAAACGAGACATATATGTAATGATTATCGCTGTAACGACATTTAACTGTATATATATATCATACTAAGATATATTATATATCATAATATCATGATAATATAATAATTTAACATCTCATTTGTTATAATAAACAATGGGTTAACAACATTCAACAAGATCGTTAACCTAAAGGTTTTAAAACAACATTTACATGTAACGACTAACGATGACTTAACGACTCAGTTAAAATGTATATACATGTAGTGTTTTAATATGTATTCATACACTTTTGAAAGACTTCAAGACACTTATCAAAATACTTCTACTAAACAAAAATTCTTACAATTACATCCTCGTTCAGTTTCATCAACAATTCTACTCGTATGCACCCGTATTCGTACTCGTACAATAAACAGCTTTTAGGTGTATGTACTATTGGTATATACACTCCAATGATCAGCTCTTAGCAGCCCATGTGAGTCACCTAACACATGTGGGAACCATCATTTGGCAACTATCATGAAATATCTCATAAAATTACAAAAATATGAGTAATCATTCATGACTTATTTACATGAAAACAAAATTACATATCCTTTATATCTAATCCATACACCAACGACCAAAAACACCTACAAACACTTTCATTCTTCAATTTTCTTCATATAATTGATCTCTCTCAAGTTCTATCTTCAAGTTCTAAGTGTTCTTCATAAATTCCAAAAGTTCTAGTTTCATAAAATCAAGAATACTTCCAAGATTGCAAGTTTACTTCCAAGTTTTCTAAATCCATTCCAAGTAATCATCCAAGATAAAGAAACCTTTGTTACTTACAGTAGGTTATCTTTCTAATACAAGGTAATAATCATATTCAAACTTTAATTCAATTTCTATAACTATAACAATCTTATTTCGAGTGGAAATCTTACTTGAAATTGTTTTCGTGTCATGATTCTGCTTCAAGAACTTTCAAGCCATCCAAGGATCCTTTGAAGCTAGATCTATTTTTCTCATTTCCAGTAGGTTTATTCAAGTAACTGGAGGTAGTAATGATGTTCATAACATCATTCGATTCATACATATAAAGTTATCTTATTCGAAGGTTTAAACTTGTAATCACTAGAACATAGTTTAGTTAATTCTAAACTTGTTCGCAAATAAAAGTTAATCCTTCTAACTTGACTTTTAAAATCAACTAAACACATGTTCTATATCTATATGATATGCTAACTTAATGATTTAAAAGCTAGAAACACGAAAAACACCGTAAAACCGGATTTACGACGTCGTAGTAACACCTCGGGCTGTTTTGGGTTAGTTAATTAAAAACTATGATAAACTTTGATTTAAAAGTTTTTATTCTGGGAAAATGATTTTTATTATGAACATGAAACTATATCCAAAAATTATGGTTAAACTCAAAGTGGAAGTATGTTTTCTAAAATGGTCATCTAGACGTCATTCTTTCGATTGAAATGACTACCTTTACAAAAACAACTTGTAACTTATTTTTCTGACTATAAACCTATACTTTTTCTGTTTAGATTCATAAAATAGAGTTCAATATGAAACCATAGCAATTTGATTCACTCAAAACGGATTTAAAATGAAGAATTTATGGGTAAAACAAGATTGGATAATTTTTCTCATTTTAGCTACGTGAAAATTGGTAACAAATCTATTCCAACCATAACTTAATCAAATTGTATTGTATATTATGTAATCTTGAGATACCATAGACACGTATACAATGTTTTGACCTATCATGTCGACACATCTATATATATTTCGTAACAACCATAGACACTCTATATGTGAATGTTGGAGTTAGCTATACAGGGTTGAGGTTGATTCCAAAATATATATAATTTGAGTTGTGATAAATACTGAGATACGTATACACTGGGTCGTGGATTGATTCAAGATAATATTTATCGATTTATTTCTGTACATCTAACTGTGGACAACTAGTTGTAGGTTACTAACGAGGACAGCTGACTTAATAAACTTAAAACATCAAAATATATTAAAAGTGTTGTAAATATATTTTGAACATACTTTGATATACATGTATATATTGTTATAGGTTCGTGAATCAACCAGTGGCCAAGTCTTACTTCCCGACGAAGTAAAAATATGTGAAAGTGAGTTATAGTCCCACTTTTAAAATCTAATATTTTTGGGATGAGAATACATGCAGGTTTTATAAATGATTTACAAAATAGACACAAGTACGTGAAACTACATTCTATGGTTGAATTATCGAAATCGAATATGCCCCTTTTTATTAAGTCTAGTAATCTAAGAATTAGGGAACATACACTCTAATTGACGCGAATCCTAAAGATAGATCTATTGGGTCTAACAAACCCCATCCAAAGTACCAGATGCTTTAGTACTTCGAAATTTATATCATATCCGAAGGGTGTCCCCGAATGATGGGGATATTCTTATATATGCATCTTGTTAATGTCGGTTACCAGGTGTTCACCATATGAATGATTTTTATCTCTATGTATGGGATGTGTATTGAAATATGAAATCTTGTGGTCTATTGTTACGATTTGATATATATAGGTTAAACCTATAACTCACCAATATTTTGGTTGACGTTTAAAGCATGTTTATTCTCAGGTGAATACTAAGAGCTTCCGCTGTTGCATACTAAAATAAGGACAAGATTTGGAGTCCATGTTTGTATGATATTGTGTAAAAACTGCATTCAAGAAACTGATTTCGATGTAACATATTTGTATTGTAAACCATTATGTAATGGTCGTGTGTAAACAGGATATTTTAGATTATCATTATTTGATAATCTACGTAAAGCTTTTTAAACCTTTATTTATGAAATAGAGGTTATGGTTTGTTTTAAAAATGAATGCAGTCTTTGAAAAACGTCTCATATAGAGGTCAAAACCTCGCAACGAAATCAATTAATATGGAACGTTTTTAATCAATAAGAACGGGACATTTCAGGTTTCTATACCTGGAACAGACGGGGATGTCAAGCCCTATGGATCCATATACCACTATTCGCGCCCACCGGTTCTTATAACCGGCAGTTACTAGTTACCAAAGCTAAGGGATTTTCGGTTCAAACTCGGTGTAGAATTTAGTATGTACTTGTATCCATTGAGTTTAAAATAAAGTGCATGTATTCTCAGCCCAAAAATATATATTGCAAAAGCAATTAAAAAGGGAGCATATGAAACTCACCTTAGCAGCACATAAAGTTGTTCACCGAAATGTGACCGAAATTCGTAATACCTAAATAATAGTAGATCTCAACGTATCAATATTGTGATTCAATATTGTAGGAAAGTACGTAGACGAAACAGAGATGATAAACACTAGGTTTGACTTGCGAACAGTACCCATGAATATTACCCATAACCTCCATAGCTATAACCCATAGTTTCCTTAGCTCTATCCCGCTTGAAAACCCATTTTGAAATCAATTGGACATCACTCTGTCGTAATATTTTATGTATATTATTATTTTTGTATCGTAAAAATAATAATACTAATACTATTAATAATAAGATTAATAATAATAATCTTAATAATAATAATAATAATAATAATAATAATAATAATAATAATAATAATAATAATAATAATAATAATAATAATAATAATTAATAATAATAATTAATAAAATAAATACGGAGTAAAATGAATTGAATTAGAAGTAGAAATGGTCGAACTTTTATAGTGTTGACCTGAAATTACCTGCCATGCGATCGCATGGTTTACTAGGCTTCTGGCCTTGCGATCGCATGGCCACCTGTCTCCAGCTCACGTCTTTTTGTTTCTTTGTTCGTTGACATAATTTTATAATATATATAATTTAAATAATTTAAATTAATTAATTATATATTATATTATATTCTCGTGTATAGGTGACTTGTAATTTTTATTCCGGTGTCTTGTACATTTACGTTCGACTTATGTCCCGCTTCCGGTTTCTCGAATGCATTTTCGTACGCTTAGAAAAGTAGTACTTTTTGTTACGCGAAGTGTACCGTTATCAAAAATTAAACTTAATCATTGATAAACTATGTCACTCGAAGTGTAACTTTAATCAATTAAGTGTTTTGGTTATTTGCTTCTATAAATCATCATCTCGTAGTATATACATATACATATATACATTTTCATTTTGAAATAGTGTTTATTGTAGCAAATAGTGATTTTCGAAAACACTGTAGCTTTTCGGGTACTGTAGCAATTCAAAAATACTGTAGCAAATTAGTGTTTTACTGGTTCATTTTAAACTTTTTAGTTAACTTATCTAAATATCAATCGAATCAATAATCGAATGTTACTATCGTTTACTAAATAACTTGAAATCATATATATATATATATATATATATATATATATATATATATATATATATATATATATATATATATATATATATATATATATATATATATATATATATATGTACATTAAGTTATATATATATTGTTCGTGAATCTTTGAGAAATGTAAAAGAATAATTGATTACATGAATATAGTTCCAAAACTTTCGTGACTCAACATTACAGACTTTGCTTATCCTGTCGAAAACATTAAATCATTTAAAGATAAAGTTTAAATTTGGTCAAAAATTTCCGAGTTGTCACAGTGTGTGTGCTCTACAACCGGCGGCCACGAGAGAAAAGAAGAAGAGAAGAAAAAGAAATAGGAAAAAGAAAGGAAACGAAAGAAAAAGGGAAAGAAAATGGGCCCGTGTGGCGCACGGGCTTATTTCCCTGACCCGACTCGCAATTTTTTTTTCATATTTTAAAATTTTAGATTTATCATAAAATTAATAAAGGATTTATAAAATTTTTCTTTGGATTTTAATCCGGTTATTTTTACTAATTAAACTACATTTAAAAAGACAAAAAGCACAGAGTAAAATAAAAATTCTTATTTTATTAATAACGCAAATTACACAGGTTCCACAACTAAGTTTCAGAAATGACGCGGAAAGAAAGATAAATTTGAAGTTTCTTTGACCATCCAGAGTAAATCTCCGATATCGTCCATAAGTTTAACCAAAGCCCTTCTAACTTTCTTAATATTTGAAATTCCATCCCTAGATCCAGTATCTCGATAATTAAGTTCGAAAAGAAGTTTTGACATTGTGTCTTGAAATAAAAGATCTTCCGCGGAGTCAGGATCACCGATAGTAAATTTAAAGTTTTCAGATATTTCTCGAATGACTTTTCTTTGCAGAGTTGTAAATGGAAATTTTGACATAGAGAGGCTGGATCAAAGTAGAAGAAATCTCGATCTCCATATTTTGAAATAGGGTTAGTTTTTTTTCTTTCAATCCAAAAGTCAACTTCAGAAATCATTGCGGCGACATAACGGTTGATATGAATTTGAGACAATTCCTTATCGTTGATGTCGGGTAAAAAACTTACGAATGCTCTAAATCAAATTTGATGTCGATTTCTGCATCTCGATACTTGATAAAAATATCATCTCCACATTCCTTTAATAGTTTTTGAAGAGAACGAACTTGATTACGCAGCTCTTTTAATAGATTTAATTGAAACTTTCAAAAACGGAAAATACAAGGAAAAGAGGTGCCTAACGAATTCTCTATAGACGTCTAACCTTCTGATAGGATTTAACAAATTTCCAGTAAACAGAGGATCTGAGTTATCAACGTGTCGTTTCTCTTTTGGAACATATTCAAACAAGTCCGGATATTTAAAAATAGTTGGGTATTCTTCCCGTATTTCATCTTCCATAATGAGTAGTTCATTAAGACTGAACCTCCGTTTTGGATTGTGAAGAGGGTCTAATCCTGGTTCATTTGAGTAAAACTTATCCAAAAGCAATGAAATCTCCAAGTCGGATGAAGTTATCCGGCTTCTTGGACTACAAGGATCAAGAATTAATTCTTAATGAGACTCATTAGGGTTTAGATTCGTTTCATTTTTATGTTGATAAAGAAAAACTTCTCCGATTTCTGAAGTTGTCGGAGAGCAACTGCCTTTCGCAGTTTCTTCGTAATCGTTTAAGTTTGAACTGAAATCTACAGAAATAAATACCATAATTAATATTTTGTTTTTATAGTTTAAAAAGGGGTTACTATAATGGCGACTTTAAATCCTATACCGAAAAACTCTCTATTTGTTAAACATATATGTTCCTTATTAATTTATCTTTGAAACAAGTGGCCAGGCCGACAACGGAGAGGCAGGATCCTTTTGGTTCCAATATAATTGGAGACTACTCCGAAAATTCAACCACCAAGTCCGTGTATAATTGTCTTTCTTAGACACCACTCAAGAATCTCAGATATCTTGATAGAATCAATGATTACCTTAACAAATAGAAAATTTGATCCCCGGCAGCGGCGCCAAAAACTTACTCCTACTTATGATATGGCCAAAACGGACGGTTTTATTTATGCGGTGTCGTTAGGTCGCAAAAATGTCAGAATTAGTTACCAAAAGAGAGTAATGGTTTTATTATTTATATTTAGCTGGGTTTTCTAGCTATATTTCACCTACTTGTCTTCCTTTCAACGAGTAAGTGGTAAGTATAACTCAGGTTCGTATTTTTATATGTTTGCTCAGTAATATAGGATAAAAGTGCCTAAATAGTTAACCCTAGTGACAAGTGGTGATATTAACTAAAGGTAAAACAAACTATAAAGATATAAAGGGATAGGTATGAAGAATAGAATACTGATGGGGAACTATTCAAGAGTTCAACTTCATAGAATAAACACTAAACCATAATCAACTTGAGTATGAACCTAATCGATTTGTCACTAAGAGTTTAGGCTTTGAAGATTCTGGCTAAGACGAATATCCTGAAATGCCCCGTTCATATCGATTATAGACGATTCACAATAGTTGATTAAATCGCGAGGTATTTGACCTCTAAATGATACATTTTACAAACATTGCATTCCTTTTTAAAAGATAAACTTTCATTTCAAAGAAAGTTGACAGACATGCATACTATTGCATAATATATATCCAATCTATGAATGACTTATTATCAATCTTGATGAACTCAACGACTCGAATGCAACGTCTTTTGAAATATTCCATGAATGACTCCAAGTAATATCTTTATAATGAGCAAATGCACAGCGGAAGATTTCTTTCATACCTGAGAATAAACATGCTTTAAAGTGTCAACCAAAATATTGGTGAGTTCATAGGTTTATCTTAAACAATCATTTCAATAATTTCAATAGACCATAAGATTTAATTTTCATAGTTAACTGTAGGAACACTCATCTGCAAAAATTATAATACAGGAACACTCATCTGTATAAAAATCATTCATATGGTGAACACCTGGTAATCGACATTAACAAATGCATCTAGAATATCCCCAAATATACAGGTACACTCATCTGTATATAAAATCGAAGTACTAAAGCATCCATAACCTGGATGGGGTTTGTTAGGTCCATAGATCTATCTTCAGGATTCGCGTCAATTAGGGGTTCTGTTCCCTAATTCTTAGGCTACCAAGCTAAAAGGGTGATATTCAATTTCGATAATCCAACCATAGAATGTAGTTTTGATTACTTATGTCTATTTTGTAAAACATTTAAAAAAGCAGCGCATGTATTCTCAGTCCCAAAAATATATTTTGCAAAAGCATTTAAAAAAGGGAGTAATGAAACTCACTATACGATATTTTGTAGTAAAAATATGCATATGACGGAAACTGAACAATGCAAGGCTGGCCTCGGATTCACGAACCTATATCATTTATATATATTAACACACATAATTGCAATTGAACAAATTTATATATTATATCTTAAATTATATATCTTATATATTTACTTTGTATATTTATTTAAAATAATTAATATTTATATAGTTATATATATATATATATATATATATATATATATATATATATATATATATATATATATATATATATATATATATATATATATATATATATATATATATATATATATATGTGATTAGTATTATATTGAAAATCAATAAGTTTATATGTAAATATTTATATACATAATGTTAGTATGTTTGATATATAGTTATATGAAATATTATAGTATATGTAATATTAATATAATTGTAAAAAAAATATCTATTTGTAATAATACTAGTAAGAATGAAAATAATAATAATAATAATGATAGTAATACTAGTGGTAATAATAATAATAATAATAATATAAATGTTAATTTAAAAAAAATGAAAATTTTAATAAAGATAATAACTTTACTAAAAATATTAAGTTTTAATAAAAATGATAACTTCGATAAGTGTAGTTATAATGATACTTTTAATAGAAATGATAATAATAATAATAATTTTAATAATAATAATAATAATAATAATAATAATAATAATAATAATAATAATAATAATAATAATAATAATAATAATAATAATAATAATAATAATAATAATAATAATAATAATAATAATAATAATAATAATAATAATAAGTAAACTACCTTCAAGCTTTTCCAAAAAAAAATGTCTCAGACCAGGTTCGAACCCGAGACCTCTCGCTAATCAAACACAACACCAAACCAACTGTTTTACTCATTCATTTCTCTTTTAGGTCACGACTTAAATTTATATAAACCATAATCTCTGTTTGTTTTTCTTCTTCATATACTATTATCATCTTCGTTTTCTTTATCATGTTATCATCATGCATCAAATCCCGAATCATAATCACCTTCATTTTTATATCATGATCGACATCTATATGGAAATGCTATGTTTCAGTCTATATTTAAATCGGCCCAACAGGCCCAATCGTTTAAACCAAAGAAGCCCAAGAACTGCAACCCATGAATATTTAATAGCCCAATATATAGCAATACATCTCGTATTTTGTTGGGTTTAATGAACCGGACCTTCAAACACAGTAGCCAATTATTATCACAACAGTGGGTTTGATTTTCTTTTTGGAACTCGACACAAAAAAATAAAACATAATCACTGTAACACGTCTTCTTCCTGTATCAATGTTACTATTTCAGTCGACTAGTAGCTGCAGTAGTAGCTGGTTATATGCGATCAATCAGCTGGTAATTTGTAGTGTTTGAGGTTTGAATAAAAATTGAAAGAAAAGAAGAGAAGAACAAAACGCAACAGTATTGGTGTTTGATGGTAATAGTGAACGGGTTTGCAGGTTTTATGATGGTTTGGTTTAGTAATGATGAGAAGTAACAACAAGTACAACAATATTTATGATGGTTTTTCTAATGACCCATCCTAATCCATCTGGACGAATACATTACATTTGGTTACAACGCGAGGTACTTGACCTCTATATGATACATTTTACAAACATTGCATTCATTTTTAAAAGACAAACTTTCATTACATCGAAAGTTGACGGCATGCATACCATTTCATAATATATCCAACTATAATTGACTTAGTAATAATCTTGATGAACTCGACGACTCGAATGCAACGTCTTTTGAAATATGTCATGAATGACTCCAAGTAATATCTCTAATATGAGTAAATGCATAGCGTAAGATTTCTTTCATACCTGAGAATAAAAATGCTTTCAAGTGTCAACCAAAAGGTTGGTGAGTTCATTAGTTTATCATAAACATTCATTTCCATCATTTTAATAGACCACAAGATTTCATATATTTAATTGTACACGTAACCCGAGTACAAAATAACACGCGTAACCCGCGAATTAAAAATCATTCATATGGTGAACGCTTGATAACCGACTTAACTTTAATGCATAGAATATCCCCAAACAGAACCTCTCGTCTGTATAATAATAATAATCTCGAAGTACTAAAGCATCCGTACCCCGGATGGGACTTGTCGAGGTCCATAGATCTATCTTTAGGATTCGCTTCGATTAGGGGCCATACCCGTTTCCTAATTATTAGGTTACCAAGCTAAGAAGGGGTGATATTCAATATTCATAATCCAGCCATAGAATGTAGTTTTTGATCACTTGTGTCTATTTCGTAAAACATTAATAAAATCGGCGCATGTATTCTCAGTCCCAAAAATATATATAAAAAGGGAGTAATGAAACTCTCAATACTGTATTTTGTAGTAAAAATACATATGAGGACATTGAATAATGCATGGTTGGCCTCGAATTCACGAACCTCAAAACAATAGGTTTTTAAAAAAAATAGCCACCAGCGGGGCTCGATACCTGTCAATACGCTTAACCATTGTTCTGTTTCTATTTTATCTGAATAATTTGTATCCTATAACTATATAATCCCTTACTTTCTGTTTTTACTCCTTCTTCTTTTTCATAAGTTATAAACGAACAAAATCAAACCCAAACTCGTAACAGCGTATTATAAATGGGTTTAAGACTTTTAAACAAAATGTAATCAACTTATATAAATCTTTGAATTACTCGAAAACATAAAAAAAATAAATAAAAAAATAAAAACGCTGCTGACCTGCTGCTGCTTCACGGTAAAAAAAATTAATTGATTTTGAGATTAAGGCTGTTTTGGCTTATGATTCCTACACGAATTTGTTTGCAAATCACTCATAGAAACTATTGGAATCAATAATTGAACTTGAAATATAGCAAATAATTCAAATTTGATTGAAGATCAATTGTTGACGTTTTCAAATCGAAACTTTGACTCGACAAATTCTTACTCGATACAAAAATTTGGGATTTGAAACCTTCTAGAAAGTTTAAATGGAGGATTTAGGATAGAACTGCATTAATAGAATTTGAAATTAAACTTAATTTCGATATTTTGGAAAAAAGAATGAAGAACAGAGGTCGACATGGGTTTTTCTGTTTAATTTGTGAATTTTCGTGATGATTGAAATCCCCTCAGCCATTTAGTGGATTGTATTACATATAAAAACTCCTAATTTGTTTGCATTATGACTGGATTGAAACGCATAACCATATTAGATAAGAAGTACGAGCACTATGAATTAGATGGAAATAAAAAAATAAAATAGATATGTACCCTTAACTGCTTCTTGGATTCTATTGAGATTTAAATCTTGATTAGTACTAATTTCAGAGACAGCAATCGAATAAGATAAAGTCTGATAGTTACAGGTAACAAATTCTGATTCCAAATTGGATTTTACAATTTCTTTTATATAAATATTCATAATTAATATTAATAATAATAATTATATTAATAATAATAATCTAAAAAATAATAATTTCTTAAAATATATCTCTGTATATAACTGTGTACAAATATATTATATATATATCTGTATATATCCATCTCTATATATGTATATTTATTATATTTATATAATTTTTTTATAGATTATAATTAATATTATTAATAAATATAACTATAATAATAATACTCTTAATATTATACATAATAGTAATACAAATTTATGATAATGTAATAGTATTAATAATATTACTAATGGTAATGATAGCTATAAATTTATATCGATAATATTATTAACAATAATAATAATACTAATTATAATCATACTAATATTAATAATGAATATTATAATATTAATAATAATAATAATATAACAAATTATATACTAATTTCATATCTATATGATATATATTTATTACTAATACTAATGTTGCTATTATTATTTAATGTAATAATAATATTACTAATACAACTATACTTTAAACTTGAAATAACATATTTTGAGTATTTATTATTTATACATTTTAATATATTTAGTTTATTATATATAATTATTTACATATATGATTATTTATACATATATTTTTGTTTACAATTAAAGGTTCGTGAATCATCGAGAATGGTCGAAGGTCAAATGAATTCATGAAATTAGTTCATAGTTTTTGAGACTTCAATATTACAGACTTTGCTTATCGTGTCGGAATCATATAAAGATCAAGTTTAAATTTGGTCAAAAATTTCTGGGTCGTCACAGTTTTTGGGTCTGCTCTAACCATAAAAAAAAATATAAAAGCAGTAGTTATATTGGTGTATCAAGCAGTTGCAAAACATGTGGTCTTCTTTGAGTTGGTTCGAGCAGAAAAACAGGAACCCTCAAGTATTGTTTGATCGTGTTTTGGTTTTGGAACAGATGACCATCGTGATGTTTGATGATAAGTTCGAGGGTATGGTTGTGCTGATAATGTCGAATATGGTGGCAGCAGTAATAGTGATTTATGGTGGTTACATGGTGATGGTTTATGGAGGTGGTGAGGTGTGGTAATTTGAATCATAAAACAAATAAGAGTGAGAGAGAGGAGAGAGGTGATCTACGATGGTGAGTATGAAGGAGTGGTGGTTACCTGCGAACAAAATCATGCTAGCTCATGTAACAGAGAAAGGAAAATAAGGAAGACGATGACGTTTTAATGGTGTTCGATTGGTGTATGAGTTTGTGAGTTTCGATTGTTGATGATGATGGGTTCGTGATGACCATCAATAAGGTGATCGGTGTAATTGATGGGGAGGATAAAGATGCTGGTGAAGATTTGGAGAGGGTGGCGACGGTTAGTTGAGAGTACTATAGGTTGGTTGGAGGTGACGGGTTGTGGGAGGCGATGGTGGTGATCAGTTACACCAGGTTCTTGATGATCGATGATGGTGGTTACTAAGAGGCCGATACTGATTACAAGTGTGGTGTTCTTGGTTGATTGATATATACTATGTCTCTGCATATCATATGATTTGTATGTATATATATACATAGTAATAAGGTTGATATTATAAATAATATAGTAATAATTATATTCAAAGAATAAGTAAAACTGTGCAAATAGTAACAAGGTGTAATCATTCGCATAGTTTAGCAGCCTTGAATTTGGAATGATACTACCAACAGTTTCTACGGATAGTGTATTGTACCACGTTGCTAATTAGTGTTGAATAAAAGTACACAGAAAAATCCCAAATTTTTATTTTAATTATATTTATTCATTTTAGTCATTATGGTGTAGAATTTGGTCATTAATTTATTAAATAAAAATTACATCAACTGTCCCTCTCATTTCTGGATAAAATATAAAAAGTGTTAAAATTTAATAACTAGATCCTAAATACATTTTTAGTAAGCCTAAAATTTATAGAACTCATTTTCGAATCACCGTTTATTTTAAAATCACATAAGTTTGAATTTAACTTACTTAATATCAATCAGGACATCAAATGAGTATTACAATCATTTAATATTTTTTTAATATACTTTATTTATATATATATATAGATATATTTTAAATTATAATTATTATAATATCCTATTTTTATTTTATTTTACATAATTAAATTTTTAATAGCAATAACATATAATATTTCAAATTATATTTTCAATTACCATTTATATATATATATATATATATATATATATATATATATATATATATATATATATATATATATATATATATATATATATATACACATATCTATTTACAATTAATGGTTCATGAATCGTCGAAACTGTTCGAAGGTAATTGAATACATGAACATAGTTCCAAAATTTTCGAGACTCAACATTATAGACTTTGCTTATCGTGTCAAAAACATATAAAGATCAAGTTTAAATTTGGTCAAAAATTTCCGGGTCATCACAGTACCTACCCGTTAAAGAAATTTCGTCCCGAAATTTGATTGAGATGGTCATGGCTGACAATAAGTATATTTTCATGACGCATACGAGTTGGAAATTAGAGATTTATCATCAGTGAGTAAGATGGATAAAACAATTTTTTTTATGTGAAGAACACGAGTGAAGCTATCACAAAAGAGTGCAAAGAGTAATTGCAAGTTCGTCTTAATCGGTGACGTAATCACGGTTGGTCTCCGGAATTTAAGGGATTTTGAGAAAATCTATGTAATGAGATTAGGTTCTTCGGTAATTAAGGAAATAGGATATTCTTTGGTTAAATACGATAATCTATTTTGATTGCTCTGTCGGATATTTCACTATAAATCCATTCCCTGTAGTGACCCGAACTTTTCTATTATTATATATTATATGAGATTAATATTTACATGAATAAATGTTTCCAACATGTTAACCAATCAAACTTGTTAAGGCTTGATTAATTGAAATGAGTTTATGTAGACAATTGACCACCCCGTTTGCGTGATGATTCATGAACATCATAACTTGTGATAATTATATAATCATTTTATTTTTTTATGATGTAAGTTTTTATTGTATATATATATATATATATATATATATATATATATATATATATATATATATATATATATATATATATATATATATAAGAAGAAATACAATTAAATCAAAGATGTACAACTAAAACACTATTTACTACAGTAAAATACTATTTGCTACAGTAAACACTATTTACTACAGTACACTATTTACTCGTATTCAATCCGTATTCATACTCGTACAATACACAACTTCTAAATGTATATACTATTGGTATATACACTTCAATGATCAGCTCTTAGCAGCCTTAATGAGTCACCTAAACATGTGAGAACCATCATTTGACAACTAGCATGAAATATCTAACAAAAATACAAACTAATGGAACCTTATATTAAAGGGTAGGATCACGTTTTTCTTCACCAACCATAAACACATTTTCATTCCAACTTTTATGCATCAAATTACTCTCTCTCAATTCCTCTCTTATTGTTCTAAGTGCTCTTCATCATTTTCTTCATAAACTAGCTCAATCTAGTTAACCTAGATCAACATACAAAACAACTACTCAAGAACACTTCATAAACACTTTAAAGTTTACAAGTTTACTTCCAAGCTTTCTAATCCATTCCAAGTAATCATCTAAGATCAAGAAACCTCTGTTATTTACAGTAGGTTATCATTCTAATTCAAGGTATAATCCATATTCAAACTTTGATTCAATTTCTATAACTATAACAATCTTAATTCGAGTAGAAATCTTACTTGAACTTATTTTCGTGTCATGATTCTACTTTAAGAACTTTCAAGCCATGCAAGATCCTTTTAAGCTAAATCATTTCTTGTCACCTCCAATAGGTTTACCTACTAAACTTGAGGTAGTAATGATGTTCATAACATCATTCGATTCATATATATAAAACTATATTATTTGAAGATTATAACTTGTAATCACTAGAACATAGTTTAGTTAATTCTAAACTTGTTCGCAAACAAAGTTAATCCTTCTAAATTGACTTTTAAAATCAACTAAACACATGTTCTATATCTATATGATATGCTAACTTAATGATTTAAAACCTGGAAACACGAATAACACCGTAAAATCGGACATACGTCGTCGTAGTGAAACCGGGGGCTGTTTTGGGTTAGATAATTAAAAACTATGATAAAATTTGATTTAAAAGTTCTTCTTCTGAAAAAATAATTTTTCTTATGAACATGAAACTATATCCAAAAATCATGGTTAAACTCAAAGTGGAAGTATGTTTTTCAAAATGGTCATCAAGACGTCGTTCTTTCGACTGAAATGACTACCTCTTACAAAAATGACTTGTAACTTATATTTCTGACTATAAACTTATACTTTTTCTATTTAGATTCATAAATGTCAGTTCAATATGAAACCATAGCAACTTGAATCACTCAAAACGGATTTAAAACGAAGAAGTTATGGGTAAAACAAAATTGGATATTTTTACTTGTTGTAGCTACGTGAAATTTGTAACAAATCTATACAAATCATAACTTAACTAACTTATATTGTATTATACATGTATTCTAACATATATTATGTAATCTTGGGATACCATAGACACGTATACAATGTTTTGACATATCATATCGACCCATCTATATATATTATTTGGGAACAACCATAGACACTCTATATGCAGTAATGTTCGAGTTAGCTATACAGGGTTGAGGTTGATTCCAAAATAATATATATACTTTGAGTTATGATCTAGCCTGAGACTTGTATACACTGGGTCGTGGATTGATTCGAGATAATATATATTGATTTAATTCTATACATCTAACTATGGACAACTAGTTGTAGATTACTAACGTTGGACTGCTAACTTAACAAACTTAAATCGTAAAATGTAATAAAACATATTGTGAATATATTTCGATCATACTTTGATATATATGTATATATTTGTTATAGGTTCGTGAATTGATCAGTGGCCAAGTCTAATTCTCAGCGAATTAAGAATCTGTGAAAGTGAGTTATAGTCCCACTTTTAAAATCTAATATTTTGGGATGAGAATACATGCAGTTTTATAAATGTTTTACAAAATAGACACAAGTATGCGAAACTACATTCTATGGTTGAATTATTTTTACTGAATATCACCCTTTTTAGTCTGGTAATCTAAGAACTAGGGAATAGAAACCCTAATTGACGTGAATCCTAAGGATAGATCTATTGGGCCTAACAAACCCCATCCGGGTTACGGATGCTTTAGTACTTCGATTTTATCATGTCTGATGAGAGTCCCGGAATGATGGGGATATTCTAGACGCGTTCTGTTAATGTCGGTTACCAGGTGTTCACCATATGAATGATTTTTATCTCTATGCAGTTTATGCGAAATGCCTGATATGAGATGGATGTTTATGAAAAATGAAATCTTGTGGTCTATTATTACAATTTGATATATATAGGTTAAACCTATAACTCACCAACATTTTTGTTGACGTTTTTAAACATGTTTATTCTCAGGTGATTATTAAGAGCTTCCGCTGTTGTATGCTAATTAAGGACAAGAATTGGAGTCAAAATGCTTGTAATATATTGTTTAAAAACTGCATTCGGAGATTTAAATCGATGTGTAATATTATTGTAAACCATTATGTAATGGTCGTGTGAAAAATGTTATCCTTTAGATTATCATTACTGGATAATCTACGTTATGATTTTAAAACCTTTAACGATAAAATAAAGGTTATGGTGTGTTTTAAAAACGAATGCAGTCTTTGAAAAACGTCTCATATAGAGGTCAATACCTCGCAAGGAAATCAATTAATATGAAACGTTTTTAATCGATATGAACGGGACATTTCAGTTGGTATCCGAGCGTTGGTCTTAGAGAACCAGAAATTTGCATTAGTGTGTCTTATCGAGTTCGTTAGGATGCATTAGTGAGTCTGGACTTCGACCGTGTTTACTTGAAAAACGATTGCTTAACATTTTTTGTTGGAAACTATATATTATTAACATGTAAATATTATGTGATATATTAATCTCTTAATGTGTTTGATATTTTGTGATAGATGTCTACCTCTAGTACAAATCCCACTGACTCACCTAATAATAATGAAGAGTCGAATATATATTGGGAAGACTCACAAATTCCCGAAAAGGAACCGGAAGAAGAGGAACCAGAAGAAGAGGAACCAGAAGAAGAGGAACCGGAAGAATAAGAGGTTCCGGAGGAGGAAATATTAGAAACCACTGAAAAATAGATAAATAAAAGAAAACCCTCAACCAATGGACCAAAATTAATAATGGTCAATGGTGTTTCCGCCGAGGAAGCAAAATATTGGGAAGACTACCAATTTTCTGATGAATCGGATCCCGATGAGGATTCTGATGATGTTATAGAAATTAACCCGACCCAATTTGAAAAAGCAAAAGAAAATAATAAGGGAAAAGACATCAAAATAGAGAAACCTATTTCCAACCCCGATGACCTCTATGTTAACATGAAATATCCTGATGGGAAATACCGTCAACACCCGTATTTCTTAAGTTTTAGCTATAACCCGGGAATATCTAAGCCACCAGATTTTTCTAGACCATTTGTGAAAAGAACGGCTCGTATTAGGGGAGCACCATATATCCCTAGGAAATTAGCGAAACAAACCAAGTCCGAAGAAGAAGAAACAAGTGAGTCGGAATAAAGAGTTGTAATCATGTGATGTAATATATGTAATATAGTGTGCTTGTGCTTTTATGATATATGTAAAAATTGCTTGTATTATTTGTTAAGTATCTTTTATGAATCTAACCCTCGTCTATTTTTACAGTATAAAAACACAAAATGGATGTTAAGGATAGACAACCAAAAATTTTAGAAGACCTACCCGGGGATATGATTAATGAAATGGATGTTCTCGATATGTTTGGAGATTTGGTAGAATGTAAGAGTCGTGTAACATGGCACATAATGACGTTATGATCTGTGAATCATCACGTTCCATTAGAAACTCTGCATGACTTACTGTAATATAATCACGTTGATCAAGTGTCATTATATTATACTAACTCATGCTTCAGCTCCCAACACTACTTTAAAAACATTCATAGTTTAATCTCGAAAGTTTACAGAATATAGAAACTAACAGTTTCTTATATGATGTAACACTGATAGCGCGAAGAGATTAATGATTTCAGATAAGATTAGTTATGAAAATATCTTCAAAAATATCGAGGATATTTATAATGAAGATACGATGATATCTTAGAATTTCTAATATCGATGGATGATGATGAAGATTTGTCCGTAAAAGTTTAGAGTCAGGAGTAAGGTATTCGTTAATGACTTTAGCAGATACTGAATCATTTGGATTCTTTGAAGGCAGGTTTAGTCTTTGTAATTTGTCCACAGCCTCCCTCATGATTTGCTCAATCCGTTCTCTAGTTCCAACTTTTCTGAGCTTTGCCAACATACTATTCTTTATTATTAAACCTTTGACAGTTACAGTTGTCTATAGTTTCTACTGCTTCATTCAGCTTTTCAAAATTCAGTGTATTGATTCGTAGACTGGGTGCTTTTCAGAATTTCAGAATGTAAGATCATAATTCTAAGAGATAAATGTTATATGTATACATATAACTGTTGATGTAGACATGTTGCGAGATTTCAAAATACTGATTGCTAATTCCCGGTAATTGATGGGGTAATTCTCGTTATAAGATGTGGATGAGTATATGAATAGGTTTTAACGAACAAATATAATGGTTCTGTGGAGAGACTTAAGCCAATGAGTAATGAAGTTGCTAGTAAGTTTACTGTTAATGTGGTGGAATATAAACGGTTCCCCGGTAATGAAGGCGAAAAGACAACGTATATATCAAGGTTATAATGAGGTTGTTTCGAACGAAAAGTTGAAGTTGACTTGCTGGAGCTGTGATAAAACTGGCTATCTCAAATAGGAGTTGCAAAGTTATTTTCGGTAATAATAACGCTAAAAGAATTAGCACAGCTACATGTTAAACGTTTACTCAGTTTTCGAGAGTTTTTCAGGTGCATTACTAGATGCATAAATCTTTTCTTCCGTAGATGAAGTGCGATTGGTTCATCCTCTTGATTAAGATGTTTTCAAGAATCATGAAAGTTTTGAACACAGATTGTAATCGTCAAGATACGAAGGAGGTTCAAGATGAAATCAAGTGGCGAACTTGAAGAAAAGTTTAGTTTCATATGTTATAATCAATATTTTAATTCATTTTAATTGTCCAATGTTATTAGTCCACAGTTAGTAGTCCACAATTAGTAGTTCAACAATTCATATATAGTTTAATATATAATATCCGAATTAATTAATACATGTCGTGACCCATTGTATACATGTCTCAGAATCGATCACAACTCAAAGTATATATATTATTTTAGAATCAACCTTAACCCTGTATAGCTAACTCGAACATTACCGCATATAGAGTGTCTATGGTTATTCCAAATAATATATATAGATGACGTTGATATGATATGTCAAAACTTTGTATACGTGTCCCGATATTTAAATGCATAAATAATAGTATTTAAATGATGATAAATAAAGTGCGTAAAATAAATAGCAGAAATTAAATGGCGATAAATAAAATTGCGAGAATTGAAATTACGATAAATAAATTGCGATTAATAAAATGTAACAAGGAATTAACAGTTAGCTAGGAACAGTTAGCTAGGATTTTGTTAGTGTGGATTCTTAGCAAAATTTCTCATAGTTAATTTGTTTGTTTCTAACAAATTTTATTTTTGTCCAATGTTTTCTTCATTATGCCACTTGTTGGATTCTGATAGGTCAAAATCCAAATATGAAATTGAATGAAAATGGTTATTCTGTGGTGAACAGATTCATATATCTGTGATGTAAGTAGGATAGTAAATATTGTTGAATCAGGTTCGAAGAATGTACAGTGTAACTTATTAATGTGAAATCTAAATATTCCTCGGGTATTACCTGAAGGTATTTCGTATGCCCGAGAGACATATTAAATTAATGTGGCTAATATGTTTTGATCCAAGTCGGGTCATACCCAATAACAAGCTTACCGACACCTTAATCGTATTTTGATCTTAACGATTGGATCGTTGATTAAATTACTCAACACTTGAGATTTAAGAAAAATGGTTTTCTTAAATAATATTACTTGATGTGTATATAAATTATGGTATAATTTATATAACATGAATTTAATTATTTATAGGTTAAATAATTAATAAAGTTAAGTTACATTTATAAAATTGGTTTTATAAAATAATGTAAACATAACTTATAATATGGATTTAATTATTTATAGGTTAAATAATTAATTAAGTTATGTTACATTTTATAAAGTTGGTTTTGTAAAATATATAATGTGTAAGTTTATAAAAATGTATTTTATAAAATCTAGTTTTATAAAAACTAGTTTTATAAAATCTAGTCTTATAAAACAAGTTTATAAAAGAATTGGAAGTGGCATGGGAGTATGGAGTAGGCATGCTCTTTTGACTTGTCTTTTACCTAGTTACTTCCATTCCAAGTGCATATTAACCAAGACATTTTGCAAGACCAATACACACATGCATTTACACATCAAAGTAACTTGAAAAAAAATTCTGCATTCTCCTTTTCTTTGTTGCTGCTGGCCGTGGGTATTGGGTAGCCAAAAGGGGTTCAATTTATTTTTTTTAAGGCTCATTTCAAGTGTTAGATAAATCCTAACCAAAGGCTAGGTGTTGGTGCACAAGTTTGGGGTATTACACACTTGAGGTTTCATCCATTTGAAGCTCCATTCATCATCATCATCTTCATCACTCACTACCTAGCTTGGAGAAGGTATAAACTCCTTTCTTACTTGTAGTTTGTAAGTATGTTTCACAACTTGATCCTATTTAGGATTTAACTTTAATTGGTTAAAGTATAACATGTTCAAAATGGTAATTAATATGCTTCCGCTTTCTTAATTCTTAAAATGGTTTAAGTATATCATGAACTTGTTAAATCCCAACAATGGTATCTGAGTCGAAGTTGATGGAATATGCTTCGAGATGATTTTTTAAACCCACTATATTTTGCATTTTATGTACATGCATGATAGCAAAATGTAAAAATTAAAGGGTTTGGGTAGGATCCTCTTTATGGCCGAATTATTGGGGGCCCAAAATGGGTTTTGCGTCTTCCATTTTGGTCATATTTGGTTGCATGTTGAGTTCACAATCAAGCCTTGACCTTGTGTTTGAATGGATGCATGTTTGGTTGATTAATTATTCATTTGGTATGTAATATTAATTCATTCATGTGGTTGTAATATTCATTCAATTTGGTTTGTAATATTATTATTTTGGTTATGTAATTTATTTTATATTTGGTATGTAAAATAGATTAGGTTGTATTTTCATTTTTTAGAAAAAATGTATTAGGATATTTTTTTTTGTAAAAATGAAGATGCAAGATGGAGACAAGGAAGATGCAAGATTAAGTGGGAGATTTGAAATCTCCTACTTTGTGTTATAACCCTTTACCGGTGGCATTTGTTTTCGCCTAAACAAATATCTACCAAAATGGCTTGATTGTGAACATATTTGTTTTGCATGCATGGTTGTTTATTGTATGATTGTGGATTGTATGTTTGTATTCTACAAGTTAATCACACAAGTTAACAACAAACTAAAATGGTTATTGAATCACATATATAAAATGGTTTATATCAAGTAATTGGCTAAATTACAAGACATGAAAATGGTTTTTCATAAGTACCATACACTAATTGCATGTTGGTGTATAGCATAAAAGTTTTCTTAAACTAGAAATAATGGAAACTTAAAATCCCTTTAATTAACAAGGTAAACAAGTTAAACGCCATCCTTATTGTGTGACACTTAGGCATATTAGGGAACTCATAATGGGATAAAGGTCACCTAACCGTTATGAGCAAACTAATATGATTAAGGTGAATTTCGCACACTTGTGGGATAAAGGTCACCTAACCACTTGTGTGTTGAATTTACACGTTTACACAAGTAGGACGACTTGATTTAGGAATCATGAACTTAGGGTCACCGAAGCATGAGGAACAAATAGACGTTGATGGGATAAATATGCCATGCAAAAGGATTGCATGATCCCATAACTTAGAAGTTGCAAAAGGATTGCAATTGTCATATAATGACTACCTAGCTAAATCAAATGACGAGATAAAGGTCACCTAACCGAAATTTGGTTTACCGTTGGATTCTAAAATTTAATAAATATCAATTGGATTTAAAGGGTATTGATTGTTAAATTAAAATTAATACTTAAACAACTTCGTTAAATTTTGTAGATGGCCGCCAATGACAACAACATTCCAAACGCACCAATAAACTTTAACAACCTATCATTGAGGTCAATCCTCGAAAAGGAAAAACTCAACCATACGAACTTCATGGATCTGTTCCGCAATCTAAGAATTGTCCTCAAACTAGAGGACAGGGCGTATGTGTTGGAAGACCCCATTCTCGATCAACCGGACGAGGATGATACGGAAGGCATGGCTTATTGGGAGAAATATTGCACCGATTCGTTGCAAGTTTCTTGCCTCATGCTTGGGACTATGATACCCGAACTCCAAAAGGATTTTGAGCATCATAGTGCATATGACATGATCACACAGTTGAAGGAGATGTTCCTTCAACAAGGTCATGTCGAGCGCTTTGAAACGGTCCGAGCGCTTCATGCATGTCGGATGGATGACTCCCAATCCGTTTCATCTTATGTCCTTAAGATGAAAAGCCTAATTGATCGAGCGAACCGTCTAAATTGTAACGTGTCTAATGAATTAGCCACGGACCTTATCCTTAACTCATTGTCAAAGCGGTTTGACACATTCGTGTTAAATTATAACATGAATGGTTGGGATAAAAGCATTGGCGAATTACATGCCATGCTTAAGACGGCCGAAGCGAGCATGGGTAAAAGGGCTTCACCTATGTTTATGATCAATGAAGGCGGGTCCAAAACGAATAACACTTCTAAGCCAAAGATGGCTAAGAGGAAAGGACCCGCCTACCAAGGCAAAGGCAAGGGAAAGGGGAAGATGGTTACCCCAACCAACAATAACAAGAAGTAAAAGGTTGCCGGTAAAGCTAACCCAAAGGAAGATCCGTGTTTTGGTTACGGTGAAATGGGTCACTGGAAACGCAACTGCCCGGTCTACCTAAAGGAGTTGAAAGAGAAGAGGGATGCAGGGCAAACCTCAGGTAATGTATATATGGTATACATTGAGCTTAGTATTACTTCTTCTAATACATGGGTATTAGACACAGGATGTGGAACTCATATTTGCAATTCTTTGCAGGGGTTCAAAAGAAGTAATCAAGATGCGGGAACAACAAGTCCCTTCATGGGAAATGGACAAGAGTGCAAGTGAAAGCTCAAGGAGACTTTGTTTTGAAGCTACCAAGTGGTTTGGAGCTTATTTTGAAAAATGTTTTGTATGCACCCGATTTATCTCGAAACATTATTTCTGTATCCCATTTAAAACAATGTGGTTTTAATCTTAATTTCATTAATGATGATATCCATGTTTCTTTAGATAATGTGTTCTATTTTAAGGCTTCTCCTTCGAATGGTATTTATGAATTGGTTCATGATGACACATCATACAATAGCTCAATGTTCCATGCAAACATCAAGAAACTCAAAAGGGATTTGAGTGATTCCTACTTATGGCATTGTCGCCTTAGTCACATAAACAAGAATCGAATACATACACTTCAAAAGAGTGGACTTTTGAAATCAAATAAACTAGACTCGTTTGATGTATGTGAATCTTGTTTAAAAGGCAAAATGACTAAAGCACCTTTCAAAGGGACCTATGAAAGGGCTAAGGACTTATTGGGATTAATACATTCGGATGTATGTGGACCCTTTAAGCCCATGACTAGGAATGGTGAAAGATACTTCGTTACTTTTATTGATGACTTCAGTCGTTTCGGATATGTCTACTTATTAAGACATAAGGACGAAACTTTTGAGGCATTCAAAGAGTATCAAAACGAAGTACAAAATCAACTTAATAAGACAATCAAGGTACTACGTACTGATAGAGGAGGTGAATACCTAAGCGAAGCTTTCCAAGATCATCTTAAAAGTTGTGGGATTATCTCGCAACTCACTCCTCCTGGAACACCCCAACTTAATGGAGTTTCTCAAAGGAGGAACTGAACCCTAATGGATATGGTTCGATCTATGATGGCTAGAAGCTCGTTGCCTCTATCATTTTGGGGTTATTGTCTATGCTCCGTGGCTCGTATTCTAAATATGGCCCCAACCAAGAAAGTGGAACGAACTCCTCATGAGATGTGGTTTGGAAAACCTCCATCTCTATCATACTTAAAGGTATGGGGATGTGAAGCTTATCCTAAGCGTTACGTCCCTAATAAGTTAAATGCTCGATCCACGAAGTGTATCTTCATAGGATATCCCAAGGATGATATGGGATATTATTTCTATGATCCATCCGAGCAGAATGTATTTGTTGCTCGAAAGGCTGAATTCCTTGAAACTAAGTTCCTAATGGAAGGAAATAGTGAAAGGAAGATAGATCTTGAAGAGGTTCAAGATCAAGTAGATGATACACAATTGGTTGACACTAGCACTCAACATGAAAATGTTGAGAGTGATCAAATGGATGATCAAAATACACAAGACGTTCGC
The DNA here is from genome assembly GCF_046630445.1 of Rutidosis leptorrhynchoides. Classification (NCBI taxonomy): domain Eukaryota; kingdom Viridiplantae; phylum Streptophyta; class Magnoliopsida; order Asterales; family Asteraceae; genus Rutidosis; species Rutidosis leptorrhynchoides. Next base: position 138,528,027 of record NC_092342.1, on the reverse strand, counting down.
AGATCTGGTAGGATTAGTAATCCTCCTGAGAGATATGGGTTTCTCATGGATGGTTGCTATGTAGTTGATTTGGATGAACCAACAAACTACCAAGATGCTTTATCAAGGATTGATAAAGATAAATGGCAAGAAGCCATGAACGCTGAGATGCAATCCATGTATGACAATCAAGTTTAGGAACTTGTTGAACAACCTACTGGCTCAAGGCTAGTTGATTGTAAATGGCTTTTCAAAATGAAAACCGACATACATGGAAACTTGGATACATATAAAGCTAGACTTATAGCAAAAGGTTTCACTTAAACTCAAGGGGTTGACTATGATGAAACTTTTTCGCCAGTGGCAATGCTAAAGTCTATTAGGATATTACTTGCCATTGCTGCTCATTATGATTATGAAATATGGCAAATGGATGTCAAGACCGCTTTCCTAAATGGACATCTTGAGGAAGATGTCTATATAGTTCAGCCTGAAGGTTTTGTTGATCCGAAATATCCTAAAAGGGTATGCAAGTTAAAGAAGTCAATCTACGGAATGAAACAAGCATCTAAAATGTGGAATCATCATTTTAATGAGGAGGCCAAGAAATTTAGCTTCATTAAAAATGGTGATGAAGCTTGTGTATATAAGAAAGCTAGTGGGAGCACTATCATGTTCCTTGTACTATATGTGGATGATATATTGTTATTTGGAAATGATATCCCGGCAATGCAAGGTGTTAAAACTTGGCTAAGTAAATGCTTCTCCATTAAGGATCTTGGAGAAGCACAATACATTTTGGGGATTGGGATCTACAGGGATAGATCCAAGAAACTGATAGGTTTGAATCAAAGTGCATACATTGAAAAGATCTTGAAAAGGTTCAAGATGGTGAACTCTAAGAAAGGTTTGGTACCTATTCAAAAGGGAACGCTTCTAAGTTCATCTTAGTGCCCTACCACGAAAGATGAACAAGAGAGAATGAAGAAAGTCCCGTACGCATCTGCTATTAGGTCAATCATGTATTCAATGATATGCACTAGACCGAATGTGTCATGCGCTCTTCGCCTGACAAGTAGATACCAGAATAACCCAAGATACAGTCATTGGATTGCGGTTAAAAGTATATTGAAATACCTTAGGAGGACTAAGGATATGTTTCTAATATATGGGTCTGGTGAGGAGGAACTCGCTGTAAAAGGTTACGTGGACGCGAGTTTCCAAACTGATCGAGATGATTCTCGATCACAATCCGGTTATGTCTTTACATTAAATGGAGGTGCGGTCTCTTGGAAGAGTTCAAAACAGGATGTTGTTGCATTATCCACTACAGAGTCGGAGTACATTGTCGCCTCATTGGCAGCTCAGGAAGCTGCATGGATGAAGAAATTCATCGATGACTTAGGAGTAGTCCCTTCCATTCAGGACCCTCTTGAGATCTTTTGTGACAACGAGGGTGCGATTGCTGAAATCAAGGAACCTCGTGCTCACCAAAAGACCCTTCACATTGAGCGAAGATTCAACTACATAAGGGATGAAGTTGAAAAGGGAAAGATATGTATTCGCAAAGTTCACACAGATCTTAATATAGCGGATCCTCTCACGAAGCTCTTACATGGAGCAAAACATACATGACATGTTTGTGCGTTAGGGCTTCGATATTCTAGTGATTGGTCATGATCTGTTTTAAGTATTGTAACAGAACAAAATTTGTTCAAACTCATTAATATAATTATGGTATTAATTTATTAATCTTGAGTCATGTTCCTATTTTGCATATTTTATCCATGAATAAGTAATTATTCTAAATTCCGTAGTCGATTACATTTGTGGGAACAAATGTGAGGTTTAGACTATTATGAACTTGGATTGGTATACGTTCACGGGATGAATGTGGTGCAAGGTTGCAACCAAGGTTCATAAATATTTGTGGGATACAAATATTGGAAGATCTGCCCTCAAGACTTACTAAATGGAGCCTTTGTGGTTGATCATAAGTAATCTTGAGTAAAGGCGAATATCATTGTATCCTCTGACCTGAGATACATATTGGGTTCGGATATTTACCAAGTATCGTACCTTGATTCTTTCCTCCGCTATTCTGAAATATGGTAGTTCATAAGGAAGAGCTCAGGAATAATACAAGGTATATATTTAGGACGTATGTAGTCAAGATGGAATTTGTCCCTCTTATTCGTTGAGAGTCAGATGTTTAAGGCCTGATAAAGTTAAATCTAGAAGGGATTGATCACTCCGTGTCTCTTGAATTTAACATGACATCTAGGACGAAAGGAAATAATGAAAGATTCACCTATTCATATTCGAGATGGGAACTCGAAAGGGATGATGTTATTGAATGGCACAAAGTCATAACATATTGGGGGTGATGGACGGTCGTTAGGTGGTATCCATCACTTGCATTAATTTCTTATATTTCTCATGCAAGTGGGAGATTGAAGGTATTTCGTATGCCCGAGAGACATATTAAATTAATGTGGCTAATATGTTTTGATCCAAGTCGGGTCATACCCAATAACAAGCTTACCGACACCTTAATCGTATTTTGATCTTAACGATTGGATCGTTGATTAAATTACGCAACACTTGAGATTTAAGAAAAATGGTTTTCTTAAATAATATTACCTGATGTGTATACAAATTATGGTATTATTTATATAACAAGAATTTAATTATTTATAGGTTAAATAATTAATAAAGTTAAGTTACATTTTATAAAGTTGGTTTTGTAAAATATATAATGTGCAAGTGTATAAAAATGAATTTTATAAAATCTAGTTTTATAAAAACTAGTTTTATAAAATCTAGTCTTATAAAACAAGTTTATAAAAGAATTGGAAGTGACATGGGAGTATGGAGTAGGCATGCTCTTTTGACTTGTCTTTTACCTAGTTACTTCCATTCCAAGTGCATATTAACCAAGACATTTTGCAAGACCAATACACACATGCATTTACACATCAAAGTAACTTGAAAAAAAATTCTGCATTCTCCTTTTCTTTGTTGCTGCTGACCGTGGGTATTGGGTAGCCAAAAGGGGTTCAATTTATTTTTTTTAAGGCTCATTTCAAGTGTTAGATAAATTCTAACCAAAGGCTAGGTGTTGGTGCACAAGTTTGGGGTATTACACACTTGAGGTTTCATCCATTTGAAGCTCCATTCATCATCATCATCTTCATCACTCACTACCTAGCTTGGAAAAGGTATAAACTCCTTTTTTACTTGTAGTTTGTAAGTATGTTTCACAACTTGATCCTATTTGGGATTTAACTTTAATTGGTTAAAGTATAACATGTTCAAAATGGTAATTAATATGCTTCCACTTTCTTAATTCTTAAAATGGTTTAAGTATATCATGAACTTGTTAAATCCCAACATTACCTACCCGTTAAAATATTTTCACCATTAACAGTTTGTACGAAAGAATTTTTTTTTATTATAATCTTTATGAAAATATACTGAGTTAATATGATATTAACCTCATTTGATTTACCGTTAGAACTAGAATATATAATCTCTAAAACATTAGAAATTACATAATCGTCATGTAGAACGAAGATAAATGATATAGAACCATTCGTTGAACGATGATTAAGTTCGAGGTATGGATTGTTGATGGTACTGGTGCTGTTACTGATGGTACTATTGGTGCCGGTGATATTGATGAAGCTGGTAAATTTTTGCACCATATTTTCCAAATCGATTATTCGAGCGCAAAGTTCGTTGACTTCTTTTACTATTCCGAGATGATTGTCGGTCGAAACGAGCATATGAATAAGGTTTAAAATTTTAGATAGAAAATAATCGTGGCGAGATATTCGGGAAATGAGGGTGAAAATGGTGTTTCGGACTGGTTCGCCATTAAGTGCTTCGGGTTTTTCGTCAAGAGAGCAATTTGGTTGGTGGAAAAGGATCGCCTTCTTCGCGTCTCCATTGTTTAAGTGGACTACGAACCCATCCCCAATTCATCCAGGATTGGTGATGACTGATTGGTTGATCCATTCCAGTTACACTGTCTTCGGAGCTCGAGTGGGAATGCATATCAGAATAGCTGTTGGAATCTGAGGAACTTGAACTAGTGGCGAATTCCATTTCATACGATTGAGTAAAGGGTTTTTCGATATGGAATGATTTCTGACTATCGGATGGTATTCTAATTACATAGAATATCTATATATATAGAGTAAAAGATTTCGTAGATTACGGAGGGATTTACGGAATATGTTAGGCAAAGTTTACAGTAACAGATACACTAAGATATGAGTTAGAAGATACGCTAAGATATGAATTTTGTCTTTACACTATTCATGCAATCAATGCAGTAAGATGTGTCTAGACTAAGAATGATAAGCAGGTAATTTTCTAAGGGTGATAAGCAGATGATTTCTGACTAGAAATGATAAGCAAAACTTTTGACATGCAGTTAAGGTCGAAGTCCAGACTCACTAATGCATCTTAATAACTATCCGTTAGACACACAAATACAAGACCTGGTTTGCTAAGACCACCACTCTGATACCAACTGAAATTCCCCGTTCATATCGATTATAAATGATTCACAATAGTTGATTACATTCGGAGGTATTTGACCTCTAAATTATACATTTTACAAACATTGCATTCGTTTTTAAAAGATAAACTTTCATTTCAATGAAAGTTGACAGACATGCATACTATTTCATAATATATATCCAAACTATGAATGACTTATTATCAATCTTGATGAACTTAACGACTCGAATACAATGTCTTTTGAAATATTCCATGAATGACTCCAAGTAATATCTTTATAATGAGCAAATGCACAGCGAAAGATTTCTTTCATACCTGAGAATAAACATGCTTTAAAGTGTCAACCAAATGGTTGGTGAGTTCATAGGTTTATCTTAAACAATCATTTCAATAATTTCAATAGACCACAAGATTTAATTTTCATAGTTAACTGCAGGAACACTCATCTGCAAAAATTATAATACAGGAACACTCATCTGTATAAAAATCATTCATATGGTGAACACTTGGTAACCGACATTAACAAATACATCTAGAATATCCCCAAATATACAGGTACACTCATTAGTATATAAAATCGAAGTACTAAAGCATCCATAACCTGGATGTGGTTTGTTAGGCCCATAGATCTATCTTCAGAATTCGCGTCAATTAGGGGTTCTGTTCCCTAATTCTTAGGCTACCAACCTAAAAGGGTGATATTCAATTTCGATAATCCAACCATAGAATGTAGTTTCGATTACTTGTGTCTATTTCGTAAAACATTTATAAAAGCAGCGCATGTATTCTCAGTCCCAAAAATATATATTGCAAAAGCATTTAAAAGGGAGTAATGAAACTCACTATACGATATTTTGTAGTAAAAATATGCATACGACGGAAACTGAACAATGCAAGGTTGGCCTCGGATTCACGAACCTATATCATTTATATATATATTAACACACATAATTGCAATTGAACAAATTTATATATTAAAACTTAAATTATATCTTATATATTTAGTTTGTATATTTAT